>NW_027184625.1:1238285-1857428 GCF_032405125.1 Capricornis sumatraensis
TTGTGTGGAGTCAGGGCCAGAACCGAGGATTCCTCTCAGGGGCTGACATGGATCTTTGGGTACTTCTAGAGTCTCCCGAGGGTAGTCAGGCCTCGTCTCGAGTGGGGGCATGCACGTGCGCTTTCCTTCCAGGCTGTAGCAGCAATGTCACGCTTCCCGTCGCGTGGATCAAAGGATCTGTGGTTTTCCCTCGAGGCTTTCCCTCGAGGCTTTCCCACAGGGCTGTCCCACGTGCCACCGTGGTGTGAGTCGATCCTCGGCGTGAAAGATGAGCCAGTGCAGGGCAAAGAGGTTCCTCTGGAATGGACTGAGACATCTGGGGGACTCTTGGAATGGTGGTACGACCATGGAGTTCCTCTCGCCTTTCCTGTTGAGAGTGCCTCCTCTTGAGATGCGACGGGAATGCCGGGAATTCTTTCCCGTTGAAAGCAGGGAAAGGATCCCTCATCTCGAGCTACGAGGGGGAAACGGGGCTCCTCTGGATGTGGGCGGGACCATCGTGCTTTCTCTCGTGTGGAGACGGGTATGGCGGTAAACTTCTTGAGTTGCAGCAAGGGTGTGAAAGACCCTTTCGAAGTTCCAGAAGTTAGGTGTCATTAGTCTCCAGACGCCTCATCGGAAATAGGCCTCATCTAGCCTGGAAGGGAGAACTTCCTGGATTTTCTCGAGGTGCGGCAGGTGTTCTCGAGTTACGACGGGTATCACAGGGACACGCCCTGATGGCCTCAGGAGAGGCCAGTCCCCATGCGAGTTGCTAGGGGGCCTCTCGGGATTCCTCTCCCGTCGATACCGGGGCCAAAAACCTTGTGTGGAGTCAGGGCCAGAACCGAGGATTCCTCTCAGGGGCTGACATGGATCTTTGGGTACTTCTAGAGTCTCCCCAGGGGAGTCAGGCCTCGTTTCGAGTGGGGGCATGCACGTGCGATTTCCTTCCAGGCTGTAGCAGCAATGTCACGCTTCCCGTCGCGTGGATCAAATGATCTGTGGTTTTCTCTCGAGGCTTTCCCTCGAGGCTTTCCCACAGGGCTGTCCCACGTGCCACCGTGGTGTGAATCGATCCTCGGCGTGAAAGATGAGCCAGTGCAGGGCAAAGAGGTTCCTCTGGAATGGACTGAGACATCTGAGGGACTCTTGGAATGGTGGTACGACCATGGAGTTCCTCTCGCCTTTCCTGTTGAGAGTGCCTCCTCTTGAGATGCGACGGGAATGCTGGGAATTCATTCCCGTTGAAAGCAGGGAAAGGATCCCTCATCTCGAGCTACGAGGGGGAAACGGGGCTCCTCTGGATGTGGGCGGGACCATCGTGCTTCCTCTCGAGTGGAGACGGGTATGTCGGTGAACTTCTTGAGTTGCAGCAAGGGTGTGAAAGACCCTTTCGAAGTTCCAGAGTTTAGGTGTCATTAGTCTCCAGACGCCTCATCGGAAATAGGCCTCATCTCGCCTGGAAGGGAGAACTTCCTGGATTTTCTCGAGTTGCGGCAGGTGTTCTCGAGTTACGACGGGGACTTCAGGGAGCCGCCCTGGTGGCCTCAGGAGAGGCCAGTCCCCATGCGAGTTGCTAGGGGGCCTCTCGGGATTCCTCTCCCGTCGATACCGGGGCCAAAAACCTTGTGTGGAGTCAGGGCCGGAACCGAGGATTCCTCTCAGGGGCTGACATGGATCTTTGGGTACTTCTGGAGTCTCCCCAGGGGAGTCAGGCCTCGTCTCGAGTGGGGGCATGCACGTGTGCTTTCCTTCCAGGCTGTAGCAGCAATGTCACGCTTCCCGTCGCGTGCATCAAAGGATCTGTGGTTTTCCCTCGAGGCTTTCCCTCGAGGCTTTCCCACAGGGCTGTCCCACGTGCCACCGTGGTGTGAGTCCATCCTCGGCGTGAAAGATGAGCCAGTGCAGGGCAAAGAGGTTCCTCTGGAATGGACTGAGACATCTGGGGGACTCTTGGAATGGTGGTACGACCATGGAGTTCCTCTCGCCTTTCCTGTTGAGAGTGCCTCCTCTTGAGATGCGACGGGAACGCCGGGAATTCTTTCTCGTTGAAAGCAGGGAAAGGATCCCTCATCTCGAGCTACGAGGGGGAAACGGGGCTCCTCGGGATGTGGGCGGGACCATCGTGCTTCCTCTCGAGTGGAGACGGGTATGTCGGTGAACTTCTTGAGTTGCAGCAAGGGTGTGAAAGACCCTTTCGAAGTTCCAGAGGTTAGGTGTCATTAGTCTCCAGACGCCTCATTGGAAATAGGCCTCATCTCGCCTGGAAGGGAGAACTTCCTGGATTTTCTCGAGTTGCGGCAGGTGTTCTCGAGTTACGACGGGGACCTCAGGGACCCGCCCTGGTGGCCTCAGGAGAGGCCAGTCCCCATGCGAGTTGCTAGGGGGCCTCTCGGGATTCCTCTCCCGTCGATACTGGGGCCAAAAACCTTGTGTGGAGTCAGGGCCAGAACCGAGGATTCCTCTCAGGGGCTGACATGGATCTTTGGGTACTTCTAGAGTCTCCCGAGGGTAGTCAGGCCTCGTCTCGAGTGGGGGCATGCACGTGCGCTTTCCTTCCAGGCTGTAGCAGCAATGTCACGCTTCACGTCGCGTGGATCAAAGGATCTGTTGTTTTCCCTCGAGGCTTTCCCTCGAGGCTTTCCCACAGGGCTGTCCCACGTGCCACCGTGGTGTGAGTCGATCCTCGGCGTGAAAGATGAGCCAGCGCAGGGCAAAGAGGTTCCTCTGGAATGGACTGAGACATCTGGGGGACTCTTGGAATGGTGGTACGACCATGGAGTTCATCTCGCCTTTCCTGTTGAGAGTGCCTCCTCTTGAGATGCGACGGGAATGCCGGGAATTCTTTCCCGTTGAAAGCAGGGAAAGGATCCCTCATCTCGAGCTACGAGGGGGAAACGGGGCTCCTCTGGATGTGGGCGGGGCCATCGTGCTTTCTCTCGTGTGGAGACGGGTATGGCGGTAAACTTCTTGAGTTGCAGCAAGGGTGTGAAAGACCCTTTCGAAGTTCCAGATGTTAGGTGTCATTAGTCTCCAGACGCCTCATCGGAAATAGGCCTCATCAGGCCTGGAAGGGAGAACTTCCTGGATTTTCTCGAGGTGCGGCAGGTGTTCTCGAGTTACGACGGGTACCACAGGGACCCGACCTGATGGCCTCAGGAGAGGCCAGTCCCCATGCGAGTTGCTAGGGGGCCTCTCGGGATTCCTCTCCCGTCGACACCGGGGCCAAAAACCTTGTGTGGAGTCAGGGCCGGAACCGAGGATTCCTCTCAGGGGCTGACATGGATCTTTGGGTACTTCTGGAGTCTCCCCAGGGGAGTCAGGCCTCGTCTCGAGTGGGGGCATGCACGTGCGCTTTCCTTCCAGGCTGTAGCAGCAATGTCACGCTTCCTGTCGCGTGGATCAAAGGATCTGTGGTTTTCCCTCGAGGCTTTCCCTCGAGGCTTTGCCACAGGGCTCTCCCACGTGCCACCGTGGTGTGAGTCGATCCTCGGCGTGAAAGATGAGCCAGTGCAGGGCAACGAGGTTCCTCTGCAATGGACTGAGACATCTGGGGGACTCTTGGAATGGTGGTACGACCATGGAGTTCCTCTCGCCTTTCCTGTTGAGAGTGCCTCCTCTTGAGATGCGACGGGAACGCCGGGAATTCTTTCCCGTTGAAAGCAGGGAAAGGATCCCTCATCTCGAGCTACGAGGGGGAAACGGGGCTCCTCTGGATGTGGGCGGGACCATCGTGCTTCCTCTCGAGTGGAGACGGGTATGGCGGTGAACTTCTTGAGTTGCAGCAAGGGTGTGAAAGACCCTTTCGAAGTTCCAGAGGTTAGGTGTCATTAGTCTCCAGACGCCTCATCGGAAATAGGCCTCATCTCGGCTGGAAGGGAGAACTTCCTGGATTTTCTCGAGTTGCGGCAAGTGTTCTCGAGTTACGACGGGGACTTCAGGGACCCGCCATGGTGGCCTCAGGAAAGGCCAGTCCCCATACGAGTTGCTAGGGGGCCTCTCAGGATTCCTCTCCCGTCGATACCGGGGCCAAAAACCTTGTGTGGAGTCAGGGCCGGAAACGAGGTTTCCTCTCAGGGGTGACATGGATCTTTGGGTACTTCTGGAGTCTCCCCAGGGGAGTCAGGACTCGTCTCGAGTGGGGGCATGCACGTGCGCTTTACTTCCAGGCTGTAGCAGCAATGTCACGCTTCCCGTCGCGTGGATCAAAGGATCTGTGGTTTTCCCTCGAGGCTTTCCCTCGAGGCTTTCCCACAGGGCTGTCCCACGTGCCACCGTGGTGTGAGTCGATCCTCGGCGTGAAAGATGAGCCAGTACAGGGCAAAGATCTTCCTCTCGAATGGACTGAGACATCTGGGGGACTCTTGGAATGGTGGTACGACCATGGAGTTCCTCTCGCCTTTCCTGTTGAGAGTGCCTCCTCTTGAGATGCGACGGGAACGCCGGGAATTCTTTCCCGTTGAAAGCAGGGAAAGGATCCCTCATCTCGAGCTACGTGGGGGAAACGGGGCTCCTCTGGATGTGGGCGGGACCATCGTGCTTCCTCTCGAGTGGAGACGGGTATGGCGGTGAACTTCTTGAGTAGCAGCAAGGGTGTGAAAGACCCTTTCGAAGTTCCAGAGGTTAGGTGTCATTAGTCTCCAGACGCCTCATCGGAAATAGGCCTCATCTCGCCTGGAAGGGAGAACTTCCTGGATTTTCTCGAGTTGCGGCAGGTGTTCTCGAGTTACGACGGGGACCTCAGGGACCCGCCCTGGTGGCCTCAGGAGAGGCCAGTCCCCATGCGAGGTGCTAGGGGGCCTCTCGGGATTCCTCTCCCGTCGATACCGGGGCCAAAAACCTTGTGTGGAGTCAGGGCCGGAACCGAGGATTCCTCTCAGGGGCTGACATGGATCTTTGGATACTTCTGGAGTCTCCCCAGGGGAGTCAGGCCTCGTCTCGAGTGGGGGCATGCACGTGCGCTTTCCTTCCAGGCTGTAGCAGCAATGTCACGCTTCCCGTGGCCTGGATCAAAGCATCTGTGGTTTTCCCTCGAGGCTTTCCCTCGAGGTTTTCCCACAGGGCTGTCCCACGTGCCACCGTGGTGTGAGTCGATCCTCGGCGTGAAAGATGAGCCAGTGCAGGGCAAAGAGGTTCCTCTGTAATGGACTGAGACATCTGGGGGACTCTTCGAATGGTGGTACGACCATGGAGTTCCTCTCGCCTTTCCTGTTGAGAGTGCCTCCCCTTGAGATGCGACGGGAACGCCGGGAATTCTTTCCCGTTGAAAGCAGGGAAAGGATCCCTCATCTCGAGCTACGAGGGGGAAACGGGGCTCCTCTGGATGTGGGCGGGACCATCGTGCTTCCTCTCGAGTGGAGACGGGTATGGCGGTGAACTTCTTGAGTTGCAGCAAGGGTGTGAAAGACCCTTTCGAAGTTCCAGAGGTTAGGTGTCATTAGTCTCCAGACGCCTCATCGGAAATAGGCCTCATCTCGCCTGGAAGGGAGAACTTCCTGGATTTTCTCGAGTTGCGGCAGGTGTTCTCGAGTTACGACGGGGACCTCAGGGACCCGCCCTGGTGGCCTCAGGAGAGGCCAGTCCCCATGCGAGTTGCTAGGGGGCCTCTCGGGATTCCTCTCCCGCCGATACCGGGGCCAAAAACCTTGTGTGGAGTCAGGGCCGGAACCGAGGATTCCTCTCAGGGGCTGACATGGATCTTTGGGTACTTCTGGAGTCTCCCCAGGGGAGTCAGGCCTCGTCTCGAGTGGGGGCATGCACGTGCGCTTTCCTTCCAGGCTGTAGCAGCAATGTCATGCTTCCCGTCGCGTGGATCAAAGGATCTGTGGTTTTCCCTCGAGGCTTTCCCTCGAGGCTTTCCCACAGGGCTGTCCCACGTGCCACCGTGGTGTGAGTCGATTCTCGGCGTGAAAGATGAGCCAGTGCAGGGCAAAGAGGTTCCTCTGGAATGGACTGAGACATCTGGGGGACTCTTGGAGTGGTGGTACGACCATGGAGTTCCTCTCGCCTTTCCTGTTGAGAGTGCCTCCTCTTGAGATGCGACGGGAATGCCGGGAATTCTTTCCCGTTGAATGCAGGGAAAGGATCCCTCATCTCGAGCTCCGAGGGGGAAACGGGGCTCCTCTGGATGTGGGCGGGACCATCGTCCTTTCTCTCGTGTGGAGACGGGTATGGCGGTAAACTTCTTGAGTTGCAGCAAGGGTGTGAAAGACCCTTTTGAAGTTCCAGAGGTTGGGTGTCATTAGTCTCCAGACGCCTCATCGGAAATAGGCCTCATCTCGCCTGGAAGGGAGAACTTCCTGGATTTTCTCGAGTTGCGGCAGGTGTTCTCGAGTTACGACGGGGACCTCAGGGAGCCGCCCTGGTGGCCTCAGGAGAGGCCAGTCCCCATGCGAGTTGCTAGGGGGCCTCTCGGGATTCCTCTCCCATCGATACCGGGGCCAAAAACCTTGTGTGGAGTCAGGGCCGGAACCGAGGATTCCTCTCAGGGGCTGACATGGATCTTTGGGTACTTCTGGAGTCTCTCCAGGGGAGTCAGGCCTCGTCTCGAGTGGGGGCATGCACGTGTGCTTTCCTTCCAGGCTGTAGCAGCAATGTAACGCTTCCCGTCGCGTGGATCAAAGGATCTGTGGTTTTCCCTCGAGGCTTTCCCTCGAGGCTTTCCCACAGGGCTGTCCCACGTGCCACCGTGGTGTGAGTCGATCCTCGGAGTGAAAGATGAGAAAGTGCAGGGCAAAGAGGTTCCTCTGGAATGGACTGAGACATCTGGGGGACTCTTGGAATGGTGGTACGACCATGGAGTTCCTCTCGCCTTTCCTGTTGAGAGTGCCTCCACTTGAGATGCGACGGGAACGCTGGGAATTCTTTCCCGTTGAAAGCAGGGAAAGGATCCCTCATCTCGAGCTACGAGGGGGAAACGGGGCTCCTCTGGATGTGGGCGGGACCATCGTGCTTCCTCTCGAGTGGAGACGGGTATGGCGGTGAACTTCTTGAGTTGCAGCAAGGGTGTGAAAGACCCTTTCGAAGTTCCAGAGGTTACGTGTCAGTCTCCAGACGCCTCATCGGAAATAGACCTCATCTCGCCTGGAAGGGAGAACTTCCTGGATTTTCTCGAGTTGCGGCAGGTGTTCTCGAGTTACGACGGGGACCTCAGGGACCCGCCCTGGTGGCCTCAGGAGAGGCCAGTCCCCATGCGAGTTGCTAGGGGGCCTCTCGTGATTCCTCTCCCGTCGATACCGGGGCCAAAAACCTTGTGTGGAGTCAGGGCCAGAACCGAGGATTCCTCTCAGGGGCTGACATGGATCTTTGGGTACTTCTAGAGTCTCCCGAGGGTAGTCAGGCCTCGTCTCGAGTGGGGGCATGCACGTGCGCTTTCCTTCCAGGCTGTAGCAGCAATGTCACGCTTCCCGTCGCGTGGATCAAAGGATCTGTGGTTTTCCCTCGAGGCTTTCCCTCGAGGCTTTCCCACAGTGCTGTCCCACGTGCCACCGTGGTGTGAGTCGATCCTCGGCGTGAAAGATGAGCCAGTGCAGGGCAAAGAGGTTCCTCTGGAATGGACTGAGACATCTGGGGGACTCTTGGAATGGTGGTACGACCATGGAGTTCCTCTCGCCTTTCCTGTTGAGAGTGCCTCCTCTTGAGATGCGACGGGAACGCCGGGAATTCTTTCCCGTAGAAAGCAGGGAAAGGATCCCTCATCTCGAGCTACGAGGGGGAAACGGGGCTCCTCTGGATGTGGGCGGGACCATCGTGCTTTCTCTCGTGTGGAGACGGGTATGGCGGTAAACTTCTTGAGTTGCAGCAAGGGTGTGAAAGACCCTTTCGAAGTTCCAGAAGTTAGGTGTCATTAGTCTCCAGACGCCTC
This sequence comes from Capricornis sumatraensis, assembly GCF_032405125.1. Classification (NCBI taxonomy): domain Eukaryota; kingdom Metazoa; phylum Chordata; class Mammalia; order Artiodactyla; family Bovidae; genus Capricornis; species Capricornis sumatraensis. The sequence goes on from NW_027184625.1 coordinate 1,246,132, forward strand.
ATCGGAAATAGGCCTCATCTAGCCTGGAAGGGAGAACTTCCTGGATTTTCTCGAGGTGCGGCAGGTGTTCTCGAGTTACGACGGGTATCACAGGGACCCGCCCTGGTGGCCTCAGGAGAGGCCAGTCCCCATGCGAGTTGCTAGGGGGCCTCTCGGGATTCCTCTCCCGTCGATACCGGGTCCAAAAACCTTGTGTGGAGTCAGGGCCAGAACCGAGGATTCCTCTCAGGGGCTGACATGGATCTTTGGGTACTTCTAGAGTCTCCCGAGGGTAGTCAGGCCTCGTCTCGAGTGGGGGCATGCACGTGCGCTTTCCTTCCAGGCTGTAGCAGCAATGTCACGCTTCCCGTCGCGTGGATCAAAGGATCTGTGGTTTTCCCTCGAGGCTTTCCCTCGAGGCTTTCCCACAGGGCTGTCCCACGTGCCACCGTGGTGTGAGTCGATCCTCGGCGTGAAAGATGAGCCAGTGCAGGGCAAAGAGGTTCCTCTGGAATGGACTGAGACATCTGGGGGACTCTTGGAATGGTGGTACGACCATGGAGTTCCTCTCGCCTTTCCTGTTGAGAGTGCCTCCTCTTGAGATGCGACGGGAATGCCGGGAATTCTTTCCCGTTGAAAGCAGGGAAAGGATCCCTCATCTCGAGCTACGAGGGGGAAACGGGGCTCCTCTGGATGTGGGCGGGACCATCGTGCTTTCTCTCGTGTGGAGACGGGTATGGCGGTAAACTTCTTGAGTTGCAGCAAGGGTGTGAAAGACCCTTTCGAAGTTCCAGAAGTTAGGTGTCATTAGTCTCCAGACGCCTCATCGGAAATAGGCCTCATCTAGCCTGGAAGGGAGAACTTCCTGGATTTTCTCGAGGTACGGCAGGTGTTCTCGAGTTACGACGGGTATCACAGGGACACGCCCTGATGGCCTCAGGAGAGGCCAGTCCCCATGCGAGTTGCTAGGGGGCCTCTCGGGATTCCTCTCCCGTCGATACCGGGGCCAAAAACCTTGTGTGGAGTCAGGGCCAGAACCGAGGATTCCTCTCAGGGGCTGACATGGATCTTTGGGTACTTCTAGAGTCTCCCCAGGGGAGTCAGGCCTCGTTTCGAGTGGGGGCATGCACGTGCGATTTCCTTCCAGGCTGTAGCAGCAATGTCACGCTTCCCGTCGCGTGGATCAAATGATCTGTGGTTTTCTCTCGAGGCTTTCCCTCGAGGCTTTCCCACAGGGCTGTCCCACGTGCCACCGTGGTGTGAATCGATCCTCGGCGTGAAAGATGAGCCAGTGCAGGGCAAAGAGGTTCCTCTGGAATGGACTGAGACATCTGAGGGACTCTTGGAATGGTGGTACGACCATGGAGTTCCTCTCGCCTTTCCTGTTGAGAGTGCCTCCTCTTGAGATGCGACGGGAATGCTGGGAATTCATTCCCGTTGAAAGCAGGGAAAGGATCCCTCATCTCGAGCTACGAGGGGGAAACGGGGCTCCTCTGGATGTGGGCGGGACCATCGTGCTTCCTCTCGAGTGGAGACGGGTATGTCGGTGAACTTCTTGAGTTGCAGCAAGGGTGTGAAAGACCCTTTCGAAGTTCCAGAGTTTAGGTGTCATTAGTCTCCAGACGCCTCATCGGAAATAGGCCTCATCTCGCCTGGAAGGGAGAACTTCCTGGATTTTCTCGAGTTGCGGCAGGTGTTCTCGAGTTACGACGGGGACTTCAGGGAGCCGCCCTGGTGGCCTCAGGAGAGGCCAGTCCCCATGCGAGTTGCTAGGGGGCCTCTCGGGATTCCTCTCCCGTCGATACCGGGGCCAAAAACCTTGTGTGGAGTCAGGGCCGGAACCGAGGATTCCTCTCAGGGGCTGACATGGATCTTTGGGTACTTCTGGAGTCTCCCCAGGGGAGTCAGGCCTCGTCTCGAGTGGGGGCATGCACGTGTGCTTTCCTTCCAGGCTGTAGCAGCAATGTCACGCTTCCCGTCGCGTGCATCAAAGGATCTGTGGTTTTCCCTCGAGGCTTTCCCTCGAGGCTTTCCCACAGGGCTGTCCCACGTGCCACCGTGGTGTGAGTCCATCCTCGGCGTGAAAGATGAGCCAGTGCAGGGCAAAGAGGTTCCTCTGGAATGGACTGAGACATCTGGGGGACTCTTGGAATGGTGGTACGACCATGGAGTTCCTCTCGCCTTTCCTGTTGAGAGTGCCTCCTCTTGAGATGCGACGGGAACGCCGGGAATTCTTTCTCGTTGAAAGCAGGGAAAGGATCCCTCATCTCGAGCTACGAGGGGGAAACGGGGCTCCTCGGGATGTGGGCGGGACCATCGTGCTTCCTCTCGAGTGGAGACGGGTATGTCGGTGAACTTCTTGAGTTGCAGCAAGGGTGTGAAAGACCCTTTCGAAGTTCCAGAGGTTAGGTGTCATTAGTCTCCAGACGCCTCATTGGAAATAGGCCTCATCTCGCCTGGAAGGGAGAACTTCCTGGATTTTCTCGAGTTGCGGCAGGTGTTCTCGAGTTACGACGGGGACCTCAGGGACCCGCCCTGGTGGCCTCAGGAGAGGCCAGTCCCCATGCGAGTTGCTAGGGGGCCTCTCGGGATTCCTCTCCCGTCGATACTGGGGCCAAAAACCTTGTGTGGAGTCAGGGCCAGAACCGAGGATTCCTCTCAGGGGCTGACATGGATCTTTGGGTACTTCTAGAGTCTCCCGAGGGTAGTCAGGCCTCGTCTCGAGTGGGGGCATGCACGTGCGCTTTCCTTCCAGGCTGTAGCAGCAATGTCACGCTTCACGTCGCGTGGATCAAAGGATCTGTTGTTTTCCCTCGAGGCTTTCCCTCGAGGCTTTCCCACAGGGCTGTCCCACGTGCCACCGTGGTGTGAGTCGATCCTCGGCGTGAAAGATGAGCCAGCGCAGGGCAAAGAGGTTCCTCTGGAATGGACTGAGACATCTGGGGGACTCTTGGAATGGTGGTACGACCATGGAGTTCATCTCGCCTTTCCTGTTGAGAGTGCCTCCTCTTGAGATGCGACGGGAATGCCGGGAATTCTTTCCCGTTGAAAGCAGGGAAAGGATCCCTCATCTCGAGCTACGAGGGGGAAACGGGGCTCCTCTGGATGTGGGCGGGGCCATCGTGCTTTCTCTCGTGTGGAGACGGGTATGGCGGTAAACTTCTTGAGTTGCAGCAAGGGTGTGAAAGACCCTTTCGAAGTTCCAGATGTTAGGTGTCATTAGTCTCCAGACGCCTCATCGGAAATAGGCCTCATCAGGCCTGGAAGGGAGAACTTCCTGGATTTTCTCGAGGTGCGGCAGGTGTTCTCGAGTTACGACGGGTACCACAGGGACCCGACCTGATGGCCTCAGGAGAGGCCAGTCCCCATGCGAGTTGCTAGGGGGCCTCTCGGGATTCCTCTCCCGTCGACACCGGGGCCAAAAACCTTGTGTGGAGTCAGGGCCGGAACCGAGGATTCCTCTCAGGGGCTGACATGGATCTTTGGGTACTTCTGGAGTCTCCCCAGGGGAGTCAGGCCTCGTCTCGAGTGGGGGCATGCACGTGCGCTTTCCTTCCAGGCTGTAGCAGCAATGTCACGCTTCCCGTCGCGTGGATCAAATGATCTGTGGTTTTCTCTCGAGGCTTTCCCTCGAGGCTTTCCCACAGGGCTGTCCCACGTGCCACCGTGGTGTGAGTCGATCCTCGGCGTGAAAGATGAGCCAGTGCAGGGCAAAGAGGTTCCTCTGGAATGGACTGAGACATCTGAGGGACTCTTGGAATGGTGGTACGACCATGGAGTTCCTCTCGCCTTTCCTGTTGAGAGTGCCTCCTCTTGAGATGCGAAGGGAATGCCGGGAATTCTTTCCCGGTGAAAGCAGGGAAAGGATCCCTCATCTCGAGCTACCAGGGGGAAACGGGGCTCCTCTGGATGTGGGCGGGACCATCGTGCTTCCTCTCGAGTGGAGACGGGTATGGCGGTGAACTTCTTGAGTTGCAGCAAGGGTGTGAAAGACCCGTTCGAAGTTCCAGAGGTTAGGTGTCATTAGTCTCCAGACGCCTCATCGGAAATAGGCCTCATCTCGCCTGGAAGGGAGAACTTCCTGGATTTTCTCGAGTTGCGGCAGGTGTTCTCGAGTTACGACGGGGACCTCAGGGACCCGCCCTGGTGGCCTCAGGAGAGGCCAGTCCCCATGCGAGTTGCTAGGGGGCCTCTCGGGATTCCTCTCCCGTCGATACCGGGGCAAAAACCTTGTGTGGAGTCAGGGCCGGAACCGAGGATTCCTCTCAGGGGCTGACATGGATCTTTGGGTACTTCTGGAGTCTCCCCAGGCGAGTCAGGCCTCGTCTCGAGTGGGGGCATGCACGTGTGCTTTCCTTCCAGGCTGTAGCAGCAATGTCACGGTTCCCGTCGCGTGCATCAAAGGATCTGTGGTTTTCCCTCGAGGCTTTCCCTCGAGGCTTTCCCACAGGGCTGTCCCATGTGCCACCGTGGTGTGAGTCGATCCTCGGCGTGAAAGATGAGCCAGTGCAGGGCAAAGAGTTTCCTCTGGAATGGACTGAGACATCTGAGGGACTCTTGGAATGGTGGTACGACCATGGAGTTCCTCTCGCCTTTCCTGTTGAGAGTGCCTCCTCTTGAGATGCGACGGGAATGCCGGGAATTCTTTCCCGTTGAAAGCAGGGAAAGGATCCCTCATCTCGAGCTACCAGGGGGAAACGGGGCTCCTCTGGATGTGGGCGGGACCATCGTGCTTCCTCTAGTGTTGAAACGGTTTTGGCGGTAAACTTCTTGAGTTGCAGCAAGGGTGTGAAAGACCCTTTCGAAGTTCCAGAGGTTAGGTGTCATTAGTCTCCAGACGCCTCATCGGAAATAGGCCTCATCTCGCCTGGAAGGGAGAACTTCCTGGATTTTCTCGAGTTGCGGCAGGTGTTCCCGAGTTACGACGGGGACCTCAGGGACCCGCCCTGGTGGCCTCAGGAGAGGCCAGTCCCCATGCGAGTTGCTAGGGGGCCTCTCGGGATTCCTCTCCCGTCGATACCGGGGCCAAAAACCTTGTGTGGAGTCGGGGCCGGAACCGATGATTCCTCTCAGGGGCTGACATGGATCTTTGGGTACTTCTGGAGTCTCCCCAGGGGAGTCAGGCCTCGTCTCGAGTTTGGGCATGCAAGTGTGCTTTCCTTCCAGGCTGTAGCAGCAATGTCACGCTTCCCGTCGCGTGCATCAAAGGATCTGTGGTTTTCCCTCGAGGCTTTCCCTCGAGGCTTTCCCACAGGGCTCTCCCACGTGCCACCGTGGTGTGAGTCGATCCTCGGCGTGAAAGATGAGCCAGTGCAGGGCAAAGAGGTTCCTCTGGAATGGACTGAGACATCTGGGGGACTCTTGGAATGGTGGTACGACCATGGAGTTCCTCTCGCCTTTCCTGTTGAGAGTGCCTCCTCTTGAGTTGTGACGGGAACTCCGGGAATTCTTTCCCGTTGAAAGCAGGGAAAGGATCCCTCATCTCGAGCTACGAGGGGTAAACGGGGCTCCTCGGGATGTGGGCGGGACCATCGTGCTTCCTCTCGAGTGGACACGGGTATGTCGGTGAACTTCTTGAGTTGCAGCAAGGGTGTGAAAGACCCTTTCGAAGTTCCAGAGGTTGGGTGTCATTAGTCTCCAGACGCCTCATCGGAAATAGGCCTCATCTCGCCTGGAAGGGAGAACTTCCTGGATTTTCTCGAGTTGCGGCAGGTGTTCTCGAGTTACGACGGGGACCTCAGGGACCCGCCCTGGTGGCCTCAGGAGAGGCCAGTCCCCATGCGAGTTGCTAGGGGGCCTCTCGGGATTCCTCTCCCGTCGATACCGGGGCCAAAAACCTTGTGTGGAGTCAGGGCTGGAACCGAGGATTCCTCTCAGGGGCTGACATGGATCTTTGGGTACTTCTGGAGTCTCCCCAGGGGAGTCAGGCCTCGTCTCGAGGGGGGGCATGCACGTGTGCTTTCCTTCCAGGCTGTAGCAGCAATGTCACGCTTCCCGTCGCGTGCATCAAAGGATCTGTGGTTTTCTCTCGAGGCTTTCCCTCGAGGCTTTCGCACAGGGCTGTCCCACGTGCCACCGTGGTGTGAGTCGATCCTCGGAGTGAAAGATGAGCCAGTGCAGGGCAAAGAGGTTCCTCTGGAATGGACTGAGACATCTGAGGGACTCTTGGAATGGTGGTACGACCATGGAGTTCCTCTCGCCTTTCCTGTTGAGAGTGCCTCCTCTTGAGATGCGACGGGATCGCTGGGAATACTTTCCCGTTGAAAGCAGGGAAAGGATCCCTCATCTCGAGCTACGAGGGGGAAACGGGGCTCCTCTGGATGTGGGCGGGACTATCGTGCTTCCTCTCGAGTGGAGACGGGTATGGCGGTGAACTTCTTGAGTTGCAGCAAGGGTGTGAAAGACCCTTTCGAAGTTCCAGAGGTTACGTGTCAGTCTCCAGACGCCTCATCGGAAATAGACCTCATCTCGCCTGGAAGGGAGAACTTCCTGGATTTTCTGGAGTTGCGGCAGGTGTTCCCGAGTTACGACGGGGACCTCAGGGACCCGCCCTGGTGGCCTCAGGCGAGGCCAGTCCCCATGCGAGTTGCTAGGGTGCCTCTCGGGATTACTCTCCCGTCGATACCGGGGCCAAAAACCTTGTGTGGAGTCAGGGCCGGAACCGAGGATTCCTCTCAGGGGCTGACATGGATCTTTGGGTACTTCTGGAGTCTCCCCAGGGGAGTCAGGCCTCGTCTCGAGTGGGGGCATGCACGTGTGCTTTCCTTCCAGGCTGTAGCAGCAATGTCACGCTTCCCGTCGCGTGGATCAAAGGATCTGTGGTTTTCCCTCGAGGCTTTCCCTCGAGGCTTTCCCACAGGGCTGTCCCACGTGCCACCGTGGTGTGAGTCGATCCTCGGCGTGAAAGATGAGCCAGTGCAGGGCAAAGAGATTCCTCTGGAATGGACTGAGACATCTGGGGGACTCTTGGAATGGTGGTACGACCATGGAGTTCCTCTCGCCTTTCCTGTTGAGAGTGCCTCCTCTTGAGATGCGACGGGAATGCCGGGAATTCTTTCCGTTGAAAGCAGGGAAAGGATCCCTCATCTCAAGCTACGAGGGGGAAACGGGGCTCCTCTGGATGTGGGCGGGACCATCGTGCTTCCTCTCGTGTGGAGACGGGTATGGCGGTAAACTTCTTGAGTTGCTGCAAGGGTGTGAAAGACCCTTTCGAAGTTCCAGAGGTTAGGTGTCATTAGTCTCCAGACGCCTCATCGGAAATAGGCCTCATCTCGCCTGGAAGGGAGAACTTCCCGGATTTTCTCGAGTTGCGGCAGGTGTTCTCGAGTTACGACGGGGACCTCAGGGACCCGCCCTGGTGGCCTCAGGAGAGGCCAGTCCCCATGCGAGTTGCTAGGGGGCCTCTCGGGATTCCTCTCCCGTCGATACCGGGGCCAAAAACCTTGTGTGGAGTCAGGGCTGGAACCGAGGATTCCTCTCAGGAGCTGACATGGATCTTTGGGTACTTCTGGAGTCCCACCAGGGGAGTCAGGCCTCTTCTCGATTGGGGGCATGCACGTGTGCTTTCCTTCCAGGCTGTAGCAGCAATGTCACGCTTCCCGTCGCGTGGATCAAAGGATCTGTGGTTTTCCCTCGAGGCTTTCCCACAGGGCTGTCCCACGTGCCACCGTGGTGTGAGTCGATCCTCGGCGTGAAAGATGAGCCAGTGCAGGGCAAAGAGGTTCCTCTGGAATGGACTGAGACATCTGAGGGACTCTTGGAATGGTGGTACGACCATGGAGTTCCTCTCGCCTTTCCTGTTGAGAGTGCCTCCTCTTGAGATGCGACGGGAACGCCGGGAATTCTTTCCCGTTGAAAGCAGGGAAAGGATCCCTCATCTCGAGCTCCGAGGGGGAAATGGGGCTCCTCTGGATGTGGGCGGGACCATCGTGCTTCCTCCCGAGTGGACACGGGTATGGCGGTGAACTTCTTGAGTTGCAGCAAGGGTGTGAAAGACCCTTTCGAAGTTCCAGAGTTTAGGTGTCATTAGTCTGCAGACGCCTCATCGGAAATAGGCCTCATCTCGCCTGGAAGGGAGAACTTCCTGGATTTTCTCGAGTTGCGGCAGGTGTTCTCGAGTTACGACGGGGACCTCAGGGACCCGCCCTGGTGGCCTCAGGAGAGGCCAGTCCCCATGCGAGTTGCTAGGGGGCCTCTCGGGATTCCTCTCCCGTCGATACCGGGGCCAAAAGCCTTGTGTGGAGTCAGGGCCGGAACCGAGCATTCCTCTCAGGGGTGACATGGATCTTTGGGTACTTCTGGAGTCTCCCCAGGGGAGTCAGGCCTCGTCTCGAGTGGGGGCATGCACGTGCGCTTTCCTTCCAGGCTGTAGCAGCAATGTCACGCTTCCCGTCGCGTGCATCAAAGGATCTGTGGTTTTCCCTCGAGGCTTTCCCTCGAGGCTTTCCCACAGGGCTGTCCCACGTGCCACCGTGGTGTGAGTCGATCCTCGGCATGAAAGATGAGCCAGCGCAGGGCAAAGAGGTTCCTCTGGAATGGACTGAGACATCTGGGGGACTCTTGGAATGGTGGTACGACCCTGGAGTTCCTCTCGCCTTTCCTGTTGAGAGTGCCTCCTCTTGAGATGCGACGGGAATGCAGGGAATTCTTTCCCGTTGAAAGCAGGGAAAGGATCCCTCATCTCGAGCTACGAGGGGGAAACGGGGCTCCTCTGGATGTGGGCGGGACCATCGTGCTTCCTCTCGAGTGGACACGGGTATGTCGGTGAACTTCTTGAGTTGCAGCAAGGGTGTGAAAGACCCTTTCGAAGTTCCAGAGGTTGGGTGTCATTAGTCTCCAGACGCCTCATCGGAAATAGGCCTCATCTCGCCTGGAAGGGAGAACTTCCTGGATTTTCTCGAGTTGCGGCAGGTGTTCTCGAGTTACGACGGGGACCTCAGGGACCCGCCCTGGTGGCCTCAGGAGAGGCCAGTCCCCATGCGAGTTGCTAGGGGGCCTCTCGGGATTCCTCTCCCGTCGATACCGGGGCCAAAAACCTTGTGTGGAGTCAGGGCCGGAAGCGAGGATTCCTCTCAGGGGCTGACATGGATCTTTGGGTACTTCTGGAGTCTCCCCAGGGGAGTCAGGCCTCGTCTCGAGTGGGGGCATGCACGTGTGCTTTCCTTCCAGGCTGTAGCAGCAATGTCACGTTTCCCGTCGAGTGGATCAAAGGATCTGTGGTTTTCCCTCGAGGCTTTCCCTCGAGGCTTTCCCACAGGGCTGTCCCACGTGCCACCGTGGTGTGAGTCGATCCTCGGCGTGAAAGATGAGCCAGTGCAGGGCAAAGAGATTCCTCTGGAATGGACTGAGACATCTGGGGGACTCTTGGAATGGTGGTACGACCATGGAGTTCCTCTCGCCTTTCCTGTTGAGAGTGCCTCCTCTTGAGATGCGACGGGAATGCCGGGAATTCTTTCCCGTTGAAAGCAGGGAAAGGATCCCTCATCTCAAGCTACGAGGGGGAAACGGGGCTCCTCTGGATGTGGGCGGGACCATCGTGCTTCCTCTCGTGTGGAGACGGGTATGGCGGTAAACTTCTTGAGTTGCTGCAAGGGTGTGAAAGACCCTTTCGAAGTTCCAGAGGTTAGGTGTCATTAGTCTCCAGACGCCTCATCGGAAATAGGCCTCATCTCGCCTGGAAGGGAGAACTTCCCGGATTTTCTCGAGTTGCGGCAGGTGTTCTCGAGTTACGACGGGGACCTCAGGGACCCGCCCTGGTGGCCTCAGGAGAGGCCAGTCCCCATGCGAGTTGCTAGGGGGCCTCTCGGGATTCTTCTCCCGTCGATACCGGGGCCAAAAACCTTGTGTGGAGTCAGGGCTGGAACCGAGGATTCCTCTCAGGAGCTGACATGGATCTTTGGGTACTTCTGGAGTCCCACCAGGGGAGTCAGGCCTCTTCTCGATTGGGGGCATGCACGTGTGCTTTCCTTCCAGGCTGTAGCAGCAATGTCACGCTTCCCGTCGCGTGGATCAAAGGATCTGTGGTTTTCCCTCGAGGCTTTCCCACAGGGCTGTCCCACGTGCCACCGTGGTGTGAGTCGATCCTCGGCGTGAAAGATGAGCCAGTGCAGGGCAAAGAGGTTCCTCTGGAATGGACTGAGACATCTGGGGGACTCTTGGAATGGTGGTACGACCATGGAGTTCCTCTCGCCTTTCCTGTTGAGAGTGCCTCCTCTTGAGATGCGACGGGAACGCCGGGAATTCTTTCCCGTTGAAAGCAGGGAAAGGATCCCTCATCTCGAGCTCCGAGGGGGAAATGGGGCTCCTCTGGATGTGGGCGGGATCATCGTGCTTCCTCCCGAGTGGACACGGGTATGGCGGTGAACTTCTTGAGTTGCAGCAAGGGTGTGAAAGACCCTTTCGAAGTTCCAGAGTTTAGGTGTCATTAGTCTGCAGACGCCTCATCGGAAATAGGCCTCATCTCGCCTGGAAGGGAGAACTTCCTGGATTTTCTCGAGTTGCGGCAGGTGTTCTCGAGTTACGACGGGGACCTCAGGGACCCGCCCTGGTGGCCTCAAGAGAGGCCAGTCCCCATGCGAGGTGCTAGGGGGCCTCTCGGGATTCCTCTCCCGTCGATACCGGGGCCAAAACCTTGTGTGCAGTCAGGGCCGGAAACGAGGATTCCTCTCAGGGGCTGACATGGATCTTTGGGTACTTCTGGAGTCTCCCCAGGGGATTCAGGCCTCGTCTCGAGTGGGGGCATGCACGTGCGCTTTCCTTCCAGGCTGTAGCAGCAATGTCACGCTTCCCGTCGCGTGGATCAAAGGATCTGTGGTTTTCCCTCGAGGCTTTCCCTCGAGGCTTTCCCACAGGGCTGTCCCACGTGCCACCGTGGTGTGAGTCGATCCTCGGCGTGAAAGATGAGCCAGTGCAGGGCAAAGAGGTTCCTCTGGAATGGACTGAGACATCTGGGGGACTCGTGGAATGGTGGTACGACCATGGAGTTCCTCTCGCCTTTCCTGTTGAGAGTGCCTCCTCTTGAGATGCGACGGGAACGCCGGGAATTCTTTCCCGTTGAAAGCAGGGAAAGGATCCCTCATCTCGAGCTACGAGGGGGAAACGGGGCTCCTCTGGATGTGGGCGGGACCATCGTGCTTCCTCTCGAGTGGAGACGGGTATGGCGGTGAACTTCTTGAGTTGCAGCAAGGGTGTGAAAGACCCTTTCGAATTTCCAGAGGTTAGGTGTCATTAGTCTCCAGACGACTCATCGGAAATAGGCCTCATCTCGCCTGGAAGGGAGAACTTCCTGGATTTTCTCGAGTTGCGGCAGGTGTTCTCGAGTTACGACGGGGACCTCAGGGACCCGCCCTGGTGGCCTCAGGATAGGCCAGTACCCATGCGAGGTGCTAGGGGGCCTCTCGTGATTCCTCTCCCGTCGATACCGGGGCCAAAAACCTTGTGTGGAGTCAGGGCCGGAACCGAGGATTCCTCTCAGGGGCTGACATGGATCTTTGGGTACTTCTGGAGTCTCCCCAGGGGAGTCAGGCCTCGTCTCGAGTGGGGGCATGCACGTGCGCTTTCCTTACAGGCTGTAGCAGCAATGTCACGCTTCCAGTGGCGTGGATCAAAGGATCTGTGGTTTTCCCTCGAGGCTTTCCCACAGGGCTGTCCCACGTGCCACCGTGGTGTGAGTCGATCCTCGGCGTGAAAGATGAGCCAGTGCAGGGCAAAGAGGTTCCTCTGGAATGGACTGAGACATCTGGGGGACTCTTGGAATGGTGGTACGACCATGGAGTTCCTCTCGCCTTTCCTGTTGAGAGTGCCTCCTCTTGAGATGCGACGGGAACGCCGGGAATTCTTTCCCGTTGAAAGCAGGGAAAGGATCCCTCATCTTGAGCTACGAGCGGGAAACGGGGCTCCTCTGGATGTGGGCGGGACCATCGTGCTTCCTCTCGAGTGGAGACGGGTATGGCGGTGAACTTCTTGAGTTGCAGCAAGGGTGTGAAAGACCCTTTCGAAGTTCGAGAGGTTAGGTCTCATTAGTCTCCAGACGCCTCATCGGAAATAGGCCTCATCTCGCCTGGAAGGGAGAACTTCCTGGATTTTCTCGAGTTGCGGCAGGTGTTCTCGAGTTACGACGGGGACCTCAGGGACCCGCTCTGGTGGCCTCAGGAGAGGCCAGTCCCCATGCGAGGTGCTAGGGGGCCTCTCGGGATTCCTCTCCCGTCGATACCGGGGCCAAAAACCTTGTGTGCAGTCAGGGCCGGAACCGAGGATTCCTCTCAGGGGATGACATGGATCTTTGGGTACTTCTGGAGTCTCCCCACGGGAGTCAGGCCTCGTCTCGAGTGGGGGCATGCACGTGCGCTTTCCTTCCAGGCTGTAGCAGCAATGTCACGCTTCCCGTCGCGTGGATCAAAGGATCTGTGGTATTCCCTCGAGGCTTTCCCTCGAGGCTTTCCCACAGGGCTGTCCCACGTGCCACCGTGGTGTGAGTCGATCCTCGGCGTGAAAGATGAGCCAGTGCAGGGCAAAGAGGTTCCTCTGGAATGGACTGAGACATCTGGGGGACTCTTGGAATGGTGGTACGACCATGGAGTTCCTCTCGCCTTTCCTGTTGAGAGTGCCTCCTCTTGAGATACGACGGGAACACCGGGAATACTTTCCCGTTGAAAGCAGGGAAAGGATCCCTCATCTCGAGCTAAGAGGGGGAAACGGGGCTCCTCTGGATGTGGGAGGGACCATCGTGCTTCCTCTCGAGTGGAGACGGGTATGGCGGTGAACTTCTTGAGTTGCAGCAAGGGTGTGAAAGACCCTTTCGAAGTTCGAGAGGTTAGGTGTCATTAGTCCCCAGACGCCTCATCGGAAATAGGCCTCATCTCGCCTGGAAGGGAGAACTTCCTGGATTTTCTCGAGTTGCGGCAGGTGTTCTCGAGTTACGACGGGGACCTCAGGGACCCGCCCTGGTGGCCTCAGGAGAGGCCCGTCCCCATGCGAGGTGCTAGGGGGCCTCTCGGGATTCCTCTCCCGTCGATACCAAGGCCAAAAACCTTGTGTGGAGTCAGGGTCGGAACCGAGGATTCCTCTCAGGGGCTTATATGGATCTTTGGGTACTTCTGGAGTCTCGCCAGGGGAGACAGGCCTCGTCTCGAGTGGGGGCATGCACGTGCGCTTTCCTTCCAGTCTGTAGCAGCAATGTCACGCTTCCCGTCGCGTGCATCAAAGGATCTGTGGTTTTCCCTCGAGGCTTTCCCTCGAGGCTTTCCCACAGGGCTGTCCCACGTGCCTCCGTGGTGTGAGTCGATCCTCGGCGTGAATGATGAGCCAGTGCAGGGCAAAGAGGTTCCTCTGGAATGGACTGAGACATCTGGGGGACTCTAGGAATGGTGGTACGACCATGGAGTTCCTCTCGCCTTTCCTGTTGAGAGTGCCTCCTCTTGAGATGCGACGGGAACGCCGGGAATTCCTTCCCGTTGAAAGCAGGAAAGGATCCCTCATCTCGAGCTCCGAGAGGGAAACGGGGCTCCTCTGGATGTGGGCGGGACCATCGTGCTTCCTCTCGAGTGGAGACGGGTATGGCGGTGAACTTCTTGAGTTGCAGCAAGGGTGTGAAAGACCCTTTCGAAATTCCAAAGGTTAGGTGTCATTAGTCTCCAGACGCCTCATCGGAAATAGGCCTCATCTCGCCTGGAAGGGAGAACTTCCTGGATTTTCTCGAGTTGCGGCAGGTGTTCTCGAGTTAAGACGGGGACCTCAGGGACCCGCCCTGGTGGCCTCAGGAGAGGCCAGTCCCCATGCGAGTTGCTAGGGGGCCTCTCGGGATTCCTCTCCCGTCGATACCGGGGCCAAAAAGCTTGTGTGGAGTCAAGGCCGGAACCGAGGATTCCTCTCAGGGGCTGACATGGATCTTTGGGTACTTCTGGAGTCTCCCCAGGGGAGTCAGGCCTCGACTCGAGTGGGGGCATGCACGTGCGCTTTCCTTCCAGGCTGTAGCAGCAATGTCACGCTTCCCGTCGCGTGGATCAAAGGATCTGTGGTATTCCCTCGAGGCTTTCCCTCGAGGCTTTCCCACAGGGCTGTCCCACGTGCCACCGTGGTGTGAGTCGATCCTCGGCGTGAAAGATTAGCCAGTGCAGGGCAAAGAGGTTCCTCTGGAATGGACTGAGACATCTGGGGGACTCTTGGAATGGTGGTACGACCATGGAGTTCCTCTCGCCTTTCCTGTTGAGAGTGCCTCCTCTTGAGATACGACGGGAACACCGGGAATTCTTTCCCGTTGAAAGCAGGGAAAGGATCCCTCATCTCGAGCTAAGAGGGGGAAACGGGGCTCCTCTGGATGTGGGCGGGACCATCGTGCTTCCTCTCGAGTGGAGACGGGTATGGCGGTGAACTTCTTGAGTTGCAGCAAGGGTGTGAAAGACCCTTTCGAAGTTCGAGAGGTTAGGTGTCATTAGTCTCCAGACGCCTCATCGGAAATAGGCCTCATCTCGCCTGGAAGGGAGAACTTCCTGGATTTTCTCGAGTTGCGGCAGGTGTTCTCGAGTTACGACGGGGACCTCAGGGACCCGCCCTGGTGGCCTCAGGAGAGGCCAGTCCCCATGCGAGGTGCTAGGGGGCCTCTCGGGATTCCTCTCCCGTCGATACCAAGGCCAAAAACCTTGTGTGGAGTCAGGGTCGGAACCGAGGATTCCTCTCAGGAGCTTATATGGATCTTTGGGTACTTCTGGAGTCTCGCCAGGGGAGACAGGCCTCGTCTCGAGTGGGGGCATGCACGTGCGCTTTCCTTCCAGGCTGTAGCAGCAATGTCACGCTTCCCGTCGCGTGGATCAAAGGATCTGTGGTTTTCCCTCGAGGCTTTCCCTCGAGGCTTTCCCACAGGGCTGTCCCACGTGCCTCCGTGGTGTGAGTCGATCCTCGGCGTGAAAGATGAGCCAGTGCAGGGCAAAGAGGTTCCTCTGGAATGGACTGAGACATCTGGGGGACTCTTGGAATGGTGGTACGACCATGGAGTTCCTCTCGCCTTTCCTGTTGAGAGTGCCTCCTCTTGAGATGCGACGGGAACGCCGGGAAATCTTCCCCGTTGAAAGCAGGGAAAGGATCCATCATCTCGAGCTCCGAGGGGGAAACGGGGCTCCTTTGGATGTGGGCGGGACCATCGTGCTTCCTCTCGAGTGGAGACGGGTATGGCGGTGAACTTCTTGAGTTGCAGCAAGGGTGTGAAAGACCCTTTCGAAGTTCCAGAGGTTAGGTGTCATTAGTCTCCAGACGCCTCATCGGAAATAGGCCTCATCTCGCCTGGAAGGGAGAACTTCCTGGATTTTCTCGAGTTGGGGCAGGTGTTCTCGAGTTACGACGGGGACCTCAGGGACCCGCCCTGGTGTCCTCAGGAGAGGCCAGTCCCCATGCGAGTTGCTAGGGGGCCTCTCGGGATTCCTCTCCCGTCGATACCGGGGCCAAAAACATTGTATGGAGTCAGGGCCGGAACCGAGGATTCCTCTCAGGGGCTGACATGGATCTTTGGGTTCTTCTGGAGCCCCCCCAGGGGAGTCAGGCCTCGTCTCGAGTGGGGGCATGCACGTGCGCTTTCCTTCCAGGCTGTAGCAGCAATGTCACGCTTCCAGTCGCGTGGATCAAAGGATCTGTGGTTTTCCCTCGAGGCTTTCCCTCGAGGCTTTCCCACAGGGCTGTCCCACGTGCCACCGTGGTGTGAGTCGATCCTCGGCGTGAAAGATGAGCCAGTGCAGGGCAAAGAGGTTCCTCTGGAATGGACTTAGACATCTGGGTGACTCTTGGAATGGTGGTACGACCATGGAGTTCCTCTCGCCTTTCCTGTTGAGAGTGCCTCCTCTTGAGATGTGACGGGAACGCCGGGAATTCTTTCCCGTTGAAAGCAGGAAAAGGATCCCTTATCTCGAGCTACGAGGGGGAAACGGGGCTCCTCTGGATGTGGGCGGGACAATCGTGCTTCCTCTCGAGTGGAGACGGGTATGGTGGTGAACTTCTTGAGTTGCAGCAAGGGTGTGAAAGACCCTTTCGAAGTTCCAGAGGTTAGGTGTCATTAGTCTCCAGACGCCACATAGGAAATAGGCCTCATCTCGCCAGGAAGGGAGAACTTCCTGGATTTTCTCGAGTTGCGGCAGGTGTTCTCGAGTTACGACGGGGACCTCAGGAACCCGCCCTGGTGGCCTCAGGAGAGGCCAGTCCCTATGCGAGTTGCTAGGGGGCCTCTCGGGATTCCTCTCCCGTCGATACCGGAGCCAAAAACCTTGTATGGAGTCAGGGCCGGAACCGAGGATTCCTCTCAGGGGCTGACATGGATCCTTGGGTACTTCTGGAGTCTCCCCAGGGGAGTCAGGCCTCGTCTCGAGTGGGGGCATGCACGTGCACTTTCCTTCCAGGCTGTAGCAGCAATGTCAGGCTTCCCGTCGCGTGGATCAAAGGATCTGTGGTTTTCCCTCGAGGCTTACCCACAGGGCTGTCCCACGTGCCACCGTGGTGTGAGTCGATCCTCGGCGTGAAAGATGAGCCAGTGCAGGACAAAGAGGTTCCTCTGGAATGGACTGAGATATCTGGGGGACTCTTGGAATGGTGGTACGACCATGGAGTTCCTCTCGCCTTTCCTGTTGAGAGTGCCTCCTCTTGAGATGCGACGGGAACGCCGGGAACTCTTTCCCTTTGAAACCAGGGAAAGGATCCCTCATCTCGAGCTACAAGGGGAAAACGGGGCTCCTCTGGATGTGGGCGGGACCATCGTGCTTCATCTCGAGTGGAGACGGGTATGGCGGTGAACTTCTTGAGTTGCAGCAAGGGTGTGAAAGACCCTTTCGAAGTTCCAGAGGTTAGGTGTCATTAGTCTCCAGACGCCTCATCAGAAATAGGCCTCATCTCGCCTGGAAGGGAGAACTTCCTGGATTTTCTCGAGTTGCGGCAGGTGTTCTCGAGTTACGACGGGGACCTCAGGGACCCGCCCTGGTGGCCTCAGGAGAGGCCAGTCCCTATGCGAGTTGCTAGGGGGCCTCTCGGGATTCCTCTCCCGTCGATACCGGGGCCAACAACCTTGTGTGGAGTCAGGGCCGTAACCGAGGATTCCTCTCATGGGCTGACATGGATCTTTGGGTACGTCTGGAGACTCCCCAGTGGAGTCAGGCCTCGTCTCGAGTGGGGGCATGCACGTGCGCTTTCCTTCCAGGCTGTAGCAGCAATGTCACGCTTCCCGTCGCGTGGATCAAAGGATCTGTGGTTTTCCCTCGAGGCTTTCCCTCGAGGCTATCCCACAGGGCTGTCCCACGTGCCACCGTGGTGTGAGTCGATCCTCGGCGTGAAAGATGAGCGAGTGCAGGGCAAAGAGGTTCCTCTGGAATGGACTGAGACATCTGGGGGACTCTTGGAATGGTGGTACGACCATGGAGTTCCTCTCGCCTTTCCTGTTGAGAGTTCCTCCTCTTGAGATGCGACGGGAACGCCGGGAATTCTTTCCCGTTGAAAGCAGGCAAAGGATCCCTCATCTCGAGCTACGAGGGGGAAACGGGGCTCCTCTGGATGTGGGCGGGACCATCGTGCTTCCTCTCGAGTGGAGACGGGTATGGCGGTGAACTTCTTGAGTTGCAGCAAGGGTGTGAAAGACCCTTTCGAAGTTCCAGAGGTTAGGTGTCATTAGTCTCCAGACGCCTCATCGGAAATAGGCCTCATCTCGCCTGGAAGGGAGAACTTCCTTGATTTTCTCGAGTTGCGGCAGGTGTTCTCGAGTTACGACGGGGACCTCAGGGACCCGCCCTGGTGGCCTCAGGAGAGGCCAGTCCCCATGCGAGTTGCTAGGGGGCCTCTCGGGATTCCTCTCCCGTCGATACCGGGGCCAAAAACCTTGTGTGGAGTCTGGGCCGGAACCGAGGATTCCTCTCAGGGGCTGACATGGATCTTTGGGTACTTCTGGAGTCTCGCCAGGGGAGACAGGCCTCGTCTCGAGTGGGGGCATGCACGTGCGCTTTCCTTCCAGGCTGTAGCAGCAATGTCACGCTTCCCGTCGCGTGGATCAAAGGATCTGTGGTTTTCCCTCGATGCTTTCCCTCGAGGCTTTCCCACAGGGCTGTCCCACGTGCCTCCGTGGTGTGAGTCGATCCTCGGCGTGAAAGATGAGCCATTGCAGGGCAAAGAGGTTCCTCTGGAATGGACTGAGACATCTGGGGGACTCTAGGAATGGTGGTACGACCATGGAGTTCCTCTCGCCTTTCCTGTTGAGAGTGCCTCCTCTTGAGATGCGACGGGAACGCCGGGAATTCTTTCCCGTTGAAAGCAGGGAAAGGATCCCTCATCTCGAGCTACGAGGGGGAAACGGGGCTCCTCTGGATGTGGGCGGGACCATCGTGCTTCCTCTCGAGTGGAGACGGGTATGGCGGAGAACTTCTTGAGTTGCAGCAACGGTGTGAAAGACCCTTTCGAAGTTCCAGAGGTTAGGTGTCATTAGTCTCCAGACGACTCATCGGAAATAGGCCTCATCTCGCCTGGAAGGGAGAACTTCCTGGATTTTCTCGACTTGCGGCAGGTGTTCTCGAGTTACGACGGGGACCTCAGGGACCCGCCCTTGTGGCCTCAGGTAAGGCCAGTCCCCATGCGAGGTGCTAGGGGGCCTCTCGGGATTCCTCTCCCGTCGATACCGAGGCCAAAAACCTTGTGTGGAGTCAGGATCGGAACCGAGGATTCCTCTCAGGGGCTTATATGGATCTTTGGGTACTTCTGGAGTCTCGCCAGGGGAGACAGGCCTCGTCTCGAGTGGGGGCATGCACGTGCGCTTTCCTTCCAGGCTGTAGCAGCAATGTCACCCTTCCCGTCGCGTGCATCAAAGGATCTGTGGTTTTCCCTCGAGGCTTTCCCTCGAGGCTTTCCCACAGGGCTGTCCCACGTGCCTCCGTGGTGTGAGTCGATCCTCGGCGTGAAAGATGAGCCAGTGCAGGGCAAAGAGGTTCCTCTGGAATGGACTGAGACATCTGGGGGACTCTTGGAATGGTGGTACGACCATGGAGTTCCTCTCGCCTTTCCTGTTGAGAGTGCCTCCTCTTGAGATGCGACGGGAACGCCGGGAATTCCTTCCCGTTGAAAGCAGGAAAGGATCCCTCATCTCGAGCTCCAAGAGGGAAACGGGGCTCCTCTGGATGTGGGCGGGACCATCGTGCTTCCTCTCGAGTGGAGACGGGTATGGCGGTGAACTTCTTGAGTTGCAGCAAGGGTGTGAAAGACCCTTTCGAAATTCCAAAGGTTAGGTGTCATTAGTCTCCAGACGCCTCATCGGAAATAGGCCTCATCTCGCCTGGAAGGGAGAACTTCCTGGATTTTCTCGAGTTGCGGCAGGTGTTCTCGAGTTAAGACGGGGACCTCAGGGACCCGCCCTGGTGGCCTCAGGAGAGGCCAGTCCCCATGCGAGGTGCTAGGGGGCCTCTCGGGATTCCTCTCCCGTCGATACCGGGGCCAAAAACCTTGTGTGGAGTCAGGGCCGGAACCGAGGATTCCTCTCAGGGGCTGACATGGATCTTTGGGTACTTCTGGAGTCTCGCCAGGGGAGACAGGCCTCGTCTCGAGTGGGGGCATTCACGTGCGCTTTCCTTCCAGGCTGTAGCAGCAATGTCACGCTTCCCGTCGCGTGGATCAAAGGATCTGTGGTTTTCCCTCGATGCTTTCCCTCGAGGCTTTCCCACAGGGCTGTCCCACGTGCCTCCGTGGTGTGAGTCGATCCTCGGCGTGAAAGATGAGCCATTGCAGGGCAAAGAGGTTCCTCTGGAATGGACTGAGACATCTGGGGGACTCTAGGAATGGTGGTACGACCATGGAGTTCCTCTCGCCTTTCCTGTTGAGAGTGCCTCCTCTTGAGATGCGACGGGAACGCCGGGAATTCTTTCCCGTTGAAAGCAGGGAAAGGATCCCTCATCTCGAGCTACGAGGGGGAAACGGGGCTCCTCTGGATGTGGGCGGGACCATCGTGCTTCCTCTCGAGTGGAGACGGGTATGGCGGAGAACTTCTTGAGTTGCAGCAACGGTGTGAAAGACCCTTTCGAAGTTCCAGAGGTTAGGTGTCATTAGTCTCCAGACGACTCATCGGAAATAGGCCTCATCTCGCCTGGAAGGGAGAACTTCCTGGATTTTCTCGACTTGCGGCAGGTGTTCTCGAGTTACGACGGGGACCTCAGGGACCCGCCCTTGTGGCCTCAGGTAAGGCCAGTCCCCATGCGAGGTGCTAGGGGGCCTCTCGGGATTCCTCTCCCGTCGATACCGAGGCCAAAAACCTTGTGTGGAGTCAGGATCGGAACCGAGGATTCCTCTCAGGGGCTTATATGGATCTTTGGGTACTTCTGGAGTCTCGCCAGGGGAGACAGGCCTCGTCTCGAGTGGGGGCATGCACGTGCGCTTTCCTTCCAGGCTGTAGCAGCAATGTCACCCTTCCCGTCGCGTGCATCAAAGGATCTGTGGTTTTCCCTCGAGGCTTTCCCTCGAGGCTTTCCCACAGGGCTGTCCCACGTGCCTCCGTGGTGTGAGTCGATCCTCGGCGTGAAAGATGAGCCAGTGCAGGGCAAAGAGGTTCCTCTGGAATGGACTGAGACATCTGGGGGACTCTTGGAATGGTGGTACGACCATGGAGTTCCTCTCGCCTTTCCTGTTGAGAGTGCCTCCTCTTGAGATGCGACGGGAACGCCGGGAATTCCTTCCCGTTGAAAGCAGGAAAGGATCCCTCATCTCGAGCTCCAAGAGGGAAACGGGGCTCCTCTGGATGTGGGCGGGACCATCGTGCTTCCTCTCGAGTGGAGACGGGTATGGCGGTGAACTTCTTGAGTTGCAGCAAGGGTGTGAAAGACCCTTTCGAAATTCCAAAGGTTAGGTGTCATTAGTCTCCAGACGCCTCATCGGAAATAGGCCTCATCTCGCCTGGAAGGGAGAACTTCCTGGATTTTCTCGAGTTGCGGCAGGTGTTCTCGAGTTAAGACGGGGACCTCAGGGACCCGCCCTGGTGGCCTCAGGAGAGGCCAGTCCCCATGCGAGGTGCTAGGGGGCCTCTCGGGATTCCTCTCCCTTCGATACCGGGGCCAAAAAGCTTGTGTGGAGTCAGGGCCGGAACCGAGGATTCCTCTCAGGGGCTGACATGGATCTTTGGGTACTTCTGGAGTCTCCCCAGCGGAGTTAGGCCTCGACTCGAGTGGGGGCATGCACGTGCGCTTTCCTTCCAGGCTGTAGCAGCAATGTCACGCTTCCCGTGGCGTGTATCAAAGGATTTGTGGTTTTCCCTCGAGACTTTCCCACAGGGCTGTCCCACGTGCCACCGTGGTGTGAGTCGATCCTCGGCGTGAAAGATGAGCCAGTGCAGGGCAAAGAGGTTCCTCTGGAATGGACTGAGACATCTGGGGGACTCCTGGAATGGTGGTACGACCATGGAGTTCCTCTTGCCTTTCCTGTTGAGAGTGCCTCCTCTTGAGATGCGACGGGAGCGCCGGGAATTCTTTCCCGTCTAAAGCAGGGAAAGGTTCCCTCATCTCGAGATACGAGGGGGAAACGGGGCTCCTCTGGATGTGGGCAGGACCATCGTGCTTCCTCTCGAGTGGAGACGGGTATGGCGGTGAACTTCTTGAGTTGCAGCAAGGGTGTGAAAGACCCTTTCGAAGTTCCAGAGGTTAGGTGTCATTAGTCTCCAGACGCCTCATCGGAAATAGGCCTCATCTCGCCTGAAAGGGAGAACTTCCTGGATTTTCTCGAGTTGCGGCAGGTGTTCTCGAGTTACGACGGGGACCTCAGGGACCCGCCCTGGTGGCCTCAGGAGAGGCCAGTCCCCATGCGAGGTGCTAGGGGGCCTCTTGGGATTCCTCTCCCGTCGATACCGGGGCCAAAAACCTTGTGTGGAGTCAGGGCCGGAACCGAGGATTCCTCTCAGGGGCTGACATGGATCTTTGGGTACTTGTGGAGTCTCCCCAGGGGAGTTAGGACTCTTCTCGAGTGGGGGCATGCACGTGCGCTTTCCTTCCAGGCTGTAGCAGCAATGTCACGCTTCCCGTCGCGTGGATCAAAGGATCTGTGGTTTTCCCTCGAGGCTTTCCCACAGGGCTGTCCCACGTGCCACCGTGGTGTGAGTCGATCCTCGGCGTGAAAGATGAGCCAGTGCAGGGCAAAGAGGTTCCTCTGGAATGGACTGAGACATCTGGGGGACTCTTGGAATGGTGGTACGACCATGGAGTTCCTCTCGCCTTTTCTGTTTAGAGTGCCTCCTCTTGAGATGCGACGGGAACGCCGGGAATTCTTCCCCGTTGAAAGCAGGGAAAGGATCCATCATCTCGAGCTCCGAGGGGGAAACGGGGCTCCTTTGGATGTGGGCGGGACCATCATGCTTCCTCTCGAGTGGAGACGGGTATGGCGGTGAACTTCTTGAGTTGCAGCAAGGGTGTGAAAGACCCTTTCGAATTTCCAGAGGTTAGGTGTCATTAGTCTCCAGACGCCTCATCGGAAATAGGCCTCATCTCGACTGGAAGGGAGAACTTCCTGGATTTTCTCGAGTTGGGGCAGGTGTTCTCGAGTTACGACGGGGACCTCAGGGACCCGCCCTGGTGGCCTCAGGAGAGGCCAGTCCCCATGCGAGTTGCTAGGGGGCCTCTCGGGATTCCTCTCCCGTCGATACCGGGGCCAAAATCTTTGTATGGAGTCAGGGCCGGAACCGAGGATTCCTCTCAGGGGCTGACATGTATCTTTGGGTTCTTCTGGAGTCCCCCCAGGGGAGTCAGGCCTCGTCTCGAGTGGGGGCATGCACGTGCGCTTTCCTTCCAGGCTGTAGCAGCAATGTCACGCTTCCCGTCGCGTGGATCAAAGGATCTGTGGTTTTCCCTCGAGGCTTTCCCTCGAGGCTTTCCCACAGGGCTGTCCCACGTGCCACCGTGGTGTGAGTCGATCCTCGGCGTGAAAGATGAGCCACTGCAGGGCAAAGAGGTTCCTCTGGAATGGACTGAGACATCTGGGGGACTCTTGGAATGGAGGTACGACCATGGAGTTCCTCTCGCCTTTCCTGTTGAGAGTGCCTCCTCTTGAGATGCGACGGGAACGCCGGGAATTCTTTCCCGTTGAAAGCAGGAAAAGGATCCCTCATCTCGAGCTACGAGGGGGAAACGGGGCTCCTCTGGATGTGGGCGGGACCATCGTGCTTCCTCTCTAGTGGAGACAGGTATGGTGGTGAACTTCTTGAGTTGCAGCAAGGGTGTGAAAGACCCTTTCGAAGTTCCAGAGGTTAGGTGTCATTAGTCTCCAGAGGCCTCATCGGAAATAGGCCTCATCTCGCCTGGAAGGGAGAACTTCCTGGATTTTCTCGAGTTGCGGCAGGTGTTCTCGAGTTACGACGGGGACCTCAGGGACCCGCCCTGGTGGCCTCAGGAGAGGCCAGTCCCTGTGCGAGTTGCTAGGGGGCCTCTCGGGATTCCTCTCCCGTCGATACCGGGGCCAACAACCTTGTGTGGAGTCAGGGCCGGAAACGAGGATTCCTCTCAGGGGCTGACATGGATCTTTGGGTACTTCTGGAGTCTCCGCAGGGGAGTCAGGCCTCGTCTCGAGTGGGGGCATGCACGTGCGTTTTCTTTCCAGGCTGTAGCAGCAATGTCACGCTTCCCTTCGCGTGGATCAAAGGATCTGTGGTTTTCCCTCGAGGCTTTCGCACAGGGCTGTCCCACATGCCACCGTGGTGTGAGTCGATCCTCGGCGTGAAAGATGAGCCAGTGCAGGGCAAAGAGGTTCCTCTGGAATGGACTGAGACATCTGGGGGACTCTTGGAATGGTGGTACGACCATGGAGTTCCTCTCGCCTTTCCTGTTGAGAGTGCCTCCTCTTGAGATGCGACGGGAACTCCGGGAATTCTTTCCCGTTGAAAGCAGGCAAAGGATCCCTCATCTCGAGCTACGAGGGGGAAACGGGGCTCCTCTGGATGTGGGCGGGACCATCGTGCTTCCTCTCGAGTGGAGACGGGTATGGCAGTGAACCTCTTGAGGTGCAGCAAGGGTGTGAAAGACCCTTTCGAAGTTCCAGAGGTTAGGTGTCATTAGTCTCCAGACGCCTCATCGGAAATAGGCCTCATCTCGCCTGGAAGGGAGAACTTCCTGGATTTTCTCGAGTTGGGGCAGGTGTTCTCGAGTTACGACGGGGACCTCAGGGACCCGCCCTGGTGTCCTCAGGAGAGGCCAGTCCCCATGCGAGTTGCTAGGGGGCCTCTCGGGATTCCTCTCCCGTCGATACCGGGGCCAAAAACATTGTATGGAGTCAGGGCCGGAACCGAGGATTCCTCTCAGGGGCTGACATGGATCTTTGGGTTCTTCTGGAGCCCCCCCAGGGGAGTCAGGCCTCGTCTCGAGTGGGGGCATGCACGTGCGCTTTCCTTCCAGGCTGTAGCAGCAATGTCACGCTTCCAGTCGCGTGGATCAAAGGATCTGTGGTTTTCCCTCGAGGCTTTCCCTCGAGGCTTTCCCACAGGGCTGTCCCACGTGCCACCGTGGTGTGAGTCGATCCTCGGCGTGAAAGATGAGCCAGTGCAGGGCAAAGAGGTTCCTCTGGAATGGACTTAGACATCTGGGTGACTCTTGGAATGGTGGTACGACCATGGAGTTCCTCTCGCCTTTCCTGTTGAGAGTGCCTCCTCTTGAGATGTGACGGGAACGCCGGGAATTCTTTCCCGTTGAAAGCAGGAAAAGGATCCCTTATCTCGAGCTACGAGGGGGAAACGGGGCTCCTCTGGATGTGGGCGGGACAATCGTGCTTCCTCTCGAGTGGAGACGGGTATGGTGGTGAACTTCTTGAGTTGCAGCAAGGGTGTGAAAGACCCTTTCGAAGTTCCAGAGGTTAGGTGTCATTAGTCTCCAGACGCCACATAGGAAATAGGCCTCATCTCGCCAGGAAGGGAGAACTTCCTGGATTTTCTCGAGTTGCGGCAGGTGTTCTCGAGTTACGACGGGGACCTCAGGAACCCGCCCTGGTGGCCTCAGGAGAGGCCAGTCCCTATGCGAGTTGCTAGGGGGCCTCTCGGGATTCCTCTCCCGTCGATACCGGAGCCAAAAACCTTGTATGGAGTCAGGGCCGGAACCGAGGATTCCTCTCAGGGGCTGACATGGATCCTTGGGTACTTCTGGAGTCTCCCCAGGGGAGTCAGGCCTCGTCTCGAGTGGGGGCATGCACGTGCACTTTCCTTCCAGGCTGTAGCAGCAATGTCAGGCTTCCCGTCGCGTGGATCAAAGGATCTGTGGTTTTCCCTCGAGGCTTACCCACAGGGCTGTCCCACGTGCCACCGTGGTGTGAGTCGATCCTCGGCGTGAAAGATGAGCCAGTGCAGGACAAAGAGGTTCCTCTGGAATGGACTGAGATATCTGGGGGACTCTTGGAATGGTGGTACGACCATGGAGTTCCTCTCGCCTTTCCTGTTGAGAGTGCCTCCTCTTGAGATGCGACGGGAACGCCGGGAACTCTTTCCCTTTGAAACCAGGGAAAGGATCCCTCATCTCGAGCTACAAGGGGAAAACGGGGCTCCTCTGGATGTGGGCGGGACCATCGTGCTTCATCTCGAGTGGAGACGGGTATGGCGGTGAACTTCTTGAGTTGCAGCAAGGGTGTGAAAGACCCTTTCGAAGTTCCAGAGGTTAGGTGTCATTAGTCTCCAGACGCCTCATCAGAAATAGGCCTCATCTCGCCTGGAAGGGAGAACTTCCTGGATTTTCTCGAGTTGCGGCAGGTGTTCTCGAGTTACGACGGGGACCTCAGGGACCCGCCCTGGTGGCCTCAGGAGAGGCCAGTCCCTATGCGAGTTGCTAGGGGGCCTCTCGGGATTCCTCTCCCGTCGATACCGGGGCCAACAACCTTGTGTGGAGTCAGGGCCGTAACCGAGGATTCCTCTCATGGGCTGACATGGATCTTTGGGTACGTCTGGAGACTCCCCAGTGGAGTCAGGCCTCGTCTCGAGTGGGGGCATGCACGTGCGCTTTCCTTCCAGGCTGTAGCAGCAATGTCACGCTTCCCGTCGCGTGGATCAAAGGATCTGTGGTTTTCCCTCGAGGCTTTCCCTCGAGGCTATCCCACAGGGCTGTCCCACGTGCCACCGTGGTGTGAGTCGATCCTCGGCGTGAAAGATGAGCGAGTGCAGGGCAAAGAGGTTCCTCTGGAATGGACTGAGACATCTGGGGGACTCTTGGAATGGTGGTACGACCATGGAGTTCCTCTCGCCTTTCCTGTTGAGAGTTCCTCCTCTTGAGATGCGACGGGAACGCCGGGAATTCTTTCCCGTTGAAAGCAGGCAAAGGATCCCTCATCTCGAGCTACGAGGGGGAAACGGGGCTCCTCTGGATGTGGGCGGGACCATCGTGCTTCCTCTCGAGTGGAGACGGGTATGGCGGTGAACTTCTTGAGTTGCAGCAAGGGTGTGAAAGACCCTTTCGAAGTTCCAGAGGTTAGGTGTCATTAGTCTCCAGACGCCTCATCGGAAATAGGCCTCATCTCGCCTGGAAGGGAGAACTTCCTTGATTTTCTCGAGTTGCGGCAGGTGTTCTCGAGTTACGACGGGGACCTCAGGGTCCCGCCCTGGTGGCCTCAGGAGAGGCCAGTCCCCATGCGAGTTGCTAGGGGGCCTCTCGGGATTCCTCTCCCGTCGATACCGGGGCCAAAAACCTTGTGTGGAGTCTGGGCCGGAACCGAGGATTCCTCTCAGGGGCTGACATGGATCTTTGGGTACTTCTGGAGTCTCGCCAGGGGAGACAGGCCTCGTCTCGAGTGGGGGCATGCACGTGCGCTTTCCTTCCAGGCTGTAGCAGCAATGTCACGCTTCCCGTCGCGTGGATCAAAGGATCTGTGGTTTTCCCTCGATGCTTTCCCTCGAGGCTTTCCCACAGGGCTGTCCCACGTGCCTCCGTGGTGTGAGTCGATCCTCGGCGTGAAAGATGAGCCATTGCAGGGCAAAGAGGTTCCTCTGGAATGGACTGAGACATCTGGGGGACTCTAGGAATGGTGGTACGACCATGGAGTTCCTCTCGCCTTTCCTGTTGAGAGTGCCTCCTCTTGAGATGCGACGGGAACGCCGGGAATTCTTTCCCGTTGAAAGCAGGGAAAGGATCCCTCATCTCGAGCTACGAGGGGGAAACGGGGCTCCTCTGGATGTGGGCGGGACCATCGTGCTTCCTCTCGAGTGGAGACGGGTATGGCGGAGAACTTCTTGAGTTGCAGCAACGGTGTGAAAGACCCTTTCGAAGTTCCAGAGGTTAGGTGTCATTAGTCTCCAGACGACTCATCGGAAATAGGCCTCATCTCGCCTGGAAGGGAGAACTTCCTGGATTTTCTCGACTTGCGGCAGGTGTTCTCGAGTTACGACGGGGACCTCAGGGACCCGCCCTTGTGGCCTCAGGTAAGGCCAGTCCCCATGCGAGGTGCTAGGGGGCCTCTCGGGATTCCTCTCCCGTCGATACCGAGGCCAAAAACCTTGTGTGGAGTCAGGATCGGAACCGAGGATTCCTCTCAGGGGCTTATATGGATCTTTGGGTACTTCTGGAGTCTCGCCAGGGGAGACAGGCCTCGTCTTGAGTGGGGGCATGCACGTGCGCTTTCCTTCCAGGCTGTAGCAGCAATGTCACCCTTCCCGTCGCGTGCATCAAAGGATCTGTGGTTTTCCCTCGAGGCTTTCCCTCGAGGCTTTCCCACAGGGCTGTCCCACGTGCCTCCGTGGTGTGAGTCGATCCTCGGCGTGAAAGATGAGCCAGTGCAGGGCAAAGAGGTTCCTCTGGAATGGACTGAGACATCTGGGGGACTCTTGGAATGGTGGTACGACCATGGAGTTCCTCTCGCCTTTCCTGTTGAGAGTGCCTCCTCTTGAGATGCGACGGGAACGCCGGGAATTCCTTCCCGTTGAAAGCAGGAAAGGATCCCTCATCTCGAGCTCCAAGAGGGAAACGGGGCTCCTCTGGATGTGGGCGGGACCATCGTGCTTCCTCTCGAGTGGAGACGGGTATGGCGGTGAACTTCTTGAGTTGCAGCAAGGGTGTGAAAGACCCTTTCGAAATTCCAAAGGTTAGGTGTCATTAGTCTCCAGACGCCTCATCGGAAATAGGCCTCATCTCGCCTGGAAGGGAGAACTTCCTGGATTTTCTCGAGTTGCGGCAGGTGTTCTCGAGTTAAGACGGGGACCTCAGGGACCCGCCCTGGTGGCCTCAGGAGAGGCCAGTCCCCATGCGAGGTGCTAGGGGGCCTCTCGGGATTCCTCTCCCGTCGATACCGGGGCCAAAAACCTTGTGTGGAGTCAGGGCCGGAACCGAGGATTCCTCTCAGGGGCTGACATGGATCTTTGGGTACTTCTGGAGTCTCGCCAGGGGAGACAGGCCTCGTCTCGAGTGGGGGCATGCACGTGCGCTTTCCTTCCAGGCTGTAGCAGCAATGTCACGCTTCCCGTCGCGTGGATCAAAGGATCTGTGGTTTTCCCTCGATGCTTTCCCTCGAGGCTTTCCCACAGGGCTGTCCCACGTGCCTCCGTGGTGTGAGTCGATCCTCGGCGTGAAAGATGAGCCATTGCAGGGCAAAGAGGTTCCTCTGGAATGGACTGAGACATCTGGGGGACTCTAGGAATGGTGGTACGACCATGGAGTTCCTCTCGCCTTTCCTGTTGAGAGTGCCTCCTCTTGAGATGCGACGGGAACGCCGGGAATTCTTTCCCGTTGAAAGCAGGGAAAGGATCCCTCATCTCGAGCTACGAGGGGGAAACGGGGCTCCTCTGGATGTGGGCGGGACCATCGTGCTTCCTCTCGAGTGGAGACGGGTATGGCGGAGAACTTCTTGAGTTGCAGCAACGGTGTGAAAGACCCTTTCGAAGTTCCAGAGGTTAGGTGTCATTAGTCTCCAGACGACTCATCGGAAATAGGCCTCATCTCGCCTGGAAGGGAGAACTTCCTGGATTTTCTCGACTTGCGGCAGGTGTTCTCGAGTTACGACGGGGACCTCAGGGACCCGCCCTTGTGGCCTCAGGTAAGGCCAGTCCCCATGCGAGGTGCTAGGGGGCCTCTCGGGATTCCTCTCCCGTCGATACCGAGGCCAAAAACCTTGTGTGGAGTCAGGATCGGAACCGAGGATTCCTCTCAGGGGCTTATATGGATCTTTGGGTACTTCTGGAGTCTCGCCAGGGGAGACAGGCCTCGTCTCGAGTGGGGGCATGCACGTGCGCTTTCCTTCCAGGCTGTAGCAGCAATGTCACCCTTCCCGTCGCGTGCATCAAAGGATCTGTGGTTTTCCCTCGAGGCTTTCCCTCGAGGCTTTCCCACAGGGCTGTCCCACGTGCCTCCGTGGTGTGAGTCGATCCTCGGCGTGAAAGATGAGCCAGTGCAGGGCAAAGAGGTTCCTCTGGAATGGACTGAGACATCTGGGGGACTCTTGGAATGGTGGTACGACCATGGAGTTCCTCTCGCCTTTCCTGTTGAGAGTGCCTCCTCTTGAGATGCGACGGGAACGCCGGGAATTCCTTCCCGTTGAAAGCAGGAAAGGATCCCTCATCTCGAGCTCCAAGAGGGAAACGGGGCTCCTCTGGATGTGGGCGGGACCATCGTGCTTCCTCTCGAGTGGAGACGGGTATGGCGGTGAACTTCTTGAGTTGCAGCAAGGGTGTGAAAGACCCTTTCGAAATTCCAAAGGTTAGGTGTCATTAGTCTCCAGACGCCTCATCGGAAATAGGCCTCATCTCGCCTGGAAGGGAGAACTTCCTGGATTTTCTCGAGTTGCGGCAGGTGTTCTCGAGTTAAGACGGGGACCTCAGGGACCCGCCCTGGTGGCCTCAGGAGAGGCCAGTCCCCATGCGAGGTGCTAGGGGGCCTCTCGGGATTCCTCTCCCTTCGATACCGGGGCCAAAAAGCTTGTGTGGAGTCAGGGCCGGAACCGAGGATTCCTCTCAGGGGCTGACATGGATCTTTGGGTACTTCTGGAGTCTCCCCAGCGGAGTTAGGCCTCGACTCGAGTGGGGGCATGCACGTGCGCTTTCCTTCCAGGCTGTAGCAGCAATGTCACGCTTCCCGTGGCGTGTATCAAAGGATTTGTGGTTTTCCCTCGAGACTTTCCCACAGGGCTGTCCCACGTGCCACCGTGGTGTGAGTCGATCCTCGGCGTGAAAGATGAGCCAGTGCAGGGCAAAGAGGTTCCTCTGGAATGGACTGAGACATCTGGGGGACTCCTGGAATGGTGGTACGACCATGGAGTTCCTCTTGCCTTTCCTGTTGAGAGTGCCTCCTCTTGAGATGCGACGGGAACGCCGGGAATTCTTTCCCGTCTAAAGCAGGGAAAGGTTCCCTCATCTCGAGATACGAGGGGGAAACGGGGCTCCTCTGGATGTGGGCAGGACCATCGTGCTTCCTCTCGAGTGGAGACGGGTATGGCGGTGAACTTCTTGAGTTGCAGCAAGGGTGTGAAAGACCCTTTCGAAGTTCCAGAGGTTAGGTGTCATTAGTCTCCAGACGCCTCATCGGAAATAGGCCTCATCTCGCCTGAAAGGGAGAACTTCCTGGATTTTCTCGAGTTGCGGCAGGTGTTCTCGAGTTACGACGGGGACCTCAGGGACCCGCCCTGGTGGCCTCAGGAGAGGCCAGTCCCCATGCGAGGTGCTAGGGGGCCTCTTGGGATTCCTCTCCCGTCGATACCGGGGCCAAAAACCTTGTGTGGAGTCAGGGCCGGAACCGAGGATTCCTCTCAGGGGCTGACATGGATCTTTGGGTACTTGTGGAGTCTCCCCAGGGGAGTTAGGACTCTTCTCGAGTGGGGGCATGCACGTGCGCTTTCCTTCCAGGCTGTAGCAGCAATGTCACGCTTCCCGTCGCGTGGATCAAAGGATCTGTGGTTTTCCCTCGAGGCTTTCCCACAGGGCTGTCCCACGTGCCACCGTGGTGTGAGTCGATCCTCGGCGTGAAAGATGAGCCAGTGCAGGGCAAAGAGGTTCCTCTGGAATGGACTGAGACATCTGGGGGACTCTTGGAATGGTGGTACGACCATGGAGTTCCTCTCGCCTTTTCTGTTTAGAGTGCCTCCTCTTGAGATGCGACGGGAACGCCGGGAATTCTTCCCCGTTGAAAGCAGGGAAAGGATCCATCATCTCGAGCTCCGAGGGGGAAACGGGGCTCCTTTGGATGTGGGCGGGACCATCATGCTTCCTCTCGAGTGGAGACGGGTATGGCGGTGAACTTCTTGAGTTGCAGCAAGGGTGTGAAAGACCCTTTCGAATTTCCAGAGGTTAGGTGTCATTAGTCTCCAGACGCCTCATCGGAAATAGGCCTCATCTCGACTGGAAGGGAGAACTTCCTGGATTTTCTCGAGTTGGGGCAGGTGTTCTCGAGTTACGACGGGGACCTCAGGGACCCGCCCTGGTGGCCTCAGGAGAGGCCAGTCCCCATGCGAGTTGCTAGGGGGCCTCTCGGGATTCCTCTCCCGTCGATACCGGGGCCAAAATCTTTGTATGGAGTCAGGGCCGGAACCGAGGATTCCTCTCAGGGGCTGACATGTATCTTTGGGTTCTTCTGGAGTCCCCCCAGGGGAGTCAGGCCTCGTCTCGAGTGGGGGCATGCACGTGCGCTTTCCTTCCAGGCTGTAGCAGCAATGTCACGCTTCCCGTCGCGTGGATCAAAGGATCTGTGGTTTTCCCTCGAGGCTTTCCCTCGAGGCTTTCCCACAGGGCTGTCCCACGTGCCACCGTGGTGTGAGTCGATCCTCGGCGTGAAAGATGAGCCACTGCAGGGCAAAGAGGTTCCTCTGGAATGGACTGAGACATCTGGGGGACTCTTGGAATGGTGGTACGACCATGGAGTTCCTCTCGCCTTTCCTGTTGAGAGTGCCTCCTCTTGAGATGCGACGGGAACGCCGGGAATTCTTTCCCGTTGAAAGCAGGAAAAGGATCCCTCATCTCGAGCTACGAGGGGGAAACGGGGCTCCTCTGGATGTGGGCGGGACCATCGTGCTTCCTCTCTAGTGGAGACAGGTATGGTGGTGAACTTCTTGAGTTGCAGCAAGGGTGTGAAAGACCCTTTCGAAGTTCCAGAGGTTAGGTGTCATTAGTCTCCAGAGGCCTCATCGGAAATAGGCCTCATCTCGCCTGGAAGGGAGAACTTCCTGGATTTTCTCGAGTTGCGGCAGGTGTTCTCGAGTTACGACGGGGACCTCAGGGACCCGCCCTGGTGGCCTCAGGAGAGGCCAGTCCCTGTGCGAGTTGCTAGGGGGCCTCTCGGGATTCCTCTCCCGTCGATACCGGGGCCAACAACCTTGTGTGGAGTCAGGGCCGGAAACGAGGATTCCTCTCAGGGGCTGACATGGATCTTTGGGTACTTCTGGAGTCTCCGCAGGGGAGTCAGGCCTCGTCTCGAGTGGGGGCATGCACGTGCGTTTTCTTTCCAGGCTGTAGCAGCAATGTCACGCTTCCCTTCGCGTGGATCAAAGGATCTGTGGTTTTCCCTCGAGGCTTTCGCACAGGGCTGTCCCACATGCCACCGTGGTGTGAGTCGATCCTCGGCGTGAAAGATGAGCCAGTGCAGGGCAAAGAGGTTCCTCTGGAATGGACTGAGACATCTGGGGGACTCTTGGAATGGTGGTACGACCATGGAGTTCCTCTCGCCTTTCCTGTTGAGAGTGCCTCCTCTTGAGATGCGACGGGAACTCCGGGAATTCTTTCCCGTTGAAAGCAGGCAAAGGATCCCTCATCTCGAGCTACGAGGGGGAAACGGGGCTCCTCTGGATGTGGGCGGGACCATCGTGCTTCCTCTCGAGTGGAGACGGGTATGGCAGTGAACCTCTTGAGGTGCAGCAAGGGTGTGAAAGACCCTTTCGAAGTTCCAGAGGTTAGGTGTCATTAGTCTCCAGACGCCTCATCGGAAATAGGCCTCATCTCGCCTGGAAGGGAGAACTTCCTGGATTTTCGCGAGTTGCGGCAGGTGTTCTCGAGTTACGACGGGGACCTCAGGGACCCGCCCTGGTGGCCTCAGGAGTGGCCACTCACCATGCGAGTTGCTAGGGGGCCTCTCGGGATTCCTCTCCCGTCGATACCGGGGCCAAAAACCTTGTGTGGAGTCAGGGCCAGAACCGAGGATTCCTCTCAGGGGCTGATATGGATCTTTGGGTACTTCTGGAGTCTCGCCAGGGGAGACAGGCCTCGTCTCGTGAGGGGGCATGCACGTGCACTTTCCTTCCAGGCTGTAGCAGCAATGTCACGCTTCCCGTCGCGTGGATCAAAGGATCTGTGGTTTTCCCTCGAGGCTTTCCCTCGAGGCTTTCCCACAGGGCTGTCCCACGTGCCACCGTGGTGTGAGTCGATCCTCGGCGTGAAAGATGAGCCAGTGCAGGGCAAAGAGCTTCCTCTGGAATGGACTGAGACATCTGGGGGACTCTTGGAATGGTGGTACGACCATGGAGTTCCTCTCGCCTTTCCTGTTGAGAGTGCCTCCTCTTGAGATGCGACGGGAACTCCGGGAATTCTTTCCCGTTGAAAGCAGGCAAAGGATCCCTCATCTCGAGCTACGAGGGGGAAACGGGGCTCCTCTGGATGTGGGCGGGACCATCCTGCTTCCTCTCGAGTGGAGACGGGTATGGAAGTGAACTTCTTGAGTTGCAGCAAGGGTGTGAAAGACCCTTTCGAAGTTCCAGAGGTTAGGTGTCATTAGTCTCCAGACGCCTCATCGGAAATAGGCCTCATCTCGCCTGGAAGGGAGAACTTCCTGGATTTTCTCGAGATGCGGCAGGTGTTCTTGAGTTACGACGGGGACCTCAGGGACCCGCCCTGGTGGCCTCAGGAGAGGCCAGTCCACATGCGAGTTGCTAGGGGGCCTCGCGGGATTCCTCTCCCGTCGATACCGGGGCCAAAAACCTTGTGTGGAGTCAGGGCCGGAAACGAGGATTCCTCTCAGGGGCTGACATGGATCTTTGGGTACTTCTGGAGTCTCCGCAGGGGAGTCAGGCCTCGTCTCGAGTGGGGGCATGCACGTGCGTTTTCTTTCCAGGCTGTAGCAGCAATGTCACGCTTCCCGTCGCGTGGATCAAAGGATCTGTGGTTTTCCCTCGAGGCTTTCCCACAGGGCTGTCCCACGTTCCACCGTGGTGTGAGTCGATCCTCGGCGTGAAAGATGAGCCAGTGCAGGGCAAAGAGGTTCCTCTGGAATCGACTGAGACATCTGGGGGACTCTTGGAATGGTGGTACGACCATGGAGTTCCTCTCGCCTTTCCTGTTGAGATTGCCTCCTCTTGAGATGCGACGGGAACGCCGGGAATTCTTTCCCGTTGAAAGCAGGGAAAGGATTCCTCATCTCGAGCTCCGAGGGGGAAACGGGGCTCCTCTGGATGTGGGCGGGACCATCGTGCTTCCTCTCTAGTGGAGACGGGTATTGCCGGGGTCCAGCCCCGGTGGATCCAGGGAATTCGAAGGGTGGACGGCGTTGGCGTGGAAAGACTTGTTTATTTATTAATATAAGATTAGATTAAGAAACTGTAGTGCAGTAGGAAGATTAAGTGGAGAAAGAGGGCTGAATAGCTTGGTTTACGCGGAAGACCAATAAAATTCCAGACAAGGAATTTGCACCATCTACGTTGGGCCACCGGTGCCCGCTTGAATATCTAAGGGTGCCTCGCCTTAAGCTCCCTTTCTCGCGGATCTTAATAACCAGGGCAAATAAGTAGACCTGGCGAGCCTCCGCGCCCCAGATGGAAATTCAGCCTGAAATTAAAGTAAAGAGCAGAGGGAAGAAAAGGGAGAGAAAAAGAGAGAGAGAGAGAGACACGGGGGGAGCCATATTCCCAAGACACCAGGCCGAGACTAGTCCGAGAAACTGGTCTGAGAATCTGGTCCCGTCCTTTATTGTTCAGAAGGCCTTTTATACTTTTGATAAAACATGGAGATCAATGGGTAACACAAAGTTATGCAGCGTTAGCAGTCCAGACTCTTATCAAAACCAGGCTTTTCTCTCTGCATACCTAATTGTATACACAAGTCTTAGGTAATTTACATCATCTTCCAACCAAAAGGGCCAATTAACATTTTACAGCCTTTTTTCTGATAAGGGTTTGTCAACCACAAGACTTATTTGTGTTGATCTTCCCAAGGTCTGGTGCCACTCTCGGAAAGCACTAAAGAAAGTTACATTCTTAGACAGCAAGGATACAGCAACTTATAACAAGTAGAGGGAGTGCAGTGATTTATAGCAAAAGAGAAGCAATTAACTCAAAAGTCTAGTGTTGCTAACATCAAAACTACTATGTATCTTTTTCTACATCCTGCTTACATTAACATCCTTCCAGGTGCCTAAAAGATAAAGAATAAGGAGGTCTGGCAGCAATCCTTGAGTCAACAGTGAAAACCCTCTACCAATATAATTTTTAACTCTTTAGAAAAGGCTCTGTATCTTTAAGATGCTTTTAAGCTTTGTGCCTCCCGCGGTTGGGGGGCTGTAAGCAATTCACAAGCTGTAAGCTTTGTGCCTCTCGCGGTTGGGGGGCTGTAAGCAATTCACAAGCTGTAAGAGGTCTGGGGAACCTGTTAGGCAGACTAGAGAGCTATCAGAGGGGTTTAACTGAAACATCCCTTTCAAATGCAGAAGACTAAAACCCTGAATTGACTTTTTTCCAGAGAATATCAGAAAAGTGGAAAAGCAGAGCACAAAAGCCGGCAGATTTTTGCTGGGGTACATGCTTAGGAATATCCAGAGGGGTCCCTGAAGTCTGAGCATGCCTTGCGTATGTCAGCTTCCTTCCTCATGACCTTGTCACGGGCGGGATTCCTCACACTGGCTTCCGGCAACTCCCCCTTCTTTATTAGTTTTTTAAAAAAATTAGGTGCAGTTCAGTCGCGAGATTCCGAATGCTCTGCCGAAGAGTCCTGACAACACAAGGAAGCACGATTACAAGGAGCAGGATTATGGCACCCACAGCAGCATAGCTAGAGACAGTAGTCAGAAGAGTTTTTCCAGAAATGAAGTCAGAGAAGGTGTGGAAAAAGTCATTGGCTTCTCCTGCGGCGGTAAAATCTAATCGGGAGTGTTCCAAGGTCTGAATCTGATTATGAAGTTTCCCTAAATCTAAACTAATATCTGAGCTGTTCCAGACACCTAAAATATGATTTTTGACCCTCTCCCATTTAAAATCTGTCTCATTTACTTTCAGGGATGTAACACATATCCACCGGTAATCGGCATGACATGAAAGAGCCAATTTCATTTTCAGACTCTGTAATTCATTCCCAATATGCATTACTGCTTCTTCTAAGGCATCAATCCTTATTTCTAGCTTCCTATCTATAATTTCCTGGGTTGCCAGCGTTAGAGAAACATTTTTTGGATACGGTGTCAACATATTGGGCAGTATACACTTGTTGAGACAATGATAATGCCGCCACAGTAACAGAAGTAATTGCGGTTATCAAAGCTGATATTCCCAAAACAAGTAAGCCCACAAACCGTCGTGTTCGCATTAAATCTTGTAGCTGTTGCAGTACAGCTAGGCCATGGTTATCATACCAATACGTGGCTACAGTTACAGGTACCATGAGATAGGGCGGACGTTTTAAAACCATGAAAGAGCAAACTTTATATTGAGGAGTTAAACAGGATGAAAGCATACATTGTTCACAAGACACTACATGGGGTCCACCTGTATAATTCAATTGTATGTTAAGTCTTTCAGAATCATTAGTGAAAAGAAAAACATAAGGAGAGGGTAGACAAGCTAAAATAGAGTAAATAGAGGTATTTTTTGGTCGGATTAAAATAATAGGGGCGGTAGCCGCAAGGGCTCTCCAAATTTCTGGCTGCCAAAAGGTTTTACCTCTAGTTATATAAGACAGCATAGGGGGAACAAATTGGTTATGATGCCGTCTGGTGGCA
Source organism: Capricornis sumatraensis (assembly GCF_032405125.1). Taxonomy (NCBI): domain Eukaryota; kingdom Metazoa; phylum Chordata; class Mammalia; order Artiodactyla; family Bovidae; genus Capricornis; species Capricornis sumatraensis. The sequence goes on from NW_027184625.1 coordinate 1,282,938, forward strand.
ACTAACGGCCAAGAAATTGAATATTCTTTCCAATTATCCAATCTATTGATAAAGTCATCGTCAGACTCAGGGTCTTGACCTGGATTTGGGTTGCTCCAGTCCTGAATCGCACAATTTCTTCCTCCCGGCATATTGTAATCTACTCTCGAATTATAAATACAAGATTTCCAAATCGGATATCCTGAATGATCATCTATAGTTTTCCAAATAACATCTGAGGGAGCAACATCATCACAATTTGGATATTCTGATGGAGTTTTGAGAGACAAAGACTTATAGGGGCCAAGGACCCCAGGCATACGGGCTCGTAATATCCAAGCAGACCGATCCCCTATAGATGCAAATTTAGAGGTTGGGGAATCTGTCATAACTGCTTTTGTGGAGGCTCCAACGCATCCTGTCTTGGTAAAGAAGTCTCCTGTAAGGCCAGGAGGAAAATTAAAGCAGACAGGAAAATCATCTGCTAGTCCTTTAAAGGTATAATTGAAATTAATAGGGTATTGGTCTTTTGTATAGGAAGTATAAGATCCTCCCAAAAGGCGAGGCTGGTCTGTACTAACTCGTATGGGGTCACTGTTCCAAGTAACAACTTGGAAAGTTGGAGGATCCGGGAGAAACGCCCAATATTTGGTTGGAATGGGAGCAGCGCTTACCTGGCAAGAGAGCAAGGCAAGCATGGCAATAAACACCTTTTCAGGAGAGACTGACGATCCCTGTAGGGTAGCTATCCCCTGTGCCTGGCGACAGAGAGCTTTAATCTGTCCCCAGGTGGGCAAGGAGGCTTGTTGGGTTGACTGAGCTGGGCGTCCTAATGGATTCCTGCGAGGCAAAAAATCAGGGGGTGCAATATCCTGTATCTGAAGTCGTGACATCTGTCCAGTGGGTGGCTCCGATCCGCGCCTATCCGGGATCTCCAATGTCAGCTGTCCTGGGGTCAGCGGCGTTTCCCGTGCTGGCGGAGGGAGCGGGGGAAGAGGGAGTTTCTTCCTTTTTAGAGATCGCGGTGGCGGGGGATTCTGGTATCCGGGGAGCTGAGACATGGCGAATTAGTCTGTCTGGAACCCAAATCGGAGCGTCCGCGTCCTGTGGAAAAACACAAGCATACCCTCGCCCATTGGTTAATAAGGGGTCAGGACCTTTCCATTGTCCGGAAAGAAGGTCCCTCCATTTTACTAATGGTTTTGCATTCAATTGCTCTGGGCACCAATGGCGAAGCATTGCAGTGTTTCCGGATGAATCAGCATTTAAGTTATTTATTACGAAAAGAGCATGTTGCAAAATCTGATGGGGGGAACTATATTTAAATTCCCCTTCTTTTAGTTTTTGAATATGGATTTTCAGTGTTTGATGTGCTCTTTCCACAATGGCTTGTCCTTGTGGGTTATAAGGGATGCCGGTGTTATGTTTAATTTGAAATCTTGTACAGAATTGCTGAAAAGATTTAGAAGTGTAAGCAGGAGCATTATCAGTTTTTAAAGCTTTTGGCAAGCCCAGATAGGAAAAGCATGTAAAAAGATGTTGTATTACATCTTTAACTGCTTCCCCTGTACGAGCAGTGGCAATAATAACATGAGAGAAGGTATCTACAGTTACATGAACAAAAGACAGTTTTCCAAATGAAGAGACATGGGTTACATCCATTTGCCAGAGTGCATTAGGTTTGAGACCGCGAGGGTTAACTCCCAGAGGCAAAGCATTCACGGTAGTAGGACAATGTGAACAAGAACGAACAATCTCTCGGGCAGATTCTCGAGGAATTTGAAACTGGTATCGTAAGGCAGTGGCATTTTGGTGATGAAGTGAGTGAGAAGCTCGAGCTTCTTCAAAAACAGAAGCCACTGAAATCCTGGTTAACGAATCTGCCAATTCATTGAGAGCATTTAAAGGGCCAGGCAGGCCGGAATGAGCCCGAATGTGGCCGATAAAGAACGCCCGATTTCTTTTCCATATTTGCTGCTGCAGTTTAGTTAACAAATGGAAGATAGCAGTTTTGTTTTCAGGCAAAACTGCAGTCTCAATGTGTGGAAACAGCCTGACCACATACTGAGAGTCAGAATAAAGGTTAAATTCTTTCTCCGCAAACATAACAAAGGCCTCAATAACAGCTGTGATTTCAGCCCTTTGAGCTGAAGTTTCTTGTGTTTCCAAAAGTTTTTGATGATCTCTTGTGACTATAGAGGCTCTACCGTTAGCCGATCCATCAGTAAAGACTACCTGAGCATCTGAAATAGGGAACTGTTTACACCGGACAGGAAAAATAACTGGATGGTTAGACATAAAATTTAGTAAAACATGCGAGGGTAAATGATGCAAAATTTGACCACAGTAATTCCCTATGGCAATCTGCCAGTCTTCATCAAACATTAAAAGAGCATCAAGCTGCTCCTTATTATATGGAATTACAATCTCTGATGGCTCTTTACCAAACAATTCAATGCTCCGCTTCCTTCCTTTTAGCATTAATGTGGCAATTAAACCAGGATAAGAAGCCACGACTTTTTTAGCTTGGGTAGGAAGATGGATCCATTCTAAAGGGCCGCGTTGCCACAGAACTCCCGTAGGCGCCGTTGGAGTAGCTAGGCAAAGGAACTGCCACGTCATCGTCAAATCAATTCTTTTTACATAGCTATTTGATAAGGCTGCTTCTACTTTGCCTAGGGCTTCTTGAGCCTCAGCTGTTAATTGTCTTTTTGAGGTTGGATCAGGATCCCCGCGTAAAGTGTTAAAAAGAGGTTTTAATTCGGCAGTGGTTAATTTTAAATATGGTCTAATCCAATTAATATCACCTAAGAGTTTTTGATAATCATTTAAAGTAATAAGATGGTCTTTTCTCAATTGCAGCGGGGTATGAGTCACCGTTTCCGAATTTATGACTCTTCCTAAGTAAGTTATGGGCGGATTGATTTGAATTTTTTCTGGGGCAATTTTTAGGCCTCTGTCTGTCAATGCCTGGGTCAGGTCCTGGAGCACAGTCTGCAGGTGAACTCTATCAGGATGAGCTATTAAAATATCATCCATATAGTGAATCATATACACGTGTTCATATTTAGCCCTAGTATCTTCTAGAGCGGCATTAACAAATTTTTGGCATAAAGTAGGGCTATTTTTCATTCCCTGAGGCAGAACCTTCCACTGAAACCGTAAATAAGGCTGTTTAAGATTTTCTGATGGCAGACTAAAGGCAAATCGCTTTTTATCCTCAGGATTTAAGGGAATAGTGAAAAAACAATCTTGTAAATCAATAACAATTATATTATATCCCTCTGGAACGGCTACTGGGGAAGGGAGCCCAGGCTGTAAGGCCCCCATGTCCTCCATGGTGGCATTAATAGCTCTCAAATCCTGTAAAAGTCGCCATTTACCAGATTTTTTCTTAATGACAAAAATAGGAGTGTTCCAGGGGCTATTGGAGGGCTCAATATGTCCCAATTCTAATTGTTCAAAGATTAATGCTTTAGCTGCCAATAATTTTTCCTTATGCAGAGGCCACTGTTCTACCCACACCGGATCTTGAGATTTCCATGTGATGGGGTCGGCAGCAAAAACAATGGCCTCAATTATAAATTTGGATATCCCAATCCAGCACGTAGCTTGCGAGGAGTTGGGCAAATTGGCTCAATTATTCCTGTCTGTTGTTTACCCAATCCTTTTGATGGATCATAGCCCATCTGCAACATCTGAGAGGTCACTTTATCATCAGGGCTAAAAAGTAACACTCCCATTTGAGATAGCACGTCCCTCCCCCACAGGGTAAGGGGGAGCGAAGGAACGACATAAGGTTGGAAAGTTCCACGGGTATCCTCAAATTGCCAATCTAAAATTTTTGCACTTTTGGCTATTGTGGGGGCTCTTCCTATCCCCACCAAGTTATTTTCAGTAGTATGTGTGGGCCAGGAGCTGGGCCAGTCTTTTCCTGAAATGCAAGAAACATCTGCTCCTGTGTCTAATAACCCCACAATAGACTTGCCATTAATCAGGATAGTCTTCATAGGACGTTTCTGAGTAATTTCTGTTATCCAAAAAACCATATCACTAGACCCAAATCCTTTATCCTGCCTTTCATTTTGAGTAGCTGTGCGCCCAATTGCAGTGTGGTAAGGCAAAAGCAAAAGTTGGGCTATTCTTTGTCCCTGATGTATTTGGAAAGTTTTAGTTGGGGGTGAAATCATTATCTGGATTTCTCCTGTATAATCTGAGTCAATTACTCCAGGGATGATTGTGAGACCTTGCATAGCTAAGGAACTTCTGCCTAGTATAATTCCTACTAAACCTGTTGGTAATGGGCCTTTAACTCCTGTAGGTATTTTTACAGTGGGGCTATCTGGTGTTAATATTGCTGAGGTGGTGGAACTGAGGTCCAGTCCTGCGCTGCCTGGGGTTGCTCTGATGAGTTCTGCGATGGGACGAAGGGAATGAATGGGTTCAGTGAGGCTGCCCCAATTGTTGTCGGGGCCTGAGGCTGGCCCCTCAATCCGTTTCCCGACTGCTGGTCGGGGCCCAAAAAGGCTCCATTTCTATGGAATTGTGACCTACATTCTTTTGCCCAGTGATATCCTTTTTGACAACGAGGGCAGAGAGATCTAGGGAGATTAGTAGGCACAGCCGGGGAGGGAGAATTCGGCAGAGAAGAACCGGCTGCTTTTTGGGGACAAGCTCGCATAAGGTGCCCTTCCCGTCCGCAAGAGAAGCAGGCCTTGGATAAACCAATATTCTGGCCTGGACTACTGGAATGACTCTTTGACGGGTTATTTCTATTTGTAAAAAAGGACTGTACTGCCTGCTGGTAAGAATTTCCCTTTATGGCTGCAGCTATGGCAACGCCCTGCATCATCGCTGGTCCTACATCTGCACATTGCCTGATATAATCTATTATTTCCCCAGTTTTTTTAATAGGACGTAAAATGGCCTGGCAGGTAGAATTAGCATTTTCAAATGCCAGTTGTTTTATCAATATACTAGCTGCCTCAGTGTTGGAAATTACTCTGTTGACTGCCTCTGCAAGTCTTGATATAAAGTCTTCATATGGCTCTTCTGGTTTTTGTTTAACATTTGAGAAGGAAGAGGTAGATTCTTTCCCTTCAGGCAACAAACGCCAAGCCCCAAGGGCGCAGGCGGTTACTTGATCTAAAGTGGTTTTATCTAATCCCATTTGATCTCTAAGTGTTCCAAAATCATTAGTCCCTGCCAACATATTTTTTATAATATATCTTGGGCCATATTTTTGGTTAGCATCAGCCTGTTTTTGGGCTAGATCTTCATATTCAGTTCTCCAAAGTACATATTGACCTCCAGACAGACAAGCTTTAGCGACTGTCTTCCAGTCATGGGGTGTCATCCATCTGCCCGCTAAAGCTTCCACCAATGATACAGTGTACGGGGCTTTAGGCCCATACAAAGCACAAGCCTGTTTGAGTTCTTTAATCATTTTCATTGGAATGGGTTCCCAGTGGGGGGCTGTTCTCCCACCACTTCCACCAAATATTATGGGGAAACAAGCCTCAAGGTGGGGATCAAGTTCATCATCTGGGCTAGAGAAAACTCTTCTTCGGGGAGCTTCTAGTGGAGGCCCCTCACCCTTATAGGGAGGGGGGGGCAAGGGGTGTCCTATGTCACTTTCTTCGTACTTTGGGAATTTTTTATCCGTTCTGTGTTTAGGTCTTACGGATGTTTTATCTGGGGAATCTGGCCTTAAACTCTCAGGTGCATATAATCTGATGGGGGACATTTGTCTTGAGCCTCTGGAAGCAGAAGGCTTAATTAAGGAAATTTCTCTTGAATTTGTGGAAGCAGGTGGTCTGGTTGGGGAAGTTTTTATTAAGCTCTTTGGAGCAGATAATCTAATTGGAGAAGTTTCTCTTAAACTCCTTGGAGCATCTTTATTTAATAAAGACCAGTCCTCATCAGAATGATCTTGACTTACTTCCTCTTCCAAATCTTCCTCATCTGAAAGCTGCTCTTTTTTGTCATCTCTATCTATTACCTTTTCTTGGGCAGTCATTGCAGCTATCATTTGACTCAACTGCCGATAGTTAGGTGTAGCCTCCTTTTCATCACTCTCCTCTTCGATAGATACCTTTTTCTCTGCACTTTCCTCTTTAAGATGTACCTTTTCAGATTCAGGGGCAGGGTCTAGAGCGTCCCTAATTATATTCCATAAGGAAAAGGCGTCAGTAGGCACCTTTTGTGAGCCATGTTCAGCATGGTAAGTTTTTAGTTGTTTTCCTACTCTCTCCCAGGTGTCTAAGTTAACAGTGCCTTCTTCTGGAAACCAGGGACACTGTTCTTGTACAAAGGAAAAAAATGAATGAATATTGGATTTTTTAACTTTAATTCCTCGTTTAGTTAGTAACTGCAAGATTACTCCTGTAAAAAGCTGTCTTTCTTTTGATTCACTGTTACCCATGTCAGAAAATTAAGTCTTATAGAAAAGTCTACCTCAACAAAAAGGTTTTACCTTTGGCGAGGGGGGTTTTGTTTTCAACCCTAAGATAGCAGGTTTCTTTTCAACCTCTAGAGCACCAGGTTTCTCTTAAACCCTTGAACACTTCCCACTCCTCCTCACCCTGTCTATCCTACAGGGGGGTCCGCGGCACCCTGAGTGGGGTCCTAGCCGTCCCGAACACTCAACACTGGGGGAGTACCCGAAAGTACTCCGGGGGGAGTGATTAAGTCACTCCGGGGGGGAGCAACAGAGAGTGCTCCGGGGGGAGCAACAGAGAGTGCTCCGGGGGGAGCTACAGAGAGTGCTCCGGGGGGAGCTTTTGCTCCGAGGAACCTACCTTCGAATAGCCTGTTCCGGGCGCCACTTGCCGGGGTCCAGCCCCGGTGGATCCAGGGAATTCGAAGGGTGGACGGCGTTGGCGTGGAAAGACTTGTTTATTTATTAATATAAGATTAGATTAAGAAACTGTAGTGCAGTAGGAAGATTAAGTGGAGAAAGAGGGCTGAATAGCTTGGTTTACGCGGAAGACCAATAAAATTCCAGACAAGGAATTTGCACCATCTACGTTGGGCCACCGGTGCCCGCTTGAATATCTAAGGGTGCCTCGCCTTAAGCTCCCTTTCTCGCGGATCTTAATAACCAGGGCAAATAAGTAGACCTGGCGAGCCTCCGCGCCCCAGATGGAAATTCAGCCTGAAATTAAAGTAAAGAGCAGAGGGAAGAAAAGGGAGAGAAAAAGAGAGAGAGAGAGAGACAGGGGGGGAGCCAGATTCCCAAGAAACCAGGCCGAGACTAGTCCGAGAAACTGGTCTGAGAATCTGGTCCCGTCCTTTATTGTTCAGAAGGCCTTTTATACTTTTGATAAAACATGGAGATCAATGGGTAACACAAAGTTATGCAGCGTTAGCAGTCCAGACTCTTATCAAAACCAGGCTTTTCTCTCTGCATACCTAATTGTATACACAAGTCTTAGGTAATTTACATCATCTTCCAACCAAAAGGGCCAATTAACATTTTACAGCCTTTTTTCTGATAAGGGTTTGTCAACCACAAGACTTATTTGTGTTGATCTTCCCAAGGTCTGGTGCCACTCTCGGAAAGCACTAAAGAAAGTTACATTCTTAGACAGCAAGGATACAGCAACTTATAACAAGTAGAGGGAGTGCAGTGATTTATAGCAAAAGAGAAGCAATTAACTCAAAAGTCTAGTGTTGCTAACATCAAAACTACTATGTATCTTTTTCTACATCCTGCTTACATTAACATCCTTCCAGGTGCCTAAAAGATAAAGAATAAGGAGGTCTGGCAGCAATCCTTGAGTCAACAGTGAAAACCCTCTACCAATATAATTTTTAACTCTTTAGAAAAGGCTCTGTATCTTTAAGATGCTTTTAAGCTTTGTGCCTCCCGCGCTTGGGGGGCTGTAAGCAATTCACAAGCTGTAAGCTTTGTGCCTCTCGCGGTTGGGGGGCTGTAAGCAATTCACAAGCTGTAAGAGGTCTGGGGAACCTGTTAGGCAGACTAGAGAGCTATCAGAGGGGTTTAACTGAAACATCCCTTTCAAATGCAGAAGACTAAAACCCTGAATTGACTTTTTTCCAGAGAATATCAGAAAAGTGGAAAAGCAGAGCACAAAAGCCAGCAGATTTTTGCTGGGGTACATGCTTAGGAATATCCAGAGGGGTCCCTGAAATCTGAGCACGCCTTGCGTATGTCAGCTTCCTTCCTCATGACCTTGTCACGGGCGGGATTCCTCACACTGGCTTCCGGCAGGGTATGGTGGTGAACTTCTTGAGTTGCAGCAAGGCTGTGAAAGACCCTTTCGAAGTTCCAGAGGTAAGGTGTCATTAGTCTCCAGACGCCTCATCGGAAATAGGCCTCATCTCACCTGGAAGGGAGAACTTCCTGGATTTTCTCGAGTTGCGGCAGGTGTTCTCGAGTTACGACGGGGACCTCAGGGACCCGCCCTGGTGGCCTCAGGAGAGGCCAGTCCCTATGCGAGTTGCTAGGGGGCCTCTCGGGATTCCTCTCCCGTCGATACCGGGGCCAAAAACCTTGTGTGGAGTCAGGGCCGGAACCGAGGATTCCTCTCAGGGGCTGACATGGATCTTTGGGTACTTCTGGAGTCTCCCCAGGGGAGTCAGGCCTCGTCTCGAGTGGGGGCATGCACGTGCACTTTCCTTCCAGGCTGTAGCAGCAATGTCACGCTACCTGTCCCGTGGATCAAATGATCTGTGGTTTTCCCTCGAGGCTTTCCCACAGGGCTGTCCCACGTGCCACCGTGGTGTGAGTCGATCCTCGGCTTGAAAGATGAGCCAGTGCAGGGCAAAGAGGTTCCTCTGGAATGGACTGAGACATCTGGGGGACTCTTGGAATGGTGGTACGACCATGGAGTTCCTCTCGCCTTTCCTGTTGAGAGTGCCTCCTCTTGAGATGCGACGGGAACGCCGGGAATACTTTCCCGTTGAAAGCAGGGAAAGGATCCCTCATCTCGAGCTACGAGGGGGAAACGGGGCTCCTCTGGATGTGGGCGGGACCATCGTGCTTTCTCTCGAGTGGAGACGGGTATGGCGGTGAACTTCTTGAGTTGCAGCAAGGGTGTGAAAGACCCTTTCGAAGTTCCAGAGGTTAGGTGTCATTAGTCTCCAGACGCCTCATGGGAAATAGGCCTCATCTCGCCTGGAAGGGAGAACTTCCTGGATTTTCTCGAGTTGCGGCAGGTGTTCTCGAGTTACGACGGGGACCTCAGGGACCCGCCCTGGTGGCCTCAGGAGAGGCCAGTCCCCATGCGAGTTGCTAGGGGGCCTCTCGGGATTCCTCTCCCGTCGATACCGGGGTCAAAAAGCTTGTGTGGAGTCAGGGCCGGAACCGAGGATTCCTCTCAGGGGCTGACATGGATCTTTGGGTACTTCTGGAGTCTCCCCAGGGGAGTCAGGCCTCGTCTCGAGTGGGGGCATGCACGTGCGCTTTCCTTCCAGGCTGTAGCAGCAATGTCACGCTTCCCGTGGCGTGGATCAAAGGATCTGTGGTTTTCCCTCGAGGCTTTCCCTCGAGGCTTTCCCACAGGGCTGTCCCACGTGCCACCGTGTTGTGAGTCGATCCTCGGCTTGAAAGATGAGCCAGTGCAGGGCAAAGAGGTTCCTCTGGAATGGACTGAGACATCTGGGGGACTCTTGGAATGGTGGTACGACCATGGAGTTCCTCTCGCCTTTCCTGTTGAGAGTGCCTCCTCTTGAGATGCGACGGGAACGCCGGGAATACTTTCCCGTTGAAAGCAGGGAAAGGATCCCTCATCTCGAGCTACGAGGGGGAAACGGGGCTCCTCTGGATGTGGGCGGGACCATCGTGCTTCCTCTCGAGTGGAGACGGGTATGGCGGTGAACTTCTTGAGTTGCAGCAAGGGTGTAAAAGACCCTTTCGAAGTTCCAGAGGTTAGGTGTCATTAGTCTCCAGAGGCCTCATCGGAAATAGGCCTAATCTCGCCTGGAAGGGAGAACTTCCTGGATTTTCTCGAGTTGCGGCAGGTGTTCTCGAGTTACGACGGGGACCTCAGGGACCCGCCCTGGTGGCCTCAGGAGAGGCCAGTCCCCATGCGAGTTGCTAGGGGGCCTCACGGGATTCCTCTCCCGTCGATACCGGGGCCAAAAACCTTGTGTGCAGTCAGGGCCGGAACCGAGGATTCCTCTCAGGGGCTGACATGGATCTTTGGGTACTTCTGGAGTCTCCCCAGGGGAGTCAGGCCTCGTCTCGAGTGGGGGCATGCACGTGCGCTTTCCTTCCAGCCTGTAGCAGCAATGTCACGCTTCCCGTCGCGTGGATCAAAGGATCTGTGGTTTTCCCTCGAGGCTTTCCCTCGAGGCTTTCCCACAGGGCTGTCCCACGTGCCACCGTGGTGTGAGTCGATCCTCGGCATGAAAGATGAGCCAGTGCAGGGCAAAGAGGTTCCTCTGGAATGGACTGAGACATCTGGGGGACTCTTGGAATGGTGGTACGACCATGGAGTTCCTCTCGCCTTTCCTGTTGAGAGTGCCTCCTCTTGAGATGCGACGGGAACGCAGGGAATTCTTTCCCGTTGAAAGCAGGGAAAGGATCCCTCATCTCGAGCTACGAGGGGGAAACGGGGCTCCTTTGGATGTGGGCGGGACCATCGTGCTTCCTCTCGAGTGGAGACGGGTATGGTGGTGAACTTCTTGAGTTGCAGCAAGGGTGTGAAAGACCCTTTCGAAGTTCCAGAGGTTAGGTGTCATTAGTCTCCAGACGCCTCATCGGAAATAGGCCTCATCTCGCCTGGAAGGGAGAACTTCCTGGATTTTCTCGAGTTGCGGCAGGTGTTCTCGAGTTACGACGGGGACCTCAGGGACCGGCCCTGGTGGCCTCAGGAGAGGCCAGTGCCCATGCGAGTTGCTAGGGGGCCTCTCGGGATTCCTCTCCCGTCGATACCGGGGCCAAAAACCTTGTGTGGAGTCAGGGCCGGAACCGAGGATTCCTCTCAGGGGCTGATATGGATCTTTGGATACTTCTGGAGTCTCCCCAGGGGAGACAGGCCTCGTTTCGTGAGGGGGCATGCACGTGCACTTTCCTTCCAGGCTGTAGCAGCAATGTCACGCTTCCCGTCGCGTGGATCAAAGGATCTGTGGTTTTCCCTCGAGGCTTTCGCTCGAGGCTTTCCCACAGGGCTGTCCCACGTGCCACCGTGGTGTGAGTCGATCCTCGGCGTGAAAGATGAGCCAGTGCAGTCAAAGAGGTTTCTCTGGAATGGACTGAGACATCTGGGGGACTCTTGGAATGGTGGTACGACCATGGAGTTCCTCTCGCCTTTCCTGTTGAGAGTGCCTCCTCTTGAGATGCGACGGGAACGCCGGGAATTCTTTCCCGTTGAAAGCAGGGAAAGGATCCCTCATCTCGAGCGACGAGGGGGAAACGGGGCTCCTCTGGATGTGGGCGGGACCATCGTGCTTCCTCTCGAGTGGAGACGGGTATGGCGGTGAACTTCTTGAGTTGCAGCAAGGGTGTGAAAGACCCTTTCGAAGTTCCAGAGGTTTGGTGTCATTAGTCTCCAGAGGCCTCATCGGAAATAGGCCTCATCTCGCCTGGAAGGGAGAACTTCCTGGATTTTCTCGAGTTGCGGCAGGTGTTCTCGAGTTACGACGGGGACCTCAGGGACCCGCCCTGGTGGCCTCAGGAGAGGCCAGTCCCCATGCGAGTTGCTAGGGGGCCTCTCGGGATTCCTCTCCCGTCGATACCGGGGCCAAAAACCTTGTGTGCAGTCAGGGCCGGAACCGAGGATTCCTCTCAGGGGCTGACATGGATCTTTGGGTACTTCTGGAGTCTCCCCAGGGGAGTCAGGCCTCGTCTCGAGTGGGGGCATGCACGTGCGCTTTCCTTCCAGCCTGTAGCAGCAATGTCACGCTTCCCGTCGCGTGGATCAAAGGATCTGTGGTTTTCCCTCGAGGCTTTCCCTCGAGGCTTTCCCACAGGGCTGTCCCACGTGCCACCGTTTTGTGAGTCGATCCTCGGCGTGAAAGATGAGCCAGTGCAGGGCAAAGAGGTTCCTCTGGAATGGACTGAGACATCTGGGGGACTCTTGGAATGGTGGTACGACCATGGAGTTCCTCTCGCCTTTCCTGTTGAGAGTGCCTCCTCTTGAGATGCGACGGGAACGCAGGGAATTCTTTCCCGTTGAAAGCAGGGAAAGGATCCCTCATCTCGAGCTACGAGGGGGAAACGGGGCTCTTCTGGATGTGGGCGGGACCATCGTGCTTCCTCTCGAGTGGAGACGGGTATGGCGGTGAACTTCTTGAGTTGCAGCAAGGGTGTGAAAGACCCTTTCGAAGTTCCAGAGGTTAGGTGTCATTAGTCTCCAGACGCCTCATCGGAAATAAGCCTCATCTCGCCTGGAAGGGAGAACTTCCTGGATTTTCTCGAGTTGCGGCAGGTGTTCTCGAGTTACGACGGGGACCTCAGGGACCCGCCCTGGTGGCCTCAGGAGAGGCCAGTCCCCATGCGAGTTGCTAGGGGGCCTCTCGGGATTCCTCTCCCGTCGATACCGGGGCCAAAAACCTTGTGTGGAGTCAGGGCCGGAACCGAGGATTCCTCTCAGGGGCTGACATGGATCTTTGGGTACTTCTGGAGTCTCCCCAGTGGAGTCAGGCCTCGTCTCGAGTGGGGGCATGCACGTGCGCTTTCCTTCCAGGCTGTAGCAGCAATGTCACGCTTCCCGTCGCGTGGATCAAAGGATCTGTGGTTTTCCCTCGAGGCTTTCCCTCGAGGCTTTCCCACAGGGCTGTCCCACGTGCCACCGTGGTGTGAGTCGATCCTCGGCGTGAAAGATGAGCCAGTGCAGGGCAAAGAGGTTCCTCTGGAATGGACTGAGACATCTGGGGGACTCTTGGAATGGTGGTACGACCATGGAGTTCCTCTCGCCTTTCCTGTTGAGAGTGCCTCCTCTTGAGATGCGACGGGAACGCAGGGAATTCTTTCCCGTTGAAAGCAGGGAAAGGATCCCTCATCTCGAGCTACGAGGGGGAAACGGGGCTCCTTTGGATGTGGTCGGGACCATCGTGCTTCCTCTCGAGTGGAGACGGGTATGGTGGTGAACTTCTTGAGTTGCAGCAAGGGTGTGAAAGACCCTTTCGAAGTTCCAGAGGTTAGGTGTCATTAGTCTCCAGACGCCTCATCGGAAATAGGCCTCATCTCGCCTGGAAGGGAGAACTTCCTGGATTTTCTCGAGTTGCGGCAGGTGTTCTCGAGTTACGACGGGGACCTCAGGGACCGGCCCTGGTGGCCTCAGGAGAGGCCAGTCCCCATGCGAGTTGCTAGGGGGCCTCTCGGGATTCCTCTCCCGTCGATACCGGGGCCAAAAACCTTGTGTGGAGTCAGGGCCGGAACCGAGGATTCCTCTCAGGGGCTGATATGGATCTTTGGATACTTCTGGAGTCTCGCCAGGGGAGACAGGCCTCGTTTCGTGAGGGGGCATGCACGTGCACTTTCCTTCCAGGCTGTAGCAGCAATGTCACGCTTCCCGTCGCGTGGATCAAAGGATCTGTGGTTTTCCCTCGAGGCTTTCGCTCGAGGCTTTCCCACAGGGCTGTCCCACGTGCCACCGTGGTGTGAGTCGATCCTCGGCGTGAAAGATGAGCCAGTGCAGTCAAAGAGGTTTCTCTGGAATGGACTGAGACATCTGGGGGACTCTTGGAATGGTGGTACGACCATGGAGTTCCTCTCGCCTTTCCTGTTGAGAGTGCCTCCTCTTGAGATGCGACTGGAACGCCGGGAATTCTTTCCCGTTGAAAGCAGGGAAAGGATCCCTCATCTCGAGCTCCGAGGGGGAAACGGGGCTCCTCTGGATGTGGGCGGGACCATCGTGCTTCCTCTCGAGTGGAGACGGGTATGGCGGTGAACTTCTTGAGTTGCAGCAAGGGTGTGAAAGACCCTTTTGAAGTTCCAGAGGTTTGGTGTCATTAGTCTCCAGAGGCCTCATCGGAAATAGGCCTCATCTCGCCTGGAAGGGAGAACTTCCTGGATTTTCTCGAGTTGCGGCAGGTGTTCTCGAGTTACGACGGGGACCTCAGGGACCCGCCCTGGTGGCCTCAGGAGAGGCCAGTCCCCATGCGAGTTGCTAGGGGGTCTCTCGGGATTCCTCTCCCGTCGATACCGGGGCCAAAAAGCTTGTGTGGAGTCAGGGCCGGAACCGAGGATTCCTCTCAGGGGCTGACATGGATCTTTGGGTACTTCTGGAGTCTCCCCAGGGGAGTCAGGCCTCGTCTCGAGTGGGGGCATGCTCGTGCGCTTTCCTTCCAGGCTGTAGCAGCAATGTCACGCTTCCCGTCGCGTGGATCAAAGGATCTGTGGTTTTCCCTCGAGGCTTTCCCTCGAGGCTTTCCCACAGGGCTGTCCCACGTGAAACCGTGTTGTGAGTCGATCCTCGGCGTGAAAGATGAGCCAGTGCAGGGCAAAGAGGTTCCTCTGGAATGGACTGAGACATCTGGGGGACTCTTGGAATGGTGGTACGACCATGGAGTTCCTCTCGCCTTTCCTGTTGAGAGTGCCTCCTCTTGAGATGCGACGGGAACGCCGGGAATTCTTTCCCGTTGAAAGCAGGGAAAGGATCCCTCATCTCGAGCGACGAGGGGGAAACGGGGCTCCTCTGGATGTGGGCGGGACCATCGTGCTTCCTCTCGAGTGGAGACGGGTATGGCGGTGAACTTCTTGAGTTGCAGCAAGGGTGTGAAAGACCCTTTCGAAGTTCCAGAGGTTTGGTGTCATTAGTCTCCAGAGGCCTCATCGGAAATAGGCCTCATCTCGCCTGGAAGGGAGAACTTCCTGGATTTTCTCGAGTTGCGGCAGGTGTTCTCGAGTTACGACGGGGACCTCAGGGACCCGCCCTGGTGGCCTCAGGAGAGGCCAGTCCCCATGCGAGTTGCTAGGGGGCCTCTCGGGATTCCTCTCCCGTCGATACCGGGGCCAAAAACCTTGTGTGGAGTCAGGGCCGGAACCGAGGATTCCTCTCAGGGGCTGACATGGATCTTTGGGTACTCCTGGAGTCTCCCCAGGGGAGTCAGGCCTCGTCTCGAGTAGGGGCATGCACGTGCGCTTTCCTTCCAGGCTGTAGCAGCAATGTCACGCTTCCCGTCGCGTGGATCAAAGGATCTGTGGTTTTCCCTCGAGGCTTTCCCTCGAGGCTTTCCCACAGGGCTGTCCCACGTGCCACCGTGGTGAGAGTCGATCCTCGGCGTGAAAGATGAGCCAGTGCAGGGCAAAGAGGTTCCTCTGGAATGGACTGAGACATCTGGGGGACTCTTGGAATGGTGGTACGACCATGGAGTTCCTCTCGCCTTTCCTGTTGAGAGTGCCTCCTCTTGAGATGCGACGGGAACGCCGGGAATTCTTTCCCGTTGAAAGCAGGGAAAGGATCCCTCATCTCGAGCTACGAGGGGGAAACGGGGCTCCTTTGGATGTTGTCGGGACCATCGTGCTTCCTCTCGAGTGGAGACGGGTATGGTGGTGAACTTCTTGAGTTGCAGTAAGGGTGTGAAAGACCCTTTCGAAGTTCCAGAGGTTAGGTGTCATTAGTCTCCAGACGCCTCATCGGAAATAGGCCTCATCTCGCCTGGAAGGGAGAACTTCCTGGATTTTCTCGAGTTGCGGCAGGTGTTCTCGAGTTACGACGGGGACCTCAGGGACGGGCCCTGGTGGCCTCAGGAGAGGCCAGTCCCCATGCGAGTTGCTAGGGGGCCTCTCGGGATTCCTCTCCCGTCGATACCGGGGCCAAAAACCTTGTGTGGAGTCAGGGCCGGAACCGAGGATTCCTCTCAGGGGCTGATATGGATCTTTGGATACTTCTGGAGTCTCGCCAGGGGAGACAGGCCTCGTTTCGTGAGGGGGCATGCACGTGCACTTTCCTTCCAGGCTGTAGCAGCAATGTCACGCTTCCCGTGGCGTGGATCAAAGGATCTGCGGTTTTCCCTCGAGGCTTTCCCTCGAGGCTTTCCCACAGGGCTGTCCCACGTGCCACCGTGGTGAGTCGATCCTCGGCGTGAAAGATGAGCCAGTGCAGGGCAAAGAGGTTCCTCTGGAATGGACTGAGACATCTGGGGGACTCTTGGAATGGTGGTACGACCATGGAGTTCCTCTCGCCTTTCCTGTTGAGACTGCCTCCTCTTGAGATGCGACGGGAACGCCGGGAATTCTTTCCCGTTGAAAGCAGGGAAAGGATCCCTCATCTCGAGCTACGAGGGGGAAACGGGGCTCCTCTGGATGTGGGCGGGACCATCGTGCTTCCTCTCGAGTGGAGACGGGTATGGCGGTGAACTTCTTGAGTCGCAGCAAGAGTGTGAAAGACCCTTTCGAAGTTCCAGAGGTTAGGTGTCATTAGTCTCCAGACGCCTCATCGGAAATAGGCCTCATCTCGCCTGGAAGGGAGAACTTCCTGGATTTTCTCGAGTTGCGGCAGGTGTTCTCGAGTTACGACAGGGACCTCAGGGACCCGCCCTGTTGGCCTCAGGAGAGGCCAGTCCCCATGCGAGTTGCTAGGGGGCCTCTCGGGATTCCTCTCCCGTCGATACCGGGGCCAAAAACCTTGTGTGGAGTCAGGGCCGGAACCGAGGATGCCTCTCAGGGGCTGACATGGATCTTTGGGTACTTCTGGAGTCTCCCCAGGGGAGTCAGGCCTCGTCTCGAGTGGGGGCATGCACGTGCGCTTTCCTTCCAGGCTGTAGCAGCAATGTCACGCTTCCCGTCGCGTGGATCAAAGGATCTGTGGTTTTCCCTCGAGGCTTTCCCTCGAGGCTTTCCCACAGGGCTGTCCCACGTGGCACCGTGGTGTGAGTCGATCCTCGGCGTGAAAGATGAGCCAGTGCAGGGCAAAGAGGTTGCTCTGGAATGGACTGAGACATCTGGGGGACTCTTGGAATGGTGGTACGACCATGGAGTTCCTCTCGCCTTTCCTGTTGAGAGTGCCTCCTCTTGAGATGCGACGGGAACGCCGGGAATTCTTTCCCGTTGAAAGCAGGGAAAGGATCCCTCATCTCGAGCTCCGAGGGGGAAACGGGGCTCCTCTGGATGTGGGCGGGACCATCGTGCTTCCTCTCGAGTGGAGACGGGTATGGCGGTGAACTTCTTGAGTTGCAGCAAGGGTGTGAAAGACCCTTTCGAAGTTCCAGAGGTTTGGTGTCATTAGTCTCCAGAGGCCTCATCGGAAATAGGCCTCATCTCGCCTGGAAGGGAGAACTTCCTGGATTTTCTCGAGTTGCGGCAGGTGTTCTCGAGTTACGACGGGGACCTCAGGGACCCGCCCTGGTGGCCTCAGGAGAGGCCAGTCCCCATGCGAGTTGCTAGGGGGTCTCTCGGGATTCCTCTCCCGTCGATACCGGGGCCAAAAAGCTTGTGTGGAGTCAGGGCCGGAACCGAGGATTCCTCTCAGGGGCTGACATGGATCTTTGGGTACTTCTGGAGTCTCCCCAGGGGAGTCAGGCCTCGTCTCGAGTGGGGGCATGCTCGTGCGCTTTCCTTCCAGGCTGTAGCAGCAATGTCACGCTTCCCGTCGCGTGGATCAAAGGATCTGTGGTTTTCCCTCGAGGCTTTCCCTCGAGGCTTTCCCACAGGGCTGTCCCACGTGAAACCGTGTTGTGAGTCGATCCTCGGCGTGAAAGATGAGCCAGTGCAGGGCAAAGAGGTTCCTCTGGAATGGACTGAGACATCTGGGGGACTCTTGGAATGGTGGTACGACCATGGAGTTCCTCTCGCCTTTCCTGTTGAGAGTGCCTCCTCTTGAGATGCGACGGGAACGCCGGGAATTCTTTCCCGTTGAAAGCAGGGAAAGGATCCCTCATCTCGAGCGACGAGGGGGAAACGGGGCTCCTCTGGATGTGGGCGGGACCATCGTGCTTCCTCTCGAGTGGAGACGGGTATGGCGGTGAACTTCTTGAGTTGCAGCAAGGGTGTGAAAGACCCTTTCGAAGTTCCAGAGGTTTGGTGTCATTAGTCTCCAGAGGCCTCATCGGAAATAGGCCTCATCTCGCCTGGAAGGGAGAACTTCCTGGATTTTCTCGAGTTGCGGCAGGTGTTCTCGAGTTACGACGGGGACCTCAGGGACCCGCCCTGGTGGCCTCAGGAGAGGCCAGTCCCCATGCGAGTTGCTAGGGGGCCTCTCGGGATTCCTCTCCCGTCGATACCGGGGCCAAAAACCTTGTGTGCAGTCAGGGCCGGAACCGAGGATTCCTCTCAGGGGCTGACATGGATCTTTGGGTACTTCTGGAGTCTCCCCAGGGGAGTCAGGCCTCGTCTCGAGTGGGGGCATGCACGTGCGCTTTCCTTCCAGCCTGTAGCAGCAATGTCACGCTTCCCGTCGCGTGGATCAAAGGATCTGTGGTTTTCCCTCGAGGCTTTCCCTCGAGGCTTTCCCACAGGGCTGTCCCACGTGCCACCGTTTTGTGAGTCGATCCTCGGCGTGAAAGATGAGCCAGTGCAGGGCAAAGAGGTTCCTCTGGAATGGACTGAGACATCTGGGGGACTCTTGGAATGGTGGTACGACCATGGAGTTCCTCTCGCCTTTCCTGTTGAGAGTGCCTCCTCTTGAGATGCGACGGGAACGCAGGGAATTCTTTCCCGTTGAAAGCAGGGAAAGGATCCCTCATCTCGAGCTACGAGGGGGAAACGGGGCTCTTCTGGATGTGGGCGGGACCATCGTGCTTCCTCTCGAGTGGAGACGGGTATGGCGGTGAACTTCTTGAGTTGCAGCAAGGGTGTGAAAGACCCTTTCGAAGTTCCAGAGGTTAGGTGTCATTAGTCTCCAGACGCCTCATCGGAAATAAGCCTCATCTCGCCTGGAAGGGAGAACTTCCTGGATTTTCTCGAGTTGCGGCAGGTGTTCTCGAGTTACGACGGGGACCTCAGGGACCCGCCCTGGTGGCCTCAGGAGAGGCCAGTCCCCATGCGAGTTGCTAGGGGGCCTCTCGGGATTCCTCTCCCGTCGATACCGGGGCCAAAAACCTTGTGTGGAGTCAGGGCCGGAACCGAGGATTCCTCTCAGGGGCTGACATGGATCTTTGGGTACTTCTGGAGTCTCCCCAGTGGAGTCAGGCCTCGTCTCGAGTGG
The DNA here is from genome assembly GCF_032405125.1 of Capricornis sumatraensis. NCBI lineage: Eukaryota > Metazoa > Chordata > Mammalia > Artiodactyla > Bovidae > Capricornis > Capricornis sumatraensis. The sequence goes on from NW_027184625.1 coordinate 1,301,975, forward strand.
GGGCATGCACGTGCGCTTTCCTTCCAGGCTGTAGCAGCAATGTCACGCTTCCCGTGGCGTGGATCAAAGGATCTGTGGTTTTCCCTCGAGGCTTTCCCTCGAGGCTTTCCCACAGGGCTGTCCCACGTGCCACCGTGGTGTGAGTCGATCCTCGGCGTGAAAGATGAGCCAGTGCAGGGCAAAGAGGTTCCTCTGGAATGGACTGAGACATCTGGGGGACTCTTGGAATGGTGGTACGACCATGGAGTTCCTCTCGCCTTTCCTGTTGAGAGTGCCTCCTCTTGAGATGCGACGGGAACGCAGGGAATTCTTTCCCGTTGAAAGCAGGGAAAGGATCCCTCATCTCGAGCTACGAGGGGGAAACGGGGCTCCTTTGGATGTGGTCGGGACCATCGTGCTTCCTCTCGAGTGGAGACGGGTATGGTGGTGAACTTCTTGAGTTGCAGCAAGGGTGTGAAAGACCCTTTCGAAGTTCCAGAGGTTAGGTGTCATTAGTCTCCAGACGCCTCATCGGAAATAGGCCTCATCTCGCCTGGAAGGGAGAACTTCCTGGATTTTCTCGAGTTGCGGCAGGTGTTCTCGAGTTACGACGGGGACCTCAGGGACCGGCCCTGGTGGCCTCAGGAGAGGCCAGTCCCCATGCGAGTTGCTAGGGGGCCTCTCGGGATTCCTCTCCCGTCGATACCGGGGCCAAAAACCTTGTGTGGAGTCAGGGCCGGAACCGAGGATTCCTCTCAGGGGCTGATATGGATCTTTGGATACTTCTGGAGTCTCGCCAGGGGAGACAGGCCTCGTTTCGTGAGGGGGCATGCACGTGCACTTTCCTTCCAGGCTGTAGCAGCAATGTCACGCTTCCCGTCGCGTGGATCAAAGGATCTGTGGTTTTCCCTCGAGGCTTTCCCTCGAGGCTTTCCCACAGGGCTGTCCCACGTGGCACCGTGGTGTGAGTCGATCCTCGGCGTGAAAGATGAGCCAGTGCAGTCAAAGAGGTTTCTCTGGAATGGACTGAGACATCTGGGGGACTCTTGGAATGGTGGTACGACCATGGAGTTCCTCTCGCCTTTCCTGTTGAGAGTGCCTCCTCTTGAGATGCGACTGGAACGCCGGGAATTCTTTCCCGTTGAAAGCAGGGAAAGGATCCCTCATCTCGAGCTCCGAGGGGGAAACGGGGCTCCTCTGGATGTGGGCGGGACCATCGTGCTTCCTCTCGAGTGGAGACGGGTATGGCGGTGAACTTCTTGAGTTGCAGCAAGGGTGTGAAAGACCCTTTTGAAGTTCCAGAGGTTTGGTGTCATTAGTCTCCAGAGGCCTCATCGGAAATAGGCCTCATCTCGCCTGGAAGGGAGAACTTCCTGGATTTTCTCGAGTTGCGGCAGGTGTTCTCGAGTTACGACGGGGACCTCAGGGACCCGCCCTGGTGGCCTCAGGAGAGGCCAGTCCCCATGCGAGTTGCTAGGGGGTCTCTCGGGATTCCTCTCCCGTCGATACCGGGGCCAAAAAGCTTGTGTGGAGTCAGGGCCGGAACCGAGGATTCCTCTCAGGGGCTGACATGGATCTTTGGGTACTTCTGGAGTCTCCCCAGGGGAGTCAGGCCTCGTCTCGAGTGGGGGCATGCTCGTGCGCTTTCCTTCCAGGCTGTAGCAGCAATGTCACGCTTCCCGTCGCGTGGATCAAAGGATCTGTGGTTTTCCCTCGAGGCTTTCCCTCGAGGCTTTCCCACAGGGCTGTCCCACGTGAAACCGTGTTGTGAGTCTATCCTCGGCGTGAAAGATGAGCCAGTGCAGGGCAAAGAGGTTCCTCTGGAATGGACTGAGACATCTGGGGGACTCTTGGAATGGTGGTACGACCATGGAGTTCCTCTCGCCTTTCCTGTTGAGAGTGCCTCCTCTTGAGATGCGACGGGAACGCCGGGAATTCTTTCCCGTTGAAAGCAGGGAAAGGATCCCTCATCTCGAGCGACGAGGGGGAAACGGGGCTCCTCTGGATGTGGGCGGGACCATCGTGCTTCCTCTCGAGTGGAGACGGGTATGGCGGTGAACTTCTTGAGTTGCAGCAAGGGTGTGAAAGACCCTTTCGAAGTTCCAGAGGTTTGGTGTCATTAGTCTCCAGAGGCCTCATCGGAAATAGGCCTCATCTCGCCTGGAAGGGAGAACTTCCTGGATTTTCTCGAGTTGCGGCAGGTGTTCTCGAGTTACGACGGGGACCTCAGGGACCCGCCCTGGTGGCCTCAGGAGAGGCCAGTCCCCATGCGAGTTGCTAGGGGGCCTCTCGGGATTCCTCTCCCGTCGATACCGGGGCCAAAAACCTTGTGTGGAGTCAGGGCCGGAACCGAGGATTCCTCTCAGGGGCTGACATGGATCTTTGGGTACTCCTGGAGTCTCCCCAGGGGAGTCAGGCCTCGTCTAGAGTAGGGGCATGCACGTGCGCTTTCCTTCCAGGCTGTAGCAGCAATGTCACGCTTCCCGTCGCGTGGATCAAAGGATCTGTGGTTTTCCCTCGAGGCTTTCCCTCGAGGCTTTCCCACAGGGCTGTCCCACGTGCCACCGTGGTGAGAGTCGATCCTCGGCGTGAAAGATGAGCCAGTGCAGGGCAAAGAGGTTCCTCTGGAATGGACTGAGACATCTGGGGGACTCTTGGAATGGTGGTACGACCATGGAGTTCCTCTCGCCTTTCCTGTTGAGAGTGCCTCCTCTTGAGATGCGACGGGAACGCCGGGAATTCTTTCCCGTTGAAAGCAGGGAAAGGATCCCTCATCTCGAGCTACGAGGGGGAAACGGGGCTCCTTTGGATGTTGTCGGGACCATCGTGCTTCCTCTCGAGTGGAGACGGGTATGGTGGTGAACTTCTTGAGTTGCAGTAAGGGTGTGAAAGACCCTTTCGAAGTTCCAGAGGTTAGGTGTCATTAGTCTCCAGACGCCTCATCGGAAATAGGCCTCATCTCGCCTGGAAGGGAGAACTTCCTGGATTTTCTCGAGTTGCGGCAGGTGTTCTCGAGTTACGACGGGGACCTCAGGGACGGGCCCTGGTGGCCTCAGGAGAGGCCAGTCCCCATTCGAGTTGCTAGGGGGCCTCTCGGGATTCCTCTCCCGTCGATACCGGGGCCAAAAACCTTGTGTGGAGTCAGGGCCGGAACCGAGGATTCCTCTCAGGGGCTGATATGGATCTTTGGATACTTCTGGAGTCTCGCCAGGGGAGACAGGCCTCGTTTCGTGAGGGGGCATGCACGTGCACTTTCCTTCCAGGCTGTAGCAGCAATGTCACGCTTCCCGTGGCGTGGATCAAAGGATCTGCGGTTTTCCCTCGAGGCTTTCCCTCGAGGCTTTCCCACAGGGCTGTCCCACGTGCCACCGTGGTGAGTCGATCCTCGGCGTGAAAGATGAGCCAGTGCAGGGCAAAGAGGTTCCTCTGGAATGGACTGAGACATCTGGGGGACTCTTGGAATGGTGGTACGACCATGGAGTTCCTCTCGCCTTTCCTGTTGAGACTGCCTCCTCTTGAGATGCGACGGGAACGCCGGGAATTCTTTCCCGTTGAAAGCAGGGAAAGGATCCCTCATCTCGAGCTACGAGGGGGAAACGGGGCTCCTCTGGATGTGGGCGGGACCATCGTGCTTCCTCTCGAGTGGAGACGGGTATGGCGGTGAACTTCTTGAGTCGCAGCAAGGGTGTGAAAGACCCTTTCGAAGTTCCAGAGGTTAGGTGTCATTAGTCTCCAGACGCCTCATCGGAAATAGGCCTCATCTCGCCTGGAAGGGAGAACTTCCTGGATTTTCTCGAGTTGCGGCAGGTGTTCTCGAGTTACGACTGGGACCTCAGGGACCCGCCCTGTTGGCCTCAGGAGAGGCCAGTCCCCATGCGAGTTGCTAGGGGGCCTCTCGGGATTCCTCTCCCGTCGATACCGGGGCCAAAAACCTTGTGTGGAGTCAGGGCCGGAACCGAGGATGCCTCTCAGGGGCTGACATGGATCTTTGGGTACTTCTGGAGTCTCCCCAGGGGAGTCAGGCCTCGTCTCGAGTGGGGGCATGCACGTGCGCTTTCCTTCCAGGCTGTAGCAGCAATGTCACGCTTCCCGTCGCGTGGATCAAAGGATCTGTGGTTTTCCCTCGAGGCTTTCCCTCGAGGCTTTCCCACAGGGCTGTCCCACGTGGCACCGTGGTGTGAGTCGATCCTCGGCGTGAAAGATGAGCCAGTGCAGGGCAAAGAGGTTGCTCTGGAATGGACTGAGACATCTGGGGGACTCTTGGAATGGTGGTACGACCATGGAGTTCCTCTCGCCTTTCCTGTTGAGAGTGCCTCCTCTTGAGATGCGACGGGAACGCCGGGAATTCTTTCCCGTTGAAAGCAGGGAAAGGATCCCTCATCTCGAGCTCCGAGGGGGAAACGGGGCTCCTCTGGATGTGGGCGGGACCATCGTGCTTCCTCTCGAGTGGAGACGGGTATGGCGGTGAACTTCTTGAGTTGCAGCAAGGGTGTGAAAGACCCTTTCGAAGTTCCAGAGGTTTGGTGTCATTAGTCTCCAGAGGCCTCATCGGAAATAGGCCTCATCTCGCCTGGAAGGGAGAACTTCCTGGATTTTCTCGAGTTGCGGCAGGTGTTCTCGAGTTACGACGGGGACCTCAGGGACCCGCCCTGGTGGCCTCAGGAGAGGCCAGTCCCCATGCGAGTTGCTAGGGGGTCTCTCGGGATTCCTCTCCCGTCGATACCGGGGCCAAAAAGCTTGTGTGGAGTCAGGGCCGGAACCGAGGATTCCTCTCAGGGTCTGACATGGATCTTTGGGTACTTCTGGAGTCTCCCCAGGGGAGTCAGGCCTCGTCTCGAGTGGGGGCATGCTCGTGCGCTTTCCTTCCAGGCTGTAGCAGCAATGTCACGCTTCCCGTCGCGTGGATCAAAGGATCTGTGGTTTTCCCTCGAGGCTTTCCCTCGAGGCTTTCCCACAGGGCTGTCCCACGTGCCACCGTGTTGTGAGTCGATCCTCGGCGTGAAAGATGAGCCAGTGCAGGGCAAAGAGGTTCCTCTGGAATGGACTGAGACATCTGGGGGACTCTTGGAATGGTGGTACGACCATGGAGTTCGTCTCGCCTTTCCTGTTGAGAGTGCCTCCTCTTGAGATGCGACGGGAACGCCGGGAATTCTTTCCCGTTGAAAGCAGGGAAAGGATCCCTCATCTCGAGCTACGAGGGGGAAACGGGGCTCCTCTGGATGTGGGCGGGACAATCGTGCTTCCTCTCGAGTGGAGACGGGTATGGCGGTGAACTTCTTGAGTTGCAGCAAGGGTGTGAAAGACCCTTTCGAAGTTCCAGAGGTTTGGTGTCATTAGTCTCCAGAGGCCTCATCGGAAATAGGCCTCATCTCGCCTGGAAGGGAGAACTTCCTGGATTTTCTCGAGTTGCGGCAGGTGTTCTCAAGTTACGACGGGGACCTCAGGGACCCGCCCTGGTGGCCTCAGGAGAGGCCAGTCCCCATGCGAGTTGCTAGGGGGCCTCTCGGGATTCCTCTCCCGTCGATACCGGGGCCAAAAACCTTGTGTGGAGTCAGGGCCGGAACCGAGGATTCCTCTCAGGGGCTGACATGGATCATTGGGTACTTCTGGAGTCTCCCCAGGGGAGTCAGGCCTCGTCTCGAGTAGGGGCATGCACGTGCGCTTTCCTTCCATGCTGTAGCAGCAATGTCACGGTTCCCGTCGCGTGGATCAAAGGATCTGTGGTTTTCCCTCGAGGCTTTCCCTCGAGGCTTTCCAACAGGGCTGTCCCACGTGCCACCGTGGTGTGAGTCGATCCTCGGCGTGAAAGATGAGCCAGTGCAGGGCAAAGAGGTTCCTCTGGAATGGACTGAGACATCTGGGGGACTCTTGGAATGGTGGTACGACCATGGAGTTCCTCTCGCCTTTCCTGTTGAGAGTGCCTCCTCTTGAGATGCGACGGGAACGCCGGGAATTCTTTCCCGTTGAAAGCAGGGAAAGGATCCCTCATCTCGAGCTACGAGGGGGAAACGGGGCTCCTTTGGATGTTGTCGGGACCATCGTGCTTCCTCTCGAGTGGAGACGGGTATGGTGGTGAACTTCTTGAGTTGCAGCAAGGGTGTGAAAGACCCTTTCGAAGTTCCAGAGGTTAGGTGTCATTAGTCTCCAGACGCCTCATCGGAAATAGGCCTCATCTCGCCTGGAAGGGAGAACTTCCTGGATTTTCTCGAGTTGCGGCAGGTGTTCTCGAGTTACGACGGGGACCTCAGGGACCGGCCCTGGTGGCCTCAGGAGAGGCCAGTCCCCATGCGAGTTGCTAGGGGCCCTCTCGGGATTCCTCTCCCGTCGATACCGGGGCCAAAAACCTTGTGTGGAGTCAGGGCCGGAACCGAGGATTCCTCTCAGGGGCTGATATGGATCTTTGGATACTTCTGGAGTCTCGCCAGGGGAGACAGGCCTCGTTTCGTGAGGGGGCATGCACGTGCACTTTCCTTCCAGGCTGTAGCAGCAATGTAACGCTTCCCGTCGCGTGTATCAAAGGATCTGTGGTTTTCCCTCGAGGCTTTCCCTCGAGGCTTTCCCACAGGGCTGTCCCACGTGCCACCGTGGTGTGAGTCGATCCTCGGCGTGAAAGATGAGCCAGTGCAGGGCAAAGAGGTTCCTCTGGAATGGACTGAGACATCTGGGGGACTCTTGGAATGGTGGTACGACCATGGAGTTCCTCTCGCCTTTCCTGTTGAGAGTGCCTCCTCTTGAGATGCGACGGGAACGCCGGGAATTCTTTCCCGTTGAAAGCAGGGAAAGGATCCCTCATCTCGAGCTACGAGGGGGAAACGGGGCTCCTCTGGATGTGGGCGGGACCATCGTGCTTCCTCTCGAGTGGAGACGGGTATGGCGGTGAACTTCTTGAGTTGCACCAAGGGTGTGAAAGACCCTTTCGAAGTTCCAGAGGTTTGGTGTCATTAGTCTCCAGAGGCCTCATCGGAAATAGGCCTCATCTCGCCTGGAAGGGAGAACTTCCTGGATTTTCTCGAGTTGCGGCAGGTGTTCTCGAATTACGACGGGGACCTCAGGGACCCGCCCTGGTGGCCTCCGGAGAGGCAAGTCCCCATGCGAGTTGCTAGGGGGCCTCTCGGGATTCCTCTCCCGTCGATACCGGGGCCAAAAACCTTGTGTGGAGTCAGGGCCGGAACCGAGGATTCCTCTCAGGGGCTGACATGGATCTTTGGGTACTTCTGGAGTCTCCCCAGTGGAGTCAGGCCTCGTCTCGAGTGGGGGCATGCACGTGCGCTTTCCTTTCAGGCTGTAGCAGCAATGTCACGCTTCCCGTCACGTGGATCAAATGATCTGTGGTTTTCCCTCGAGGCTTTCCCTCGAGGCTTTCCCACAGGGCTGTCCCACGTGCCACCGTGGTGTGAGTCGATCCTCGGCGTGAAAGATGAGCCAATGCAGGGCAAAGAGGTTCCTCTGGAATGGACTGAGACATCTGGGGGACTCTTGGAATGGTGGTACGACCATGGAGTTCCTCTCGCCTTTCCTGTTGAGAGTGCCTCCTCTTGAGATGCGACGGGAACGCTGGGAATTCTTTCCCGTTGAAAGCAGGGAAAGGATCCCTCATCTCGAGCTACGAGGGGGAAACGGGGCTCTTCTGGATGTGGGCGGGACCATCGTGCTTCCTCTCGAGTGGAGACGGGTATGGCGGTGAACTTCTTGAGTCGCAGCAAGGGTGTGAAAGACCCTTTCGAAGTTCCAGAGGTTAGGTGTCATTAGTCTCCAGACGCCTCATCGGAAATAAGCCTCATCTCGCCTGGAAGGGAGAACTTCCTGGATTTTCTCGAGTTGCGGCAGGTGTTCTTGAGTTACGACGGGGACCTCAGGGACCCGCCCTGGTGGCCTCAGGAGAGGCCAGTCCCCATGCGAGTTGCTAGGGGGCCTCTCGGGATTCCTCTCCCGTCGATACCGGGGCCAAAAACCTTGTGTGGAGTCAGGGCCGGAATCGAGGATTCCTCTCAGGGGCTGACATGGATCTTTGGGTACTTCTGGAGTCTCCCCAGTGGAGTCAGGCCTCGTCTCGAGTGGGGGCATGCACGTGCGCTTTCCTTCCAGGCTGTAGCAGCAATGTCACGCTTCCCGTCGCGTGGATCAAAGGATCTGTGGTTTTCCCTCGAGGCTTTCCCTCGAGGCTTTCCCACAGGGCTGTCCCACGTGCCACCGTGGTGTGAGTCGATCCTCGGCATGAAAGATGAGCCAGTGCAGGGCAAAGAGGTTCCTCTGGAATGGACTGAGACATCTGGGGGACTCTTGGAATGGTGGTACGACCATGGAGTTCCTCTCGCCTTTCCTGTTGAGAGTGCCTCCTCTTGAGATGCGACGGGAACGCCGGGAATTCTTTCCCGTTGAAAGCAGGGAAAGGATCCCTCATCTCGAGCTACGAGGGGGAAACGGGGCTCCTCTGAATGTTGTCGGGACCATCGTGCTTCCTCTCGAGTGGAGACGGGTATGGTGGTGAACTTCTTGAGTTGCAGCAAGGGTGTGAAAGACCCTTTCGAAGTTCCAGAGGTTAGGTGTCATTAGTCTCCAGACGCCTCATCGGAAATAGGCCTCATCTCGCCTGGAAGGGAGAACTTCCTGGATTTTCTCGAGTTGCGGCAGGTGTTCTCGAGTTACGACGGGGACCTCAGGGACCGGCCCTGGTGGCCTCAGGAGAGGCCAGTCCCCATGCGAGTTGCTAGGGGCCCTCTCGGGATTCCTCTCCCGTCGATACCGGGGCCAAAAACCTTGTGTGGAGTCAGGGCCGGAACCGAGGATTCCTCTCAGGGGCTGACATGGATCTTTGGGTACTTCTGGAGTCTCCCCAGGGGAGTCAGGCCTCGTCTCGAGTGGGGGCATGCACGTGCGCTTTCCTTCCAGCCTGTAGCAGCAATGTCACGCTTCCCGTCGCGTGGATCAAAGGATCTGTGGTTTTCCCTCGAGGCTTTCCCTCGAGGCTTTCCCACAGGGCTGTCCCACGTGCCACCGTGGTGTGAGTGGATCCTCGGCATGAAAGATGAGCCAGTGCAGGGCAAAGAGGTTCCTCTGGAATGGACTGAGACATCTGGGGGACTCTTGGAATGGTGGTACGACCATGGAGTTCCTCTCGCCTTTCCTGTTGAGAGTGCCTCCTCTTGAGATGCGACGGGAACGCGGGGAATTCTTTCCCGTTGAAAGCAGGGAAAGGATCCCTCATCTCGAGCTACGAGGGGGAAACGGGGCTCCTCTGGATGTGGGCGGGACCATCGTGCTTCCTCTCGAGTGGAGACGGGTATGGCGGTGAACTTCTTGAGTTGCAGCAAGGGTGTGAAAGACCCTTTCGAAGTTCCAGAGGTTTGGTGTCATTAGTCTCCAGAGGCCTCATCGGAAATAGGCCTCATCTCGCCTGGAAGGGAGAACTTCCTGGATTTTCTCGAGTTGCGGCAGGTGTTCTCGAATTACGACGGGGACCTCAGGGACCCGCCCTGGTGGCCTCCGGAGAGGCCAGTCCCCATGCGAGTTGCTAGGGGGCCTCTCGGGATTCCTCTCCCGTCGATACCGGGGCCAAAAACCTTGTGTGGAGTCAGGGCCGGAACCGAGGATTCCTCTCAGGGGCTGACATGGATCTTTGGGTAATTCTGGAGTCTCCCCAGTGGAGTCAGGCCTCGTCTCGAGTGGGGGCATGCACGTGCGCTTTCCTTTCAGGCTCTAGCAGCAATGTCACGCTTCCCGTCACGTGGATCAAAGGATCTGTGGTTTTCCCTCGAGGCTTTCCCTCGAGGCTTTCCCACAGGGCTGTCCCACGTGCCACCGTGGTGTGAGTCGATCCTCGGCGTGAAAGATGAGCCAATGCAGGGCAAAGAGGTTCCTCTGGAATGGACTGAGACATCTGGGGGACTCTTGGAATGGTGGTACGACCATGGAGTTCCTCTCGCCTTTCCTGTTGAGAGTGCCTCCTCTTGAGATGCGACGGGAACGCTGGGAATTCTTTCCCGTTGAAAGCAGGGAAAGGATCCCTCATCTCGAGCTCCGAGGGGGAAACGGGGCTCCTCTGGATGTGGGCGGGACCATCGTGCTTCCTCTCTAGTGGAGACGGGTATGGCGGTGAACTTCTTGAGTTGCAGCAAGGGTGTGAAAGACCATTTCGAAGTTCCAGAGGTTAGGTGTCATTAGTCTCCAGACGCCTCATCGGAAATAGGCCTCATCTCGCCTGGAAGGGAGAACTTCCTGGATTTTCTCGAGTTGCGGCAGGTGTTCTCGAGTTACGACGGGGACCTCAGGGACCCGCCCTGGTGGCCTCAGGAGAGGCCAGTCCCTAGGCGTGTTGCTAGGGGGCCTCTCGGGATTCCTCTCCCGTTGATACCGGGGCGAAAAACCTTGTGTGGAGTCAGGGCCGGAACCGAGGATTCCTCTCAGGGGCTGACATGGACCTTTGGGTACTTCTGGAGTCTCCCCAGGGGAGTCAGGCCTCGTCTCGAGTGGGGGCATGCACGTGCGCTTTCCTTCCAGGCTGTAGCAGCAATGTCACGCTTCCCGTCGCGTGCATCAAAGGATCTGTGGTTTTCCCTCGAGGCTTTCCCTCGAGGCTTTCCCACAGGGCTGTCCCACGTGCCACCGTGGTGTGAGTCGATCCTCGGCGTGAAAGATGAGCCAGTGCAGGGCAAAGAGTTTCTCTGGAATGGACTGAGACATCTGGGGGACTCTTGGAATGGTGGTACGACCATGGAGTTCCTCTCGCCTTTCTTGTTGAGAGTGCCTCCTCTTGAGATGCGACGGGAACGCCAGGAATTCTTTCCCGTTGAAAGCAGGGAAAGGATCCCTCATCTCGAGCTACGAGGGGGAAACGGGGCTCCTCTGGATGTGGGCGGGACCATCGTGCTGCCTCTCTAGTGGAGACGGGTATGGTGGTGAACTTCTTGAGTTGCAGCAAGGCTGTGAAAGACCCTTTCGAAGTTCCAGACGTAAGGTGTCATTAGTCTCCAGACGCCTCATCGGAAATAGGCCTCATCTCGCCTGGAAGGGAGAACTTCCTGGATTTTCTCGAGTTGCGGCAGGTGTTCTCGAGTTACGACGGGGACCTAAGGGACCCGCCCTGGTGGCCTCAGGAGAGGCCAGTCCCTATGCGAGTTGCTAGGGGGCCTCTCGGGATTCCTCTCCCGTCGATACCGGGGCCAAAAACCTTGTGTGGAGTCAGGGCCGGAACCGAGGATTCCTCTCAGGGGCTGACATGGATCTTTGGGTACTTCTGGAGTCTCCCCAGGGGAGTCAGGCCTCGTCTCGAGTGGGGGCATGCACGTGCACTTTCCTTCCAGGCTGTAGCAGCAATGTCACGCTTCCCGTCGCGTGGATCAAATGATGTGTGGTTTTCCCTAGAGGCTTTCCCACAGGGCTGTCCCACGTGCCACCGTGGTGTGAGTCGATCCTCGGCGTGAAAGATGAGCCAGTGCAGGGCAAAGAGGTTCCTCTGGAATGGACTGAGACATCTGGGGGACTCTTGGAATGGTGGTACGACCATGGAGTTCCTCTCGCCTTTCCTGTTGAGAGTGCCTCCTCTTGAGATGCGACGGGAACGCCGGGAATTTTTTCCCGTTGAAAGCAGGGAAAGGATCCCTCATCTCGAGCTACGAGGGGGAAACGGGGCTCCTCTGAATGTGGGCGGGACCATCGTGCTTTCTCTCGAGTGGAGACGGGTATGGCGGTGAACTTCTTGAGTTGCAACAAGGGTGTGAAAGACCCTTTCGAAGTTCCAGAGGTTAGGTGTCATTAGTCTCCAGACGCCTCATCGGAAATAGGCCTCATCTCGCCTGGAAGGGAGAACTTCCTTGATTTTCTCGAGTTGCAGCAGGTGTTCTCGAGTTACGACGGGGACCTCAGGGACCCGCCTTGTTGGCCTCAGGAGAGGCCAGTCCCTATGCGTGTTGCTAGGGGGCCCCTCGGGATTCCTCTCCCGTCGATACCGGGGCGAAAAACCTTGTGTGGAGTCAGGGCCGGAACCGAGGATTCCTCTCAGGGACTGATATGGATCTTTGGGTACTTCTGGAGTCTCGCCAGGGGAGACAGGCCTCGTCTCGTGTGGGGGCATGCACGTGCACTTTCCTTCCAGGCTGTAGCAGCAATGTCACGCTTCCCGTAGCGCGGATCAAAGGATCTGCGGTTTTCCCTCGAGGCTTTCCCTCGAGGCTTTCCCACAGGGCTGTCCCACGTGACACCGTGGTGTGAGTCGATTCTCGGCGTGAAAAATGAGCCAGTGCAGGGCAAAGAGGTTCCTCTGGAATGGACTGAGACATCTGGGGGACTCTTGGAATGGTGGTACGACCATGGAGTTCCTCTCGCCTTTCCTGTTGAGAGTGCCTCCTCTTGAGATGCGACGGGAACGCCGGGAATTCTTTCCCGTTGAAAGCAGGGAAAGGATCCCTCATCTCGAGCTACGAGGGGGAAACGGGGCTCCTCTGGATGTGGGCGGACAATAGTGCTTCCTCTCGAGTGGAGACGGGTATGGCGGTGAACTTCTTGAGTTGCAGCAAGGGTGTGAAAGACCCTTTCGAAGTTCCAGAGGTTAGGTGTCATTAGTCTCCAGACGCCTCATCGGAAATAGGCCTCATCTCGCCTGGAAGGGAGAACTTCCTGGATTTTCTCGAGTTGTGGCAGGTGTTGTCGAGTTACGACGGGGACCTCAGGGACCCGCCCTGGTGGCCTCAGGAGAGGCCAGTCCCCATGCGAGTTGCTAAGGGGCCTCTCGGGATTCCTCTCCCGTCGATACCGGGGCCAAAAACCTTGTGTGCAGTCAGGGCCGGAACCGAGGATTCCTCTCAGGGGCAGACATGGATCTTTGGGTACTTCTGGAGTCTCTCCAGGGGAGTCAGGCCTCGTCTCGAGTGGGGGCATGCACGTGCGCTTTCCTTCCAGGCTGTAGCAGCAATGTCACGCTTCCCGTGGCGTGGATCAAAGGATCTGTGGTTTTCCCTCGAGGCTTTCCCACAGGGCTGTCCCACGTGCCACCGTGGTGTGAGTCGATCCTCGGCGTGAAAGATGAGCCAGTGCAGGGCAAAGAGGTTCCTCTGGAATGGACTGAGACATCTGGGGGACTCTTGGAATGGTGGTACGACCATGGAGTTCCTCTCGCCTTTCCTGTTGAGAGTGCCTCCTCTTGAGATGCGACGGGAACGCCGGGAATTCTTTCCCGTTGAAACCAGGGAAAGGATCCCTCATCTCGAGCTACGAGGGGGAAACGGGGCTCCTCTGGATGTGGGCGGGACCATCGTGCTTCCTCTCTAGTGGAGACGGGTATGGCGGTGAACTGCTTGAGTTGCAGCAAGGGTGTGAAAGACCCTTTCGAAGTTCCAGAGGTTTGGTGTCATTAGTCTCCAGAGGCCTCATCGGAAATAGGCCTCATCTCGCCTGGAAGGGAGAACTTCCTGGATTTTCTCGAGTTGCGGCAGGTGTTCTCGAGTTACGACGGGGACCTCAGGGACCCGCCCTGGTGGCCTCCGGAGAGGCCAGTCCCCATGCGAGTTGCTAGGGGGCCTCTCGGGATTCCTCTCCCGTCGATACCGGGGCCAAAAACCTTGTGTGGAGTCAGGGCCGGAACCGAGGATTCCTCTCAGGGGCTGACATGGATCTTTGGGTACTTCTGGAGTCTCCCCAGTGGAGTCAGGCCTCGTCTCGAGTGGGGGCATGCACGTGCGCTTTCCTTCCAGGCTGTAGCAGCAATGTCACGCTTCCCGTCGCGTGGATCAAAGGATCTGTGGTTTTCCCTCGAGGCTTTCCCTCGAGGCTTTCCCACAGGGCTGTCCCACGTGCCACCGTGGTGTGAGTCGATCCTCGGCGTGAAAGATGAGCCAGTGCAGGGCAAAGAGGTTCCTCTGGAATGGACTGAGACATCTGGGGGACTCTTGGAATGGTGGTACGACCATGGAGTTCCTCTCGCCTTTCCTGTTGAGAGTGCCTCCTCTTGAGATGCGACGGGAACGCAGGGAATTCTTTCCCGTTGAAAGCAGGGAAAGGATCCCTCATCTCGAGCTACGAGGGGGAAACGGGGCTCCTCTGGATGTGGGCGGGACCATCGTGCTTCCTCTCGAGTGGAGACGGGTATGGCGGTGAACTTCTTGAGTTGCAGCAAGGGTGTGAAAGACCCTTTCGAAGTTCCAGAGGTTTGGTGTCATTAGTCTCCAGAGGCCTCATCGGAAATAGGCCTCATCTCGCCTGGAAGGGAGAACTTCCTGGATTTTCTCGAGTTGCGGCAGGTGTTCTCGAATTACGACGGGGACCTCAGGGACCCGCCCTGGTGGCCTCCGGAGAGGCCAGTCCCCATGCGAGTTGCTAGGGGGCCTCTCGGGATTCCTCTCCCGTCGATACCGGGTCCAAAAACCTTGTGTGGAGTCAGGGCCGGAACCGAGGATTCCTCTCAGGGGCTGACATGGATCTTTGGGTAATTCTGGAGTCTCCCCAGTGGAGTCAGGCCTCGTCTCGAGTGGGGGCATGCACGTGCGCTTTCCTTTCAGGCTCTAGCAGCAATGTCACGCTTCCCGTCACGTGGATCAAAGGATCTGTGGTTTTCCCTCGAGGCTTTCCCTCGAGGCTTTCCCACAGGGCTGTCCCACGTGCCACCGTGGTGTGAGTCGATCCTCGGCGTGAAAGATGAGCCAATGCAGGGCAAAGAGGTTCCTCTGGAATGGACTGAGACATCTGGGGGACTCTTGGAATGGTGGTACGACCATGGAGTTCCTCTCGCCTTTCCTGTTGAGAGTGCCTCCTCTTGAGATGCGACGGGAACGCTGGGAATTCTTTCCCGTTGAAAGCAGGGAAAGGATCCCTCATCTCGAGCTCCGAGGGGGAAACGGGGCTCCTCTGGATGTGGGCGGGACCATCGTGCTTCCTCTCTAGTGGAGACGGGTATGGCGGTGAACTTCTTGAGTTGCAGCAAGGGTGTGAAAGACCATTTCGAAGTTCCAGAGGTTAGGTGTCATTAGTCTCCAGAAGCCTCATCGGAAATAGGCCTCATCTCGCCTGGAAGGGAGAACTTCCTGGATTTTCTCGAGTTGCGGCAGGTGTTCTCGAGTTACGACGGGGACCTCAGGGACCCGCCCTGGTGGCCTCAGGAGAGGCCAGTCCCTAGGCGTGTTGCTAGGGGGCCTCTCGGGATTCCTCTCCCGTTGATACCGGGGCGAAAAACCTTGTGTGGAGTCAGGGCCGGAACCGAGGATTCCTCTCAGGGGCTGACATGGATCTTTGGGTACTTCTGGAGTCTCCCCAGGGGAGTCAGGCCTCGTCTCGAGTGGGGGCATGCACGTGCGCTTTCCTTCCAGGCTGTAGCAGCAATGTCACGCTTCCCGTCGCGTGCATCAAAGGATCTGTGGTTTTCCCTCGAGGCTTTCCCTCGAGGCTTTCCCACAGGGCTGTCCCACGTGCCAACGTGGTGTGAGTCGATCCTCGGCGTGAAAGATGAGCCAGTGCAGGGCAAAGAGTTTCCTCTGGAATGGACTGAGACATCTGGGGGACTCTTGGAATGGTGGTACGACCATGGAGTTCCTCTCGCCTTTCCTGTTGAGAGTGCCTCCTCTTGAGATGCGACGGGAACGCCAGGAATTCTTTCCCGTTGAAAGCAGGGAAAGGATCCCTCATCTCGAGCTACGAGGGGGAAACGGGGCTCCTCTGGATGTGGGCGGGACCATCGTGCTGCCTCTCTAGTGGAGACGGGTATGGTGGTGAACTTCTTGAGTTGCAGCAAGGCTGTGAAAGACCCTTTCGAAGTTCCAGACGTAAGGTGTCATTAGTCTCCAGACGCCTCATCGGAAATAGGCCTCATCTCGCCTGGAAGGGAGAACTTCCTGGATTTTCTCGAGTTGCGGCAGGTGTTCTCGAGTTACGACGGGGACCTAAGGGACCCGCCCTGGTGGCCTCAGGAGAGGCCAGTCCCTATGCGAGTTGCTAGGGGGCCTCTCGGGATTCCTCTCCCGTCGATACCGGGGCCAAAAACCTTGTGTGGAGTCAGGGCCGGAACCGAGGATTCCTCTCAGGGGCTGACATGGATCTTTGGGTACTTCTGGAGTCTCCCCAGGGGAGTCAGGCCTCGTCTCGAGTGGGGGCATGCACGTGCACTTTCCTTCCAGGCTGTAGCAGCAATGTCACGCTTCCCGTCGCGTGGATCAAATGATGTGTGGTTTTCCCTAGAGGCTTTCCCACAGGGCTGTCCCACGTGCCACCGTGGTGTGAGTCGATCCTCGGCGTGAAAGATGAGCCAGTGCAGGGCAAAGAGGTTCCTCTGGAATGGACTGAGACATCTGGGGGACTCTTGGAATGGTGGTACGACCATGGAGTTCCTCTCGCCTTTCCTGTTGAGAGTGCCTCCTCTTGAGATGCGACGGGAACGCCGGGAATTTTTTCCCGTTGAAAGCAGGGAAAGGATCCCTCATCTCGAGCTACGAGGGGGAAACGGGGCTCCTCTGAATGTGGGCGGGACCATCGTGCTTTCTCTCGAGTGGAGACGGGTATGGCGGTGAACTTCTTGAGTTGCAACAAGGGTGTGAAAGACCCTTTCGAAGTTCCAGAGGTTAGGTGTCATTAGTCTCCAGACGCCTCATCGGAAATAGGCCTCATCTCGCCTGGAAGGGAGAACTTCCTTGATTTTCTCGAGTTGCAGCAGGTGTTCTCGAGTTACGACGGGGACCTCAGGGACCCGCCTTGTTGGCCTCAGGAGAGGCCAGTCCCTATGCGTGTTGCTAGGGGGCCCCTCGGGATTCCTCTCCCGTCGATACCGGGGCGAAAAACCTTGTGTGGAGTCAGGGCCGGAACCGAGGATTCCTCTCAGGGACTGATATGGATCTTTGGGTACTTCTGGAGTCTCGCCAGGGGAGACAGGCCTCGTCTCGTGTGGGGGCATGCACGTGCACTTTCCTTCCAGGCTGTAGCAGCAATGTCACGCTTCCCGTAGCGCGGATCAAAGGATCTGCGGTTTTCCCTCGAGGCTTTCCCTCGAGGCTTTCCCACAGGGCTGTCCCACGTGACACCGTGGTGTGAGTCGATTCTCGGCGTGAAAAATGAGCCAGTGCAGGGCAAAGAGGTTCCTCTGGAATGGACTGAGACATCTGGGGGACTCTTGGAATGGTGGTACGACCATGGAGTTCCTCTCGCCTTTCCTGTTGAGAGTGCCTCCTCTTGAGATGCGACGGGAACGCCGGGAATTCTTTCCCGTTGAAAGCAGGGAAAGGATCCCTCATCTCGAGCTACGAGGGGGAAACGGGGCTCCTCTGGATGTGGGCGGACAATCGTGCTTCCTCTCGAGTGGAGACGGGTATGGCGGTGAACTTCTTGAGTTGCAGCAAGGGTGTGAAAGACCCTTTCGAAGTTCCAGAGGTTAGGTGTCATTAGTCTCCAGACGCCTCATCGGAAATAGGCCTCATCTCGCCTGGAAGGGAGAACTTCCTGGATTTTCTCGAGTTGTGGCAGGTGTTGTCGAGTTACGACGGGGACCTCAGGGACCCGCCCTGGTGGCCTCAGGAGAGGCCAGTCCCCATGCGAGTTGCTAAGGGGCCTCTCGGGATTCCTCTCCCGTCGATACCGGGGCCAAAAACCTTGTGTGCAGTCAGGGCCGGAACCGAGGATTCCTCTCAGGGGCAGACATGGATCTTTGGGTACTTCTGGAGTCTCTCCAGGGGAGTCAGGCCTCGTCTCGAGTGGGGGCATGCACGTGCGCTTTCCTTCCAGGCTGTAGCAGCAATGTCACGCTTCCCGTGGCGTGGATCAAAGGATCTGTGGTTTTCCCTCGAGGCTTTCCCACAGGGCTGTCCCACGTGCCACTGTGGTGTGAGTCGATCCTCGGCGTGAAAGATGAGCTAGTGCAGGGCAAAGAGGTTCCTCTGGAATGGACTGAGACATCTGGGGGACTCTTGGAATGGTGGTACGACCATGGAGTTCCTCTCGCCTTTCCTGTTGAGAGTGCCTCCTCTTGAGATGCGACGGGAACGCCGGGAATTCTTTCCCGTTGAAACCAGGGAAAGGATCCCTCATCTCGAGCTACCAGGGGGAAACGGGGCTCCTCTGGATGTGGGCGGGACCATCGTGCTTCCTCTCTAGTGGAGACGGGTATGGCGGTGAACTGCTTGAGTTGCAGCAAGGGTGTGAAAGACCCTTTCGAAGTTCCAGAGGTTTGGTGTCATTAGTCTCCAGAGGCCTCATCGGAAATAGGCCTCATCTCGCCTGGAAGGGAGAACTTCCTGGATTTTCTCGAGTTGCGGCAGGTGTTCTCGAGTTACGACGGGGACCTCAGGGACCCGCCCTGGTGGCCTCCGGAGAGGCCAGTCCCCATGCGAGTTGCTAGGGGGCATCTCGGGATTCCTCTCCCGTCGATACCGGGGCCAAAAACCTTGTGTGGAGTCAGGGCCGGAACCGAGGATTCCTCTCAGGGGCTGACATGGATCTTTGGGTACTTCTGGAGTCTCCCCAGTGGAGTCAGGCCTCGTCTCGAGTGGGGGCATGCACGTGCGCTTTCCTTCCAGGCTGTAGCAGCAATGTCACGCTTCCCGTCGCGTGGATCAAAGGATCTGTGGTTTTCCCTCGAGGCTTTCCCTCGAGGCTTTCCCACAGGGCTGTCCCACGTGCCACCGTGGTGTGAGTCGATCCTCGGCGTGAAAGATGAGCCAGTGCAGGGCAAAGAGGTTCCTCTGGAATGGACTGAGACATCTGGGGGACTCTTGGAATGGTGGTACGACCATGGAGTTCCTCTCGCCTTTCCTGTTGAGAGTGCCTCCTCTTGAGATGCGACGGGAACGCAGGGAATTCTTTCCCGTTGAAAGCATGGAAAGGATCCCTCATCTCGAGCTACGAGGGGGAAACGGGGCTCCTTTAGATGTGGTCGGGACCATCGTGCTTCCTCTCGAGTGGAGACGGGTATGGTGGTGAACTTCTTGAGTTGCAGCAAGGGTGTGAAAGACCCTTTCGAAGTTCCAGAGGTTAGGTGTCATTAGTCTCCAGACGCCTCATCGGAAATAGGCCTCATCTCGCCTGGAAGGGAGAACTTCCTGGATTTTCTCGAGTTGCGGCAGGTGTTCTCGAGTTACGACGGGGACCTCAGGGACCGGCCCTGGTGGCCTCAGGAGAGGCCAGTCCCCATGCGAGTTGCTAGGGGGCCTCTCGGGATTCCTCTCCCGTCGATACCGGGGCCAAAAACCTTGTGTGGAGTCAGGGCCGGAACCGAGGATGCCTCTCAGGGGCTGACATGGATCTTTGGGTACTTCTGGAGTCTCCCCAGGGGAGTCAGGCCTCGTCTCGAGTGGGGGCATGCACGTGCGCTTTCCTTCCAGGCTGTAGCAGCAATGTCACGCTTCCCGTCGCGTGGATCAAATGATCTGTGGTTTTCCCTCGAGGCTTTCCCTCGAGGCTTTCCCACAGGGCTGTCCCACGTGGCACCGTGGTGTGAGTCGATCCTCGGCGTGAAAGATGAGCCAGTGCAGGGCAAAGAGGTTCCTCTGGAATGGACTGAGACATCTGGGGGACTCTTGGAATGGTGGTACGACCATGGAGTTCCTCTCGCCTTTCCTGTTGAGAGTGCCTCCTCTTGAGATGCGACGGGAACGCCGGGAATTCTTTCCCGTTGAAAGCAGGGAAAGGATCCCTCATCTCGAGCTCCGAGGGGGAAACGGGGCTCCTCTGGATGTGGGCGGGACCATCGTGCTTCCTCTCGAGTGGAGACGGGTATGGCGGTGAACTTCTTGAGTTGCAGCAAGGGTGTGAAAGACCCTTTCGAAGTTCCAGAGGTTTGGTGTCATTAGTCTCCAGAGGCCTCATCGGAAATAGGCCTCATCTCGCCTGGAAGGGAGAACTTCCTGGATTTTCTCGAGTTGCGGCAGGTGTTCTCGAGTTACGACGGGGACCTCAGGGACCCGCCCTGGTGGCCTCAGGAGAGGCCAGTCCCCATGCGAGTTGCTAGGGGGTCTCTCGGGATTCCTCTCCCGTCGATACCGGGGCCAAAAAGCTTGTGTGGAGTCAGGGCCGGAACCGAGGATTCCTCTCAGGGGCTGACATGGATCTTTGGGTACTTCTGGAGTCTCCCCAGGGGAGTCAGGCCTCGTCTCGAGTGGGGGCATGCTCGTGCGCTTTCCTTCCAGGCTGTAGCAGCAATGTCACGCTTCCCGTCGCGTGGATCAAAGGATCTGTGGTTTTCCCTCGAGGCTTTCCCTCGAGGCTTTCCCACAGGGCTGTCCCACGTGCCACCGTGGTGTGAGTCGATCCTCGGCGTGAAAGATGAGCCAGTGCAGGGCAAAGAGGTTCCTCTGGAATGGACTGAGACATCTGGGGGACTCTTGGAATGGTGGTACGACCATGGAGTTCCTCTCGCCTTTCCTGTTGAGAGTGCCTCCTCTTGAGATGCGACGGGAACGCAGGGAATTCTTTCCCGTTGAAAGCAGGGAAAGGATCCCTCATCTCGAGCTACGAGGGGGAAACGGGGCTCCTTTGGATGTGGGCGGGACCATCGTGCTTCCTCTCGAGTGGAGACAGGTATGGTGGTGAACTTCTTGAGTTGCAGCAAGGGTGTGAAAGACCCTTTCGAAGTTCCAGAGTTTAGGTGTCATTAGTCTCCAGACGCCTCATCGGAAATAGGCCTCATCTCGCCTGGAAGGGAGAACTTCCTGGATTTTCTCGAGTTGCGGCAGGTGTTCTCGAGTTACGACGGGGACCTCAGGGACCGGCCCTGGTGGCCTCAGGAGAGGCCAGTCCCCATGCGAGTTGCTAGGGGCCCTCTCGGGATTCCTCTCCCGTCGATACCGGGGCCAAAAACCTTGTGTGGAGTCAGGGCCGGAACCGAGGATTCCTCTCAGGGGCTGATATGGATCTTTGGATACTTCTGGAGTCTCGCCAGGGGAGACAGGCCTCGTTTCGTGAGGGGGCATGCACGTGCACTTTCCTTCCAGGCTGTAGCAGCAATGTCACGCTTCCCGTCGCGTGGATCAAAGGATCTGTGGTTTTCCCTCGAGGCTTTCCCTCGATGCTTTCCCACAGGGCTGTCCCACGTGCCACCGTGGTGTGAGTCGATCCTCGGCGTGAAAGATGAGCCAGTGCAGGGCAAAGAGGTTCCTCTGGAATGGACTGAGACATCTGGGGGACTCTTGGAATGGTGGTACGACCATGGAGTTCCTGTCGCCTTTCCTGTTGAGAGTGCCTCCTCTTGAGATGCGACGGGAACGCCGGGAATTCTTTCCCGTTGAAAGCAGGGAAAGGATCCCTCATCTCGAGCTACGAGGGGGAAACGGGGCTCTTCTGGATGTGGGCGGGACCATCGTGCTTCCTCTCGAGTGGAGACGGGTATGGCGGTGAACTTCTTGAGTCGCAGCAAGGGTGTGAAAGACCCTTTCGAAGTTCCAGAGGTTAGGTGTCATTAGTCTCCAGACGCCTCATCGGAAATAAGCCTCATCTCGCCTGGAAGGGAGAACTTCCTGGATTTTCTCGAGTTGCGGCAGGTGTTCTCGAGTTACGACGGGGACCTCAGGGACCCGCCCTGGTGGCCTCAGGAGAGGCCAGTCCCCATGCGAGTTGCTAGGGGGCCTCTCGGGATTCCTCTCCCGTCGATACCGGGGCCAAAAACCTTGTGTGGAGTCAGGGCCGGAACCGAGGATTCCTCTCAGGGGCTGACATGGATCTTTGGGTACTTCTGGAGTCTCCCCAGTGGAGTCAGGCCTCGTCTCGAGTGGGGGCATGCACGTGCGCTTTCCTTCCAGGCTGTAGCACCAATGTCACGCTTCCCGTCGCGTGGATCAAAGGATCTGTGGTTTTCCCTCGAGGCTTTCCCACAGAGCTCTCCCACGTTCCACCGTTGTGTGAGTCGATCCTCGGCGTGAAAGATGAGCCAGTGCAGGGCAAAGAGGTTCCTCTGGAAAGGACTGAGACATCTGGGGGACTCTCGGAATGGTGGTACGACCATGGAGTTCCTCTCGCCTTTCCTGTTGAGAGTGCCTCCTCTTGAGATGCGATGGGAACGCCGGGAATTCTTCCCCGTTGAAAGCAGGGAAAGGATCCCTCATCTCGAGCTACGAGGGGGAAACGGGGCTCCTCTGGATGTGGGCGGGACCATCATGCTTCCTCTCGAGTGGACACGGGTATGGCGGTGAACTTCTTGAGTTGCAGCAAGGGTGTGAAAGACCCTTTCGAAGTTCCAGAGGTTAGGTGTCATTAGTCTCCCGACGCCTCATCGGAAATAGGCCTCATCTCGCCTGGAAGGAAGAACTTCCTGGATTTTCTCGAGTTGCGGCAGGTGTTCTCGAGTTACGACGGGACCTCAAGGACCCGCCCTGGTGGCCTCAGGAGAGGCCAGTCCCCATGCGAGTTGCTAGGGGGCCTCTCGGGATTCCTCTCCCATCGATACCGGGGCCCAAAACCTTGTGTGGAGTCAGGGCCGGAACCGAGGATTCCTCTCAGGGGCTGACATGGATCTTTGGGTACTTCTGGAGTCTCCCCAGGGGAGTCAGGCCTCGTCTCGTGTGGGGGCATGCACGTGCGCTTTCCTTCCAGGCTGTAGCAGCAATGTCACGCTTCCCGTCGCGTGGATCAAAGGATCTGTGGTTTTCCCTCGAGACTTTCCCTCGAGGCTTTCCCACAGGGCTGTCCCACGTGCCACCGTGGTGTGAGTCGATCCTCGGCGTGAAAGATGAGCCAGTGCAGGGCAAAGAGGTTCCTCTGGAATGCACTGAGACATGTGGGGGACTCTTGGAATGGTGGTACGACCATGGAGTTCCTCTCGCCTTTCCTGTTGAGAGTGCCTCCTCTTGAGATGCGACGGGAACGCCGGGAATTCTTTCCCGTTGAAAGCAGGGAAAGGATCCCTCATCTCGAGCTACGAGGGGGAAACGGGGCTCCTGTGGATGTGGGCGGGACCATCGTGCTTCCTCTCGAGTGGAGACGGGTATGGCGGTGAACTTCTTGAGTTGCAGCAAGGGTGTGAAAGACCCTTTCGAAGTTCCAGAGGTTAGGTGTCATTAGTCTCCAGACGCCTCATCGGAAATAGGCCTCATCTCGCCTGGAAGGGAGAACTTCCTGGATTTTCTCGAGTTGCGGCAGGTGTTCTCGAGTTACGATGGGGAACTCAGGGACCCGCCCTGGTGGCCTCAGGAGAGGCCAGTCCCCATGCGAGTTGCTAGGGGGCCTCTCGGGATTCCTCTCCCGTCGATACCGGGGCCAAAAACCTTTGGTGGAGTCAGGGCCGGAACCGAGGATTCCTCTCAGGGGCTGACATGGATCTTTGGGTACTTCTGGAGTCTCCCCAGGGGAGTCAGGCCTCGTCTCGAGTGGGGGCATGCACGTGCGCTTTCCTTCCAGGCTGTAGCAGCAATCTCACGCTTCCCGTCGCGTGGATCAAAGGATCTGTGGTTTTCCCTCGAGGCTTTCCCTCGAGGCTTTCCCACAGTGCTGTCCCACGTGCCACCGCGGTGTGAGTGGATCCTCGGCGTGAAACATGAGCCAGTGCAGGGCAAAGAGCTTCCTCTGGAATGGACTGAGACATCGGGGGACTATTGGAATGGTGGTACGACCATGGAGTTCCTCTCGCCTTTCCTGTTGAGAGTGCCTCCTCTTGAGATGCGTCGGGAACGCCGGGAATTCTTTCCCGTTGAAAGCAGGGAAAGGATCCCTCATCTCGAGCTCCGAGGGGGAAACAGGTCTCCTCTGGATGTGGGCGGGACCATCGTGCTTCCTCTCGAGTGGAGACGGGTATGGCGGTGAACTTCTTGAGTTGCAGCAAGGGTGTGAAAGACCCTTTCGAAGTTCCAGACGTTAGGTGTCATTAGTCTGCAGACGCCTCATCGGAAATAGGCCTCATCTCGCCTGGAATGGAGAACTTCCTGGATTTTCTCGAGTTGCGGCA
This sequence comes from Capricornis sumatraensis, assembly GCF_032405125.1. Lineage (NCBI taxonomy): Eukaryota > Metazoa > Chordata > Mammalia > Artiodactyla > Bovidae > Capricornis > Capricornis sumatraensis. The sequence goes on from NW_027184625.1 coordinate 1,325,790, forward strand.
GGTGTTCTCGAGTAACGACGGGGACCTCAGGGACCCGCCCTGGAGGCCTCAGGAGAGGCCACTCCCCATGCGAGTTGCTAGGGGTTCTCTCGGGATTCCTCTCCCGTCGATACCGGGGCCAAAACCCTTTGGTGGAGTCAGGACCGGAACCGAGGATTCCTCTCAGGGGCTGACATGGATCTTTGGGTACTTCTGGAGTCTCCCCAGGGGAGTCAGGCCTCGTATCGAGTGGGGGCATGCACGTGCGCTTTCCTTCCAGGCTGTAGCAGCAATCTCTCGCTTCCCGTGGCGTGGATCAAAGGATCTGTGGTTTTCCCTCGAGGCTTTCCCTCGAGGCTTTCCCACAGGGCTGTCCCATGTGCCACCATGGTGTGAGTGGATGCTCGGCGTGAAAGATGAGCCAGTGCAGGGCAAAGAGGTTCCTCTGGAATGGACTGAGACATCTGGGGGACTCCTGGAATGGTGGTACGACCATGGAGTTCCTCTCGCCTTTCCTGTTGAGAGTGCCTCCTCTTGAGATGCGACGGGAACGCCGGGAATTCTTTCCCGTTGAAAGCAGGGAAAGGATCCCTCATCTCGAGCTACGAGGGGGAAATGGTGCTCCTCTGGATGTGGGCGGGACCATCGTGCTTCCTCTTGAGTGGACACGAGTATGGCGGTGAACTTCTTGAGTGGCAGCAAGGGTGTGAAAGACCCTTTCGAAGTTCCAGAGGTTAGGTGTCATTAGTCTCCAGACGCCTCATCGGAAATAGGCCTCATCTCGCCTGGAAGGGAGAACTTCCTGGATTTTCTCGAGTTGCGGCAGGTGTTCTCGAGTTACGACGGGGACCTCAGGGACCCGCCCTGGTGGCCTCAGGAGAGGCCAGTCCCCATGCGAGTTGCTAGGGGGCCTCTCGGGATTCCTCTCCCGTCGATACCGGGGCCAAAACCCTTTGGTGGAGTCAGGGCCGGAACCGAGGATTCCTCTCAGGGGCTGACATGGATCTTTGGGTACTTCTGGAGTCTCCCCAGGGGAGTCAGGCCTCGTCTCGAGTGGGGGCATGCACGTGCGCTTTCCTTCCAGGCTGTAGCAGCAATGTCACGCTTCCCGTGGCGTGGATCAAAGGATCTGTGGTTTTCCCTCGAGGCTTTCCCTCGAGGCTTTCCCACAGGGCTGTCCCACGTGCCACCGTGGTGTGAGTGGATCCTCGGCGTGAAACATGAGCCAGTGCAGGGCAAAGAGCTTCCTCTGGAATGGACTGAGACATCTGGGGGACTATTGGAATGGTGGTACGACCATGGAGTTCCTCTCGCCTTTCCTGTTGAGAGTGCCTCCTCTTGAGATGCGTCGGGAACGCCGGGAATTCTTTCCCGTTGAAAGCAGGGAAAGGATCCCTCATCTCGAGCTCCGAGGGGGAAACGGGGCTCCTCTGGATGTGGGCGGGACCATCGTGCTTCCTCTCGAGTGGAGACGGGTATGGCGGTGAACTTCTTGAGTTGCAGCAAGGGTGTGAAAGACCCTTTCGAAGTTCCAGACGTTAGGTGTCATTAGTCTCCAGACGCCTCATCGGAAATAGGCCTCATCTCGCCTGGAAGGGAGAACTTCCTGGATTTCTCGAGTTGCGGCAGGTGTTCTCGAGTTACGACGGGGACCTCAGGGACCCGCCCTGGTGGCCTCAGGAGACGCCATTCCCCAAGCGAGTTGCTAGGGGGCCTCTCGGGATTCCTCTCCCGTCGATACCGGGGCCAAAAACCTTGTGTGGAGTCAGGGCCGGAACCGAGGATTCCTCTCAGGGGCTGACATGGATCTTTGGGTACTTCTGGAGTCTCCCCAGTGGAGTCAGGCCTCGTCTCGAGTGGGGGCATGCACGTGCGCTTTCCTTCCAGGCTGTAGCAGCAATGTCACGCTTCCCGTCGCGTGGATCAAAGGATCTGTGGTTTTCCCTCGAGGCTTTCCCTCGAGGCTTTCCCACAGGGCTGTCCCACGTGCCACCGTGGTGTGAGTCGATCCTCGGCGTGAAAGATGAGCCAGTGCAGGGCAAAGAGGTTCCTCTGGAATGGACTGAGACATCTGGGGGACTCTTGGAATGGTGGTACGACCATGGAGTTCCTCTCGCCTTTCCTGTTGAGAGTGCCTCCTCTTGAGATGCGACGGGAACGCAGGGAATTCTTTCCCGTTGAAAGCATGGAAAGGATCCCTCATCTCGAGCTACGAGGGGGAAACGGGGCTCCTTTGGATGTGGTCGGGACCATCGTGCTTCCTCTCGAGTGGAGACGGGTATGGTGGTGAACTTCTTGAGTTGCAGCAAGGGTGTGAAAGACCCTTTCGAAGTTCCAGAGGTTAGGTGTCATTAGTCTCCAGACGCCTCATCGGAAATAGGCCTCATCTCGCCTGGAAGGGAGAACTTCCTGGATTTTCTCGAGTTGCGGCAGGTGTTCTCGAGTTACGACGGGGACCTCAGGGACCGGCCCTGGTGGCCTCAGGAGAGGCCAGTCCCCATGCGAGTTGCTAGGGGGCCTCTCGGGATTCCTCTCCCGTCGATACCGGGGCCAAAAACCTTGTGTGGAGTCAGGGCCGGAACCGAGGATGCCTCTCAGGGGCTGACATGGATCTTTGGGTACTTCTGGAGTCTCCCCAGGGGAGTCAGGCCTCGTCTCGAGTGGGGGCATGCACGTGCGCTTTCCTTCCAGGCTGTAGCAGCAATGTCACGCTTCCCGTCGCGTGGATCAAATGATCTGTGGTTTTCCCTCCAGGCTTTCCCTCGAGGCTTTCCCACAGGGCTGTCCCACGTGGCACCGTGGTGTGAGTCGATCCTCGGCGTGAAAGATGAGCCAGTGCAGGGCAAAGAGGTTCCTCTGGAATGGACTGAGACATCTGGGGGACTCTTGGAATGGTGGTACGACCATGGAGTTCCTCTCGCCTTTCCTGTTGAGAGTGCCTCCTCTTGAGATGCGACGGGAACGCAGGGAATTCTTTCCCGTTGAAAGCATGGAAAGGATCCCTCATCTCGAGCTACGAGGGGGAAACGGGGCTCCTTTAGATGTGGTCGGGACCATCGTGCTTCCTCTCGAGTGGAGACGGGTATGGTGGTGAACTTCTTGAGTTGCAGCAAGGGTGTGAAAGACCCTTTCGAAGTTCCAGAGGTTAGGTGTCATAAGTCTCCAGACGCCTCATCGGAAATAGGCCTCATCTCGCCTGGAAGGGAGAACTTCCTGGATTTTCTCGAGTTGCGGCAGGTGTTCTCGAGTTACGACGGGGACCTCAGGGACCGGCCCTGGTGGCCTCAGGAGAGGCCAGTCCCCATGCGAGTTGCTAGGGGGCCTCTCGGGATTCCTCTCCCGTCGATACCGGGGCCAAAAACCTTGTGTGGAGTCAGGGCCGGAACCGAGGATTCCTCTCAGGGGCTGACATGGATCTTTGGGTACTTCTGGAGTCTCCCCAGGGGAGTCAGGCCTCGTCTCGAGTGGGGGCATGCACGTGCGCTTTCCTTCCAGGCTGTAGCAGCAATGTCACGCTTCCCGTCGCGTGCATCAAAGGATCTGTGGTTTTCCCTCGAGGCTTTCCCTCGAGGCTTTCCCACAGGGCTGTCCCACGTGCCACCGTGTTGTGAGTCGATCCTCGGCGTGAAAGATGAGCCAGTGCAGGGCAAAGAGGTTCCTCTGGAATGGACTGAGACATCTGGGGGACTCTTGGAATGGTGGTACGACCATGGAGTTCCTCTCGCCTTTCCTGTTGAGAGTGCCTCCTCTTGAGATGCGACGGGAACGCCGAGAATTCTTTCCCGTTGAAAGCAGGGAAAGGATCCCTCATCTCGAGCTCCGAGGGGGAAACGGGGCTCCTTTGCATGTGGTCGGGACCATCGGGCTTCCTCTCGAGTGGAGACGGGTATGGTGGTGAACTTCTTGAGTTGCAGCAAGGGTGTGAAAGACCCTTTCGAAGTTCCAGAGGTTAGGTGTCATTAGTCTCCAGACGCCTCATCGGAAATAGGCCTCATCTCGCCTGGAAGGGAGAACTTCCTGGATTTTCTCGAGTTGCGGCAGGTGTTCTCGAGTTACGACGGGGACCTCAGGGACCGGCCCTCGTGGCCTCAGGAGAGGCCAGTCCCCATGCGAGTTGCTAGGGGGCCTCTCGGGATTCCTCTCCCGTCGATACCGGGGCCAAAACCTTCTGTGGAGTCAGGGCCGGAACCGAGCATTCCTCTCAGGGGCTGATATGGATCTTTGGATACTTCTGGAGTCTCGCCAGGGGAGACAGGCCTCGTTTCGTGAGGGGGCATGCACGTGCACTTTCCTTCCAGGCTTTAGCAGCAATGTCACGCTTCCCGTGGCGTGGATCAAAGGATCTGTGGTTTTCCCTCGAGGCTTTCCCTCGAGGCTTTCCCACAGGGCTGTCCCACGTGCCACCGTGGTGTGAGTCGATCCTCGGCGTGAAAGATGAGCCAGTGCAGGGCAAAGAGGTTCCTCTGGAATGGACTGAGACATCTGGGGGACTCTTGGAATGGTGGTACGACCATGGAGTTCCTCTCGCCTTTCCTGTTGAGACTGCCTCCTCTTGAGATGCGACGGGACCGCCGGGAATTCTTTCCCGTTTAAAGCAGGGAAAGGATCCCTCATCTCGAGCTACGAGGGGGAAACGGGGCTCCTCTGGATGTGGGCGGGACCATCGTGCTTCCTCTCGAGTGGAGACGGGTATGGCGGTGAACTTCTTGAGTCGCAGCAAGGGTGTGAAAGACCCTTTCGAAGTTCCAGAGGTTAGGTGTCATTAGTCTCCAGACGCCTCATCGGAAATAGGCCTCATCTCGCCTGGAAGGGAGAACTTCCTGGATTTTCTCGAGTTGCGGCAGGTGTTCTCGAGTTACGACAGGGACCTCAGGGACCCGCCCTGGTGGCCTCAGGAGAGGCCAGTCCCCATGCGAGTTGCTAGGGGGCCTCTCGGGATTCCTCTCCCGTCGATACCGGGGCCAAAAACCTTGTGTGGAGTCAGGGCCGGAACCGAGGATGCCTCTCAGGGGCTGACATGGATCTTTGGGTACTTCTGGAGTCTCCCCAGGGGAGTCAGGCCTCGTCTCGAGTGGGGGCATGCACGTGCGCTTTCCTTCCAGGCTGTAGCAGCAATGTCACGCTTCCCGTCGCGTGGATCAAATGATCTGTGGTTTTCCCTCGAGGCTTTCCCTCGAGGCTTTCCCACAGGGCTGTCCCACGTGGCACCGTGGTGTGAGTCGATCCTCGGCGTGAAAGATGAGCCAGTGCAGGGCAAAGAGGTTCCTCTGGAATGGACTGAGACATCTGGGGGACTCTTGGAATGGTGGTACGACCATGGAGTTCCTCTCGCCTTTCCTGTTGAGAGTGCCTCCTCTTGAGATGCGACGGGAACGCCGGGAATTCTTTCCCGTTGAAAGCAGGGAAAGGATCCCTCATCTCGAGCTCCGAGGGGGAAACGGGGCTCCTCTGGATGTGGGCGGGACCATCGTGCTTCCTCTCGAGTGGAGACGGGTATGGCGGTGAACTTCTTGAGTTGCAGCAAGGGTGTGAAAGACCCTTTCGAAGTTCCAGAGGTTTGGTGTCATTAGTCTCCAGAGGCCTCATCGGAAATAGGCCTCATCTCGCCTGGAAGGGAGAACTTCCTGGATTTTCTCGAGTTGCGGCAGGTGTTCTCGAGTTACGACGGGGACCTCAGGGACCCGCCCTGGTGGCCTCAGGAGAGGCCAGTCCCCATGCGAGTTGCTAGGGGGTCTCTCGGGATTCCTCTCCCGTCGATACCGGGGCCAAAAAGCTTGTGTGGAGTCAGGGCCGGAACCGAGGATTCCTCTCAGGGGCTGACATGGATCTTTGGGTACTTCTGGAGTCTCCCCAGGGGAGTCAGGCCTCGTCTCGAGTGGGGGCATGCTCGTGCGCTTTCCTTCCAGGCTGTAGCAGCAATGTCACGCTTCCCGTCACGTTGATCAAAGGATCTGTGGTTTTCCCTCGAGGCTTTCCCTCGAGGCTTTCCCACAGGGCTGTCCCACGTGCCACCGTGGTGTGAGTCGATCCTCGGCGTGAAAGATGAGCCAGTGCAGGGCAAAGAGGTTCCTCTGGAATGGACTGAGACATCTGGGGGACTCTTGGAATGGTGGTACGACCATGGAGTTCCTCTCGCCTTTCCTGTTGAGAGTGCCTCCTCTTGAGATGCGACGGGAACGCAGGGAATTCTTTCCCGTTGAAAGCAGGGAAAGGATCCCTCATCTCGAGCTACGAGGGGGAAACGGGGCTCCTTTGGATGTGGGCGGGACCATCGTGCTTCCTCTCGAGTGGAGACAGGTATGGTGGTGAACTTCTTGAGTTGCAGCAAGGGTGTGAAAGACCCTTTCGAAGTTCCAGAGTTTAGGTGTCATTAATCTCCAGACGCCTCATCGGAAATAGGCCTCATCTCGCCTGGAAGGGAGAACTTCCTGGATTTTCTCGAGTTGCGGCAGGTGTTCTCGAGTTACGACGGGGACCTCAGGGACCGGCCCTGGTGGCCTCAGGAGAGGCCAGTCCCCATGCGAGTTGCTAGGGGCCCTCTCGGGATTCCTCTCCCGTCGATACCGGGGCCAAAAACCTTGTGTGGAGTCAGGGCCGGAACCGAGGATGCCTCTCAGGGGCTGATATGGATCTTTGGATACTTCTGGAGTCTCGCCAGGGGAGACAGGCCTCGTTTCGTGAGGGGGCATGCACGTGCACTTTCCTTCCAGGCTGTAGCAGCAATGTCACGCTTCCCGTCGCGTGGATCAAAGGATCTGTGGTTTTCCCTCGAGGCTTTCCCTCGATGCTTTCCCACAGGGCTGTCCCACGTGCCACCGTGGTGTGAGTCGATCCTCGGCGTGAAAGATGAGCCAGTGCAGGGCAAAGAGGTTCCTCTGGAATGGACTGAGACATCTGGGGGACTCTTGGAATGGTGGTACGACCATGGAGTTCCTGTCGCCTTTCCTGTTGAGAGTGCCTCCTCTTGAGATGCGACGGGAACGCCGGGAATTCTTTCCCGTTGAAAGCAGGGAAAGGATCCCTCATCTCGAGCTACGAGGGGGAAACGGGGCTCTTCTGGATGTGGGCGGGACCATCGTGCTTCCTCTCGAGTGGAGACGGGTATGGCGGTGAACTTCTTGAGTCGCAGCAAGGGTGTGAAAGACCCTTTCGAAGTTCCAGAGGTTAGGTGTCATTAGTCTCCAGACGCCTCATCGGAAATAAGCCTCATCTCGCCTGGAAGGGAGAACTTCCTGGATTTTCTCGAGTTGCGGCAGGTGTTCTCGAGTTACGACGGGGACCTCAGGGACCCGCCCTGGTGGCCTCAGGAGAGGCCAGTCCCCATGCGAGTTGCTAGGGGGCCTCTCGGGATTCCTCTCCCGTCGATACCGGGGCCAAAAACCTTGTGTGGAGTCAGGGCCGGAACCGAGGATTCCTCTCAGGGGCTGACATGGATCTTTGGGTACTTCTGGAGTCTCCCCAGTGGAGTCAGGCCTCGTCTCGAGTGGGGGCATGCACGTGCGCTTTCCTACCAGGCTGTAGCACCAATGTCACGCTTCCCGTCGCGTGGATCAAAGGATCTGTGGTTTTCCCTCGAGGCTTTCCCACAGAGCTCTCCCACGTGCCACCGTGGTGTGAGTCGATCCTCGGCGTGAAAGATGAGCCAGTGCAGGGCAAAGAGGTTCCTCTGGAAAGGACTGAGACATCTGGGGGACTCTCGGAATGGTGGTACGACCATGGAGTTCCTCTCGCCTTTCCTGTTGAGAGTGCCTCCTCTTGAGATGCGATGGGAACGCCGGGAATTCTTCCCCGTTGAAAGCAGGGAAAGGATCCCTCATCTCGAGCTACGAGGGGGAAACGGGGCTCCTCTGGATGTGGGCGGGACCATCATGCTTCCTCTCGAGTGGACACGGGTATGGCGGTGAACTTCTTGAGTTGCAGCAAGGGTGTGAAAGACCCTTTCGAAGTTCCAGAGGTTAGGTGTCATTAGTCTCCCGACGCCTCATCGGAAATAGGCCTCATCTCGCCTGGAAGGAAGAACTTCCTGGATTTTCTCGAGTTGCGGCAGGTGTTCTCGAGTTACGACGGGACCTCAAGGACCCGCCCTGGTGGCCTCAGGAGAGGCCAGTCCCCATGCGAGTTGCTAGGGGGCCTCTCGGGATTCCTCTCCCATCGATACCGGGGCCCAAAACCTTGTGTGGAGTCAGGGCCGGAACCGAGGATTCCTCTCAGGGGCTGACATGGATCTTTGGGTACTTCTGGAGTCTCCCCAGGGGAGTCAGGCCTCGTCTCGTGTGGGGGCATGCACGTGCGCTTTCCTTCCAGGCTGTAGCAGCAATGTCACGCTTCCCGTCGCGTGGATCAAAGGATCTGTGGTTTTCCCTCGAGGCTTTCCCTCGAGGCTTTCCCACAGGGCTGTCCCACGTGCCACCGTGGTGTGAGTCGATCCTCGGCGTGAAAGATGAGCCAGTGCAGGGCAAAGAGGTTCCTCTGGAATGCACTGAGACATGTGGGGGACTCTTGGAATGGTGGTACGACCATGGAGTTCCTCTCGCCTTTCCTGTTGAGAGTGCCTCCTCTTGAGATGCGACGGGAACGCCGGGAATTCTTTCCCGTTGAAAGCAGGGAAAGGATCCCTCATCTCGAGCTACGAGGGGGAAACGGGGCTCCTGTGGATGTGGGCGGGACCATCGTGCTTCCTCTCGAGTGGAGACGGGTATGGCGGTGAACTTCTTGAGTTGCAGCAAGGGTGTGAAAGACCCTTTCGAAGTTCCAGAGGTTAGGTGTCATTAGTCTCCAGACGCCTCATCGGAAATAGGCCTCATCTCGCCTGGAAGGGAGAACTTCCTGGATTTTCTCGAGTTGCGGCAGGTGTTCTCGAGTTACGATGGGGAACTCAGGGACCCGCCCTGGTGGCCTCAGGAGAGGCCAGTCCCCATGCGAGTTGCTAGGGGGCCTCTCGGGATTCCTCTCCCGTCGATACCGGGGCCAAAAACCTTTGGTGGAGTCAGGGCCGGAACCGAGGATTCCTCTCAGGGGCTGACATGGATCTTTGGGTACTTCTGGAGTCTCCCCAGGGGAGTCAGGCCTCGTCTCGAGTGGGGGCATGCACGTGCGCTTTCCTTCCAGGCTGTAGCAGCAATCTCACGCTTCCCGTCGCGTGGATGAAAGGATCTGTGGTTTTCCCTCGAGGCTTTCCCTCGAGGCTTTCCCACAGTGCTGTCCCACGTGCCACCGCGGTGTGAGTGGATCCTCGGCGTGAAACATGAGCCAGTGCAGGGCAAAGAGCTTCCTCTGGAATGGACTGAGACATCTGGGGGACTATTGGAATGGTGGTACGACCATGGAGTTCCTCTCGCCTTTCCTGTTGAGAGTGCCTCCTCTTGAGATGCGTCGGGAACGCCGGGAATTCTTTCCCGTTGAAAGCAGGGAAAGGATCCCTCATCTCGAGCTCCGAGGGGGAAACAGGTCTCCTCTGGATGTGGGCGGGACCATCGTGCTTCCTCTCGAGTGGAGACGGGTATGGCGGTGAACTTCTTGAGTTGCAGCAAGGGTGTGAAAGACCCTTTCGAAGTTCCAGACGTTAGGTGTCATTAGTCTGCAGACGCCTCATCGGAAATAGGCCTCATCTCGCCTGGAATGGAGAACTTCCTGGATTTTCTCGAGTTGCGGCAGGTGTTCTCGAGTAACGACGGGGACCTCAGGGACCCGCCCTGGAGGCCTCAGGAGAGGCCACTCCCCATGCGAGTTGCTAGGGGTTCTCTCGGGATTCCTCTCCCGTCGATACCGGGGCCAAAACCCTTTGGTGGAGTCAGGACCGGAACCGAGGATTCCTCTCAGGGTCTGACATGGATCTTTGGGTACTTCTGGAGTCTCCCCAGGGGAGTCAGGCCTCGTATCGAGTGGGGGCATGCACGTGCGCTTTCCTTCCAGGCTGTAGCAGCAATCTCTCGCTTCCCGTGGCGTGGATCAAAGGATCTGTGGTTTTCCCTCGAGGCTTTCCCTCGAGGCTTTCCCACAGGGCTGTCCCATGTGCCACCATGGTGTGAGTGGATGCTCGGCGTGAAAGATGAGCCAGTGCAGGGCAAAGAGGTTCCTCTGGAATGGACTGAGACATCTGGGGGACTCCTGGAATGGTGGTACGACCATGGAGTTCCTCTCGCCTTTCCTGTTGAGAGTGCCTCCTCTTGAGATGCGACGGGAACGCCGGGAATTCTTTCCCGTTGAAAGCAGGGAAAGGATCCCTCATCTCGAGCTACGAGGGGGAAATGGTGCTCCTCTGGATGTGGGCGGGACCATCGTGCTTCCTCTTGAGTGGACACGAGTATGGCGGTGAACTTCTTGAGTGGCAGCAAGGGTGTGAAAGACCCTTTCGAAGTTCCAGAGGTTAGGTGTCATTAGTCTCCAGACGCCTCATCGGAAATAGGCCTCATCTCGCCTGGAAGGGAGAACTTCCTGGATTTTCTCGAGTTGCGGCAGGTGTTCTCGAGTTACGACGGGGACCTCAGGGACCCGCCCTGGTGGCCTCAGGAGAGGCCAGTCCCCATGCGAGTTGCTAGGGGGCCTCTCGGAATTCCTCTCCCGTCGATACCGGGGCCAAAAACCTTTGGTGGAGTCAGGGCCGGAACCGAGGATTCCTCTCAGGGGCTGACATGGATCTTTGGGTAATTCTGGAGTCTCCCCAGGGGAGTCAGGCCTCGTCTCGAGTGGGGGCATGCACGTGCGCTTTCCTTCCAGGCTGTAGCAGCAATGTCACGCTTCCCGTGGCGTGGATCAAAGGATCTGTGGTTTTCCCTCGAGACTTTCCCTCGAGGCTTTCCCACAGGGCTGTCCAACGTGCCACCGTGGTGTGAGTCGATCCTCGGCGTGAAACATGAGCCAGTGCAGGGCAAAGAGCTTCCTCTGGAATGGACTGAGACATCTGGGGGACTATTGGAATGGTGGTACGACCATGGAGTTCCTCTCGCCTTTCCTGTTGAGAGTGCCTCCTCTTGAGATGCGTCGGGAACGCCGGGAATTCTTTCCCGTTGAAAGCAGGGAAAGGATCCCTCATCTCGAGCTCCGAGGGGGAAACGGGGCTCCTATGGATGTGGGCGGGACCATCGTGCTTCCTCTCGAGTGGAGACGGGTATGGCGGTGAACTTCTTGAGTTGCAGCAAGGGTGTGAAAGACCCTTTCGAAGTTCCAGACGTTAGGTGTCATTAGTCTGCAGACGCCTCATCGGAAATAGGCCTCATCTCGCCTGGAATGGAGAACTTCCTGGATTTTCTCGAGTTGCGGCAGGTGTTCTCGAGTTACGACGGGGACCTCAGGGACCCGCCCTGGGGGCCTCAGGAGAGGCCAGTCCCCATGCGAGTTGCTAGGGGGCCTCTCGGGATTCCTCTCCCGTCGATACCGGGGCCAAAACCCTTTGGTGGAGTCAGGGCCGGAACCGAGGATTCCTCTCAGGGGCTGACATGGATCTTTGGGTACTTCTGGAGTCTCCCCAGGGGAGTCAGGCCTCGTCTCGAGTGGAGGCATGCACGTGCGCTTTCCTTCCAGGCTGTAGCAGCAATCTCACACTTCCCGTGGCGTGGATCAAAGGATCTGTGGTTTTCCCTCGAGGCTTTCCCTCGAGGCTTTCCCACAGGGCTGTCCCACGTGCCACCGTGGTGTGAGTGGATCCTCGGCGTGAAACATGAGCCAGTGCAGGGCAAAGAGCTTCCTCTGGAATGGACTGAGACATCTGGGGGACTCTTGGAATGGTGGTACGACCATGGAGTTCCTCTCGCCTATCCTGTTGAGAGTGCCTCCTCTTGAGATGCGTCGGGAACGCCGGGAATTCTTTCCCGTTGAAAGCAGGGAAAGGATCCCTCATCTCGAGCTCCGAGGGGGAAACGGGGCTCCTCTGGATGTGGGCGGGACCATCGTGCTTCCTCTTGAGTGGACACGGGTATGGCGGTGAACTTCTTGAGTTGCAGCAAGGGTGTGAAAGACCCTTTCGAAGTTCCAGACGTTAGGTGTCATTAGTCTCCAGACGCCTCATCGGAAATAGGCCTCATCTCGCCTGGAAGGGAGAACTTCCTGGATTTCTCGAGTTGCGGCAGGTGTTCTCGAGTTACGACGGGGACCTCAGGGACCCGCCCTGGTGGCCTCAGGAGACGCCATTCCCCAAGCGAGTTGCTAGGGGGCCTCTCGGGATTCCTCTCCCGTCGATACCGGGGCCAAAAACCTTGTGTGGAGTCAGGGCCGGAACCGAGGATTCCTCTCAGGGGCTGATATGGATCTTTGGGTACATCTGCAGTCTCGCCAGGGGAGACAGGCCTCGTCTCGAGTCGGGTCATGCACGTGCACTTTCCTTCCAGGCTGTAGCAGCAATGTCACGCTTCCCGTCGCATGGATCAAAGGATCTGTGGTTTTCCCTCGAGGCTTTCCCTCGAGGCTTTCCCACAGGGCTATCCCACGTGCCACCGTGGTGTGAGTGGATCCTCGGCGTGAAAGATGAGCCAGTGCAGGGCAAAGAGGTTCCTCTGGAATGGACTGAGACATCTGGGGGACTCTTGGAATGGTGGTACGAGCATGGAGTTCCTCTCGCCTTTCCTGTTGAGAGTGCCTCCTCTTGAGATGCGACGGGAACGCCGGGAATTCTTTCCCGTTGAAAGCAGGGAAAGGATCCCTCATCTCGAGCTACGAGGGTGAAACGGGGCTCCTCTGGATGTGGGCGGGACCATCGTGCTTCCTCTCGAGTGGACACGGGTATGGCGGTGAACTTCTTGAGTTGCAGCAAGGGTGTGAAAGACCCTTTCGAAGTTCCAGAGGTTAGGTGTCATTAGTCTCCAGACGCCTCATCGGAAATAGGCCTCATCTCGCCTGGAAGGGAGAATTTCCTGGATTTTCTCGAGTTGCGGCAGGTGTTCTCGAGTTACGACGGGGACCTCAGGGACCCGCCCTGGTGGCCTCAGGAGACGCCAGTCCCCATGCGAGTTGCTAGGGGGCCTCTCGGGATTCCTCTCCCGTTGATACCGTGGCCAAAAACCTTGTGTGGAGTCAGGGCCGGAACCGAGGATTCCTCTCAGGGTCTGATATGGATCTTTGGGTACATCTGGAGTCTCGCCAGGGGAGACAGGCCTCGTCTCGAGTCGGGGCATGCACGTGCACTTTCCTTCCAGGCTGTAGCAGCAATGTCACGCTTCCCGTCGCGTGGATCAAAGGATCTGTGGTTTTCCCTCGAGGCTTTCCCTCGAGGCTTTCCCACAGTGCTGTCCCACGTGCCACCGTGGTGTGAGTCGATCCTCGGCGTGAAAGATGAGCCAGTGCAGGGCAAGAGGTTCCTCTGGAATGGACTGAGACATCTGGGGGACTCTTGGAATGGTGGTACGACCATGGAGTTCCTCTCGCCTTTCCTGTTGAGAGTGCCTCCTCTTGAGATGCGACGGGAACACCGGGAATTCTTTCCCGTTGAAAGCAGGGAAAGGATCCCTCATCTCGAGCTACGAGGGGGAAACGGGGCTCCTCTGGATGTGGGCGGGACCATCGTGCTTCCTCTCGAGTGGAGACGGGTATGGCGGTGAACTTCTTGAGTTGCAGCAAGGGTGTGAAAGACCCTTTCGAAGTTCCAGAGTTTAGGTGTCATTAGTCTCCAGACGCCTCATCGGAAATAGGCCTCATCTCGCCTGGAAGGGAGAACTTCCTGGATTTTCTCGAATTGCGGCAGGTGTTCTCGAGTTACGACGGGAACCTCAGGGACCCGCCCTGGTGGCCTTAGGAGAGGGCAGTCCCCATGCGAGTTGCTAGGAGGCCTCTCGGGATTCCTCTCCCGTCGATACCGGGGCCAAAAACATTTGGTGGAGTCAGGGCCGGAACCGAGGATTCCTCTAAGGGGCTGACATGGATCTTTGAGTACTTCTGGAGTCTCCCCAGGGGAGTCAGGCCTCGTCTCGAGTGGGGGCATGCACATGCGCTTTCCTTCCAGGCTGTAGCAGCAATGTCACGCTTCCCGTCGCGTGGATCAAAGGATCTGTGGTTTTCCCTCGAGGCTTTCCCTTGAGGCTTTCCCACAGGGCTGTCCCACGTGCCACCATGGTGTGAGTCGATCCTCGGCGTGAAAGATGAGCCAGTGCAGGGCAAAGAGGTTCCTCTGGAATGGACTGAGACATCTGGGGGACTCTTGGAATGGTGGTACGACCATGGAGTTCCTCTCGCCTTTCCTGTTGAGAGTGCCTCCTCTTGAGATGCGACGGGAACGCCGGGAATTCTTTCCCGTTGAAAGCAGGGAAAGGATCCCTCATCTCGAGCTACGAGGGGGAAACGGGGCTCCTCTGGATGTGGGCGGGACCATCGTGCTTCCTCTCGAGTGGAGACGGGTATGGCGTTGAACTTCTTGAGTCGCAGCAAGGTTGTGAAAGACCCTTTCGAAGTTCCAGAGGTTAGGTGTCATTAGTCTCCAGACGCCTCATCGGAAATAGGCCTCATCTCGCCTGGAAGGGAGAACTTCCTGGATTTTCTCGAGTTGCGGCAGGTGTTCTCGAGTTACGACGGGGACCTCACGGACCCGCCCTGGTGGCCTCAGGAGAGGCCAGTCCCCATGCGAGTTGCTAGGGGGCCTCTCGGTATTCCTCTCCCGTCGATACCGGGGCCAAAAACATTTGGTGGAGTCAGGGCCGGAACCGAGGATTCCTCTCAGGGGCTGACATGGATCTTTGGGTACTTCTGGAGTCTCCCCAGGGGAGTCAGGCCTCGTCTCGAGTGGGGGCATGCTCGTGCGCTTTCCTTCCAGGCTGTAGCAGCAATGTCACGCTTCCCGTCACGTGGATCAAAGGATCTGTGGTTTTCCCTCGAGGCTTTCCCTCGAGGCTTTCCCACAGGGCTGTCCCACGTGCCACCGTGGTGTGAGTCGATCCTCGGCGTGAAAGATGAGCCAGTGCAGGGCAAAGAGGTTCCTCTGGAATGGACTGAGACATCTGGGGGACTCTTGGAATGGTGGTACGACCATGGAGTTCCTCTCGCCTTTCCTGTTGAGAGTGCCTCCTCTTGAGATGCGACGGGAACGCAGGGAATTCTTTCCCGTTGAAAGCAGGGAAAGGATCCCTCATCTCGAGCTACGAGGGGGAAACGGGGCTCCTTTGGATGTGGGCGGGACCATCGTGCTTCCTCTCGAGTGGAGACAGGTATGGTGGTGAACTTCTTGAGTTGCAGCAAGGGTGTGAAAGACCCTTTCGAAGTTCCAGAGTTTAGGTGTCATTAATCTCCAGACGCCTCATCGGAAATAGGCCTCATCTCGCCTGGAAGGGAGAACTTCCTGGATTTTCTCGAGTTGCGGCAGGTGTTCTCGAGTTACGACGGGGACCTCAGGGACCGGCCCTGGTGGCCTCAGGAGAGGCCAGTCCCCATGCGAGTTGCTAGGGGCCCTCTCGGGATTCCTCTCCCGTCGATACCGGGGCCAAAAACCTTGTGTGGAGTCAGGGCCGGAACCGAGGATTCCTCTCAGGGGCTGATATGGATCTTTGGATACTTCTGGAGTCTCGCCAGGGGAGACAGGCCTCGTTTCGTGAGGGGGCATGCACGTGCACTTTCCTTCCAGGCTGTAGCAGCAATGTCACGCTTCCCGTCGCGTGGATCAAAGGATCTGTGGTTTTCCCTCGAGGCTTTCCCTCGATGCTTTCCCACAGGGCTGTCCCACGTGCCACCGTGGTGTGAGTCGATCCTCGGCGTGAAAGATGAGCCAGTGCAGGGCAAAGAGGTTCCTCTGGAATGGACTGAGACATCTGGGGGACTCTTGGAATGGTGGTACGACCATGGAGTTCCTGTCGCCTTTCCTGTTGAGAGTGCCTCCTCTTGAGATGCGACGGGAACGCCGGGAATTCTTTCCCGTTGAAAGCAGGGAAAGGATCCCTCATCTCGAGCTACGAGGGGGAAACGGGGCTCTTCTGGATGTGGGCGGGACCATCGTGCTTCCTCTCGAGTGGAGACGGGTATGGCGGTGAACTTCTTGAGTCGCAGCAAGGGTGTGAAAGACCCTTTCGAAGTTCCAGAGGTTAGGTGTCATTAGTCTCCAGACGCCTCATCGGAAATAAGCCTCATCTCGCCTGGAAGGGAGAACTTCCTGGATTTTCTCGAGTTGCGGCAGGTGTTCTCGAGTTACGACGGGGACCTCAGGGACCCGCCCTGGTGGCCTCAGGAGAGGCCAGTCCCCATGCGAGTTGCTAGGGGGCCTCTCGGGATTCCTCTCCCGTCGATACCGGGGCCAAAAACCTTGTGTGGAGTCAGGGCCGGAACCGAGGATTCCTCTCAGGGGCTGACATGGATCTTTGGGTACTTCTGGAGTCTCCCCAGTGGAGTCAGGCCTCGTCTCGAGTGGGGGCATGCACGTGCGCTTTCCTTCCAGGCTGTAGCACCAATGTCACGCTTCCCGTCGCGTGGATCAAAGGATCTGTGGTTTTCCCTCGAGGCTTTCCCACAGAGCTCTCCCACGTGCCACCGTGGTGTGAGTCGATCCTCGGCGTGAAAGATGAGCCAGTGCAGGGCAAAGAGGTTCCTCTGGAAAGGACTGAGACATCTGGGGGACTCTCGGAATGGTGGTACGACCATGGAGTTCCTCTCGCCTTTCCTGTTGAGAGTGCCTCCTCTTGAGATGCGATGGGAACGCCGGGAATTCTTCCCCGTTGAAAGCAGGGAAAGGATCCCTCATCTCGAGCTACGAGGGGGAAACGGGGCTCCTCTGGATGTGGGCGGGACCATCATGCTTCCTCTCGAGTGGACACGGGTATGGCGGTGAACTTCTTGAGTTGCAGCAAGGGTGTGAAAGACCCTTTCGAAGTTCCAGAGGTTAGGTGTCATTAGTCTCCCGACGCCTCATCGGAAATAGGCCTCATCTCGCCTGGAAGGAAGAACTTCCTGGATTTTCTCGAGTTGCGGCAGGTGTTCTCGAGTTACGACGGGACCTCAAGGACCCGCCCTGGTGGCCTCAGGAGAGGCCAGTCCCCATGCGAGTTGCTAGGGGGCCTCTCGGGATTCCTCTCCCATCGATACCGGGGCCCAAAACCTTGTGTGGAGTCAGGGCCGGAACCGAGGATTCCTCTCAGGGGCTGACATGGATCTTTGGGTACTTCTGGAGTCTGCCCAGGGGAGTCAGGCCTCGTCTCGTGTGGGGGCATGCACGTGCGCTTTCCTTCCAGGCTGTAGCAGCAATGTCACGCTTCCCGTCGCGTGGATCAAAGGATCTGTGGTTTTCCCTCGAGGCTTTCCCTCGAGGCTTTCCCACAGGGCTGTCCCACGTGCCACCGTGGTGTGAGTCGATCCTCGGCGTGAAAGATGAGCCAGTGCAGGGCAAAGAGGTTCCTCTGGAATGCACTGAGACATGTGGGGGACTCTTGGAATGGTGGTACGACCATGGAGTTCCTCTCGCCTTTCCTGTTGAGAGTGCCTCCTCTTGAGATGCGACGGGAACGCCGGGAATTCTTTCCCGTTGAAAGCAGGGAAAGGATCCCTCATCTCGAGCTACGAGGGGGAAACGGGGCTCCTGTGGATGTGGGCGGGACCATCGTGCTTCCTCTCGAGTGGAGACGGGTATGGCGGTGAACTTCTTGAGTTGCAGCAAGGGTGTGAAAGACCCTTTCGAAGTTCCAGAGGTTAGGTGTCATTAGTCTCCAGACGCCTCATCGGAAATAGGCCTCATCTCGCCTGGAAGGGAGAACTTCCTGGATTTTCTCGAGTTGCGGCAGGTGTTCTCGAGTTACGATGGGGAACTCAGGGACCCGCCCTGGTGGCCTCAGGAGAGGCCAGTCCCCATGCGAGTTGCTAGGGGGCCTCTCGGGATTCCTCTCCCGTCGATACCGGGGCCAAAAACCTTTGGTGGAGTCAGGGCCGGAACCGAGGATTCCTCTCAGGGGCTGACATGGATCTTTGGGTACTTCTGGAGTCTCCCCAGGGGAGTCAGGCCTCGTCTCGAGTGGGGGCATGCACGTGCGCTTTCCTTCCAGGCTGTAGCAGCAATCTCACGCTTCCCGTCGCGTGGATGAAAGGATCTGTGGTTTTCCCTCGAGGCTTTCCCTCGAGGCTTTCCCACAGTGCTGTCCCACGTGCCACCGCGGTGTGAGTGGATCCTCGGCGTGAAACATGAGCCAGTGCAGGGCAAAGAGCTTCCTCTGGAATGGACTGAGACATCTGGGGGACTATTGGAATGGTGGTACGACCATGGAGTTCCTCTCGCCTTTCCTGTTGAGAGTGCCTCCTCTTGAGATGCGTCGGGAACGCCGGGAATTCTTTCCCGTTGAAAGCAGGGAAAGGATCCCTCATCTCGAGCTCCGAGGGGGAAACAGGTCTCCTCTGGATGTGGGCGGGACCATCGTGCTTCCTCTCGAGTGGAGACGGGTATGGCGGTGAACTTCTTGAGTTGCAGCAAGGGTGTGAAAGACCCTTTCGAAGTTCCAGACGTTAGGTGTCATTAGTCTGCAGACGCCTCATCGGAAATAGGCCTCATCTCGCCTGGAATGGAGAACTTCCTGGATTTTCTCGAGTTGCGGCAGGTGTTCTCGAGTAACGACGGGGACCTCAGGGACCCGCCCTGGAGGCCTCAGGAGAGGCCACTCCCCATGCGAGTTGCTAGGGGTTCTCTCGGGATTCCTCTCCCGTCGATACCGGGGCCAAAACCCTTTGGTGGAGTCAGGACCGGAACCGAGGATTCCTCTCAGGGGCTGACATGGATCTTTGGGTACTTCTGGAGTCTCCCCAGGGGAGTCAGGCCTCGTATCGAGTGGGGGCATGCACGTGCGCTTTCCTTCCAGGCTGTAGCAGCAATCTCTCGCTTCCCGTGGCGTGGATCAAAGGATCTGTGGTTTTCCCTCGAGGCTTTCCCTCGAGGCTTTCCCACAGGGCTGTCCCATGTGCCACCATGGTGTGAGTGGATGCTCGGCGTGAAAGATGAGCCAGTGCAGGGCAAAGAGGTTCCTCTGGAATGGACTGAGACATCTGGGGGACTCCTGGAATGGTGGTACGACCATGGAGTTCCTCTCGCCTTTCCTGTTGAGAGTGCCTCCTCTTGAGATGCGACGGGAACGCCGGGAATTCTTTCCCGTTGAAAGCAGGGAAAGGATCCCTCATCTCGAGCTACGAGGGGGAAATGGTGCTCCTCTGGATGTGGGCGGGACCATCGTGCTTCCTCTTGAGTGGACACGAGTATGGCGGTGAACTTCTTGAGTGGCAGCAAGGGTGTGAAAGACCCTTTCGAAGTTCCAGAGGTTAGGTGTCATTAGTCTCCAGACGCCTCATCGGAAATAGGCCTCATCTCGCCTGGAAGGGAGAACTTCCTGGATTTTCTCGAGTTGCGGCAGGTGTTCTCGAGTTACGACGGGGACCTCAGGGACCCGCCCTGGTGGCCTCAGGAGAGGCCAGTCCCCATGCGAGTTGCTAGGGGGCCTCTCGGAATTCCTCTCCCGTCGATACCGGGGCCAAAAACCTTTGGTGGAGTCAGGGCCGGAACCGAGGATTCCTCTCAGGGGCTGACATGGATCTTTGGGTAATTCTGGAGTCTCCCCAGGGGAGTCAGGCCTCGTCTCGAGTGGGGGCATGCACGTGCGCTTTCCTTCCAGGCTGTAGCAGCAATGTCACGCTTCCCGTGGCGTGGATCAAAGGATCTGTGGTTTTCCCTCGAGGCTTTCCCTCGAGGCTTTCCCACAGGGCTGTCCAACGTGCCACCGTGGTGTGAGTCGATCCTCGGCGTGAAACATGAGCCAGTGCAGGGCAAAGAGCTTCCTCTGGAATGGACTGAGACATCTGGGGGACTATTGGAATGGTGGTACGACCATGGAGTTCCTCTCGCCTTTCCTGTTGAGAGTGCCTCCTCTTGAGATGCGTCGGGAACGCCGGGAATTCTTTCCCGTTGAAAGCAGGGAAAGGATCCCTCATCTCGAGCTCCGAGGGGGAAACGGGGCTCCTATGGATGTGGGCGGGACCATCGTGCTTCCTCTCGAGTGGAGACGGGTATGGCGGTGAACTTCTTGAGTTGCAGCAAGGGTGTGAAAGACCCTTTCGAAGTTCCAGACGTTAGGTGTCATTAGTCTGCAGACGCCTCATCGGAAATAGGCCTCATCTCGCCTGGAATGGAGAACTTCCTGGATTTTCTCGAGTTGCGGCAGGTGTTCTCGAGTTACGACGGGGACCTCAGGGACCCGCCCTGGGGGCCTCAGGAGAGGCCAGTCCCCATGCGAGTTGCTAGGGGGCCTCTCGGGATTCCTCTCCCGTCGATACCGGGGCCAAAACCCTTTGGTGGAGTCAGGGCCGGAACCGAGGATTCCTCTCAGGGGCTGACATGGATCTTTGGGTACTTCTGGAGTCTCCCCAGGGGAGTCAGGCCTCGTCTCGAGTGGAGGCATGCACGTGCGCTTTCCTTCCAGGCTGTAGCAGCAATCTCACACTTCCCGTGGCGTGGATCAAAGGATCTGTGGTTTTCCCTCGAGGCTTTCCCTCGAGGCTTTCCCACAGGGCTGTCCCACGTGCCACCGTGGTGTGAGTGGATCCTCGGCGTGAAACATGAGCCAGTGCAGGGCAAAGAGCTTCCTCTGGAATGGACTGAGACATCTGGGGGACTCTTGGAATGGTGGTACGACCATGGAGTTCCTCTCGCCTATCCTGTTGAGAGTGCCTCCTCTTGAGATGCGTCGGGAACGCCGGGAATTCTTTCCCGTTGAAAGCAGGGAAAGGATCCCTCATCTCGAGCTCCGAGGGGGAAACGGGGCTCCTCTGGATGTGGGCGGGACCATCGTGCTTCCTCTTGAGTGGACACGGGTATGGCGGTGAACTTCTTGAGTTGCAGCAAGGGTGTGAAAGACCCTTTCGAAGTTCCAGACGTTAGGTGTCATTAGTCTCCAGACGCCTCATCGGAAATAGGCCTCATCTCGCCTGGAAGGGAGAACTTCCTGGATTTCTCGAGTTGCGGCAGGTGTTCTCGAGTTACGACGGGGACCTCAGGGACCCGCCCTGGTGGCCTCAGGAGACGCCATTCCCCAAGCGAGTTGCTAGGGGGCCTCTCGGGATTCCTCTCCCGTCGATACCGGGGACAAAAACCTTGTGTGGAGTCAGGGCCGGAACCGAGGATTCCTCTCAGGGGCTGATATGGATCTTTGGGTACATCTGCAGTCTCGCCAGGGGAGACAGGCCTCGTCTCGAGTCGGGTCATGCACGTGCACTTTCCTTCCAGGCTGTAGCAGCAATGTCACGCTTCCCGTCGCGTGGATCAAAGGATCTGTGGTTTTCCCTCGAGGCTTTCCCTCAGGGCTGTCCCACGTGCAACCGTGGTGTGAGTCGATCCTCGGCGTGAAAGATGAGCCAGTGCAGGGCAAAGAGGTTCCTCTGGAATGGACTGAGACATCTGGGGGACTCTTGGAATGGTGGTACGACCATGGAGTTCCTCTCGCCTTTCCTGTTGAGAGTGCCTCCTCTTGAGATGCGACGGGAACGCCGGGAATTCTTTCCCGATGAAAGCAGGGAAAGGATCCCTCATCTCGAGCTCCGAGGGGGAAACGGGGCTCCTCTGGATGTGGGCGGGACCATCGTGCTTCCTCCCGAGTGGACACGGGTATGGCGGTGAACTTCTTGAGTTGCAGCAAGGGTGTGAAAGACCCTTTCGAAGTTCCAGAGTTTAGGTGTCATTAGTCTGCAGACGCCTCATCGGAAATAGGCCTCATCTTGCCTGGAAGGGAGAACTTCCTGGATTTTCTCGAGTTGCGGCAGGAGTTCTCGAGTTACGACGGGGACCTCAGGGACCAGCCCTGGTGGCCTCAGGAGAGGCCAGTCCCCATGCGAGTTGCTAGGGGGCCTCTCGGGATTCCTCTCCCGTCGATACCGGGGCCAAAAGCCTTGTGTGGAGTCAGGGCCGGAACCGAGCATTCCTCTCAGGGGTGACATGGATCTTTCGGTACTTCTGGAGTCTCCCCAGGGGAGTCAGGCCTCGTCTCGAGAGGGGGCATGCACGTGCGCTTTCCTTCCAGGCTGTAGCAGCAATGTCACGCTTCCCGTCGCGAGAATCAAAGGATCTGTGGTTTTCCCTCGAGGCTTTCCCTCGAGGCTTTCCCACAGGGCTGTCCCACGTGCCACCGTGGTGTGAGTCGATCCTCGGCGTGAAAGATGAGCCAGTGCAGGGCAAAGAGGTTCCTCTGGAATGGACTGAGACATCTGGGGGACTCTTGGAATGGTGGTACGACCATGGAGTTCCTCTCGCCTTTCCTGTTGAGAGTGCCTCCTCTTTGGATGCGACGGGAACGCCGGGAATTCTTTCCCGTTGAAAGCAGGGAAAGGATCCCTCATCTCTAGCTACGAGGGGGAAACGGGGCTCCTCTGGATGTGGGCGGGACCATCGTGCTTCCTCTCGAGTGGACACGGGTATGGCGGTGAACTTCTTGAGTTGCAGCAAGGGTGTGAAAGACCCTTTCGAAATTCCAGAGGTTAGGTGTCATTAGTCTCCAGACGCCTCATCGGAAATAGGCCTCATCTCGCCTGGAAGGGAGAACTTCCTGGATATTCTCGATATGCGGCAGGTGTTCTCGAGTTACGACGGGGACCTCAGGGACCCGCCCTGGTGGCCTCAGGAGAGGCCAGACCCTATGCGAGTTGCTAGGGGGCCTCTCGGGATTCCTCTCCCGTCGATACCGGGCCAAAAACCTTGTGTGGAGTCAGGGCCGGACCGAGGATTCCTCTCAGGGATGACATGGATCTTTGGGTACTTCTGGAGTCTCCCCAGGGGAGTCAGGCCTCGTCTCGACTGGGGGCATGCACGTGCGCTTTCCTTCCAGGCTGTAGCAGCATGTCACGCTTCCCGTCGCGTGCATCAAAGGATCTGTGGTTTTCCCTCGAGGCTTTCCCTCGAGGCTTTCCCACAGGGCTGTCCCACGTGCCACCGTGGTGTGAGTCGATCCTCGGCGTGAAAGATGAGCCAGTGCAGGGCAAAGAGGTTCCTCTGGAATGGACTGAGACATCTGGGGGACTCTTGGAAAGGTGATACGACCATGGAGTTCCTCTCGCCTTTCCTGTTGAGAGTGCCTCCTCTTGAGATGCGACGGGAACGCCGGGAATTCTTTCCCGTTGAAAGCAGGGAAAGGATCCCTCATCTCGAGCTACGAGGGGGAAACGGGGCTCCTCTGGATGTGGGCGGGACCATCGTGCTTCCTCTCGAGTGGAGACGGGTATGGCGGTGAACTTCTTGAGTTGCAGCAAGGGTGTGAAAGACCCTTTCGAAGTTCCAGAGGTTAGGTGTCATTAGTCTCCAGACGCCTCATCGGAAATAGGCCTCATCTCGCCTGGAAGGGAGAACTTCCTGGACTTTCTCGAGTTGCGGCAGGTGTTCTCGAGTTATGACGGGGACCTCAGGGACCCGCCCTGGTGGCCTCAGGAGAGGCCAGTCCCCATGCGAGTTGCTAGGGGGCCTCTCGGGATTCCTCTCCCGTCGATACCGGGGCCAAAAACCTTGTGTGGAGTCAGGGCCGGAACCGAGGATTCCTCTCAGGGGTGACATGGACCTTTGGGTACTTCTGGAGTCTCCCCAGGGGAGTCAGGCCTCGTCTCGAGTGGGGGCATGCACGTGCGCTTTCCTTCCAGGCTGTAGCAGCAATGTCACGCTTCCCGTCGCGTGCATCAAAGGATCTGTGGTTTTCCCTCGAGGCTTTCCCTCGAGGCTTTACAGCAGGGCTGTCCCACGTGCCACCGTGGTGTGAGTCGATCCTCGGCGTGAAAGATGAGCCAGTGCAGGGCAAAGAGGTTCCTCTGGAATGGACTGAGACATCTGGGCGACTCTTGGAATGGTGGTACGACCATGGAGTTCCTCTCGCCTTTCCTGTTGAGAGTGCCTCCTCTTGAGATGCGACGGGAACGCCGGGAATTCTTTCCCCTTGAAAGCAGGGAAAGGATCCCTCATCTCGAGCTACGAGGGGGAAACGGGGCTCCTCTGGATGTGGGTGGGACCATCGTGCTTCCTCTCGAGTGGACACCGGTATGGCGCTGAACTTCTTGAGTTGCAGCAAGGGTGTGAAAGACCCTTTCGAAGTTCCAGAGGTTAGGTGTCATTAGTCTCCAGACGCCTCATCGGAAATAGGCCTCATCTCGCCTGGAAGGGAGAACTTCCTGGATTTTCTCGATTTGCGGCAGGTGTTCTCGACTTACGACGGGGACCTCAGGGACCCGCCCTGGTGGCCTCAGGAGAGGCCAGTCCCCATGCGAGTTGCTAGGGGGCCTCTCGGGATTCCTCTCCCGTCGATACCGGGGCCAAAAACCTTGTGTGGAGTCAAGGCCGGAACCGAGGATTTCTCTCAGGGGCTGACATGGATCTTTGGGTACTTCTGGAGTCTCCCCAGGGGAGTCAGGCCTCGTCTCCAGTGGGGGCATGCACGTGCGCTTTCCTTCCAGGCTGTAGCAGCAATGTCACACTTCCCGTCGCGTGGATCAAAGGATCTGTGGTTTTCCCTCGAGGCTTTCCCTCGAGGCTTTCCCACAGGGCTGTCCCACGTGCCACCGTGGTGTGAGTCGATCCTCGGCGTGAAAGATGAGCCAGTGCAGGGCAAAGAGGTTCCTCTGGAATGGACTGAGACATCTGGGGGACTCTTGGAATGGTGGTACGACCATGGAGTTCCTCTCGCCTTTCCTGTTGAGAGTGCCTCCTCTTGAGATGCGACGGGAACGCCGGGAATTCTTTCCCGTTGAAAGCAGGGAAAGGATCCCACATCTCGAGCTCCGAGGGGGAAACGGGGCTCCTCTGGATGTGGGCGGGACCATCGTGCTTCCTCTCGAGTGGAGACGGGTATGGCGGTGAACTTCTTGAGTTGCAGCAAGGGTGTGAAAGACCCTTTCGAAGTTCCAGAGGTTAGGTGTCATTAGTCTCCAGACGCCTCATCGGAAATACGCCTCATCTCGCCTGGAAGGGAGAACTTCCTGGATTTTCTCGAGTTGCGGCAGGTGTTCTCGAGTTATGACGGGGACCTCAGGGACCCGCCCTGGTGGCCTCAGGAGAGGCCAGTCCCCATGCGAGTTGCTAGGGGGCCTCTCGGGATTCCTCTCCCGTCGATACCGGGGCCAAAAACCTTGTGTGGAGTCAGGGCCGGAACCGAGGATTCCTTTCAGGGGTGATATGGATCTTTGGGTACTTCTGGAGTCTCCCCAGGGGAGTCAGGCCTCGTCTCGAGTGGGGGCATGCACGTGCGCTTTCCTTCCAGGCTGTAGCAGCAATGTCACGCTTCCCGTCGCGTGCATCAAAGGATCTGTGGTTTTCCCTCGAGGCTTTCCCTCGAGGCTTTCCCACAGGGCTGTCCCACGTTCCACCGTGGTGTGAGTCGATCCTCGGCGTGAAAGATGAGCCAGTGCAGGGCAAAGAGGTTCCTCTGGAATGGACTGAGACATCTGGGGGACTCTTGGAATGGTGGTACGACCATGGAGTTCCTCTCGCCTTTCCTGTTGAGAGTGCCTCCTCTTGAGATGCGACGGGAACGCCGGGAATTCTTTCCCGTTGAAAGCAGGGAAAGGATCCCTCATCTCGAGCTCCGAGGGGGAAACGGGGCTCCTCTGGATGTGGGCGGGACCATCGTGCTTCCTCTCGAGTGGAGACGGGTATGGCGCTGAACTTCTTGAGTTGCAGCAAGGGTGTGAAAGACCCTTTCGAAGTTCCAGAGGTTACGTGTCAGTCTCCAGACGCATCATCGGAAATAGACCTCATCTCGCCTGGAAGGGAGAACTTCCTGGATTTTCTCGAGGTGCGGCAGGTGTTCTCGAGTTACGACGGGGACCTCAGGGACCCGCCCTGGTGGCCTCAGGAGAGGCCAGTCCCCATGCGATGTGCTAGGGGGCCTCTCGGGATTCCTCTCCCGTCGATACCGGGGCCAAAAACCTTGTGTGGAGTCAGGGCCGGAACCGAGGATTCCTCTCAGGGGCTGACATGGATCTTTGGGTACTTCTGGAGTCTCCCCAGGGGAGTCAGGCCTCGTCTCGAGTGGGGGCATGCACGTGCGCTTTCCTTCCAGGCTGTAGCAGCAATGTCACGCTTCCTGTCGCGTGGATCAAAGGATCCGTGGTTTTCCCTCGAGGCTTTCCCTCGAGACTTTCCCACAGGGCTGTCCCACGTGCCACCGTGGTGTGAGTCGATCCTCGGCGTGAAAGATGAGCCAGTGTAGGGCAAAAGGTTCCTCTGGAATGGACTGAGACATCTGGGGGACTCCTGGAATGGTGGTACGACCATGGAGTTCCTCTCGCCTTTCCTGTTGAGAGTGCCTCCTCTTGAGATGCGACGGGAATGCCGGGAATTCTTTCCCGTCTAAAGCAGGGAAAGGTTCCCTCATCTCGAGCTACGAGGGGGAAACGGGGCTCCTCTGGATGTGGGCGGGACCATCGTGCTTCCTCTCGAGTGGACACGGGTATGGCGGTGAACTTCTTGAGTTGCAGCAAGGGTGTGAAAGACCCTTTCGAAGTTCCAGAGGTTAGGTGTCATTAGTCTCCAGACGCCTCATCGGAAATAGGCCTCATCTCGCCTGAAAGGGAGAACTTCCTGGATTTTCTCGAGTTGCGGCAGGTGTTCTCGAGTTACGACGGGGACCTCAGGGACCCGCCCTGGTGGCCTCAGGAGAGGCCAGTCCCCATGCGAGGTGCTAGGGGGCCTCTCGGGATTCCTCTCCCGTCGATACCGGGGCCAAAAACCTTGTGTGGAGTAAGGGCCGGAACCGAGGATTCCTCTCAGGGGCTGACATGGATCTTTGGGTACTTCTGGAGTCTCCCCAGGGGAGTTAGGCCTCTTCTCGAGTGGGGGCATGCACGTGCGCTTTCCTTCCCGGCTGTAGCAGCAATGTCACGCTTCCCGTCGCATGGATCAAAGGATCTGTGGTTTTCCCTCGAGGCTTTCCCTCGAGGCTTTCCCACAGGGCTGTCCCACGTGCCACCGTGGTGTGAGTCGATCCTCGGCGTGAAAGATGAGCCAGTGCAGGGCAAAGAGGTTCCTCTGGAATGGACTGAGACATCTGGGGGACTCGTGGAATGGTGGTACGACCATGGAGTTCCTCTCGCCTTTCCTGTTGAGAGTGCCACCTCTTGAGATGCGACGGGAACGCCGGGAATTCTTTCCCGTTGAAAGCAGGGAAAGGATCCCTCATTTCGAGCTACGAGGGGGAAACGGGGCTCCTCTGGATGTGGGCGGGACCATCGTGCTTCCTCTCGAGTCGAGACGGGTATGGCGGTGAACTTCTTGAGTTGCAGCAAGGGTGTGAAAGACCCTTTCGAAGTCCCAGAGGTTAGGTGTCATTAGTCTCCAGACGCCTCATCGGAAATAGGCCTCATCTCGCCTGGAAGGGAGAACTTCCTGGATTTTCTCGAGTTGCGGCAGGTGTTCTCGAGTTACAACGGGGACCTCAGGGACCCGCCCTGGTGGCCTCAGGAGAGGCCAGTCCCCATGCGAGTTGCTAGGTGGCCTCTCGGGATTCCTCTCCCGTCGATACCTGGGTCAAAAACCTTGTGTGGCGTCAGGGCCGGAACCGAGGATTCCTCTCAGGGGCTGACATGGATCTTTGGGTACTTCTGGAGTCTCCCCAGGGGAGTCAGGCCTCGTCTCGAGTCGGGGCATGCACGTGCGCTTTCCTTCCAGGCTGTAGCAGCAATGTCACGCTTCCCGTCGCGTGGATCAAAGGATCTGTGGTTTTCCCTCGAGGCTTTCCCTCGAGGCTTTCCCACAGGGCTGTCCCACGTGCCTCCGTGGTGTGAGTCGTTCCTCGTCGTGAAAGATGAGCCAGTGCAGGGCAAAGAGGTTCCTCTGGAATGGACTGAGACATCTGGGGGACTCCTGGAATGGTGGTACGACCATGGAGTTCCTCTCGCCTTTCCTGTTGAGAGTGCCTCCTCTTGAGATGCGACGGGAACGCCGGGAATTCTTTCCCGTCTAAAGCAGGGAAAGGTTCCCTCATCTCGAGATACGAGGGGGAAACGGGGCTCCTCTGGATGTGGGCGGGACCATCGTGCTTCCTCTCGAGTGGAGACGGGTATGGCGGTGAACTTCTTGAGTTGCAGCAAGGGTGTGAAAGACCCTTTCGAATTTCCAGAGGTTAGGTGTCATTAGTCTCCAGACGCCTCATCGGAAATAGGCCTCATCTCGCCTGAAAGGGAGAACTTCCTGGATTTTCTCGAGTTGCGGCAGGTGTTCTCGAGTTACGACGGGGACCTCAGGGACCCGCCCTGGTGGCCTCAGGAGAGGCCAGTCCCCATGCGAGGTGCTAGGGGGCCTCTCGGGATTCCTCTCCCGTCGATACCGGGGCCAAAAACCTTGTGTGGAGTCAGGGCCGGAACCGAGGATTCCTCTCAGGGGCTGACATGGATCTTTGGGTACTTCTGGAGTCTCCCCAGGGGAGTTAGGCCTCGTCTCGAGTGGGGGCATGCACGTGCGCTTTCCTTCCCGGCTGTAGCAGCAATGTCACGCTTCCCGTCGCGTGGATCAAAGGATCTGTGGTTTTCCCTCGAGGCTTTCCCACAGGGCTGTCCCACGTGCCACCGTGGTGTGAGTCGATCCTCGGCGTGAAAGATGAGCCAGTGCAGGGCAAAGAGGTTCCTCTGGAATGGACTGAGACATCTGGGGACTCTTGGAATGGTGGTACGACCATGGAGTTCCTCTCGCCTTTCCTGTTGAGAGTGCCTCCTCTTGAGATGCGACGGGAACGCCGGGAATTCTTCCCCGTTGAAAGCAGGGAAAGGATCCATCATCTCGAGCTCCGAGGGGGAAACGGGGCTCCTTTGGATGTGGGCGGGACCATCATGCTTCCTCTCGAGTGGAGACGGGTATGGCGGTGAACTTCTTGAGTTGCAGCAAGGGTGTGAAAGACCCTTTCGAAGTTCCAGAGGTTAGGTGTCATTAGTCTCCAGATGCCTCATCGGAAATAGGCCTCATCTCGCCTGGAAGGGAGAACTTCCTGGATTTTCTCGAGATGCGGCAGGTGTTCTCGAGTTACGACGGGGACCTCAGGGACCCGCCCTGGTGGCCTCAGGAGAGGCCAGTCCCCATGCGAGTTGCTAGGGGGCCTCTCGGGATTCCTCTCCCGTCGATACCGGGGCCAAAAACTTTGTATGGAGTCAGGGTCGGAACCGAGGATTCCTCTCAGGGGCTTATATGGATCTTAGGGTACTTCTGGAGTCTCGCCAGGGGAGACAGGCCTCGTCTCGAGTGGGGGCATGCAGGTGCGCTTTCCTTCCAGGCTGTAGCAGCAATGTCACGCTTCCCGTCGCGTGCATCAAAGGATCTGTGGTTTTCCCTCGAGGCTTTCCCTCGAGGCTTTCCCACAGGGCTGTCCCACGTGCCTCCGTGGTGTGAGTCGATCCTCGGCGTGAAAGATGAGCCAGTGCAGGGCAAAGAGGTTCCTCTGGAATGGACTGAGACATCTGGGGGACTCTTTGTATGGTGGTACGACCATGGAGTTCCTCTCGCCTTTCCTGTTGAGAGTGCCTCCTCTTGAGATGCGACGGGAACGCCGGGAATTCCTTCACGTTGAAAGCAGGAAAGGATCCCTCATCTCGAGCTCCGAAAGGGAAACGGGGCTCCTCTGGATGTGGGCGGGACCATCGTGCTTCCTCTCGAGTGGAGACGGGTATGGCGGTGAACTTCTTGAGTTGCAGCAAGGGTGTGAAACACCCTTTCGAAATTCCAGAGGTTAGGTGTCATTAGTCTCCAGACGCCTCATCGGAAATAGGCCTCATCTCGCCTGGAAGGGAGAACTTCCTGGATTTTCTCGAGGTGCGGCAGGTGTTCTCGAGTTAAGACGGGGACCTCAGGGACCCGCCCTGGTGGCCTCAGGAGAGGCCAGTCCCCATGCGAGGTGCTAGGGGGCCTCTCGGGATTCCTCTCCCGTCGATACCGGGGCCAAAAAGCTTGTGTGGAGTCAGGGCCGGAACCGAGGATTCCTCTCAGGGGCTGACATGGATCTTTGGGTACTTCTGGAGTCTCCCCAGAGGAGTTAGGCCTCGAATCAAGTGGGGGCATGCACGTGCGCTTTCCTTCCAGGCTGTAGCAGCAATGTCACGCTTCCCGTGGCGTGTATCAAAGGATCTGTGGTTTTCCCTCGAGACTTTCCCACAGGGCTGTCCCACGTGCCACCGTGGTGTGAGTCGATCCTCGGCGTGAAAGATGAGCCAGTGCAGGGCAAAGAGGTTCCTCTGGAATGGACTGAGACATCTGGGGGACTCTTGGAATGGTGGTACGACCATGGAGTTCCTCTCGCCTTTCCTGTTGAGAGTGCCTCCTCTTGAAATGCGACAGGAACGCCGGGAATTCTTTCCCGTTGAAAGCAGGGAAAGGATCCCTCATCTCGAGCTACGAGGGGGAAACGGGGCTCCTCTGGATGTGGGCGGGACCATCGTGCTTCCTCTCGAGTGGACACGGGTATGGCGGTGAACTTCTTGAGTTGCAGCAAGGGTGTGAAAGACCCTTTCGAAGTCCCAGAGGTTAGGTGTCATTAGTCTCCAGACGCCTCATCGGAAATAGGCCTCATCTCGCCTGGAAGGGAGAACTTCCTGGATTTTCTCGAGTTGCGGCAGGTGTTCTCGAGTTACGATGGGGACCTCAGGGACCCGCCCTGGTGGCCTCAGGAGAGGCCAGTCCCCATGCGATGTGCTAGGGGGCCTCTCGGGATTCCTCTCCCGTCGATACCGGGGCCAAAAACCTTGTGTGGAGTCAGGGCCGGAACCGAGGATTCCTCTCAGGGGCTGACATGGATCTTTGGGTACTTCTGGAGTCTCCCCAGGGGAGTCAGGCCTCGTCTCGAGTGGGGGCATGCACGTGCGCTTTCCTTCCAGGCTGTAGCAGCAATGTCACGCTTCCTGTCGCGTGGATCAAAGGATCTGTGGTTTTCCCTCGAGGCTTTCCCTCGAGGCTTTCCCACAGGGCTGTCCCACGTGCCACCGTGGTGTGAGTCGATCCTCGGCGTGAAAGATGAGCCAGTGTAGGGCAAAGCGGTTCCTCTGGAATGGACTGAGACATCTGGGGGACTCCTGGAATGGTGGTACGACCATGGAGTTCCTCTCGCCTTTCCTGTTGAGAGTGCCTCCTCTTGAGATGCGACGGGAACGCCGGTAATTCTTTCCCGTCTAAAGCAGGGAAAGGTTCCCTCATCTCGAGCTACGAGGGGGAAACGGGGCTCCTCTGGATGTGGGCGGGACCATCGTGCTTCCTCTCGAGTGGAGACGGGTATGGCGGTGAACTTCTTGAGTTGCAGCAAGGGTGTGAAAGACCCTTTCGAAGTTCCAGAGGTTAGGTGTCATTAGTCTCCAGATGCCTCATCGGAAATAGGCCTCATCTCGCCTGAAAGGGAGAACTTCCTGGATTTTCTCGAGTTGCGGCAGGTGTTCTCGAGTTACGAAGGGGACCTCAGGGACCCGCCCTGGTGGCCTCAGGAGAGGCCAGTCCCCATGCAAGGTGCTAGGGGGCCTCTCGGGATTCCTCTCCCGTCGATACCGGGGCCAAAAACCTTGTGTGGAGTCAGGGCCGGAACCGAGGATTCCTCTCAGGGGCTGACATGGATCTTTGTGTACTTCTGGAGTCTCCCCAGGGGAGTTAGGCCTCTTCTCGAGTGGGGGCATGCACGTGCGCTTTCCTTCCCGGCTGTAGCAGCAATGTCACGCTTCCCGTCGCATGGATCAAAGGATCTGTGGTTTTCCCTCGAGGCTTTCCCTCGAGGCTTTCCCACAGGGCTGTCCCACGTGCCACCGTGGTGTGAGTCGATCCTCGGCGTGAAAGATGAGCCAGTGCAGGGCAAAGTGTTTCCTCTGGAATGGACTGAGACATCTGGGGGACTCGTGGAATGGTGGTACGACCATGGAGTTCCTCTCGCCTTTCCTGTTGAGAGTGCCACCTCTTGAGATGCGACGGGAACGCCGGGAATTCTTTCCCGTTGAAAGCAGGGAAAGGATCCCTCATTTCGAGCTACGAGGGGGAAACGGGGCTCCTCTGGATGTGGGCGGGACCATCGTGCTTCCTCTCGAGTGGAGACGGGTATGGCGGTGAACTTCTTGAGTTGCAGCAAGGGTGTGAAAGACCCTTTCGAAGTCCCAGAGGTTAGGTGTCATTAGTCTCCAGAAGCCTCATCGGAAATAGGCCTCATCTCGCCTGGAAGGGAGAACTTCCTGGATTTTCTCGAGTTGCGGCAGGTGTTCTCGAGTTACAACGGGGACCTCAGGGACCCGCCCTGGTGGCCTCAGGAGAGGCCAGTCCCCATGCGAGTTGCTAGGTGGCCTCTCGGGATTCCTCTCCCGTCGATACCGGGGTCAAAAACCTTGTGTGGCATCAGGGCCGGAACCGAGGATTCCTCTCAGGGGCTGACATGGATCTTTGGGTACTTCTGGAGTCTCCCCAGGGGAGTCAGGCCTCGTCTCGAGTCGGGGCATGCACGTGCGCTTTACTTCCAGGCTGTAGCAGCAATGTCACGCTTCCCGTCGCGTGGATCAAAGGATCTGTGGTTTTCCCTCGAGGCTTTCCCTCGAGGCTTTCCCACAGGGCTGTCCCACGTGCCACCGTGGTGTGAGTCGATCCTCGGCGTGAAAGATGAGCCAGTGCAGGGCAAAGAGCTTCCTCTGGAATGGACTGAGACATCTGGGGGACTCTTGGAATGGTGGTACGACCATGGAGTTCCTCTCGCCTTTCCTGTTGAGAGTGCCTCCTCTTGAGATGCGACGGGAACTCCGGGAATTCTTTCCCGTTGAAAGCAGGCAAAGGATCCCTCATCTCGAGCTACGAGGGGGAAACGGGGCTCCTCTGGATGTGGGCGGGACCATCGTGCTTCCTCTCGAGTGGAGACGGGTATGGCGGTGAACTTCTTGAGTTGCAGAAAGGGTGTGAAAGACCCTTTCGAAGTTCCAGAGGTTAGGTGTCATTAGTCTCCAGACGCCTCATCGGAAATAGGCCTCATCTCGCCTGGAAGGGAGAACTTCCTGGATTTTCTCGAGTTGCGGCAGGTGTTCTCGAGTTACGACGGGGACCTCAGGGACCCGCCCTGGTGGCCTCAGGAGTGGCCAGTCACCATGCGAGTTGCTAGGGGGCCTCTCGGGATTCCTCTCCCGTCGATACCGGGGCCAAAAACCTTGTGTGGAGTCAGGGCCAGAACCGAGGATTCCTCTCAGGGGCTGATATGGATCTTTGGGTACTTCTGGAGTCTCGCCAGGGGAGACAGGCCTCGTCTCGTGAGGGGGCATGAACGTGCACTTTCCTTCCAGGCTGTAGCAGCAATGTCACGCTTCCCGTCGCGTGGATCAAAGGATCTGTGGTTTTCCCTCGAGGCTTTCCCTCGAGGCTTTCCCACAGGGCTGTCCCACGTGCCACCGTGGTGTGAGTCGATCCTCGGCGTGAAAGATGAGCCAGTGCAGGGTAAAGAGCATCCTCTGGAATGGACTGAGACATCTGGGGGACTCTTGGAATGGTGGTACGACCATGGAGTTCCTCTCGCCTTTCCTGTTGAGAGTGCCTCCTCTTGAGATGCGACGGGAACGCCGGGAATTCTTTCCCGTTGAAAGCAGGCAAAGGATCCCTCATCTCGAGCTACGTGGGGGAAACGGGGCTCCTCTGGATGTGGGCGGGACCATCCTGCTTCTTCTTGAGTGGACACGGGTATGGCGGTGAACTTCTTGAGTTGCAGCAAGGGTGTGAAAGACCCTTTCGAAGTTCCAGAGGTTAGGTGTCATTAGTCTCCAGACGCCTCATCGGAAATAGGCCTCATCTCGCCTGGAAGGGAGAACTTCCTGGATTTTCTCGAGATGCGGCAGGTGTTCTCGAGTTACGACGGGGACCTCAGGGACCCGCCCTGGTGGCCTCAGGAGAGGCCAGTCCACATGCGAGTTGCTAGGGGGCCTCGCGGGATTCCTCTCCCGTCGATACCGGGGCCAAAAACCTTGTGTGGAGTCAGGGCCGGAAACGAGGATTCCTCTCAGGGGCTGACATGGATCTTTGGGTACTTCTGGAGTCTCCGCAGGGGAGTCAGGCCTCTTCTCGAGTGGGGGCATGCACGTGCGTTTTCTTTCCAGGCTGTAGCAGCAATGTCACGCTTCCCGTCGCGTGGATCAAAGGATCTGTGGTTTTCCCTCGAGGCTTTCCCACAGGGCTGTCCCACGTTCCACCGTGGTGTGAGTCGATCCTCGGCGTGAAAGTTGAGCCAGTGCAGGGCAAAGAGGTTCCTCTGGAATGGACTGAGACATCTGGGGGACTCTTGGAATGGTGGTACGACCATGGAGTTCCTCTCGCCTTTCCTGTTGAGAGTGCCTCCTCTTGAGATGCGACGGGAACGCCGGGAATTCTTTCCCGTTGAAAGCAGGGAAAGGATCCCTCATCTCGAGCTACGAGGGTGAAACGGGGCTCCTCTGGATGTGGGCGGGACCATCGTGCTTCCTCTCGAGTGGAGACGGGTATGGAAGTGAACTTCTTGAGTTGCAGCAAGGGTGTGAAAGACCCTTTCGAAGTTCCAGAGGTTAGGTGTCATTAGTCTCCAGAGGCCTCATCGGAAATAGGCCTCATCTCCCCTGGAAGGGAGAACTTCCTGGATTTTCTCGAGATGCGGCAGGTGTTCTCGAGTTACGACGGGGACCTCAGGGACCCGCCCTGGTGGCCTCAGGAGAGGCCAGTCCACATGCGAGTTGCTAGGGGGCCTCGCGGGATTCCTCTCCCGTCGATACCGGGGCCAAAAACCTTGTGTGGAGTCAGGGCCGGAAACGAGGATTCCTCTCAGGGGCTGACATGGATCTTTGGGTACTTCTGGAGTCTCCGCAGGGGAGTCAGGCCTCGTCTCGAGTGGGGGCATGCACGTGCGTTTTCTTTCCAGGCTGTAGCAGCAATCACACGCTTCCCGTCGCGTGGATCAAAGGATCTGTGGTTTTCCCTCGAGGCTTTCCCACAGGGCTGTCCCACGTTCCACCGTGGTGTGAGTCGATCCTCGGCGTGAAAGTTGAGCCAGTGCAGGGCAAAGAGGTTCCTCTGGAATGGACTGAGACATCTGGGGGACTCTTGGAATGGTGGTACGACCATGGAGTTCCTCTCGCCTTTCCTGTTGAGAGTGCCTCCTCTTGAGATGCGACGGGAACGCCGGGAATTCGTTCCCGTCGAAAGCAGGGAAAGGATCCCTCATCTCGAGCTACGAGGGGGAAACGGGGCTCCTCTGGATGTGGGCGGGACCATCGTGCTTCCTCTCTAGTGGAGACGGGTATTGCCGGGGTCCAGCCCCGGTGGATCCAGGGAATTCGAAGGGTGGACGGCGTTGGCGTGGAAAGACTTGTTTATTTATTAATATAAGATTAGATTAAGAAACTGTAGTGCAGTAGGAAGATTAAGTGGAGAAAGAGGGCTGAATAGCTTGGTTTACGCGGAAGACCAATAAAATTCCAGACAAGGAATTTGCACCATCTACGTTGGGCCACCGGTGCCCGCTTGAATATCTAAGGGTGCCTCGCCTTAAGCTCCCTTTCTCGCGGATCTTAATAACCAGGGCAAATAAGTAGACCTGGCGAGCCTCCGCGCCCCAGATGGAAATTCAGCCTGAAATTAAAGTAAAGAGCAGAGGGAAGAAAAGGGAGAGAAAAAGAGAGAGAGAGAGAGACACGGGGGGAGCCATAGTCCCAAGACACCAGGCCGAGACTAGTCCGAGAAACTGGTCTGAGAATCTGGTCCCGTCCTTTATTGTTCAGAAGGCCTTTTATACTTTTGATAAAACATGGAGATCAATGGGTAACACAAAGTTATGCAGCGTTAGCAGTCCAGACTCTTATCAAAACCAGGCTTTTCTCTCTGCATACCTAATTGTATACACAAGTCTTAGGTAATTTACATCATCTTCCAACCAAAAGGGCCAATTAACATTTTACAGCCTTTTTTCTGATAAGGGTTTGTCAACCACAAGACTTATTTGTGTTGATCTTCCCAAGGTCTGGTGCCACTCTCGGAAAGCACTAAAGAAAGTTACATTCTTAGACAGCAAGGATACAGCAACTTATAACAAGTAGAGGGAGTGCAGTGATTTATAGCAAAAGAGAAGCAATTAACTCAAAAGTCTAGTGTTGCTAACATCAAAACTACTATGTATCTTTTTCTACATCCTGCTTACATTAACATCCTTCCAGGTGCCTAAAAGATAAAGAATAAGGAGGTCTGGCAGCAATCCTTGAGTCAACAGTGAAAACCCTCTACCAATATAATTTTTAACTCTTTAGAAAAGGCTCTGTATCTTTAAGATGCTTTTAAGCTTTGTGCCTCCCGCGGTTGGGGGGCTGTAAGCAATTCACAAGCTGTAAGCTTTGTGCCTCTCGCGGTTGGGGGGCTGTAAGCAATTCACAAGCTGTAAGAGGTCTGGGGAACCTGTTAGGCAGACTAGAGAGCTATCAGAGGGGTTTAACTGAAACATCCCTTTCAAATGCAGAAGACTAAAACCCTGAATTGACTTTTTTCCAGAGAATATCAGAAAAGTGGAAAAGCAGAGCACAAAAGCCGGCAGATGTTTGCTGGGGTACATGCTTAGGAATATCCAGAGGGGTCCCTGAAGTCTGAGCACGCCTTGCGTATGTCAGCTTCCTTCCTCATGACCTTGTCACGGGCGGGATTCCTCACACTGGCTTCCGGCAACTCCCCCTTCTTTATTAGTTTTTTAAAAAAATTAGGTGCAGTTCAGTCGCGAGATTCCGAATGCTCTGCCGAAGAGTCCTGACAACACAAGGAAGCACGATTACAAGGAGCAGGATTATGGCACCCACAGCAGCATAGCTAGAGACAGTAGTCAGAAGAGTTTTTCCAGAAATGAAGTCAGAGAAGGTGTGGAAAAAGTCATTGGCTTCTCCTGCGGCGGTAAAATCTAATCGGGAGTGTTCCAAGGTCTGAATCTGATTATGAAGTTTCCCTAAATCTAAACTAATATCTGAGCTGTTCCAGACACCTAAAATATGATTTTTGACCCTCTCCCATTTAAAATCTGTCTCATTTACTTTCAGGGATGTAACACATATCCACCGGTAATCGGCATGACATGAAAGAGCCAATTTCATTTTCAGACTCTGTAATTCATTCCCAATATGCATTACTGCTTCTTCTAAGGCATCAATCCTTATTTCTAGCTTCCTATCTATAATTTCCTGGGTTGCCAGCGTTAGAGAAACATTTTTGGATACGGTGTCAACATATTGGGCAGTATACACTTGTTGAGACAATGATAATGCCGCCACAGTAACAGAAGTAATTGCGGTTATCAAAGCTGATATTCCCAAAACAAGTAAGCCCACAAACCGTCGTGTTCGCATTAAATCTTGTAGCTGTTGCAGTACAGCTAGGCCATGGTTATCATACCAATACGTGGCTACAGTTACAGGTACCATGAGATAGGGCGGACGTTTTAAAACCATGAAAGAGCAAACTTTATATTGAGGAGTTAAACAGGATGAAAGCATACATTGTTCACAAGACACTACATGGGGTCCACCTGTATAATTCAATTGTATGTTAAGTCTTTCAGAATCATTAGTGAAAAGAAAAACATAAGGAGAGGGTAGACAAGCTAAAATAGAGTAAATAGAGGTATTTTTTGGTCGGATTAAAATAATAGGGGCGGTAGCCGCAAGGGCTCTCCAAATTTCTGGCTGCCAAAAGGTTTTACCTCTAGTTATATAAGACAGCATAGGGGGAACAAATTGGTTATGATGCCGTCTGGTGGCAACTAACGGCCAAGAAATTGAATATTCTTTCCAATTATCCAATCTATTGATAAAGTCATCGTCAGACTCAGGGTCTTGACCTGGATTTGGGTTGCTCCAGTCCTGAATCGCACAATTTCTTCCTCCCGGCATATTGTAATCTACTCTCGAATTATAAATACAAGATTTCCAAATCGGATATCCTGAATGATCATCTATAGTTTTCCAAATAACATCTGAGGGAGCAACATCATCACAATTTGGATATTCTGATGGAGTTTTGAGAGACAAAGACTTATAGGGGCCAAGGACCCCAGGCATACGGGCTCGTAATATCCAAGCAGACCGATCCCCTATAGATGCAAATTTAGAGGTTGGGGAATCTGTCATAACTGCTTTTGTGGAGGCTCCAATGCATCCTGTCTTGGTAAAGAAGTCTCCTGTAAGGCCAGGAGGAAAATTAAAGCAGACAGGAAAATCATCTGCTAGTCCTTTAAAGGTATAATTGAAATTAATAGGGTATTGGTCTTTTGTATAGGAAGTAAAAGATCCTCCCAAAAGGCGAGGCTGGTCTGTACTAACTCGTATGGGGTCACTGTTCCAAGTAACAACTTGGAAAGTTGGAGGATCCGGGAGAAACGCCCAATATTTGGTTGGAATGGGAGCAGCGCTTACCTGGCAAGAGAGCAAGGCAAGCATGGCAATAAACACCTTTTCAGGAGAGACTGACGATCCCTGTAGGGTAGCTATCCCCTGTGCCTGGCGACAGAGAGCTTTAATCTGTCCCCAGGTGGGCAAGGAGGCTTGTTGGGTTGACTGAGCTGGGCGTCCTAATGGATTCCTGCGAGGCAAAAAATCAGGGGGTGCAATATCCTGTATCTGAAGTCGTGACATCTGTCCAGTGGGTGGCTCCGATCCGCGCCTATCCGGGATCTCCAATGTCAGCTGTCCTGGGGTCAGCGGCGTTTCCCGTGCTGGCGGAGGGAGCGGGGGAAGAGGGAGTTTCTTCCTTTTTAGAGATCGCGGTGGCGGGGGATTCTGGTATCCGGGGAGCTGAGACATGGCGAATTAGTCTGTCTGGAACCCAAATCGGAGCGTCCGCGTCCTGTGGAAAAACACAAGCATACCCTCGCCCATTGGTTAATAAGGGGTCAGGACCTTTCCATTGTCCGGAAAGAAGGTCCCTCCATTTTACTAATGGTTTTGCATTCAATTGCTCTGGGCACCAATGGCGAAGCATTGCAGTGTTTCCGGATGAATCAGCATTTAAGTTATTTATTACGAAAAGAGCATGTTGCAAAATCTGATGGGGGGAACTATATTTAAATTCCCCTTCTTTTAGTTTTTGAATATGGATTTTCAGTGTTTGATGTGCTCTTTCCACAATGGCTTGTCCTTGTGGGTTATAAGGGATGCCGGTGTTATGTTTAATTTGAAATCTTGTACAGAATTGCTGAAAAGATTTAGAAGTGTAAGCAGGAGCATTATCAGTTTTTAAAGCTTTTGGCAAGCCCAGATAGGAAAAGCATGTAAAAAGATGTTGTATTACATCTTTAACTGCTTCCCCTGTACGAGCAGTGGCAATAATAACATGAGAGAAGGTATCTACAGTTACATGAACAAAAGACAGTTTTCCAAATGAAGAGACATGGGTTACATCCATTTGCCAGAGTGCATTAGGTTTGAGACCGCGAGGGTTAACTCCCAGAGGCAAAGCATTCACGGTAGTAGGACAATGTGAACAAGAACGAACAATCTCTCGGGCAGATTCTCGAGGAATTTGAAACTGGTATCGTAAGGCAGTGGCATTTTGGTGATGAAGTGAGTGAGAAGCTCGAGCTTCTTCAAAAACAGAAGCCACTGAAATCCTGGTTAACGAATCTGCCAATTCATTGAGAGCATTTAAAGGGCCAGGCAGGCCGGAATGAGCCCGAATGTGGCCGATAAAGAACGCCCGATTTCTTTTCCATATTTGCTGCTGCAGTTTAGTTAACAAATGGAAGATAGCAGTTTTGTTTTCAGGCAAAACTGCAGTCTCAATGTGTGGAAACAGCCTGACCACATACTGAGAGTCAGAATAAAGGTCAAATTCTTTCTCCACAAACATAACAAAGGCCTCAATAACAGCTGTGATTTCAGCCCTTTGAGCTGAAGTTTCTTGTGTTTCCAAAAGTTTTTGATGATCTCTTGTGACTATAGAGGCTCTACCGTTAGCCGATCCATCAGTAAAGACTACCTGAGCATCTGAAATAGGGAACTGTTTACACCGGACAGGAAAAATAACTGGATGGTTAGACATAAAATTTAGTAAAACATGCGAGGGTAAATGATGCAAAATTTGACCACAGTAATTCCCTATGGCAATCTGCCAGTCTTCATCAAACATTAAAAGAGCATCAAGCTGCTCCTTATTATATGGAATTACAATCTCTGATGGCTCTTTACCAAACAATTCAATGCTCCGCTTCCTTCCTTTTAGCATTAATGTGGCAATTAAACCAGGATAAGAAGCCACGACTTTTTTAGCTTGGGTAGGAAGATGGATCCATTCTAAAGGGCCGCGTTGCCACAGAACTCCCGTAGGCGCCGTTGGAGTAGCTAGGCAAAGGAACTGCCACGTCATCGTCAAATCAATTCTTTTTACATAGCTATTTGATAAGGCTGCTTCTACTTTGCCTAGGGCTTCTTGAGCCTCAGCTGTTAATTGTCTTTTTGAGGTTGGATCAGGATCCCCGCGTAAAGTGTTAAAAAGAGGTTTTAATTCGGCAGTGGTTAATTTTAAATATGGTCTAATCCAATTAATATCACCTAAGAGTTTTTGATAATCATTTAAAGTAATAAGATGGTCTTTTCTCAATTGCAGCGGGGTATGAGTCACCGTTTCCGAATTTATGACTCTTCCTAAGTAAGTTATGGGCGGATTGATTTGAATTTTTTCTGGGGCAATTTTTAGGCCTCTGTCTGTCAATGCCTGGGTCAGGTCCTGGAGCACAGTCTGCAGGTGAACTCTATCAGGATGAGCTATTAAAATATCATCCATATAGTGAATCATATACACGTGTTCATATTTAGCCCTAGTATCTTCTAGAGCGGCATTAACAAATTTTTGGCATAAAGTAGGGCTATTTTTCATTCCCTGAGGCAGAACCTTCCACTGAAACCGTAAATAAGGCTGTTTAAGATTTTCTGATGGCAGACTAAAGGCAAATCGCTTTTTATCCTCAGGATTTAAGGGAATAGTGAAAAAACAATCTTGTAAATCAATAACAATTATATTATATCCCTCTGGAACGGCTACTGGGGAAGGGAGCCCAGGCTGTAAGGCCCCCATGTCCTCCATGGTGGCATTAATAGCTCTCAAATCCTGTAAAAGTCGCCATTTACCAGATTTTTTCTTAATGACAAAAATAGGAGTGTTCCAGGGGCTATTGGAGGGCTCAATATGTCCCAATTCTAATTGTTCAAAGATTAATGCTTTAGCTGCCAATAATTTTTCCTTATGCAGAGGCCACTGTTCTACCCACACCGGATCTTGAGATTTCCATGTGATGGGGTCGGCAGCAAAAACAATGGCCTCAATTATAAATTTGGATATCCCAATCCAGCACGTAGCTTGCGAGGAGTTGGGCAAATTGGCTCAATTATTCCTGTCTGTTGTTTACCCAATCCTTTTGATGGATCATAGCCCATCTGCAACATCTGAGAGGTCACTTTATCATCAGGGCTAAAAAGTAACACTCCCATTTGAGATAGCACGTCCCTCCCCCACAGGGTAAGGGGGAGCGAAGGAACGACATAAGGTTGGAAAGTTCCACGGGTATCCTCAAATTGCCAATCTAAAATTTTTGCACTTTTGGCTATTGTGGGGGCTCTTCCTATCCCCACCAAGTTATTTTCAGTAGTATGTGTGGGCCAGGAGCTGGGCCAGTCTTTTCCTGAAATGCAAGAAACATCTGCTCCTGTGTCTAATAACCCCACAATAGACTTGCCATTAATCAGGATAGTCTTCATAGGACGTTTCTGAGTAATTTCTGTTATCCAAAAAACCATATCACTAGACCCAAATCCTTTATCCTGCCTTTCATTTTGAGTAGCTGTGCGCCCAATTGCAGTGTGGTAAGGCAAAAGCAAAAGTTGGGCTATTCTTTGTCCCTGATGTATTTGGAAAGTTTTAGTTGGGGGTGAAATCATTATCTGGATTTCTCCTGTATAATCTGAGTCAATTACTCCAGGGATGATTGTGAGACCTTGCATAGCTAAGGAACTTCTGCCTAGTATAATTCCTACTAAACCTGTTGGTAATGGGCCTTTAACTCCTGTAGGTATTTTTACAGTGGGGCTATCTGGTGTTAATATTGCTGAGGTGGTGGAACTGAGGTCCAGTCCTGCGCTGCCTGGGGTTGCTCTGATGAGTTCTGCGATGGGACGAAGGGAATGAATGGGTTCAGTGAGGCTGCCCCAATTGTTGTCGGGGCCTGAGGCTGGCCCCTCAATCCGTTTCCCGACTGCTGGTCGGGGCCCAAAAAGGCTCCATTTCTATGGAATTGTGACCTACATTCTTTTGCCCAGTGATATCCTTTTTGACAACGAGGGCAGAGAGATCTAGGGAGATTAGTAGGCACAGCCGGGGAGGGAGAATTCGGCAGAGAAGAACCGGCTGCTTTTTGGGGACAAGCTCGCATAAGGTGCCCTTCCCGTCCGCAAGAGAAGCAGGCCTTGGATAAACCAATATTCTGGCCTGGACTACTGGAATGACTCTTTGACGGGTTATTTCTATTTGTAAAAAAGGACTGTACTGCCTGCTGGTAAGAATTTCCCTTTATGGCTGCAGCTATGGCAACGCCCTGCATCATCGCTGGTCCTACATCTGCACATTGCCTGATATAATCTATTATTTCCCCAGTTTTTTTAATAGGACGTAAAATGGCCTGGCAGGTAGAATTAGCATTTTCAAATGCCAGTTGTTTTATCAATATACTAGCTGCCTCAGTGTTGGAAATTACTCTGTTGACTGCCTCTGCAAGTCTTGATATAAAGTCTTCATATGGCTCTTCTGGTTTTTGTTTAACATTTGAGAAGGAAGAGGTAGATTCTTTCCCTTCAGGCAACAAACGCCAAGCCCCAAGGGCGCAGGCGGTTACTTGATCTAAAGTGGTTTTATCTAATCCCATTTGATCTCTAAGTGTTCCAAAATCATTAGTCCCTGCCAACATATTTTTTATAATATATCTTGGGCCATATTTTTGGTTAGCATCAGCCTGTTTTTGGGCTAGATCTTCATATTCAGTTCTCCAAAGTACATATTGACCTCCAGACAGACAAGCTTTAGCGACTGTCTTCCAGTCATGGGGTGTCATCCATCTGCCCGCTAAAGCTTCCACCAATGATACAGTGTACGGGGCTTTAGGCCCATACAAAGCACAAGCCTGTTTGAGTTCTTTAATCATTTTCATTGGAATGGGTTCCCAGTGGGGGGCTGTTCTCCCACCACTTCCACCAAATATTATGGGGAAACAAGCCTCAAGGTGGGGATCAAGTTCATCATCTGGGCTAGAGAAAACTCTTCTTCGGGGAGCTTCTAGTGGAGGCCCCTCACCCTTATAGGGAGGGGGGGGCAAGGGGTGTCCTATGTCACTTTCTTCGTACTTTGGGAATTTTTTATCCGTTCTGTGTTTAGGTCTTACGGATGTTTTATCTGGGGAATCTGGCCTTAAACTCTCAGGTGCATATAATCTGATGGGGGACATTTGTCTTGAGCCTCTGGAAGCAGAAGGCTTAATTAAGGAAATTTCTCTTGAATTTGTGGAAGCAGGTGGTCTGGTTGGGGAAGTTTTTATTAAGCTCTTTGGAGCAGATAATCTAATTGGAGAAGTTTCTCTTAAACTCCTTGGAGCATCTTTATTTAATAAAGACCAGTCCTCATCAGAATGATCTTGACTTACTTCCTCTTCCAAATCTTCCTCATCTGAAAGCTGCTCTTTTTTGTCATCTCTATCTATTACCTTTTCTTGGGCAGTCATTGCAGCTATCATTTGACTCAACTGCCGATAGTTAGGTGTAGCCTCCTTTTCATCACTCTCCTCTTCGATAGATACCTTTTTCTCTGCACTTTCCTCTTTAAGATGTACCTTTTCAGATTCAGGGGCAGGGTCTAGAGCGTCCCTAATTATATTCCATAAGGAAAAGGCGTCAGTAGGCACCTTTTGTGAGCCATGTTCAGCATGGTAAGTTTTTAGTTGTTTTCCTACTCTCTCCCAGGTGTCTAAGTTAACAGTGCCTTCTTCTGGAAACCAGGGACACTGTTCTTGTACAAAGGAAAAAAATGAATGAATATTGGATTTTTTAACTTTAATTCCTCGTTTAGTTAGTAACTGCAAGATTACTCCTGTAAAAAGCTGTCTTTCTTTTGATTCACTGTTACCCATGTCAGAAAATTAAGTCTTATAGAAAAGTCTACCTCAACAAAAAGGTTTTACCTTTGGCGAGGGGGGTTTTGTTTTCAACCCTAAGATAGCAGGTTTCTTTTCAACCTCTAGAGCACCAGGTTTCTCTTAAACCCTTGAACACTTCCCACTCCTCCTCACCCTGTCTATCCTACAGGGGGGTCCGCGGCACCCTGAGTGGGGTCCTAGCCGTCCCGAACACTCAACACTGGGGGAGTACCCGAAAGTACTCCGGGGGGAGTGATTAAGTCACTCCGGGGGGGAGCAACAGAGAGTGCTCCGGGGGGAGCAACAGAGAGTGCTCCGGGGGGAGCTACAGAGAGTGCTCCGGGGGGAGCTTTTGCTCCGAGGAACCTACCTTCGAATAGCCTGTTCCGGGCGCCACTTGCCGGGGTCCAGCCCCGGTGGATCCAGGGAATTCGAA
This sequence comes from Capricornis sumatraensis, assembly GCF_032405125.1. Lineage (NCBI taxonomy): Eukaryota > Metazoa > Chordata > Mammalia > Artiodactyla > Bovidae > Capricornis > Capricornis sumatraensis. The sequence goes on from NW_027184625.1 coordinate 1,370,238, forward strand.
GGGTGGACGGCGTTGGCGTGGAAAGACTTGTTTATTTATTAATATAAGATTAGATTAAGAAACTGTAGTGCAGTAGGAAGATTAAGTGGAGAAAGAGGGCTGAATAGCTTGGTTTACGCGGAAGACCAATAAAATTCCAGACAAGGAATTTGCACCATCTACGTTGGGCCACCGGTGCCCGCTTGAATATCTAAGGGTGCCTCGCCTTAAGCTCCCTTTCTCGCGGATCTTAATAACCAGGGCAAATAAGTAGACCTGGCGAGCCTCCGCGCCCCAGATGGAAATTCAGCCTGAAATTAAAGTAAAGAGCAGAGGGAAGAAAAGGGAGAGAAAAAGAGAGAGAGAGAGAGACAGGGGGGGAGCCAGATTCCCAAGAAACCAGGCCGAGACTAGTCCGAGAAACTGGTCTGAGAATCTGGTCCCGTCCTTTATTGTTCAGAAGGCCTTTTATACTTTTGATAAAACATGGAGATCAATGGGTAACACAAAGTTATGCAGCGTTAGCAGTCCAGACTCTTATCAAAACCAGGCTTTTCTCTCTGCATACCTAATTGTATACACAAGTCTTAGGTAATTTACATCATCTTCCAACCAAAAGGGCCAATTAACATTTTACAGCCTTTTTTCTGATAAGGGTTTGTCAACCACAAGACTTATTTGTGTTGATCTTCCCAAGGTCTGGTGCCACTCTCGGAAAGCACTAAAGAAAGTTACATTCTTAGACAGCAAGGATACAGCAACTTATAACAAGTAGAGGGAGTGCAGTGATTTATAGCAAAAGAGAAGCAATTAACTCAAAAGTCTAGTGTTGCTAACATCAAAACTACTATGTATCTTTTTCTACATCCTGCTTACATTAACATCCTTCCAGGTGCCTAAAAGATAAAGAATAAGGAGGTCTGGCAGCAATCCTTGAGTCAACAGTGAAAAACCTCTACCAATATAATTTTTAACTCTTTAGAAAAGGCTCTGTATCTTTAAGATGCTTTTAAGCTTTGTGCCTCCCGCGCTTGGGGGGCTGTAAGCAATTCACAAGCTGTAAGCTTTGTGCCTCTCGCGGTTGGGGGGCTGTAAGCAATTCACAAGCTGTAAGAGGTCTGGGGAACCTGTTAGGCAGACTAGAGAGCTATCAGAGGGGTTTAACTGAAACATCCCTTTCAAATGCAGAAGACTAAAACCCTGAATTGACTTTTTTCCAGAGAATATCAGAAAAGTGGAAAAGCAGAGCACAAAAGCCAGCAGATTTTTGCTGGGGTACATGCTTAGGAATATCCAGAGGGGTCCCTGAAATCTGAGCACGCCTTGCGTATGTCAGCTTCCTTCCTCATGACCTTGTCACGGGCGGGATTCCTCACACTGGCTTCCGGCAGGGTATGGTGGTGAACTTCTTGAGTTGCAGCAAGGCTGTGAAAGACCCTTTCGAAGTTCCAGAGGTAAGGTGTCATTAGTCTCCAGACGCCTCATCGGAAATAGGCCTCATCTCACCTGGAAGGGAGAACTTCCTGGATTTTCTCGAGTTGCGGCAGGTGTTCTCGAGTTACGACGGGGACCTCAGGGACCCGCCCTGGTGGCCTCAGGAGAGGCCAGTCCCTATGCGAGTTGCTAGGGGGCCTCTCGGGATTCCTCTCCCGTCGATACCGGGGCCAAAAACCTTGTGTGGAGTCAGGGCCGGAACCGAGGATTCCTCTCAGGGGCTGACATGGATCTTTGGGTACTTCTGGAGTCTCCCCAGGGGAGTCAGGCCTCGTCTCGAGTGGGGGCATGCACGTGCACTTTCCTTCCAGGCTGTAGCAGCAATGTCACGCTACCTGTCGCGTGGATCAAATGATCTGTGGTTTTCCCTCGAGGCTTTCCCACAGGGCTGTCCCACGTGCCACCGTGGTGTGAGTCGATCCTCGGCGTGAAAGATGAGCCAGTGCAGGGCAAAGAGGTTCCTCTGGAATGGACTGAGACATCTGGGGGACTCTTGGAATGGTGGTACGACCATGGAGTTCCTCTCACCTTTCCTGTTGAGAGTGCCTCCTCTTGAGATGCGACGGGAACGCCGGGAATATTTTCCCGTTGAAAGCAGGGAAAGGATCCCTCATCTCGAGCTACGAGGGGGAAACGGGGCTCCTCTGGATGTGGGCGGGACCATCGTGCTTTCTCTCGAGTGGAGACGGGTATGGCGGTGAACTTCTTGAGTTGCAGCAAGGGTGTGAAAGACCCTTTCGAAGTTCCAGAGGTTAGGTGTCATTAGTCTCCAGACGCCTCATCGGAAATAGGCCTCATCTCGCCTGGAAGGGAGAACTTCCTGGATTTTCTCGAGTTGCGGCAGGTGTTCTCGAGTTACGACGGGGACCTCAGGGACCCGCCCTGGTGGCCTCAGGAGAGGCCAGTCCCCATGCGAGTTGCTAGGGGGCCTCTCGGGATTCCTCTCCCGTCGATACCGGGGCCAAAAAGCTTGTGTGGAGTCAAGGCCGGAACCGAGGATTCCTCTCAGGGGCTGACATGGATCTTTGGGTACTTCTGGAGTCTCCCCAGGGGAGTCAGGCCTCTTCTCGAGTGGGGGCATGCACGTGCGCTTTCCTTCCAGGCTGTAGCAGCAATGTCACGCTTCCCGTCGCGTGGATCAAAGGATCTGTGGTTTTCCCTCGAGGCTTTCCCTCGAGGCTTTCCCACAGGGCTGTCCCACGTGCCACCGTGGTGTGAGTCGATCCTCGGCGTGAAAGATGAGCCAGTGCAGGGCAAAGAGGTTCCTCTGGAATGGACTGAGACATCTGGGGGACTCTTGGAATGGTGGTACGACCATGGAGTTCCTCTCGCCTTTCCTGTTGAGAGTGCCTCCTCTTGAGATGCGACGGGAACGCCGGGAATTCTTTCCCGTTGAAACCAGGGAAAGGATCCCTCATCTCGAGCTACGAGGGGGAAACGGGGCTCCTCTGGATGTGGGCGGGACCATCGTGCTTCCTCTCGAGTGGAGACGGGTATGGCGGTGAACTTCTTGAGTTGCAGCAAGGGTGTGAAAGACCCTTTCGAAGTTCCAGAGGTTTGGTGTCATTAGTCTCCAGAGGCCTCATCGGAAATAGGCCTCATCTCGCCTGGAAGGGAGAACTTCCTGGATTTTCTCGAGTTGCGGCAGGTCTTCTCGAATTACGACGGGGACCTCAGGGACCCGCCCTGGTGGCCTCCGGAGAGGCCAGTCCCCATGCGAGTTGCTAGGGGGCCTCTCGGGATTCCTCTCCCGTCGATACCGGGGCCAAAAACCTTGTGTGGAGTCAGGGCCGGAACCGAGGATTCCTCTCAGGGGCTGACATGGATCTTTGGGTACTTCTGGAGTCTCCCCAGGGGAGTCAGGCCTCGTCTCGAGTGGGGGCATGCACGTGCGCTTTCCTTCCAGGCTGTAGCAGCAATGTCACGCTTCCCGTCGCGTGGATCAAAGGATCTGTGGTTTTTCCTCGAGGCTATCCCTCGAGGCTTTCCCACAGGGCTGTCCCACGTGCCACCGTGTTGTGAGTCGATCCTCGGCGTGAAAGATGAGCCAGTGCAGGGCAAAGAGGTTCCTCTGGAATGGACTGAGACATCTGGGGGACTCTTGGAATGGTGGTACGACCATGGAGTTCCTCCCGCCTTTCCTGTTTAGAGTGCCTCCTCTTGAGATGCGACGGGAACGCCGGGAATTCTTTCCCGTTGAAACCAGGGAAAGGATCCCTCATCTCGAGCTACGAGGGGGAAACGGGGCTCCTCTGGATGTGGGCGGGACCATCGTGCTTCCTCTCGAGTGGAGACGGGTATGGCGGTGAACTTCTTGAGTTGCAGCAAGGGTGTGAAAGACCCTTTCGAAGTTCCAGAGGTTTGGTGTCATTAGTCTCCAGAGGCCTCATCGGAAATAGGCCTCATCTCGCCTGGAAGGGAGAACTTCCTGGATTTTCTCGAGTTGCGGCAGGTGTTCTCGAGTTACGACGGGGACCTCAGGGACCCGCCCTGGTGGCCTCAGGAGAGGCCAGTCCCCATGCGAGTTGCTAGGGGGTCTCTCGGGATTCCTATCCCGTCGATACCGGGGCCAAAAAGCTTGTGTGGAGTCAGGGCCAGAACCGAGGATTCTTCTCAGGGGCTGAAATGGATCTTTGGGTACTTCTGGAGTCTCCCCAGGGGAGTCAGGCCTCGTCTCGAGTGGGGGCATGCATGTGCGCTTTCCTTCCAGGCTGTTCCAGCAATGTCATGCTTCCCGTCGCGTGGATCAAAGGATCTGTGGTTTTCCCTCGAGGCTTTCCCTCGAGGCTTTCCCACAGGGCTGTCCCACGTGCCACCGTGTTGTGAGTCCTTCCTCGGCGTGAAAGATGAGCCAGTGCAGGGCAAAGAGGTTCCTCTGAAATGGACTGAGACATCTGGGGGACTCTTGGAATGGTGGTACGACCATGGAGTTCCTCTCGCCTTTCCTGTTGAGAGTGCCTCCTCTTGAGATGCGACGGGAACGCTGGGAATTCTTTCCCGTTGAAAGCAGGGAAAGGATCCCTCATCTCGAGCTACGAGGGGGAAACGGGGCTCCTCTGGATGTGGGCGGGACCATCGTGCTTCCTCTCGAGTGGAGACGGGTATGGCGGTGAACTTCTTGAGTTGCACCAAGGGTGTGAAAGACCCTTTCGAAGTTCAAGAGGTTTGGTGTCATTAGTCTCCAGAGGCCTCATCGGAAATAGGCCTCATCTCGCCTGGAAGGGAGAACTTCCTGGATTTTCTCGAGTTGCGGCAGGTGTTCTCGAGTTACGACGGGGACCTCAGGGACCCGCCCTGGTGGCCTCCGGAGAGGCCAGTCCCCATGCGAGTTGCTAGGGGGCCTCTCGGGATTCCTCTCCCGTCGATACCGGGGCCAAAAACCTTGTGTGGAGTCAGGGCCGGAACCGAGGATTCCTCTCAGGGGCTGACATGGATCTTTGGGTACTTCTGGAGTCTCCCCAGTGGAGTCAGACCTCGTCTCGAGTGGGGGCATGCACGTGCGCTTTCCTTCCAGGCTGTAGCAGCAATGTCACGCTTCCCGTCGCGTGGATCAAAGGATCTGTGGTTTTCCCTCGAGGCTTTCCCTCGAGGCTTTCCCACAGGGCTGTCCCACGTGCCACCGTGGTGTGAGTCGATCCTCGGCGTGAAAGATGAGCCAGTGCAGGGCAAAGAGGTTCCTCTGGAATGGACTGAGACATCTGGGGGACTCTTGGAATGGTGGTACGACCATGGAGATCCTCTCGCCTTTCCTGTTGAGAGTGCCTCCTCTTGAGATGCGACGGGAACGCCGGGAATTCTTTCCCGTTGAAAGCAGGGAAAGGATCCCTCATTTCGAGCACCGAGGGGAAAACGGGGCTCCTCTGGATGTGGGCGGGACCATCGTGCTTCCTCTCGAGTGGAGACGGGTATGGCGGAGAACTTCTTGAGTTGCAGCAAGGGTGTGAAAGACCCTTTCAAAGTTCCAGAGGTTAGGTGTCATTAGTCTCCAGACGCCTCATCGGAAATAGGCCTCATCTCGCCTGGAAGGGAGAACTTCCTGGATTTTCTCGAGTTGCGGCAGGTGTTCTTAAGTTACGACGGGGATCTCAGGGACCCGCCCTGGTGGCCTCAGGAGAGGCCAGTCCCCATGCGAGTTGCTAGGGGGCCTCTCGGGATTCCTCTCCCGTCGATACCGGGGCCAAAAACCTTGAGAGGAGTCAGGGCCGGAACCGAGGATTCCTCTCAGGGGCTGACATGGATCTTTGGGTACTTCTGGAGTCTCCCCAATGGAGTCAGGCCTCGTCTCGAGTGGGGGCATGCACGTGCGCTTTCCTTCCAGGCTGTAGCAGCAATGTCACGCTTCCCGTCACGTGGATCAAAGGATCTGTGGTTTTCCCTCGAGGCTTTCCCTCGAGGCTTTCCCACAGGGCTGTCCCACGTGCCACCGTGGTGTGAGTCGATCCTCGGCGTCAAAGATGAGCCAGTGCAGGGCAAAGAGTTTCCTCTGGAATGGACTGAGACATCTGGGGGACTCTTGGAATGGTGGTACGACCATGGAGTTCCTCTCGCCTTTCCTGTTGAGAGTGCCTCCTCTTGAGATGCGACGGGAATGCCGGGAATTCTTTCCCGTTGAAAGCAGGGAAAGGATCCCTCATCTCGAGCTACGAGGGGGAAACGGGGCTCCTCTGGATGTGGGCGGGACCATCGTGCTTCCTCTCGAGTGGAGACGGGTATGGCGGTGAACTTCTTGAGTTGCAGCAAGGGTGTGAAAGACCCTTTCGAAGTTCCAGAGGTTAGGTGTCATTAGTCTCCAGACGCCTCATCGGAAATAGGCCTCATCTCGCCTGGAAGGGAGAACTTCCTGGATTTTCTCGAGTTGCGGCAGGTGTTCTCGAGTTACGACGGGGACCTCAGGGACCCGCCATGGTGGCCTCAGGAGAGGCCAGTCCCCATGCGAGTTGCTAGGGGGCCTCTCGGGATTCCTCTCCCGTCGATACCGGGGCCAAAAACCTTGTGTGGATTCAGGGCCGGAACCGAGGATTCCTCTCAGGGGCTGACATGGATCTTTGGGTACTTCTGGAGTCTCCCCAGGAGAGTCAGGCCTCGTCTCGAGTGGGGGCATGCACGTGCACTTTCCTTCCAGGCTGTAGCAGCAATGTCACGCTTCCCGTCGCGTGGATCAAAGGATCTGTGGTTTTCCCTCGAGGCTTTCCCACAGGGCTGTCCCACGTGCCACCGTGGTGTGAGTCGATCCTCGGCGTGAAAGATGAGCCAGTGCAGGGCAAAGAGGTTCCTCTGGAATGGACTGAGACATCTGGGGGACTCTTGGAATGGTGGTACGACCATGGAGTTCCTCTCGCCTTTCCTGTTGAGAGTGCCTCCTCTTGAGATGCGACGGGAACGCCGGGAATTCTTTCCCGTTGAAAGCAGGGAAAGGATCCCTCATCTCGAGCTACGAGGGGGAAACGGGGCTCCTCTGGATGTGGGCGGGACCATCGTGCTTCCTCTCTAGTGGAGACGGGTATGGCGGTGAACTTCTTGAGTTGCAGCAAGGGTGTGAAAGACCCTTTCGAAGTTCCAGAGGTTAGGTGTCATTAGTCTCCAGAGGCCTCATCGGAAATAGGCCTCATCTCGCCTGGAAGGGAGAACTTCCTGGATTTTCTCGAGTTGCGGCAGGTGTTCTCGAGTTACGACGGGGACCTCAGGGACCCGCCCTGGTGGCCTCAGGAGAGGCCAGTCCCTAGGCGAGTTGCTAGGGGGCCTCTCGGGATTCCTCTCCCGTCGATACCGGGGCCAAAAACATTGTGTGGAGTCAGGGCCGGAACCGAGGATTCCTCTCAGGGGCTGACATGGATCTTTGGGTACTTCTGGAGTCTCCCCAGTGGAGTCAGGCCTCGTCTCGAGTGGGGGCATGCACGTGCGCTTTCCTTCCAGGCTGTAGCAGCAATGTCACGCTTCCCGTCGCGTGGATCAAAGGATCTGTGGTTTTCCCTCGAGGCTTTCCCTCGAGGCTTTCCCACAGGGCTGTCCCACGTGCCACCGTGGTGTGAGTCGATCCTCGGCGTGAAAGATGAGCCAGTGCAGGGCAAAGAGCTTCCTCTGGAATGGACTGAGACATCTGGGGGACTCTTGGAATGGTGGTACGACCATGGAGTTCCTCTCGCCTTTCCTGTTGAGAGTGACTCCTCTTGAGATGCGACGGGAACGCCGGGAATTCTTTCCCGTTGAAAGCAGGAAAAGGATCCCTCATCTCGAGCTACGAGGGGGAAACGGGGCTCCTCTGGATGTGGGCGGGACCATCGTGCTTCCTCTCGAGTGGAGACGGGTATGGCGGTGAACTTCTTGAGTTGCAGCAAGGGTGTGAAAGACCCTTTCGAAGTTCCAGAGGTTAGGTGTCATTAGTCTCCAGACGACTCATCGGAAATAGGCCTCATCTCGCCTGGAAGGGAGAACTTCCTGGATTTTCTCGAGTTGCGGCAGGTGTTCTCGAGTTACGACGGTGACCTCAGGGACCCGCCCTGGTGGCCTCAGGAGAGGCCAGTCCCCATGCGAGTTGCTAGGGGGCCTCTCGGGATTCCTCTCCCGTCGATACCGTGGCCAAAAACCTTGTGTGGAGTCAGGGCCGGAACCGAGGATTCCTCTCAGGGGCTGACATGGATCTTTGGGTACTTCTGGAGTCTCCCCAGGGGAGTCAGGCCTCGTCTCGAGTGGGGGCATGCACGTGCACTTTCCTTCCTGGCTGTAGCAGCAATGTCACGCTTCCCGTCGCGTGGATCAAAGGATCTGTGGTTTTCCCTCGAGGCTTTCCCACAGGGCTGTCCCACGTGCCACCGTGGTGTGAGTCGATCCTCAGCGTGAAAGATGAGCCAGTGCAGGGCAAAGAGGTTCCTCTGGAATGGACTGAGACATCTGGGGGACTCTTGGAATGGTGGTACGACCATGGAGTTCCTCTCGCCTTTCCTGTTGAGAGTGCCTCCTCTTGAGATGCGACGGGAACGCCGGGAATTCTTTCCCGTTGAAAGCAGGGAATGGATCCCTCATCTCGAGCTACGAGGGGGAAACGGGGCTCCTCTGGATGTGGGCGGGACCATCGTGCTTCCTCTCGAGTGGAGACGGGTATGGCGGTGAACTTCTTGAGTTGCAGCAAGGGTGTGAAAGACCCTTTCGAAGTTCCAGAGGTTAGGTGTCATTAGTCTCCAGAGGCCTCATCGGAAATAGGCCTCATCTCGCCTGGAAGGGAGAACTTCCTGGATTTTCTCGAGTTGCGGCAGGTGTTCTCGAGTTACGACGGGGACCTCAGGGACCCGCCCTGGTGGCCTCAGGAGAGGTCAGTCCCCATGCGAGTTGCTAGGGGGCCTCTCGGGATTCCTCTCCCGTCGATACCGGGGCCAAAAAGCTTGTGTGGAGTCAGGGCCGGAACCGAGGATTCCTCTCAGGGGCTGACATGGATCTTTGGGTACTTCTGGAGTCTCCCCAGGGGAGTCAGGCCTCGTCTCAAGTGGGGGCATGCACGTGCGCTTTCCTTCCAGGCTGTAGCAGCAATGTCACGCTTCCCGTCGCGTGGATCAAAGGATCTGTGGTTTTCCCTCGAGGCTTTCCCTCGAGGCTTTCCCACAGGGCTGTCCCACGTGCCACCGTGTTGTGAGTCGATCCTCGGCGTGAAAGATGAGCCAGTGCAGGGCAAAGAGGTTCCTCTGGAATGGACTGAGACATCTGGGGGACTCTTGGAATGGTGGTACGACCATGGAGTTCCTCTCGCCTTTACTGTTGAGAGTGCCTCCTCTTGAGATGCGACGGGAACGCCGGGAATTCTTACCCGTTGAAAGCAGGGAAAGGATCCCTCATCTCGAGCTACGAGGGGGAAACGGGGCTCCTCTGGATTTGGGCGGGACCATCGTGCTTCCTCTCGAGTGGAGACGGGTATGGCGGTGAACTTCTTGAGTTGCAGCAAGGGTGTGAAAGACCCTTTCGAAGTTCCAGAGGTTAGGTGTCATTAGTCTCCAGAGGCCTCATCGGAAATAGGCCTCATCTCGCCTGGAAGGGAGAACTTCCTGGATTTTCTCGAGTTGCGGCAGGTGTTCTCGAGTTACGACGGGGACCTCAGGGACCCGCCCTGGTGGCCTCAGGAGAGGCCAGTCCCCATGCGAGTTGCTAGGGGGCCTCTCGGGATTCCTCTCCCGTCGATACCGGGGCCAAAAAGCTTGTGTGGAGTCAGGGCCGGAACCGAGGATTCCTCTCAGGGGCTGACATGGATCTTTGGGTACTTCTGGAGTCTCCCCAGGGGAGTCAGGCCTCGTCTCGAGTGGGGGCATGCACGTGCGCTTTCCTTCCAGGCTGTAGCAGCAATGTCACGCTTCCCGTCGCGTGGATCAAAGGATCTGTGGTTTTCCCTCGAGGCTTTCCCTCGAGCATTTCCCACAGGGCTGTCCCACGTGCCACCGTGGTGTGAGTCGATCCTCGGCGTGAAAGATGAGCCAGTGCAGGGCAAAGAGGTTCCTCTGGAATGGACTGAGACATCTGGGGGACTCTTGGAATGGTGGTACGACCATGGAGTTCCTCTCGCCTTTCCTGTTGAGAGTGCCTCCTCTTGAGATGCGACGGGAACACCGGGAATTCTTTCCCGTTGAAACCAGGGAAAGGATCCCGCATCTCGAGCTAAGAGGGGGAAACGAGGCTCCTCTGGATGTGGGCGGGACCATCGTGCTTCCTCTCGAGTGGAGACGGGTATGGCGGTGAACTTCTTGAGTTGCACCAAGGGTGTGAAAGACCCTTTCGAAGTTCAAGAGGTTTGGTGTCATTAGTCTCCAGAGGCCTCATCGGAAATAGGCCTCATCTCGCCTGGAAGGGAGAACTTCCTGGATTTTCTCGAGTTGCGGCAGGTGTTCTCGAGTTACGACGGGGACCTCAGGGACCCGACCTGGTGGCCTCCGGAGAGGCCAGTCCCCATGCGAGTTGCTAGGGGGCCTCTCGGGATTCCTCTCCCGTCGATACCGGGGCCAAAAACCTTGTGTGGAGTCAGGGCCGGAACCGAGGATTCCTCTCAGGGGCTGACATGGATCTTTGGGTACTTCTGGAGTCTCCCCAGTGGAGTCAGACCTCGTCTCGAGTGGGGGCATGCACGTGCGCTTTCCTTCCAGGCTGTAGCAGCAATGTCACGCTTCCCGTCGCGTGGATCAAAGGATCTGTGGTTTTCCCTCGAGGCTTTCCCTCGAGGCTTTCCCACAGGGCTGTCCCACATGCCACCGTGGTGTGAGTCGATCCTCGGCGTGAAAGATGAGCCAGTGCAGGGCAAAGAGGTTCCTCTGGAATGGACTGAGACATCTGGGGGACTCTTGGAATGGTGGTACGACCATGGAGATCCTCTCGCCTTTCCTGTTGAGAGTGCCTCCACTTGAGATGCGACGGGAACGCCGAGAATTCTTTCCCGTTGAAAGCAGGGAAAGGATCCCTCATCTCGAGCACCGAGGGGAAAACGGGGCTCCTCTGGATGTGGGCGGGACCATCGTGCTTCCTCTCGAGTGGAGACGGGTATGGCGGAGAACTTCTTAAGTTGCAGCAAGGGTGTGAAAGACCCTTTCAAAGTTCCAGAGGTTAGGTGTCATTAGTCTCCAGACGCCTCATCGGAAATAGGCCTCATCTCGCCTGGAAGGGAGAACTTCCTGGATTTTCTCGAGTTGCGGCAGGTGTTCTTAAGTTACGACGGGGAACTCAGGGACCCGCCCTGGTGGCCTCAGGAGAGGCCAGTCCCCATGCGAGTTGCTAGGGGGCCTCTCGGGATTCCTCTCCCGTAGATACCGGGGCCAAAAACTTTGAGTGGAGTCAGGGCCGGAACCGAGGATTCCTCTCAGGGGCTGACATGGATCTTTGGGTACTTCTGGAGTCTCCCCAGGGGAGTCAGGCCTCGTCTCGAGTGGGGGCATGCACGTGCGCTTTCCTTCCAGGCTGTAGCAGCAATGTCACGCATCCCGTCACGTGGATCAAAGGATCTGTGATTTTCACTCGAGGCTTTCCCTCGAGGCTTTCCCACAGGGCTGTCCCACGTGCCACCGTGGTGTGAGTCGATCCTCGGCGTGAACGATGAGCCAGTGCAGGGCAAAGAGTTTCCTCTGGAATGGACTGAGACATCTGGGGGACTCTTGGAATGGTGGTACGACCATGGAGTTCCTCTCGCCTTTCCTGTTGAGAGTGCCTCCTCTTGAGATGCGACGGGAACGCCGGGAATTCTTTCCCGTTGAAAGCAGGGAAAGGATCCCTCATCTCGAGCTACGAGGGGGAAACGGGGCTCCTCTGGATGTGGGCGGGACCATCGTGCTTCCTCTCGAGTGGAGACGGGTATGGCGGTGAACTTCTTGAGTTGCAGCAAGGGTGTGAAAGACCCTTTCGAAGTTCCAGAGGTTAGGTGTCATTAGTCTCCAGACGCCTCATCGGAAATAGGCCTCATCTCGCCTGGAAGGGAGAACTTCCTGGATTATCTCGAGTTGCGGCAGGTGTTCTCGAGTTACGACGGGGACCTCAGGGACCCGCCCTGGTGGCCTCAGGAGAGGCCAGTCCCCATGCGAGTTGCTAGGGGGCCTCTCGGGATTCCTCTCCCGTCGATACCGGGGCCAAAAACCTTGTGTGGAGTCAGGGCCGGAACCGAGGATTCCTCTCAGGGGCTGACATGGATCTTTGGGTACTTCTGGAGTCTCCCCAGGGGAGTCAGGCCTCGTCTCGAGTGGGGGCATGCACGTGCACTTTCCTTCCAGGCTGTAGCAGCAATGTCACGCTTCCCGTCGCGTGGATCAAAGGATCTGTGGTTTTCCCTCGAGGCTTTCCCACAGGGCTGTCCCACGTGCCACCGTGGTGTGAGTCGATCCTCGGCGTGAAAGATGAGCCAGTGCAGGGCAAAGAGGTTCCTCTGGAATGGACTGAGACATCTGGGGGACTCTTGGAATGGTGGTACGACCATGGAGTTCCTCTCGCCTTTCCTGTTGAGAGTGCCTCCTCTTGAGATGCGACGGGAACGCCGGGAATTCTTTCCCGTTGAAAGCAGGGAAAGGATCCCTCATCTCGAGCTACGAGGGGGAAACGGGGCTCCTCTGGATGTGGGCGGGACCATCGTGCTTCCTCTCTAGTGGAGACTGGTATGGCGTTGAACTTCTTGAGTTGCAACAAGGGTGTGAAAGACCCTTTCGAAGTTCCAGAGGTTAGGTGTCATTAGTCTCCAGAGGCCTCATCGGAAATAGGCCTCATCTCGCCTGGAAGGGAGAACTTCCTGGATTTTCTCGAGTTGCGGCAGGTGTTCTCGAGTTACGACGGGGACCTCAGGGACCCGCCCTGGTGGCCTCAGGAGAGGCCAGTCCCTATGCGAGTTGCTAGGGGGCCTCTCGGGATTCCTCTCCCGTTGATACCGGGGCCAAAAACCTTGTGTGGAGTCAGGGCCGGAACCGAGGATACCTCTCAGGGGCTGACATGGATCTTTGGGTACTTCTGGAGTCTCCCCAGGGGAGTCAGGCCTCGTCTCGAGTGGGGGCATGCACGTGCGCTTTCCTTCCAGGCTGTAGCAGCAATGTCACGCTTCCCGTCGCGTGGATCAAAGGATCTGTGGTTTTCCCTCGAGGCTTTCCCTCGAGGCTTTCCCACAGGGCTGTCCCACGTGCCACCGTGGTGTGAGTCAATCCTGGGCGTGAAAGATGAGCCAGTGCAGGGCAAAGAGGTTCCTCTGGAATGGACTGAGACATCTGGGGGACTCTTGGAATGGTGGTACGACCATGGAGTTCCTCTCGCCTTTCCTGTTGAGAGTGCCTCCTCTTGAGATGCGACGGGAACGCCGGGAATTCTTTCCCGTTTAAAGCAGGGAAAGGATCCCTCATCTCGAGCTACGAGGGGGAAACGGGGCTCCTCTGGATGTGGGCGGGACCATCGTGCTTCCTCTCTAGTGGAGACGGGTATGGTGGTGAACTTCTTGAGTTGCAGCAAGGCTGTGAAAGACCCTTTCGAAGTTCCAGAGGTAAGGTGTCATTAGTCTCCAGACGCCTCATCGGAAATAGGCCTCATTTCGCCTGGAAGGGAGAACTTCCTGGATTTTCTCCAGTTGCGGCAGGTGTTCTCGAGTTACGACGGGGACCTCAGGGACCCGCCCTGGTGGCCTCAGGAGAGGCCAGTCCCTATGCGAGTTGCTAGGGGGCCTCTCGGGATTCCTCTCCCGTCGATACCGGGGCCAAAAACCTTGTGTGGAGTCAGGGCCAGAACCGAGGATTCCTCTCAGGGGCTGACATGGATCTTTGGGTACTTCTGGAGTCTCCCCAGGGGAGTCAGGCCTCGTCTCGAGTGGGGGCATGCACGTGCACTTTCCTTCCAGGCTGTAGCAGCAATGTCACGCTTCCCGTCGCGTGGATCAAATGATGTGTGGTTTTCCCTAGAGGCTTTTCCACATGGCTGTCCCACGTGCCACCGTGGTGTGAGTCGATCCTCGGCGTGAAAGATGAGCCAGTGCAGGGCAAAGAGGTTCCTCTGGAATGGACTGAGACATCTGGGGGACTCTTGGAATGGTGGTACGACCATGGAGTTCCTCTCGCCTTTCCTGTTGAGAGTGCCTCCTCTTGAGATGCGAAGGGAACGCCGGGAATTCTTTCCCGTTGAAAGCAGGGAAAGGATCCCTCATCTCGAGCTACGAGGGGGAAACGGGGCTCCGCTGGATGTGGGCGGGACCATCGTGCTTCCTCTCGAGTGGAGACGGGTATGGCGGTGAACTTCTTGAGTTGCACCAAGGGTGTGAAAGACCCTTTCGAAGTTCAAGAGGTTTGGTGTCATTAGTCTCCAGAGGCCTCATCGGAAATAGGCCTCATCTCGCCTGGAAGGGAGAACTTCCTGGATTTTCTCGAGTTGCGGCAGGTGTTCTCGAGTTACGACGGGGACCTCAGGGACCTACCCTGGTGGCCTCCGGAGAGGCCAGTCCCCATGCGAGTTGCTAGGGGGCCTCTCGGGATTCCTCTCCCGTCGATACCGGGGCCAAAAACCTTGTGTGGAGTCAGGGCCGGAACCGAGGATTCCTCTCAGGGGCTGACATGGATCTTTGGGTACTTCTGGAGTCTCCCCAGTGGAGTCAGACCTCGTCTCGAGTGGGGGCATGCACGTGCGCTTTCCTTCCAGGCTGTAGCAGCAATGTCACGCTTCCCGTCGCGTGGATCAAAGGATCTGTGGTTTTCCCTCGAGGCTTTCCCTCGAGGCTTTCCCACAGGGCTGTCCCACGTGCCACCGTGGTGTGAGTCGATCCTCGGCGTGAAAGATGAGCCAGTGCAGGGCAAAGAGTTTCCTCTGGAATGGACTGAGACATCTGGGGGACTCTTGGAATGGTGGTACGACCATGGAGTTCCTCTCGCCTTTCCTGTTGAGAGTGCCTCCTCTTGAGATGCGACGGGAACGCCGGGAATTCTTTCCCGTTGAAAGCAGGGAAAGGATCCCTCATCTCGAGCTACGAGGGGGAAACGGGGCTCCTCTGGATGTGGGCGGGACCATCGTGCTTACTCTCGAGTGGAGACGGGTATGGCGGTGAACTTCTTGAGTTGCAGCAAGGGTGTGAAAGACCCTTTCGAAGTTCCAGAGGTTAGGTGTCATTAGTCTCCAGACGCCTAATCGGAAATAGGCCTCATCTCGCCTGGAAGGGAGAACTTCCTGGATTTTCTCGAGTTGCGGCAGGTGTTCTCGAGTTACGACGGGGACCTCAGGGACCAGCCCTGGTGGCCTCAGGAGAGGCCAGTCCCCATGCGAGTTGCTAGGGGGCCTCTCGGGATTCCTCTCCCGTCGATACCGGGGCCAAAAACCTTGTGTGGAGTCAGGGCCGGAACCGAGGATTCCTCTCAGGGGCTGACATGGATCTTTGGGTACTTCTGGAGTCTCCCCAGGGGAGTCAGGCCTCGTCTCGAGTGGGGGCATGCACGTGCACTTTCCTTCCAGGCTGTAGCAGCAATGTCACGCTTCCCGTCGCGTGGATCAAAGGATCTGTGGTTTTCCCTCGAGGCTTTCCCACAGGGCTGTCCCACGTGCCACCGTGGTGTGAGTCGATCCTGGGCGTGAAAGATGAGCCAGTGCAGGGCAAAGAGGTTCCTCTGGAATGGACTGAGACATCTGGGGGACTCTTGGAATGGTGGTACGACCATGGAGTTCCTCTCGCCTTTCCTGTTGAGAGTGCCTCCTCTTGAGATGCGACGGGAACGCCGGGAATTCTTTCCCGTTGAAAGCAGGGAAAGGATCCCTCATCTCGAGCTACGAGGGGGAAACGGGGCTCCTCTGGATGTGGGCGGGACCATCGTGCTTCCTCTCGAGTGGAGACGGGTATGGCGGTGAACTTCTTGAGTTGCAGCAAGGGTGTGAAAGACCCTTTCGAAGTTCCAGAGGTTAGGTGTCATTAGTCTCCAGACGCCTCATCGGAAATAGGCCTCATCTCGCCTGGAAGGGAGAACTTCCTGGATTTTCTCGAGTTGCGGCAGGTGTTCTCGAGTTACGACGGGGACCTCAGGGACCCGCCCTGGTGGCCTCAGGAGAGGCCAGTCCCCATGCGAGTTGCTAGGGGGCCTCTCGGGATTCCTCTCCCGTCGATACCGGGGCCAAAAACCTTGTGTGGAGTCAGGGCCGGAACCGAGGATTCCTCTCAGGGGCTGACATGGAACTTTGGGTACTTCTGGAGTCTCCCCAGGGGAGTCAGGCCTCGTCTCGAGTGGGGGCATGCACGTGCACTTTCCTTCCAGGCTGTAGCAACAATGTCACGCTTCCCGTCGCGTGGATCAAAGGATCTGCGGTTTTCGCTCGAGGCTTTCCCTCGAGGCTTTCCCACAGGGCTGTCCCACGTGACACCGTGGTGTGAGTCGATTCTCGGCGTGAAAAATGAGCCAGTGCAGGGCAAAGAGGTTCCTCTGGAATGGACTGAGACATCTGGGGGACTCTTGGAATGGTGGTACGACCATGGAGTTCCTCTCGCCTTTCCTGTTGAGAGTGCCTCCTCTTGAGATGCGACGGGAACGCCGGGAATTCTTTCCCGTTGAAAGCAGGGAAAGGATCCCTCATCTCGAGCTACGAGGGGGAAACGGGGCTCCTCTGGATGTGGGCGGGACCATCCTGCTTCCTCTTGAGTGGACACGGGTATGGCGGTGAACTTCTTGAGTTGCAGCAAGGGTGTGAAAGACCCTTTCGAAGTTCCAGAGGTTAGGTGTCATTAGTCTCCAGACGCCTCATCGGAAATAGGCCTCATCTCGCCTGGAAGGGAGAACTTCCTGGATTTTCTCGAGTTGCGGCAGGTGTTCTCGAGTTACGACGGGGACCTCAGGGACCCGCCCTGTTGGACTCAGGAGAGGCCAGTGCCCATGCGAGTTGTTAGGGGGCCTCTCGGGATTCCTCTCCCGTCGATACCGGGGCCAAAAACCTTGTGTGGAGTCAGGGCCGGAACCGAGGATTCCTCTCAGGGGCTGGCATGGATCTTTGGGTACTTCTGGAGTCTCCCCAGGGGAGTCAGGCCTCGTCTCGAGTGGGGGCATGCGCGTGCGCTTTCCTTCCAGGCTTTAGCAGCAATGTCACGCTTCCGGTCGCTTGGATCAAAGGATCTGTGGTTTTCCCTCGAGGCTTTCCCTCGAGGCTTTCCCACAGGGCTGTCCCACGTGCCACCGTGGTGTGAGTCGATCCTCGGCGTGAAAGATGAGCCAGTGCAGGGCAAAGAGGTTCCTCTGGAATGGACTGAGACATCTGGGGGACTCTTGGAATGGTGGTACGACCATGGAGTTCCTCTCGCCTTTCCTGTTGAGAGTGCCTCCTCTTGAGATGCGACGGGAACGCCGGGAATTTTTTGCCGTTGAAAGCAGGGAAAGGATCCCTCATCTCGAGCTACGAGGGGGAAACGGGGCTCCTCTGGATGTGGGCGGGACCATCGTGCTTAATCTCTAGTGGAGACGGGAATGGTGGTGAACTTCTTGAGTTGCAGCAAGGCTGTGAAAGACCCTTTCGAAGTTCCAGAGGTAAGGTGTCATTAGTCTCCAGACGCCTCATCGGAAATAGGCCTCATGTCGCCTGGAAGGGAGAACTTCCTGGATTTTCTCGAGTTGCGGCAGGTGTTCTCGAGTTACGACGGGGACCTCAGGGACCCGCCCTGGTGGCCTCAGGAGAGGCCAGTCCCTATGCGAGTTGCTAGGGGGCCTCTCGGGATTCCTCTCCCGTCGATACCGGGGCCAAAAACCTTGTGTGGAGTCAGGGCCGGAACCGAGGATTCCTCTCAGGGGCTGACATGGATCTTTGGGTACTTCTGGAGTCTCCCCAGGGGAGTCAGGCCTCGTCTCGAGTGGGGGCATGCACGTGCACTTTCCTTCCAGGCTGTAGCAGCAATGTCACGCTTCCCGTCGCGTGGATCAAATGATGTGTGGTTTTCCCTCGAGGCTTTCCCACAGGGCTGTCCCACGTGCCACCGTGGTGTGAGTCGATCCTCGGCGTGAAAGATGAGCCAGTGCAGGGCAAAGAGGTTCCTCTGGAATGGACTGAGACATCTGGGGGACTCTTGGAATGGTGGTACGACCATGGAGTTCCTCTCGCCTTTCCTGTTGAGAGTGCCTCCTCTTGAGATGCGACGGGAACGCCGGGAATTTTTTGCCGTTGAAAGCAGGGAAAGGATCCCTCATCTCGAGCTACAAGGGGGAAACGGGGCTCCTCTGGATGTGGGCGGGACCATCGTGCTTTCTCTCGAGTGGAGACGGGTATGGCGGTGAACTTCTTGAGTTGCAGCAAGGGTGTGAAAGACCCTTTCGAAGTTCCAGAGGTTAGGTGTCATTAGTCACCAGACGCCTCATCGGAAATAGGCCTCATCTCGCCTGGAAGGGAGAACTTCCTTGATTTTCTCTAGTTGCGGCAGGTGTTCTCGAGTTACGACGGGGACCTCAGGGACCCGCCCTGTTGGCCTCAGGAGAGGCCAGTCCCTATGCGTGTTGCTAGGGGGCCCCTCGGGATTCCTCTCCCGTCGATACCGGGGCCAAAAACCTTGTGTGGAGTCAGGGCCGGAACCGAGGATTCCTCTCAGGGACTGATATGGATCTTTGGGTACTTCTGGAGTCTCGCCAGGGGAGACAGGCCTCGTCTCGTGTGGGGGCATGCACGTGCACTTTCCTTCCAGGCTGTAGCAGCAATGTCACGCTTCCCGTCGCGTGGATCAAAGGGTCTGCGGTTTTCGCTCGAGGCTTTCCCTCGAGGCTTTCCCACAGGGCTGTCCCACGTGACACCGTGGTGTGAGTCGATTCTCGGCGTGAAAAATGAGCCAGTGCAGGGCAAAGAGGTTCCTCTGGAATGGACTGAAACATCTGGGGGACTCTTGAAATGGTGGTACGACCATGGAGTTCCTCTCGCCTTTCCTGTTGAGAGTGCCTCCTCTTGAGATGCGACGGGAACGCCGGGAATTCTTTCCCGTTGAAAGCAGGGAAAGGATCCCTCATCTCGAGCTACGAGGGGGAAACGGGGCTCCTCTGGATGTGGGCGGGACCATCCTGTTTCCTCTTGAGTGGACACGGGTATGGCGGTGAACTTCTTGAGTTGCAGCAAGGGTGTGAAAGACCCTTTCGAAGTTCCAGAGGTTAGGTGTCATTAGTCTCCAGACGCCTCATCGGAAATAGGCCTCATCTCGCCTGGAAGGGAGAACTTCCTGGATTTTCTCGATTTGCGGCAGGTGTTCTCGAGTTACGACGGGGACCTCAGGGACCCGCCCTGGTGGCCTCAGGAGAGGCCAGTCCCCATGCGAGTTGTTAGGGGGCCTCTCGGGATTCCTCTCCCGTCGATACCGGGGCCAAAAACCTTGTGTGGAGTCAGGGCCGGAACCGAGGATTCCTCTCAGGGGCTGACATGGATCTTTGGGTACTTCTGGAGTCTCCCCAGGGGAGTCAGGCCTCGTCTCGAGTGGGGGCATGCGCGTGCGCTTTCCTTCCAGGCTTTAGCAGCAATGTCACGCTTCCCGTCGCTTGGATCAAAGGATCTGTGGTTTTCCCTCGAGGCTTTCCCTCGAGGCTTTCCCACAGGGCTGTCCCACGTGCCACCGTGGTGTGAGTCGATCCTCGGCGTGAAAGATGAGCCAGTGCAGGGCAAAGAGCTTCCTCTGGAATGGACTGAGACATCTGGGGGACTCTTGGAATGGTGGTACGACCATGGAGATCCTCTCGCCTTTCCTGTTGAGAGTGCCTCCGCTTGAAATGCGACGGGAACGCCGGGAATTCTTTCCCGTTGAAAGCAGGGAAAGGATCCCTCATCTCGAGCACCGAGGGGAAAACGGGACTCCTCTGGATGTGGGCGGGACCATCGTGCTTCCTCTCGAGTGGAGACGGGTATGGCGGAGAACTTCTTGAGTTGCAGCAAGGGTGTGAAAGACCCTTTCAAAGTTCCAGAGGTTAGGTGTCATTAGTCTCCAGAGGCCTCATCGGAAATAGGCCTCATCTCGCCTGGAAGGGAGAACTTCCTGGACTTTCTCGAGTTGCGGCAGGTGTTCTCGAGTTACGACGGGGACCTCAGGGACCCGCCCTGGTGGCCTCAGTAGAGGCCAGTCCCCATGCGAGTTGCTAGGGGGCCTCTCGGGATTCCTCTCCCGTCGATACCGGGGCCAAAAAGCTTGTGTGGAGTCAGGGCCGGAACCGAGGATTCCTCTCAGGGGCTGACATGGATCTTTGGGTACTTCTGGAGTCTCCCCAGGGGAGTCAGGCCTCGTCTCGAGTGGGGGCATGCACGTGCGCTTTCCTTCCAGGCTGTAGCAGCAATGTCACGCTTCCCGTGGTGTGGATCAAAGGATCTGTGGTTTTCCCTCGAGGCTTTCCCTCGAGGCTTTCCCACAGGGCTGTCCCACGTGCCACCGTGGTGTGAGTCGATCCTCGGCGTGAAAGATGAGCCAGTGCAGGGCAAAGAGGTTCCTCTGGAATGGACTGAGACATCTGGGGGACTCTTGGAATGGTGGTACGACCAAGGAGTTCCTCTCGCCTTTCCTGTTGAGAGTACCTCCTCTTGAGATGCGACGGGAACGCCGGGAATTTTTTGCCGTTGAAAGCAGGGAAAGGATCCCTCATCTCGAGCTACAAGGGGGAAACGGGGCTCCTCTGGATGTGGGCGGGACCATCGTGCTTTCTCTCGAGTGGAGACGGGTATGGCGGTGAACTTCTTGAGTTGCAGCAAGGGTGTGAAAGACCCTTTCGAAGTTCCAGAGGTTAGGTGTCATTAGTCACCAGACGCCTCATCGGAAATAGGCCTCATCTCGCCTGGAAGGGAGAACTTCCTTGATTTTCTCGAGTTGCGGCAGGTGTTCTCGAGTTACGACGGGGACCTCAGGGACCCGCCCTGTTGGCCTCAGGAGAGGCCAGTCCCTATGCGTGTTGCTAGGGGGCCCCTCGGGATTCCTCTCCCGTCGATACCGGGGCCAAAAACCTTGTGTGGAGTCAGGGCCGAAACCGAGGATTCCTCTCAGGGACTGATATGGATCTTTGGGTACTTCTGGAGTCTCGCCAGGGGAGACAGGCCTCATCTCGTGTGGGGGCATGCACGTGCACTTTCCTTCCAGGCTGTAGCAGCAATGTCACGCTTCCCGTCGCGTGGATCAAAGGGTCTGCGGTTTTCGCTCGAGGCTTTCCCTCGAGGCTTTCCCACAGGGCTGTCCCACGTGACACCGTGGTGTGAGTCGATTCTCTGCGTGAAAAATGAGCCAGTGCAGGGCAAAGAGGTTCCTCTGGAATGGACTGAGACATCTGGGGGACTCTTGAAATGGTGGTACGACCATGGAGTTCCTCTCGCCTTTCCTGTTGAGAGTGCCTCCTCTTGAGATGCGACGGGAACGCCGGGAATTCTTTCCCGTTGAAAGCAGGGAAAGGATCCCTCATCTCGAGCTACGAGGGGGAAACGGGGCTCCTCTGGATGTGGGCGGGACCATCCTGCTTCCACTTGAGTGGACACGGGTATGGCGGTGAACTTCTTGAGTTGCAGCAAGGGTGTGAAAGACCCTTTCGAAGTTCCAGAGGTTAGGTGTCATTAGTCTCCAGACGCCTCATCGGAAATAGGCCTCATCTCGCCTGGAAGGGAGAACTTCCTGGATTTTCTCGATTTGCGGCAGGTGTTCTCGAGTTACGACGGGGACCTCAGGGACCCGCCCTGGTGGCCTCAGGAGAGGCCAGTCCCCATGCGAGTTGTTAGGGGGCCTCTCGGGATTCCTCTCCCGTCGATACCGGGGCCAAAAACCTTGTGTGGAGTCAGGGCCGGAACCGAGGATTCCTCTCAGGGGCTGACATGGATCTTTGGGTACTTCTGGAGTCTCCCCAGGGGAGTCAGGCCTCGTCTCGAGTGGGGGCATGCGCGTGCGCTTTCCTTCCAGGCTTTAGCAGCAATGTCACGCTTCCCGTCGCTTGGATCAAAGGATCTGTGGTTTTCCCTCGAGGCTTTCCCTCGAGGCTTTCCCACAGGGCTGTCCCACGTGCCACCGTGGTGTGAGTCGATCCTCGGCGTGAAAGATGAGCCAGTGCAGGGCAAAGAGCTTCCTCTGGAATGGACTGAGACATCTGGGGGACTCTTGGAATGGTGGTACGACCATGGAGATCCTCTCGCCTTTCCTGTTGAGAGTGCCTCCGCTTGAGATGCGACGGGAACGCCGGGAATTCTTTCCCGTTGAAAGCAGGGAAAGGATCCCTCATCTCGAGCACCGAGGGGAAAACGGGACTCCTCTGGATGTGGGCGGGACCATCGTGCTTCCTCTCGAGTGGAGACGGGTATGGCGGAGAACTTCTTGAGTTGCAGCAAGGGTGTGAAAGACCCTTTCAAAGTTCCAGAGTTTAGGTGTCATTAGTCTCCAGAGGCCTCATCGGAAATAGGCCTCATCTCGCCTGCAAGGGAGAACTTCCTGGACTTTCTCGAGTTGCGGCAGGTGTTCTCGAGTTACGACGGGGACCTCAGGGACCCGCCCTGGTGGCCTCAGGAGAGGCCAGTCCCCATGCGAGTTGCTAGGGGGCCTCTCGGGATTCCTCTCCCGTCGATACCGGGGCCAAAAAGCTTGTGTGGAGTCAGGGCCGGAACCGAGGATTCCTCTCAGGGGCTGACATGGATCTTTGGGTACTTCTGGAGTCTCCCCAGGGGAGTCAGGCCTCGTCTCGAGTGGGGGCATGCACGTGCGCTTTCCTTCCAGGCTGTAGCAGCAATGTCACGCTTCCCGTCGCGTGGATCAAAGGATCTGTGGTTTTCCCTCGAGGCTTTCCCTCGAGGCTTTCCCACAGGGCTGTCCCACGTGCCACCGTGTTGTGAGTCGATCCTCGGCGTGAAAGATGAGCCAGTGCAGGGCAAAGAGGTTCCTCTGGAATGGACTGAGACATCTGGGGGACTCTTGGAATGGTGGTACGACCATGGAGTTCCTCTCGCCTTTCCTGTTTAGAGTGCCTCCTCTTGAGATGCGACGGGAACGCCGGGAATTCTTTCCCGTTGAAACCAGGGAAAGGATCCCTCATCTCGAGCTACGAGGGGGAAACGGGACTCCTCTGGATGTGGGCGGGACCACCGTGCTTCCTCTCGAGTGGAGACGGGTATGGCGGTGAACTTCTTGAGCTGCAGCAAGGGTGTGAAAGACCCTTTCGAAGTTCCAGAGGTATGGTGTCATTAGTCTCCAGAGGCCTCATCGGAAATAGGCCTCATCTCGCCTGGAAGGGAGAACTTCCTGGATTTTCTCGAGTTGCGGCAGGTGTTCTCGAGTTACGACGGGGACCTCAGGGACCCGCCCTGGTGGCCTCCGGAGAGGCCAGTCCCCATGCGAGTTGCTAGGGGGCCTCTCGGGATTCCTCTCCCGTCGATACCAGGGCCAAAAACCTTGTGTGGAGTAAGGGCCGGAACCGAGGATTCCTCTCAGGGGCTGACATGGATCTTTGGGTACTTCTGGAGTCTCCCCAGTGGAGTCAGGCCTCGTCTCGAGTGGGGGCATGCACGTGCGCTTTCCTTCCAGGCTGTAGCAGCAATGTCACGCTTCCCGTCGCTTGGATCAAAGGATCTGTGGTTTTCCCTCGAGGCTTTCCCTCGAGGCTTTCCCACAGGGCTGTCCCACGTGCCACCGTGGTGTGAGTCGATCCTCGGCGTGAAAGATGAGCCAGTGCAGGGCAAAGAGCTTCCTCTGGAATGGACTGAGACATCTGGGGGACTCTTGGAATGGTGGTACGACCATGGAGTTCCTCTCGCCTTTCCTGTTGAGAGTGCCTCCTCTTGAGATGCGACGGGAACGCAGGGAATTCTTTCCCGTTGAAAGCAGGGAAGGGATCCCTCATCTCGAGCTACGAGGGGGAAACGGGGCTCCTTTGGATGTGGTCGGGACCATCGTGCTTCCTCTCGAGTGGAAACGGGTATGGCAGAGAACTTCTTGAGTTGCAGCAAGGGTGTGAAAGACCCTTTCGAAGTTACAGAGGTTAGGTGTCATTAGTCTCCAGACGCCTCATCGGAAATAGGCCTCATCTCGCCTGGAAGGGAGAACTTCCTGGATTTTCTCGAGTTGCGGCAGGTGTTCTCGAGTTACGACGGGGACCTCAGGGACGGGCCCTGGTGGCCTCAGGAGAGGCCAGTCCCCATGCGAGTTGCTAGGGGGCCTCTCGGGATTCCTCTCCCGTCGATACCGGGGCCAAAAACCTTGTGTGGAGTCAGGGCCGGAACCGAGGATTCCTCTCAGGGGCTGACATGGATCTTTGGGTACTTCTGGAGTCTCCCCAGGGGAGTCAGGCCTCGTCTCGAGTGGGGGCATGCACGTGCGCTTTCCTTCCAGGCTGTAGCAGCAATGTCACGCTTCCCGTCGCGTGGATCAAAGGATCTGTGGTTTTCCCTCGAGGCTTTCCCTCGAGGCTTTCCCACAGGGCTGTCCCACGTGCCACCGTGGTGTGAGTCGATCCTCGGCGTGAAAGATGAGCCAGTGCAGGGCAAAGAGCTTCCTCTGGAATGGACTGAGACATCTGGGGGACTCTTGGAATGGTGGTACGACCATGGAGTTCCTCTCGCCTTTCCTGTTTAGAGTGCCTCCTCTTGAGATGCGACGGGAACGCCGGGAATTCTTTCCCGTTGAAAGCAGGGAAAGGATCCCTCATCTCGAGCTACGAGGGGGAAACGGGGCTCCTCTGGATGTGGGCGGGACCATCGTGCTTCCTCTCGAGTGGAGACGGGTATGGCGGTGAACTTCTTGAGTTGCAGCAAGGGTGTGAAAGACCCTTTCGAAGTTCCAGAGGTTTGGTGTGATTAGTCTCCAGAGGCCTCATCGGAAATAGGCCTCATCTCGCCTGGAAGGGTGAACTTCCTGGATTTTCTCGAGTTGCGGCAGGTGTTCTCGAGTTACGACGGGGACCTCAGGGACCCGCCCTGGTGGCCTCAGGAGAGGCCAGTCCCCATGCGAGTTGCTAGGGGGCCTCTCGGGATTCCTCTCCCGTCGATACCGGGGCCAAAAACCTTGTGTGGAGTCAGGGCCGGAACCGAGGATTCCTCTCAGGGGCTGACATGGATCTTTGGGTACTTCTGGAGTCTCCCCAGGGGAGTCAGGCCTCGTCTCGAGTGGGGGCATGCACGTGCGCTTTCCTTCCAGGCTGTAGCAGCAATGTCACGCTTCCCGTCGCGTGGATCAAAGGATCTGTGGTTTTCCCTCGAGGCTTTCCCACAGGGCTGTCCCACGTGCCACCGTGGTGTGAGTCGATCCTCAGCGTGAAAGATGAGCCAGTGCAGGGCAAAGAGGTTCCTCTGGAATGGACTGAGACATCTGGGGGACTCTTGGAATGGTGGTACGACCATGGAGTTCCTCTCGCCTTTCCTGTTGAGAGTGCCTCCTCTTGAGATGCGACGGGAACGCCGGGAATTCTTTCCCGTTGAAAGCAGGGAAAGGATCCCTCATATCGAGCTACGAGGGGGAAACGGGGCTCCTCTGGATGTGGGCGGGACCATCGTGCTTCCTCTCGAGTGGAGACGGGTATGGCGGTGAACTTCTTGAGTTGCACCAAGGGTGTGAAAGACCCTTTCGAAGTTCCAGAGGTTTGGTGTCATTAGTCTCCAGAGGCCTCATCGGAAATAGGCCTCATCTCGCCTGGAAGGGAGAACTTCCTGGATTTTCTCGAGTTGCGGCAGGTGTTCTCGAGTTACGACGGGGACCTCAGGGACCCGCCCTGGTGGCCTCAGGAGAGGCCAGTCCCCATGCGAGTTGCTAGGGGGCCTCTCGGGATTCCTCTCCCGTCGATACCGGGGCCAAAAACCTTGTGTGGAGTCAGGGCCGGAACCGAGGATTCCTCTCAGGGGCTGACATGGATCTTTGGGTACTTCTGGAGTCTCCCCAGTGGAGTCAGACCTCGTCTCGAGTGGGGGCATGCACGTGCGCTTTCCTTCCATGCTGTAGCAGCAATGTCACGCTTCCCGTCGCGTGGATCAAAGGATCTGTGGTTTTCCCTCGAGGCTTTCCCTCGAGGCTTTCCCACAGGGCTGTCCCACGTGCCACCGTGGTGTGAGTCGATCCTCGGCGTGAAAGATGAGCCAGTGCAGGGCAAAGAGCTTCCTCTGGAATGGACTGAGACATCTGGGTGACTCTTGGAATGGTGGTACGACCATGGAGATCCTCTCGCCTTTCCTGTTGAGAGTGCCTCCGCTTGAGATGCGACGGGAACGCCGGGAATTCTTTCCCGTTGAAAGCAGGGAAAGGATCCCTCATCTCGAGCACCGAGGGGAAAACGGGACTCCTCTGGATGTGGGCGGGACCATCGTGCTTCCTCTCGAGTGGAGACGGGTATGGCGGAGAACTTCTTGAGTTGCAGCAAGGGTGAGAAAGACCCTTTCAAAGTTCCAGAGGTTAGGTGTCATTAGTCTCCAGACGCCTAATCGGAAATAGGCCTCATCTCGCCTGGAAGGGAGAACTTCCTGGATTTTCTCGAGTTGCGGCAGGTGTTCTTAAGTTACAACGGGGAACTCAGGAACCCGCCCTGGTGGCCTCAGGAGAGGCCAGTCCCCATGCGAGTTGCTAGGGGGCCTCTCGGGATTCCTCTCCCGTCGATACCGGGGCCAAAAACCTTGAGTGGAGTCAGGGCCGGAACCGAGGATTCCTCTCAGGGGCTGACATGGATCTTTGGGTACTTCTGGAGTCTCCCCAGGGGAGTCAGGCCTCGTCTCGAGTGGGGGCATGCACGTGCGCTTTCCTTCCAGGCTGTAGCAGCAATGTCACGCTTCCCGTCACGTGGATCAAAGGATCTGTGGTTTTCCCTCGAGGCTTTCCCTCGAGGCTTTCCCACAGGGCTGTCCCACGTGCCACCGTGGTGTGAGTCGATCCTCGGCGTGAAAGATGAGCCAGTGCAGGGCAAAGAGTTTCCTCTGGAATGGACTGAGACATCTGGGGGACTCTTGGAATGGTGGTACGACCATGGAGTTCCTCTCGCCTTTCCTGTTGAGAGTGCCTCCTCTTGATATGCGACGGGAACGCCGGGAATTCTTTCCCGTTGAAAGCAGGGAAAGGATCCCTCATCTCGAGCTCCGAGGGGGAAACGGGGCTCCTCTGGATGTGGGCGGGACCATCGTGCTTCCTCTCGAGTGGAGACGGGTATGGCGGTGAACTTCTTGAGTTGCAGCAAGGGTGTGAAAGACCCTTTCGAAGTTCCAGAGGTTAGGTGTCATTAGTCTCCAGACGCCTCATCGGAAATAGGCCTCATCTCGCCTGGAAGGGAGAACTTCCTGGATTTTCTCGAGTTGAGGCAGGTGTTCTCGAGTTACGACGGGGACCTCAGGGACCCGCCCTGGTGGCCTCAGGAGAGGCCAGTCCCCATGCGAGTTGCTAGGGGGCCTCTCGGGATTCCTCTCCCGTCGATACCGGGGCCAAAAACTTTGTGTGGAGTCAGGGCCGGAACCGAGGATTCCTCTCAGGGGCTGACATGGATCTTTGGGTACTTCTGGAGTCTCCCCAGGGGAGTCAGGCCTCGTCTCGAGTGGAGGCATGCACGTGCACTTTCCTTCCAGGCTGTAGCAGCAATGTCACGCTTCCCGTCGCGTGGATCAAAGGATCTGTGGTTTTCCCTCGAGGCTTTCCCACAGGGCTGTCCCACGTGCCACCGTGGTGTGAGTCGATCCTCAGCGTGAAAGATGAGCCAGTGCAGGGCAAAGAGGTTCCTCTGGAATGGACTGAGACATCTGGGGGACTCTTGGAATGGTGGTACGACCATGGAGTTCCTCTCGCCTTTCCTGTTGAGAGTGCCTCCTCTTGAGATGCGACGGGAACGCCGGGAATTCTTTCCCGTTGAAAGCAGGGAAAGGATCCCTCATATCGAGCTACGAGGGGAAACGGGGCTCCTCTGGATGTGGGCGGGACCATCGTGCTTCCTCTCGAGTGGAGACGGGTATGGCGGTGAACTTCTTGAGTTGCACCAAGGGTGTGAAAGACCCTTTCGAAGTTCCAGAGGTTTGGTGTCATTAGTCTCCAGAGGCCTCATCGGAAATAGGCCTCATCTCGCCTGGAAGGGAGAACTTCCTGGATTTTCTCGAGTTGCGGCAGGTGTTCTCGAGTTACGACGGGGACCTCAGGGACCCGCCCTGGTGGCCTCAGGAGAGGCCAGTCCCCATGCGAGTTGCTAGGGGGCCTCTCGGGATTCCTCTCCCGTCGATACCGGGGCCAAAAACCTTGTGTGGAGTCAGGACCGGAACCGAGGATTCCTCTCAGGGGCTGACATGGATCTTTGGGTACTTCTGGAGTCTCCCCAGTGGAGTCAGACCTCGTCTCGAGTGGGGGCATGCACGTGCGCTTTCCTTCCATGCTGTAGCAGCAATGTCACGCTTCCCGTCGCGTGGATCAAAGGATCTGTGGTTTTCCCTCGAGGCTTTCCCTCGAGGCTTTCCCACAGGGCTGTCCCACGTGCCACCGTGGTGTGAGTCGATCCTCGGCGTGAAAGATGAGCCAGTGCAGGGCAAAGAGTTTCCTCTGGAATGGACTGAGACATCTGGGGGACTCTTGGAATGGTGGTACGACCATGGAGTTCCTCTCGCCTTTCCTGTTGAGAGTGCCTCCTCTTGATATGCGACGGGAACGCCGGGAATTCTTTCCCGTTGAAAGCAGGGAAAGGATCCCTCATCTCGAGCTACGAGGGGGAAACGGGGCTCCTCTGGATGTGGGCGGGACCATCGTGCTTCCTCTCGAGTGGAGACGGGTATGGCGGTGAACTTCTTGAGTTGCAGCAAGGGTGTGAAAGATCCTTTCGAAGTTCCAGAGGTTAGGTGTCATTAGTCTCCAGACGCCTCATCGGAAATAGGCCTCATCTCGCCTGGAAGGGAGAACTTCCTGGATTTTCTCGAGTTGCGGCAGGTGTTCTCGAGTTACGACGGGGACCTCAGGGACCCGCCCTGGTGGCCTCAGGAGAGGCCAGTCCCCATGCGAGTTGCTAGGGGGCCTCTCGGGATTCCTCTCCCGTCGATACCGGGGCCAAAAACCTTGTGTGGAGTCAGGGCCGGAACCGAGGATTCCTCTCAGGGGCTGACATGGATCTTTGGGTACTTCTGGAGTCTCCCCAGGGGAGTCAGGCCTCGACTCCAGTGGGGGCATGCACGTGCACTTTCCTTCCAGGCTGTAGCAGCAATGTCACGCTTCCCGTCGCGTGGATCAAAGGATCTGTGGTTTTCCCTCGAGGCTTTCCCACAGGGCTGTCCCACGTGCCACCGTGGTGTGAGTCGATCCTCGGCGTGAAAGATGAGCCAGTGCAGGGCAAAGAGGTTCCTCTGGAATGGACTGAGACATCTTGGGGACTCTTGGAATGGTGGTACGACCATGGAGTTCCTCTCGCCTTTCCTGTTGAGAGTGCCTCCTCTTGAGATGCGACGGGAACGCCGGGAATTCTTTCCCGTTGAAAGCAGGGAAAGGATCCCTCATCTCGAGCTACGAGGGGGAAACGGGGCTCCTCTGGATGTGGGCGGGACCATCGTGCTTCCTCTCTAGTGGAGACGGGTATGGCGGTGAACTTCTTGAGTTGCAGCAAGGGTGTGAAAGACCCTTTCGAAGTTCCAGAGGTTAGGTGTCATTAGTCTCCAGACGCCTCATCGGAAATAGGCCTCATCTCGCCTGGAAGGGAGAACTTCCTGGATTTTCTCGAGTTGCGGCAGGTGTTCTCGAGTTACGACGGGGACCTCAGGGACCCGCCCTGGTGGCCTCAGGAGAGGCCAGTCCCTAGGCGAGTTGCTAGGGGGCCTCTCGGATTCCTCTCCCGTCGATACCGGGGCCAAAAACCTTGTGTGGAGTCAGGGCCGGAACCGAGGATTCCTCTCAGGGGCTGACATGGATCTTTGGGTACTTCTGGAGTCTCCCCAGGGGAGTCAGGCCTCGTCTCGAGTGGGGGCATGCACGTGCGCTTTCCTTCCAGGCTGTAGCAGCAATGTCACGCTTCCCATCGCGTGGATCAAAGGATCTGTGGTTTTCCCTCGAGGCTTTCCCTCGAGGCTTTCCCACAGGGCTGTCCCACGTGCCACCGTGGTGTGAGTCAATCCTGGGCGTGAAAGATGAGCCAGTGCAGGGCAAAGAGGTTCCTCTGGAATGGACTGAGACATCTGGGGGACTCTTGGAATGGTGGTACGACCATGGAGTTCCTCTCGCTTTTCCTGTTGAGAGTGCCTCCTGTTGAGATGCGACGGGAACGCCGTGAATTCTTTCCCGTTTAAAGCAGGGAAAGGATCCCTCATCTCGAGCTACGAGGGGGAAACGGGGCTCCTCTGGATGTGGGCGGGACCATCGTGCTTCCTCTCTAGTGGAGACGGGTATGGTGGTGAACTTCTTGAGTTGCAGCAAGGCTGTGAAAGACCCTTTCGAAGTTCCAGAGGTAAGGTGTCATTAGTCTCCAGACGCCTCATCGGAAATAGGCCTAATTTCGCCTGGAAGGGAGAACTTCCTGGATTTTCTCGAGTTGCGGCAGGTGTTCTCGAGTTACGACGGGGACCTCAGGGACCCGCCCTCGTGGCCTCAGGAGAGGCCAGTCCCTATGCGAGTTGCTAGGGGGCCTCTCGGGATTCCTCTCCCGTCGATACCGGGGCCAAAACCCTTGTGTGGAGTCAGGGCCGGAACCGAGGATTCCTCTCAGGGGCTGACATGGATCTTTGGGTACTTCTGGAGTCTCCCCAGGGGAGTCAGGCCTCGTCTCGAGTGGGGGCATGCACGTGCACTTTCCTTCCAGGCTGTAGCAGCAATGTCACGCTTCCCGTCGCGTGGATCAAATGATGTGTGGTTTTCCCTCGAGGCTTTCCCACAGGGCTGTCCCACGTGCCACCGTGGTGTGAGTCGATCCTCGGCGTGAAAGATGAGCCAGTGCAGGGCAAAGAGGTTCCTCTGGAATGGACTGAGACATCTGGGGGACTCTTGGAATGGTGGTACGACCATGGAGTTCCTCTCGCCTTTCCTGTTGAGAGTGCCTCCTCTTGAGATGCGACGGGAACGCCGGGAATTTTTTGCCGTTGAAAGCAGGGAAAGGATCCCTCATCTCGAGCTACGAGGGGGAAACGGGGATCCTCTGGATGTGGGCGGGACCATCGTGCTTTCTCTCGAGTGGAGACGGGTATGGCGGTGAACTTCTTGAGTTGCAGCAAGGGTGTGAAAGACCCCTTCGAAGTTCCAGAGGTAGGTGTCATTAGTCTCCAGACGCCTCATCGGAAATAGGCCTCATCTCGCCTGGAAGGGAGAACTTCCTTGATTTTCTCGAGTTGCGGCAGGTGTTCTCGAGTTACGACGGGGACCTCAGGGACCCGCCCTGTTGGCCTCAGGAGAGGCCAGTCCCTATGCGTGTTGCTAGGGGGCCCCTCGGGATTCCTCTCCCGTCGATACCGGGGCCAAAAACCTTGTGTGGAGTCAGGGCCGGAACCGAGGATTCCTCTCAGGGACTGATATGGATCTTTGGGTACTTCTGGAGACTCGCCAGGGGAGACAGGCCTCGTCTCTTGTTGGGGCATGCACGTGCACTTTCCTTCCAGGCTGTAGCAGCAATGTCACGCTTCCCGTCGCGTGGATCAAAGGATCTGCGGTTTTTGCTCGAGGCTTTCCCTCGAGGCTTTCCCACAGGGCTGTCCCACGTGACACCGTGGTGTGAGTCGATCCTCGGCGTGAAAGATGAGCCAGTGCAGGGCAAAGAGTTTCCTCTGGAATGGACTGAGACATCTGGGGGACTCTTGGAATGGTGGTACGACCATGGAGTTCCTCTCGCCTTTCCTGTTGAGAGTGCCTCCTCTTGAGATGCGACGGGAACGCCGGGAATTCTTTCCCGTTGAAACCAGGGAAAGGATCCCTCATCTCGAGCTACGAGGGGGAAACGGGGCTCCTCTGGATGTGGGCGGGACCATCGTGCTTCCTCTCGAGTGGAGACGGGTATGGCGGTGAACTTCCTGAGTTGCAGCAAGGGTGTGAAAGACCCTTTCGAAGTTCCAGAGGTTTGGTGTCAATAGTCTCCAGAGGCCTCATCGGAAATAGGCCTCATCTCGCCTGGAAGGGAGAACTACCTGGATATTCTCGAGTTGCGGCAGGTGTTCTCGAGTTACGACGGGGACCTCAGGGACCCGCCCTGGTGGCCTCAGGAGAGGCCAGTTCCCATGCGAGTTGCTAGGGGGTCTCTCGGGATTCCTCTCCCGTCGATACCGGGGCCAAAAAGCTTGTGTGGAGTCAGGGCCGGAACCGAGGATTCTTCTCAGGGGCTGACATGGATCTTTGGGTACTTCTGGAGTCTCCCCAGGGGAGTCAGGCCTCGTCTCGAGTGGGGGCATGCATGTGCGCTTTACTTCCAAGCTGTAGCAGCAATGTCACGCTTCCCGTCGCGTGGATCAAAGGATCTGTGGTTTTCCCTCGAGGCTTTCCCTCGAGGCTTTCCCACAGGGCTGTCCCACGTGCCACCGTGTTGTGAGTCGATCCTCGGCGTGAAAGATGAGCCAGTGCAGGGCAAAGAGGTTCCTCTGAAATGGACTGAGACATCTGGGGGACTCTTGGAATGGTGGTACGACCATGGAGTTCCTCTCGCCTTTCCTGTTGAGAGTGCCTCCTCTTGAGATGCGACGGGAACGCCGGGAATTCTTTCCCGTTGAAAGCAGGGAAAGGATCCCTCATCTCGAGCTACGAGGGGGAAACGGGGCTCCTCTGGATGTGGGCGGGACCATCGTGCTTCCTCTCGAGTGGAGACGGGTATGGCGGTGAACTTCTTGAGTTGCAGCAAGGGTGTGAAAGACCCTTTCGAAGTTCCAGAGGTTTGGTGTCATTAGTCTCCAGAGGCCGCATCGGAAATAGGCCTCATCTCGCCTGGAAGGGAGAACTTCCTGGATTTTCTCGAGTTGCGGCAGGTGTTCTCGAGTTACGACGGGGACCTCAGGGACCCGCCCTGGTGGCCTCAGGAGAGGCCAGTCCCCATGCGAGTTGCTAGGGGGCCTCTCGGGATTCCTCTCCCGTCGATACCGGGGCCAAAAACCTTGTGTGGAGTCAGGGCCGGAACCGAGGATTCCTCTCAGGGGCTGACATGGATCTTTGGGTACTTCTGGAGTCTCCCCAGTGGAGTCAGACCTCGTATCGAGTGGGGGCATGCACGTGCGCTTTCCTTCCAGGCTGTAGTAGCAATGTCACGCTTCCCGTCGCGTGGATCAAAGGATCTGTGGTTTTCCCTCGAGGCTTTCCCTCGAGGCTTTCCCACAGGGCTGTCCCACGTGCCACCGTGGTGTGAGTCGATCCTCGGCGTGAAAGATGAGCCAGTGCAGGGCAAAGAGGTTCCTCTGGAATGGACTGAGACATCTGGGGGACTCTTGGAATGGTGGTGCGACCATGGAGATCCTCTCGCCTTTCCTGTTGAGAGTGCCTCCTCTTGAGATGCGACGGGAACGCCGGGAATTCTTTCCCGTTGAAAGCAGGGAAAGGATCCCTCATCTCGAGCACCGAGGGGAAAACGGGGCTCCTCTGGATGTGGGCGGGACCATCGTGCTTCCTCTCGAGTGGAGACGGTTATGGCGGAGAACTTCTTGAGTTGCAGCAAGGGTGTGAAAGACCCTTTCAAAGTTCCAGAGGTTAGGTGTCATTAGTCTCCAGACGCCTCATCGGAAATAGGCCTCATCTCGCCTGGAAGGGAGAACTTCCTGGATTTTCTCGAGTTGCGGCAGGTGTTCTCGAGTTACGACGGGGACCTCAGGGACCCGCCCTGGTGGCCTCAGGAGAGGCCAGTCCCCATGCGAGTTGCTAGGGGGCCTCTCGGGATTCCTCTCCCGTCGATACCGGGGCCAAAAACCTTGAGTGGAGTCAGGGCCGGAACCGAGGATTCCTCTCAGGGGCTGACATGGATCTTTGGGTACTTCTGGAGTCTCCCCAGGGGAGTCAGGCCTCGTCTCGAGTGGGGGCATGCACGTGCGCTTTCCTTCCAGGCTGTAGCAGCAATGTCACGCTTCCCGTCACGTGGATCAAAGGATCTGTGGTTTTCCCTCGAGGCTTTCCCTCGAGGCTTTCCCACAGGGCTGTCCCACGTGCCACCGTGGCGTGAGTCGATCCTCGGCGTGAAAGATGAGCCAGTGCAGGGCAAAGAGGTTCCTCTGGAATGGACTGAGACATCTGGGGGACTCTTGGAATGGTGGTACGACCATGGAGTTCCTCTCGCCTTTCCTGTTGAGAGTGCCTCCTCTTGAGATGCGACGGGAACGCCGGGAATTCTTTCCCGTTGAAAGCAGGGAAAGGATCCCTCATCTCGAGCTACGAGGGGGAAACGGGGCTCCTCTGGATGTGGGCGGGACCATCGTGCTTCCTCTCGAGTGGAGACGGGTATGGCGGTGAACTTCTTGAGTTGCAGCAAGGGTGTGAAAGACCCTTTCGAAGTTCCAGAGGTTAGGTGTCATTAGTCTCCAGAGGCCTCATCGGAAATAGGCCTCATCTCGCTTGGAAGGGAGAACTTCCTGGATTTTCTCGAGTTGCGGCAGGTGTTCTCGAGTTACGACGGGGACCTCAGGGACCCGCCCTGGTGGCCTCAGGAGAGGCCAGTCCCTAGGCGAGTTGCTAGGGGGCCTCTCGGGATTCCTCTCCCGTTGATACCGGGGCCAAAAACCTTGTGT
This sequence comes from Capricornis sumatraensis, assembly GCF_032405125.1. NCBI lineage: Eukaryota > Metazoa > Chordata > Mammalia > Artiodactyla > Bovidae > Capricornis > Capricornis sumatraensis. Next base: position 1,404,714 of record NW_027184625.1, read on the forward strand.
GGAGTCAGGGCCGGAACCGAGGATTCCTCTCAGGGGCTGACATGGATCTTTGGGTACTTCTGGAGTCTCCCCAGGGGAGTCAGGCCTCGTCTCGAGTGGGGGCATGCACGTGCACTTTCCTTCCAGGCTGTAGCAGCAATGTCACGCTTCCCGTCGCGTGGATCAAAGGATCTGTGGTTTTCCCTCGAGGCTTTCCCTCGAGGCTTTCCCACAGGGCTGTCCCACGTGCCACCGTGGTGTGAGTCAATCCTGGGCGTGAAAGATGAGCCAGTGCAGGGCAAAGAGGTTCCTCTGGAATGGACTGAGACATCTGGGGGACTCTTGGAATGGTGGTACGACCATGGAGTTCCTCTCGCCTTTCCTGTTGAGAGTGCCTCCTCTTGAGATGCGACGGGAACGCCGGGAATTCTTTCCCGTTGAAAGCAGGGAAAGGATCCCTCATCTCGAGCTACGAGGGGGAAACGGGGCTCCTCTGGATGTGGGCGGGACCATCGTGCTTCCTCTCTAGTGGAGACGGGTATGGTGGTGAACTTCTTGAGTTGCAGCAAGGCTGTGAAAGACCCTTTCGAAGTTCCAGAGGTAAGGTGTCATTAGTCTCCAGACGCCTCATCGGAAATAGGCCTCATCTCGCCTGGAAGGGAGAACTTCCTGGATTTTCTCGAGTTGCGGCAGGTGTTCTCGAGTTACGACGGGGACCTCAGGGACCCGCCCTGGTGGCCTCAGGAGAGGCCAGTCCCTATGCGAGTTGCTAGGGGGCCTCTCGGGATTCCTCTCCCGTCGATACCGGGGCCAAAAACCTTGTGTGGAGTTAGGGCCGGAACCGAGGATTCCTCTCAGGGGCTGACATGGATCTTTGGGTACTTCTGGAGTCTCCCCAGGGGAGTCAGGCCTCGTCTCGAGTGGGGGCATGCACGTGCACTTTCCTTCCAGGCTGTAGCAGCAATGTCACGCTTCCCGTCGCATGGATCAAATGATGTGTGGTTTTCCCTCGAGGCTTTCCCACAGGGCTGTCCCACGTGCCACCGTGGTGTGAGTCGATCCTCGGCGTGAAAGATGAGCCAGTGCAGGGCAAAGAGGTTCCTCTGGAATGGACTGAGACATCTGGGGGACTCTTGGAATGGTGGTACGACCATGGAGTTCCTCTCGCCTTTCCTGTTGAGAGTGCCTCCTCTTGAGATGCGACGGGAACGCCGGGAATTTTTTGCCGTTGAAAGCAGGGAAAGGATCCCTCATCTCGAGCTACGAGGGGAAACGGGGCTCCTCTGGATGTGGGCGGGACCATCGTGCTTTCTCTCGAGTGGAGACGGGTATGGCGGTGAACTTCTTGAGTTGCAGCAAGGGTGTGAAAGACCCTTTCGAAGTTCCAGAGGTTAGGTGTCATTAGTCTCCAGACGCCTCATCGGAAATAGGCCTCATCTCGCCTGGAAGGGAGAACTTCCTGGATTTTCTCGAGTTGCGGCAGGTGTTCTCGAGTTACGACGGGGACCTCAGGGACCCGCCCTGTTGGCCTCAGGAGAGGCCAGTCCCTATGCATGTTGCTAGGGGGCCCCTCGGGATTCCTCTCCCGTCGATACCGGGGCCAAAAACCTTGTGTGGAGTCAGGGCCGGAACCGAGGATTCCTCTCAGGGCCTGATATGGATCTTTGGGTACTTCTGGAGTCTCGCCAGGGGAGACAGGTCTCGTCTCGTGTGGGGGCATGCACGTGCGCTTTCCTTCCAGGCTGTAGCAGCAATGTCACGCTTCCCGTCGCGTGGATCAAAGGATCTGCGGTTTTCCCTCGAGGCTTTCCCTCGAGGCTTTCCCACAGGGCTGTCCCACGTGACACCGTGGTGTGAGTCGATTCTCGGCGTGAAAAATGAGCCAGTGCAGGGCAAAGAGGTTCCTCTGGAATGGACTGAGACATCTGGGGGACTCTTGGAATGGTGGTACGACCATGGAGTTCCTCTCACCTTTCCTGTTGAGAGTGCCTCCTCTTGAGATGCGACGGGAACGCCGGGAATTCTTTCCCGTTGAAAGCAGGGAAAGGATCCCTCATCTCGAGCTACGAGGGGGAAACGGGGCTCCTCTGGATGTGGGCAGGACCATCGTGCTTCCTCTCGAGTGGAGACGGGTATGGCGGTGAACTTCTTGAGTTGCAGCAAGGGTGTGAAAGACCCTTTCGAAGTTCCAGAGGTTAGGTGTCATTAGTCTCCAGAGGCCTCATCGGAAATAGGCCTCATCTCGCCTGGAAGGGAGAACTTCCTGGATTTTCTCGAGTTGCGGCAGGTGTTCTCGAGTTTCGACGGGGACCTCAGGGACCCGCCCTGGTGGCCTCAGGAGAGGCCAGTCCCCATGCGAGTTGCTAGGGGGCCTCTCGGGATTCCTCTCCCGTCGATACCGGGGCCAAAAAGCTTGTGTGGAGTCAGGGCCGGAACCGAGGATTCCTCTCAGGGGCTGACATGGATCTTTGGGTACTTCTGGAGTCTCCCCAGTGGAGTCAGGCCTCGTCTCGAGTGGGGGCATGCACGTGCGCTTTCCTTTCAGGCTGTAGCAGCAATGTCACGCTTCCCGTCACGTGGATCAAAGCATCTGTGGTTTTCCCTCGAGGCTTTCCCTCGAGGCTTTCCCACAGGGCTGTCCCACGTGCCACCGTGGTGTGAGTCGATCCTCGGCGTGAAAGATGAGCGAGTGCAGGGCAAAGAGGTTCCTCTGGAATGGACTTAGACATCTGGAGGACTCTTGGAATGGTGGTACGACCATGGAGTTCCTCTCGCCTTTCCTGTTGAGAGTGCCTCCTCTTGAGATGCGACGGGAAAGCTGGGAATTCTTTCCCGTTGAAAGCAGGGAAAGGATCCCTCATCTCGAGCTACGAGGGGGAAACGGGGCTCCTCTGGATGTGGGCGGGACCATCGTGCTTCCTCTCGAGTGGAGACGGGTATGGCGGTGAACTTCTTGAGTTGCAGCAAGGGTGTGAAAGACCCTTTCGAATTTCCAGAGGTTAGGTGTCATTAGTCTCCAGACGCCTCATCGGAAATAGGCCTCATCTCGCCTGGAAGGGAGAACTTCCTGGATTTTCTCGAGTTGCGGCAGGTGTTCTCGAGTTTCGACGGGGACCTCAGGGACCCGCCCTGGTGGCCTCAGGAGAGGCCAGTCCCCATGCGAGTTGCTAGGGGGCCTCTCGGGATTCCTCTCCCGTCGATACCGGGGCCAAAAACCTTGTGTGGAGTCAGGGCCGGAACCGAGGATTCCTCTCAGGGGCTGACATGGATCTTTGGGTACTTCTGGAGTCTCCCCAGGGGAGTCAGGCCTCGTCTCGAGTGGGGGCATGCACGTGCACTTTCCTTCCAGGCTGTAGCAGCAATGTCACGCTTCCCGTCGCGTGGATCAAAGGATCTGTGGTTTTCCCTCGAGGCTTTCCCACAGGGCTGTCCCACGTGCCACCGTGGTGTGAGTCGATCCTCGGCGTGAAAGATGAGCCAGTGCAGGGCAAAGAGGTTCCTCTGGAATGGACTGAGACATCTGGGGGACTCTTGGAATGGTGGTACGACCATGGAGTTCCTCTCGCCTTTCCTGTTGAGAGTGCCTCCTCTTGAGATGCGACGGGAACGCCGGGAATTCTTTCCCGTGGAAAGCAGGGAAAGGATCCCTCATCTCGAGCTACGAGGGGGAAACGGGGCTCCTCTGGATGTGGGCGGGACCATCGTGCTTTCTCTCGAGTGGAGACGGGTATGGCGGTGAACTTCTTGAGTTGCAGCAAGGGTGTGAAAGACCCTTTCGAAGTTCCAGAGGTTAGGTGTCATTAGTCTCCAGACGCCTCATCGGAAATAGGCCTCATCTCGCCTGGAAGGGAGAACTTCCTTGATTTTCTCGAGTTGCGGCAGGTGTTCTCGAGTTACGACGGGGACCTCAGGGACCCGACCTGTTGGCCTCAGGAGAGGCCAGTCCCTATGTGTGTTGCTAGGGGGCCCCTCGGGATTCCTCTCCCGTCGATACCGGGGCCAAAAACCTTGTGTGGAGTCAGGGCCGGAACCGAGGATTCCTCTCAGGGACTGATATGGATCTTTGGGTACCTCTGGAGACTCGCCAGGGGAGACAGGCCTCGTCTCGTGTGGGGGCATGCACGTGCACTTTCCTTCCAGGCTGTAGCAGCAATGTCACGCTTCCCGTCGCGTGGATCAAAGGATCTGCGGTTTTCCCTCGAGGCTTTCCCTCGAGGCTTTCCCACAGGGCTGTCCCACGTGACACCGTGGTGTGAGTCGATTCTCGGCGTGAAAAATGAGCCAGTGCAGGGCAAAGAGGTTCCTCTGGAATGGACTGAGACATCTGGGGGACTCTTGGAATGGTGGTACGACCATGGAGTTCCTCTCGCCTTTCCTGTTGAGAGTGCCTCCTCTTGAGATGCGACGGGAACGCCGGGAATTCTTTCCCGTTGAAAGCAGGGAAAGGATCCCTCATCTCGAGCTACGAGGGGGAAACGGGGCTCCTCTGGATGTGGGCGGGACCATCGTGCTTCCTCTTGAGTGGACACGGGTATGGCGGTGAACTTCTTGAGTTGCAGCAAGGGTGTGAAAGACCCTTTCGAAGTTCCAGAGGTTAGGTGTCATTAGTCTCCAGACGCCTCATCGGAAATAGGCCTCATCTCGCCTGGAAGGGAGAACTTCCTGGATTTTCTCGATTTGGGGCAGGTGTTCTCGAGTTACGACGGGGACCTCAGGGACCCGCCCTGGTGGCCTCAGGAGAGGCCAGTCCCCATGCGAGTTGTTAGGGGGCCTCTCGGGATTCCTCTCCCGTCGATACGGGGGCCAAAAAGCTTGTGTGGAGTCAGGGCCGGAACCGAGGATTCCTCTCAGGGGCTGACATGGATCTTTGGGTACTTCTGGAGTCTCCCCAGGGGAGTCAGGCCTCGTCTCGATTGGGGGAATGCGCGTGCGCTTTCCTTCCAGGCTTTAGCAGCAATGTCACGCTTCCCGTCGCGTGGATCAAAGGATCTGTGGTTTTCCCTCGAGGCTTTCCCTCGAGGCTTTCCCACAGGGCTGTCCCACGTGCCACCGTGGTGTGAGTCGATCCTCGGCGTGAAAGATGAGCCAGTGCAGGGCAAAGAGGTTCCTCTGGAATGGACTGAGACATCTGGGGGACTCTTGGAATGGTGGTACGACCATGGAGTTCCTCTCGCCTTTCCTGTTGAGAGTGCCTCCTCTTGAGATGCGACGGGAACGCCGGGAATTCTTTCCCGTTGAAAGCAGGGAAAGGATCCCTCATCTCGAGCTACGAGGGGGAAACGGGGCTCCTCTGGATGTGGGCGGGACCATCGTGCTTCCTCTTGAGTGGACACGGGTATGGCGGTGAACTTCTTGAGTTGCAGCAAGGCTGTGAAAGACCCTTTCGAAGTTCCAGAGGTTAGGTGTCATTAGTCTCCAGACGCCTCATCGGAAATAGGCCTCATCTCGCCTGGAAGGGAGAACTTCCTGGATTTTCTCGAGTTGCGGCAGGTGTTCTCGAGTTACGACGGGGACCTCAGGGACCCACCCTGGTGGCCTCAGGAGAAGCCAGTCCCTATGCGAGTTGCTAGGGGGCCTCTCGGGATTCCTCTCCCGTCGATACCGGGGCCAAAAACCTTGTGTGGAGTCAGGGCCGGAACCGAGGATTCCTCTCAGGGGCTGACATGGATCTTTGGGTACTTCTGGAGTCTCCCCAGGGGAGTCAGGCCTCGTCTCGAGTGGGGGCATGCACGTGCACTTTCCTTCCAGGCTGTAGCAGCAATGTCACGCTTCCCGTCGCGTGGATCAAATGATGTGTGGTTTTCCCTCGAGGCTTTCCCACAGGGCTGTCCCACGTGCCACCGTGGTGTGAGTCGATCCTCGGCGTGAAAGATGAGCCAGTGCAGGGCAAAGAGCTTCCTCTGGAATGGACTGAGACATCTGGGGGACTCTTGGAATGGTGGTACGACCATGGAGTTCCTCTCGCCTTTCCTGTTGAGAGTGCCTCCTCTTGAGATGCGACGGGAACGCAGGGAATTCTTTCCCGTTGAAAGCAGGGAAAGGATCCCTCATCTCGAGCTACGAGGGGGAAACTGGGCTCCTCTGGATGTGGTCGGGACCATCTTGCTTCCTCTCGAGTGGAGACGGGTATGGTGGTGAACTTCTTGAGTTGCAGCAAGGGTGTGAAAGACCCTTTCGAAGTTCCAGAGGTTAGGTGTCATTAGTCTCCAGACGCCTCATCGGAAATAAGCCTCATCTCGCCTGGAAGGGAGAACTTCCTGGATTTTCTCGAGTTGTGGCAGGTGTTCTCGAGTAACGACGGGGACCTCAGGGACCGGCCCTGGTGGCCTCAGGAGAGGCCAGTCCCCATGCGAGTTGCTAGGGGGCCTCTCGGGATTCCTCTCCCGTCGATACCGGGGCCAAAAACCTTGTGTGGAGTCAGGGCCGGAACCGAGGATTCCTCTCAGTGGCTGACATGGATCTTTGGGTACTTCTGGAGTCTCCCCAGGGGAGTCAGGCCTCGTCTCGAGTGGGGGCTTGCACGTGCGCTTTCCTTCCAGGCTGTAGCAGCAATGTCACGCTTCCCGTCGCGTGGATCAAAGGATCTGTGGTTTTCCCTCGAGGCTTTCCCTCGAGGCTTTCCCACAGGGCTGTCCCACGTGCCACCGTGGTGTGAGTCGATCCTCGGCGTGAAAGATGAGCCAGTGCAGGGCAAAGAGGTTCCTCTGGAATGGACTGAGACATCTGGGGGACTCTTGGAATGGTGGTACTACCATGGAGTTCCTCTCCCCTTTCCTGTTGAGAGTGCCTCCTCTTGAGATGCGACGGGAACGCCGGGAATTCTTTCCCGTTGAAAGCAGGGAAAGGATCCCTCATCTCGAGCTACGAGGGGGAAACGGGGCTCCTCTGGATGTGGGCGGGACCATCGTGCTTCCTCTCGAGTGGAGACGGGTATGGCGGTGAACTTCTTGAGTTGCAGCAAGGGTGTGAAAGACCCTTTCGAAGTTCCAGAGGTTTGGTGTCAATAGTTTCCAGAGGCCTCATCGGAAATAGGCCTCATCTCGCCTGGAAGGGAGAACTTCCTGGATTTTCTCGAGTTGCGGCAGGTGTTCTCGAGTTACGACGGGGACCTCAGGGACCCGCCCTGGTGGCCTCAGGAGAGGCCAGTCCCCATGCGAGTTGCTAGGGGGTCTCTCGGGATTCCTCTCCCGTCGATACCGGGGCCAAAAAGCTTGTGTGGAGTCAGGGCCGGAACCGAGGATTCTTCTCAGGGGCTGACATGGATCTTTGGGTACTTCTGGAGTCTCCCCAGGGGAGTCAGGCCTCGTCTCGAGTGGGGAATGCATGTGCGCTTTCCTTCCAGGCTGTAGCAGCAATGTCACGCTTCCCGTCGCGTGGATCAAAGGATCTGTGGTTTTCCCTCGAGGCTTTCCCTCGAGGCTTTCCCACAGGGCTGTCCCACGTGCCACCGTGTTGTGAGTCGATCCTCGGAGTGAAAGATGAGCCAGTGCAGGGCAAAGAGGTTCCTCTGAAATGGACTGAGACATCTGGGGGACTCTTGGAATGGTGGTACGACCATGGAGTTCCTCTCGCCTTTCCTGTTGAGAGTGCCTCCTCTTGAGATGCGACGGGAACGCCGGGAATTCTTTCCCGTTGAAAGCAGGGAAAGGATCCCTCATCTCGAGCTACGAGGGGGAAACGGGGCTCCTCTGGATGTGGGCGGGACCATCGTGCTTCCTCTCGAGTGGAGACGGGTATGGCGGTGAACTTCTTGAGTTGCAGCAAGGGTGTGAAAGACCCTTTCGAAGTTCCAGAGGTTTGGTGTCATTAGTCTCCAGAGGCCGCATCGGAAATAGGCCTCATCTCGCCTGGAAGGGAGAACTTCCTGGATTTTCTCGAGTTGCGGCAGGTGTTCTCGAGTTACGACGGGGACCTCAGGGACCCGCCCTGGTGGCCTCAGGAGAGGCCAGTCCCCATGCGAGTTGCTAGGGGGCCTCTCGGGATTCCTCTCCCGTCGATACCGGGGCCAAAAACCTTGTGTGGAGTCAGGGCCGGAACCGAGGATTCCTCTCAGGGGCTGACATGGATCTTTGGGTACTTCTGGAGTCTCCCCAGTGGAGTCAGACCTCGTCTCGAGTGGGGGCATGCACGTGCGCTTTCCTTCCAGGCTGTAGTAGCAATGTCACGCTTCCCGTCGCGTGGATCAAAGGATCTGTGGTTTTCCCTCGAGGCTTTCCCTCGAGGCTTTCCCACAGGGCTGTCCCACGTGCCACCGTGGTGTGAGTCGATCCTCGGCGTGAAAGATGAGCCAGTGCAGGGCAAAGAGGTTCCTCTGGAATGGACTGAGACATCTGGGGGACTCTTGGAATGGTGGTGCGACCATGGAGATCCTCTCGCCTTTCCTGTTGAGAGTGCCTCCTCTTGAGATGCGACGGGAACGCCGGGAATTCTTTCCCGTTGAAAGCAGGGAAAGGATCCCTCATCTCGAGCACCGAGGGGAAAACGGGGCTCCTCTGGATGTGGGCGGGACCATCGTGCTTCCTCTCGAGTGGAGACGGGTATGGCGGAGAACTTCTTGAGTTGCAGCAAGGGTGTGAAAGACCCTTTCAAAGTTCCAGAGGTTAGGTGTCATTAGTCTCCAGACGCCTCATCGGAAATAGGCCTCATCTCGCCTGGAAGGGAGAACTTCCTGGATTTTCTCGAGTTGCGGCAGGTGTTCTCGAGTTACGACGGGGACCTCAGGGACCCGCCCTGGTGGCCTCAGGAGAGGCCAGTCCCCATGCGAGTTGCTAGGGGGCCTCTCGGGATTCCTCTCCCGTCGATACCGGGGCCAAAAACCTTGAGTGGAGTCAGGGCCGGAACCGAGGATTCCTCTCAGGGGCTGACATGGATCTTTGGGTACTTCTGGAGTCACCCCAGGGGAGTCAGGCCTCGTCTCGAGTGGGGGCATGCACGTGCGCTTTCCTTCCAGGCTGTAGCAGCAATGTCACGCTTCCCGTCACGTGGATCAAAGGATCTGTGGTTTTCCCTCGAGGCTTTCCCTCGAGGCTTTCCCACAGGGCTGTCCCACGTGCCACCGTGGCGTGAGTCGATCCTCGGCGTGAAAGATGAGCCAGTGCAGGGCAAAGAGTTTCCTCTGGAATGGACTGAGACATCTGGGGGACTCTTGGAATGGTGGTACGACCATGGAGTTCCTCTCGCCTTTCCTGTTGAGAGTGCCTCCTCTTGATATGCGACGGGAACGCCGGGAATTCTTTCCCGTTGAAAGCAGGGAAAGGATCCCTCATCTCGAGCTACGAGGGGGAAACGGGGCTCCTCTGGATGTGGTCGGGACCATCGTGCTTCCTCTCGAGTGGAGACGGGTATGGCGGTGAACTTCTTGAGTTGCAGCAAGGGTGTGAAAGACCCTTTCGAAGTTCCAGAGGTTAGGTGTCATTAGTCTCCAGACGCCTCATCGGAAATAGGCCTCATCTCGCCTGGAAGGGAGAACTTCCTGGATTTTCTCGAGTTGCGGCAGGTGTTCTCGAGTTACGACGGGGACCTCAGGGACCCGCCCTGGTGGCCTCAGGAGAGGCCAGTCCCCATGCGAGTTGCTAGGGGGCCTCTCGGGATTCCTCTCCCGTCGATACCGGGGCCAAAAACCTTGTGTGGAGTCAGTGCCGGAACCGAGAATTCCTCTCAGGGGCTGACATGGATCTTTGGGTACTTCTGGAGTCTCCCCAGGGGAGTCAGGCCTCGTCTCGAGTGGGGGCATGCACGTGCACTTTCCTTCCAGGCTGTAGCAGCAATGTCACGCTTCCCGTCGCGTGGATCAAAGGATCTGTGGTTTTCCCTCGAGGCTTTCCCTCGAGGCTTTCCCACAGGGCTGTCCCACGTGCCACCGTGGTGTGAGTCAATCCTGGGCGTGAAAGATGAGCCAGTGCAGGGCAAAGAGGTTCCTCTGGAATGGACTGAGACATCTGGGGGACTCTTGGAATGGTGGTACGACCATGGAGTTCCTCTCGCCTTTCCTGTTGAGAGTGCCTCCTCTTGAGATGCGACGGGAACGCCGGGAATTCTTTCCCGTTGAAAGCAGGGAAAGGATCCCTCATCTCGAGCTACGAGGGGGAAACGGGGCTCCTCTGGATGTGGGCGGGACCATCGTGCTTCCTCTCTAGTGGAGACGGGTATGGTGGTGAACTTCTTGAGTTGCAGCAAGGCTGTGAAAGACCCTTTCGAAGTTCCAGAGGTAAGGTGTCATTAGTCTCCAGACGCCTCATCGGAAATAGGCCTCATCTCGCCTGGAAGGGAGAACTTCCTGGATTTTCTCGAGTTGCGGCAGGTGTTCTCGAGTTACGACGGGGACCTCAGGGACCCGCCCTGGTGGCCTCAGGAGAGGCCAGTCCCTATGCGAGTTGCTAGGGGGCCTCTCGGGATTCCTCTCCCGTCGATACCGGGGCCAAAAACCTTGTGTGGAGTTAGGGCCGGAACCGAGGATTCCTCTCAGGGGCTGACATGGATCTTTGGGTACTTCTGGAGTCTCCCCAGGGGAGTCAGGCCTCGTCTCGAGTGGGGGCAAGCACGTGCACTTTCCTTCCAGGCTGTAGCAGCAATGTCACGCTTCCCGTCGCGTGGATCAAATGATGTGTGGTTTTCCCTCGAGGCTTTCCCACAGGGCTGTCCCACGTGCCACCGTGGTGTGAGTCGATCCTCGGCGTGAAAGATGAGCCAGTGCAGGGCAAAGAGGTTCCTCTGGAATGGACTGAGACATCTGGGGGACTCTTGGAATGGTGGTACGACCATGGAGTTCCTCTCGCCTTTCCTGTTGAGAGTGCCTCCTCTTGAGATGCGACGGGAACGCCGGGAATTTTTTGCCGTTGAAAGCAGGGAAAGGATCCCTCATCTCGAGCTACGAGGGGAAACGGGGCTCCTCTGGATGTGGGCGGGACCATCGTGCTTTCTCTCGAGTGGAGACGGGTATGGCGGTGAACTTCTTGAGTTGCAGCAAGGGTGTGAAAGACCCTTTCGAAGTTCCAGAGGTTAGGTGTCATTAGTCTCCAGACGCCTCATCGGAAATAGGCCTCATCTCGCCTGGAAGGGAGAACTTCCTGGATTTTCTCGAGTTGCGGCAGGTGTTCTCGAGTTACGACGGGGACCTCAGGGACCCGCCCTGTTGGCCTCAGGAGAGGCCAGTCCCAATGCATGTTGCTAGGGGGCCCCTCGGGATTCCTCTCCCGTCGATACCGGGGCCAAAAACCTTGTGTGGAGTCAGGGCCGGAACCGAGGATTCCTCTCAGGGCCTGATATGGATCTTTGGGTACTTCTGGAGTCTCGCCAGGGGAGACAGGTCTCGTCTCGTGTGGGGGCATGCACGTGCGCTTTCCTTCCAGGCTGTAGCAGCAATGTCACGCTTCCCGTCGCGTGGATCAAAGGATCTGCGGTTTTCCCTCGAGGCTTTCCCTCGAGGCTTTCCCACAGGGCTGTCCCACGTGACACCGTGGTGTGAGTCGATTCTCGGCGTGAAAAATGAGCCAGTGCAGGGCAAAGAGGTTCCTCTGGAATGGACTGAGACATCTGGGGGACTCTTGGAATGGTGGTACGACCATGGAGTTCCTCTCACCTTTCCTGTTGAGAGTGCCTCCTCTTGAGATGCGACGGGAACGCCGGGAATTCTTTCCCGTTGAAAGCAGGGAAAGGATCCCTCATCTCGAGCTACGAGGGGGAAACGGGGCTCCTCTGGATGTGGGCAGGACCATCGTGCTTCCTCTCGAGTGGAGACGGGTATGGCGGTGAACTTCTTGAGTTGCAGCAAGGGTGTGAAAGACCCTTTCGAAGTTCCAGAGGTTAGGTGTCATTAGTCTCCAGAGGCCTCATCGGAAATAGGCCTCATCTCGCCTGGAAGGGAGAACTTCCTGGATTTTCTCGAGTTGCGGCAGGTGTTCTCGAGTTTCGACGGGGACCTCAGGGACCCGCCCTGGTGGCCTCAGGAGAGGCCAGTCCCCATGCGAGTTGCTAGGGGGCCTCTCGGGATTCCTCTCCCGTCGATACCGGGGCCAAAAAGCTTGTGTGGAGTCAGGGCCGGAACCGAGGATTCCTCTCAGGGGCTGACATGGATCTTTGGGTACTTCTGGAGTCTCCCCAGTGGAGTCAGGCCTCGTCTCGAGTGGGGGCATGCACGTGCGCTTTCCTTTCAGGCTGTAGCAGCAATGTCACGCTTCCCGTCACGTGGATCAAAGCATCTGTGGTTTTCCCTCGAGGCTTTCCCTCGAGGCTTTCCCACAGGGCTGTCCCACGTGCCACCGTGGTGTGAGTCGATCCTCGGCGTGAAAGATGAGCGAGTGCAGGGCAAAGAGGTTCCTCTGGAATGGACTTAGACATCTGGAGGACTCTTGGAATGGTGGTACGACCATGGAGTTCCTCTCGCCTTTCCTGTTGAGAGTGCCTCCTCTTGAGATGCGACGGGAAAGCTGGGAATTCTTTCCCGTTGAAAGCAGGGAAAGGATCCCTCATCTCGAGCTACGAGGGGGAAACGGGGCTCCTCTGGATGTGGGCGGGACCATCGTGCTTCCTCTCGAGTGGAGACGGGTATGGCGGTGAACTTCTTGAGTTGCAGCAAGGGTGTGAAAGACCCTTTCGAATTTCCAGAGGTTAGGTGTCATTAGTCTCCAGACGCCTCATCGGAAATAGGCCTCATCTCGCCTGGAAGGGAGAACTTCCTGGATTTTCTCGAGTTGCGGCAGGTGTTCTCGAGTTTCGACGGGGACCTCAGGGACCCGCCCTGGTGGCCTCAGGAGAGGCCAGTCCCCATGCGAGTTGCTAGGGGGCCTCTCGGGATTCCTCTCCCGTCGATACCGGGGCCAAAAACCTTGTGTGGAGTCAGGGCCGGAACCGAGGATTCCTCTCAGGGGCTGACATGGATCTTTGGGTACTTCTGGAGTCTCCCCAGGGGAGTCAGGCCTCGTCTCGAGTGGGGGCATGCACGTGCACTTTCCTTCCTGGCTGTAGCAGCAATGTCACGCTTCCCGTCGCGTGGATCAAAGGATCTGTGGTTTTCCCTCGAGGCTTTCCCACAGGGCTGTCCCACGTGCCACCGTGGTGTGAGTCGATCCTAGGCGTGAAAGATGAGCCAGTGCAGGGCAAAGAGGTTCCTCTGGAATGGACTGAGACATCTGGGGGACTCTTGGAATGGTGGTACGACCATGGAGTTCCTCTCGCCTTTCCTGTTGAGAGTGCCTCCTCTTGAGATGCGACGGGAACGCCGGGAATTCTTTCCCGTGGAAAGCAGGGAAAGGATCCCTCATCTCGAGCTACGAGGGGGAAACGGGGCTCCTCTGGATGTGGGCGGGACCATCGTGCTTTCTCTCGAGTGGAGACGGGTATGGCGGTGAACTTCTTGAGTTGCAGCAAGGGTGTGAAAGACCCTTTCGAAGTTCCAGAGGTTAGGTGTCATTAGTCTCCAGACGCCTCATCGGAAATAGGCCTCATCTCGCCTGGAAGGGAGAACTTCCTTGATTTTCTCGAGTTGCGGCAGGTGTTCTCGAGTTACGACGGGGACCTCAGGGACCCGACCTGTTGGCCTCAGGAGAGGCCAGTCCCTATGTGTGTTGCTAGGGGGCCCCTCGGGATTCCTCTCCCGTCGATACCGGGGCCAAAAACCTTGTGTGGAGTCAGGGCCGGAACCGAGGATTCCTCTCAGGGACTGATATGGATCTTTGGGTACCTCTGGAGACTCGCCAGGGGAGACAGGCCTCGTCTCGTGTGGGGGCATGCACGTGCACTTTCCTTCCAGGCTGTAGCAGCAATGTCACGCTTCCCGTCGCGTGGATCAAAGGATCTGCGGTTTTCCCTCGAGGCTTTCCCTCGAGGCTTTCCCACAGGGCTGTCCCACGTGACACCGTGGTGTGAGTCGATTCTCGGCGTGAAAAATGAGCCAGTGCAGGGCAAAGAGGTTCCTCTGGAATGGACTGAGACATCTGGGGGACTCTTGGAATGGTGGTACGACCATGGAGTTCCTCTCGCCTTTCCTGTTGAGAGTGCCTCCTCTTGAGATGCGACGGGAACGCCGGGAATTCTTTCCCGTTGAAAGCAGGGAAAGGATCCCTCATCTCGAGCTACGAGGGGGAAACGGGGCTCCTCTGGATGTGGGCGGGACCATCGTGCTTCCTCTTGAGTGGACACGGGTATGGCGGTGAACTTCTTGAGTTGCAGCAAGGGTGTGAAAGACCCTTTCGAAGTTCCAGAGGTTAGGTGTCATTAGTCTCCAGACGCCTCATCGGAAATAGGCCTCATCTCGCCTGGAAGGGAGAACTTCCTGGATTTTCTCGATTTGGGGCAGGTGTTCTCGAGTTACGACGGGGACCTCAGGGACCCGCCCTGGTGGCCTCAGGAGAGGCCAGTCCCCATGCGAGTTGTTAGGGGGCCTCTCGGGATTCCTCTCCCGTCGATACGGGGGCCAAAAAGCTTGTGTGGAGTCAGGGCCGGAACCGAGGATTCCTCTCAGGGGCTGACATGGATCTTTGGGTACTTCTGGAGTCTCCCCAGGGGAGTCAGGCCTCGTCTCGAGTGGGGGAATGCGCGTGCGCTTTCCTTCCAGGCTTTAGCAGCAATGTCACGCTTCCCGTCGCGTGGATCAAAGGATCTGTGGTTTTCCCTCGAGGCTTTCCCTCGAGGCTTTCCCACAGGGCTGTCCCACGTGCCACCGTGGTGTGAGTCGATCCTCGGCGTGAAAGATGAGCCAGTGCAGGGCAAAGAGGTTCCTCTGGAATGGACTGAGACATCTGGGGGACTCTTGGAATGGTGGTACGACCATGGAGTTCCTCTCGCCTTTCCTGTTGAGAGTGCCTCCTCTTGAGATGCGACGGGAACGCCGGGAATTCTTTCCCGTTGAAAGCAGGGAAAGGATCCCTCATCTCGAGCTACGAGGGGGAAACGGGGCTCCTCTGGATGTGGGCGGGACCATCGTGCTTCCTCTTGAGTGGACACGGGTATGGCGGTGAACTTCTTGAGTTGCAGCAAGGCTGTGAAAGACCCTTTCGAAGTTCCAGAGGTTAGGTGTCATTAGTCTCCAGACGCCTCATCGGAAATAGGCCTCATCTCGCCTGGAAGGGAGAACTTCCTGGATTTTCTCGAGTTGCGGCAGGTGTTCTCGAGTTACGACGGGGACCTCAGGGACCCACCCTGGTGGCCTCAGGAGAAGCCAGTCCCTATGCGAGTTGCTAGGGGGCCTCTCGGGATTCCTCTCCCGTCGATACCGGGGCCAAAAACCTTGTGTGTAGTCAGGGCCGGAACCGAGGATTCCTCTCAGGGGCTGACATGGATCTTTGGGTACTTCTGGAGTCTCCCCAGGGGAGTCAGGCCTCGTCTCGAGTGGGGGCATGCACGTGCACTTTCCTTCCAGGCTGTAGCAGCAATGTCACGCTTCCCGTCGCGTGGATCAAATGATGTGTGGTTTT
This sequence comes from Capricornis sumatraensis, assembly GCF_032405125.1. Classification (NCBI taxonomy): domain Eukaryota; kingdom Metazoa; phylum Chordata; class Mammalia; order Artiodactyla; family Bovidae; genus Capricornis; species Capricornis sumatraensis. The sequence continues at coordinate 1,420,103 of NW_027184625.1, forward strand.
CCCTCGAGGCTTTCCCACAGGGCTGTCCCACGTGCCACCGTGGTGTGAGTCGATCCTCGGCGTGAAAGATGAGCCAGTGCAGGGCAAAGAGCTTCCTCTGGAATGGACTGAGACATCTGGGGGACTCTTGGAATGGTGGTACGACCATGGAGTTCCTCTCGCCTTTCCTGTTGAGAGTGCCTCCTCTTGAGATGCGACGGGAACGCAGGGAATTCTTTCCCGTTGAAAGCAGGGAAAGGATCCCTCATCTCGAGCTACGAGGGGGAAACTGGGCTCCTCTGGATGTGGTCGGGACCATCTTGCTTCCTCTCGAGTGGAGACGGGTATGGTGGTGAACTTCTTGAGTTGCAGCAAGGGTGTGAAAGACCCTTTCGAAATTCCAGAGGTTAGGTGTCATTAGTCTCCAGACGCCTCATCGGAAATAAGCCTCATCTCGCCTGGAAGGGAGAACTTCCTGGATTTTCTCGAGTTGTGGCAGGTGTTCTCGAGTAACGACGGGGACCTCAGGGACCGGCCCTGGTGGCCTCAGGAGAGGCCAGTCCCCATGCGAGTTGCTAGGGGGCCTCTCGGGATTCCTCTCCCGTCGATACCGGGGCCAAAAACCTTGTGTGGAGTCAGGGCCGGAACCGAGGATTCCTCTCAGGGGCTGACATGGATCTTTGGGTACTTCTGGAGTCTCCCCAGGGGAGTCAGGCCTCGTCTCGAGTGGGGGCTTGCACGTGCGCTTTCCTTCCAGGCTGTAGCAGCAATGTCACGCTTCCCGTCGCGTGGATCAAAGGATCTGTGGTTTTCCCTCGAGGCTTTCCCTCGAGGCTTTCCCACAGGGCTGTCCCACGTGCCACCGTGGTGTGAGTCGATCCTCGGCGTGAAAGATGAGCCAGTGCAGGGCAAAGAGGTTCCTCTGGAATGGACTGAGACATCTGGGGGACTCTTGGAATGGTGGTACTACCATGGAGTTCCTCTCCCCTTTCCTGTTGAGAGTGCCTCCTCTTGAGATGCGACGGGAACGCCGGGAATTCTTTCCCGTTGAAAGCAGGGAAAGGATCCCTCATCTCGAGCTACGAGGGGGAAACGGGGCTCCTCTGGATGTGGGCGGGACCATCGTGCTTCCTCTCGAGTGGAGACGGGTATGGCGGTGAACTTCTTGAGTTGCAGCAAGGGTGTGAAAGACCCTTTCGAAGTTCCAGAGGTTTGGTGTCAATAGTTTCCAGAGGCCTCATCGGAAATAGGCCTCATCTCGCCTGGAAGGGAGAACTTCCTGGATTTTCTCGAGTTGCGGCAGGTGTTCTCGAGTTACGATGGGGACCTCAGGGACCCGCCCTGGTGGCCTCAGGAGAGGCCAGTCCCCATGCGAGTTGCTAGGGGGTCTCTCGGGATTCCTCTCCCGTCGATACCGGGGCCAAAAAGCTTGTGTGGAGTCAGGGCCGGAACCGAGGATTCTTCTCAGGGGCTGACATGGATCTTTGGGTACTTCTGGAGTCTCCCCAGGGGAGTCAGGCCTCGTCTCGAGTGGGGAATGCATGTGCGCTTTCCTTCCAGGCTGTAGCAGCAATGTCACGCTTCCCGTCGCGTGGATCAAAGGATCTGTGGTTTTCCCTCGAGGCTTTCCCTCGAGGCTTTCCCACAGGGCTGTCCCACGTGCCACCGTGTTGTGAGTCGATCCTCGGAGTGAAAGATGAGCCAGTGCAGGGCAAAGAGGTTCCTCTGAAATGGACTGAGACATCTGGGGGACTCTTGGAATGGTGGTACGACCATGGAGTTCCTCTCGCCTTTCCTGTTGAGAGTGCCTCCTCTTGAGATGCGACGGGAACGCCGGGAATTCTTTCCCGTTGAAAGCAGGGAAAGGATCCCTCATCTCGAGCTACGAGGGGGAAACGGGGCTCCTCTCGATGTGGGCGGGACCATCGTGCTTCCTCTCGAGTGGAGACGGGTATGGCGGTGAACTTCTTGAGTTGCACCAAGGGTGTGAAAGACCCTTTCGAAGTTCCAGAGGTTTGGTATCATTAGTCTCCAGAGGCCTCATCGGAAATAGGCCTCATCTCGCCTGGAAGGGAGAACTTCCTGGATTTTCTCGAGTTGCGGCAGGTATTTCTCGAGTTACGACGGGGACCTCAGGGACCCGCCCTGGTGGCCTCAGGAGAGGCCAGTCCCCATGCGAGTTGCTAGGGGGCCTCTCGGGATTCCTCTCCCGTCGATACCGGGGCCAAAAACCTTGTGTGGAGTCAGGGCCGGAACCGAGGATTCCTCTGAGGGGCTGACATGGATCTTTGGGTACTTCTGGAGTCTCCCCAGTGGAGTCAGACCTCGTCTCGAGTGGGGGCATGCACGTGCGCTTTCCTTCCAGGCTGTAGTAGCAATGTCACTCTTCCCGTCGCGTGGATCAAAGGATCTGTGGTTTTCCCTCGAGGCTTTCCCTCGAGGCTTTCCCACAGGGCTGTCCCACGTGCCACCGTGGTGTGAGTCGATCCTCGGCGTGAAAGATGAGCCAGTGCAGGGCAAAGAGGTTCCTCTGGAATGGACTGAGACATCTGGGGGACTCTTGGAATGGTGGTACGACCATGGAGATCCTCTCGCCTTTCCTGTTGAGAGTGCCTCCTCTTGAGATGCGACGGGAACGCCGGGAATTCTTTCCCGTTGAAAGCAGGGAAAGGTTCCCTCATCTCGAGCACCGAGGGGAAAACGGGGCTCCTCTGGATGTGGGCGGGACCATCGTGCTTCCTCTCGAGTGGAGACGGGTATGGTGGTGAACTTCTTGAGTTGCAGCAAGGCTGTGAAAGACCCTTTCGAAGTTCCAGAGGTTAGGTGTCATTAGTCTCCAGACGACTCATCGGAAATAGGCCTCATCTCGCCTGGAAGGGAGAACTTCCTGGATTTTCTCGAGTTGCGGCAGGTGTTCTCGAGTTACGACGGGGACCTCAGGGACCCGCCCTGGTGGCCTCAGGAGAAGCCAGTCCCTATGTGAGTTGCTAGGGGGCCTGTCGGGATTCCTCTCCCGTCGATACCGGGGCCTAAAACCTTGTGTGGAGTCAGGGCCGGAACCGAGGATTCCTCTCAGGGGCTGACATGGATCTTTGGGTACTTCTGGAGTCTCCCCTGGGGAGTCAGGCCTCGTCTCGAGTGGGGGCATGCACGTGCACTTTCCTTCCAGGCTGTAGCAGCAATGTCACGCTTCCCGTCGCGTGGATCAAATGATGTGTGGTTTTCCCTCGAGGCTTTCCCACAGGGCTGTCCCACGTGCCACCGTGGTGTGAGTCGATCCTCGGCGTGAAAGATGAGCCAGTGCAGGGCAAAGAGCTTCCTCTGGAATGGACTGAGACATCTGGGGGACTCTTGGAATGGTGGTACGACCATGGAGTTCCTCTCGCCTTTCCTGTTGAGAGTGCCTCCTCTTGAGATGCGACGGGAACGCAGGGAATTCTTTCCCGTTGAAAGCAGGGAAAGGATCCCTCATCTCGAGCTACGAGGGGGAAACGGGGCTCCTCTGGATGTGGTCGGGACCATCGTGCTTCCTCTCGAGTGGAGACGGGTATGGTGGTGAACTTCTTGAGTTGCAGCAAGGGTGTGAAAGACCCTTTCGAAGTTCCAGATGTTAGGTGTCATTAGTCTCCAGACGCCTCATCGGAAATAAGCCTCATCTCGCCTGGAAGGGAGAACTTCCTGGATTTTCTCGAGTTGTGGCAGGTGTTCTCGAGTAACGACGGGGACCTCAGGGACCGGCCCTGGTGGCCTCAGGAGAGGCCAGTCCCCATGCGAGTTGCTAGGGGGCCTCTCGGGATTCCTCTCCCGTCGATACCGGGGCCAAAAACCTTGTGTGGAGTCAGGGCCGGAACCGAGGATTCCTCTCAGTGGCTGACATGGATCTTTGGGTACTTCTGGAGTCTCCCCAGGGGAGTCAGGCCTCGTCTCGAGTGGGGGCATGCACGTGCGCTTTCCTTCCAGGCTGTAGCAGCAATGTCACGCTTCCCGTCGCGTGGATCAAAGGATCTGTGGTTTTCCCTCGAGGCATTCCCTCGAGGCTTTCCCACAGGGCTGTCCCACGTGCCACCGTGGTGTGAGTCGATCCTCGGCGTGAAAGATGAGCCAGTGCAGGGCAAAGAGGTTCCTCTGGAATGGACTGAGACATCTGGGGGACTCTTGGAATGGTGGTACTACCATGGAGTTCCTCTCGCCTTTCCTGTTGAGAGTGCCTCCTCTTGAGATGCGACGGGAACGCCGGGAATTCTTTCCCGTTGAAACCAGGGAAAGGATCCCTCATCTCGAGCTACGAGGGGGAAACGGGGCTCCTCTGGGTGTGGGCGGGACCATCGTGCTTCCTCTCGAGTGGAGACGGGTATGGCGGTGAACTTCTTGAGTTGCAGCAAGGGTGTGAAAGACCCTTTCGAAGTTCCAGAGGTTTGGTGTCAATAGTTTCCAGAGGCCTCATCGGAAATAGGCCTCATCTCGCCTGGAAGGGAGAACTTCCTGGATTTTCTCGAGTTGCGGCAGGTGTTCTCGAGTTACGACGGGGACCTCAGGGACCCGCCCTGGTGGCCTCAGGAGAGGCCAGTCCCCATGCGAGTTGTCTAGGGGGTCTCTCGGGATTCCTCTCCCGTCGATACCGGGGCCAAAAAGCTTGTGTGGAGTCAGGGCCGGAACCGAGGATTCTTCTCAGGGGCTGACATGGATCTTTGGGTACTTCTGGAGTCTCCCCAGGGGAGTCAGGCCTCGTCTCGAGTGGGGAATGCATGTGCGCTTTCCTTCCAGGCTGTAGCAGCAATGTCACGCTTCCCGTCGCGTGGATCAAAGGATCTGTGGTTTTCCCTCGAGGCTTTCCCTCGAGGCTTTCCCACAGGGCTGTCCCACGTGCCACCGTGTTGTGAGTCGATCCTCGAAGTGAAAGATGAGCCAGTGCAGGGCAAAGAGGTTCCTCTGAAATGGACTGAGACATCTGGGGGACTCTTGGAATGGTGGTACGACCATGGAGTTCCTCTCGCCTTTCCTGTTGAGAGTGCCTCCTCTTGAGATGCGACGGGAACGCCGGGAATTCTTTCCCGTTGAAAGCAGGGAAAGGATCCCTCATCTCGAGCTACGAGGGGGAAACGGGGCTCCTCTCGATGTGGGCGGGACCATCGTGCTTCCTCTCGAGTGGAGACGGGTATGGCGGTGAACTTCTTGAGTTGCACCAAGGGTGTGAAAGACCCTTTCGAAGTTCCAGAGGTTTGGTGTCATTAGTCTCCAGAGGCCTCATCGGAAATAGGCCTCATCTCGCCTGGAAGGGAGAACTTCCTGGATTTTCTCGAGTTGCGGCAGGTATTTCTCGAGTTACGACGGGGACCTCAGGGACCCGCCCTGGTGGCCTCAGGAGAGGCCAGTCCCCATGCGAGTTGCTAGGGGGCCTCTCGGGATTCCTCTCCCGTCGATACCGGGGCCAAAAACCTTGTGTGGAGTCAGGGCCGGAACCGAGGATTCCTCTGAGGGGCTGACATGGATCTTTGGGTACTTCTGGAGTCTCCCCAGTGGAGTCAGACCTCGTCTCGAGTGGGGGCATGCACGTGCGCTTTCCTTCCAGGCTGTAGTAGCAATGTCACTCTTCCCGTCGCGTGGATCAAAGGATCTGTGGTTTTCCCTCGAGGCTTTCCCTCGAGGCTTTCCCACAGGGCTGTCCCACGTGCCACCGTGGTGTGAGTCGATCCTCGGCGTGAAAGATGAGCCAGTGCAGGGCAAAGAGGTTCCTCTGGAATGGACTGAGACATCTGGGGGACTCTTGGAATGGTGGTACGACCATGGAGATCCTCTCGCCTTTCCTGTTGAGAGTGCCTCCTCTTGATATGCGACGGGAACGCCGGGAATTCTTTCCCGTTGAAAGCAGGGAAAGGTTCCCTCATCTCGAGCACCGAGGGGAAAACGGGGCTCCTCTGGATGTGGGCGGGACCATCGTGCTTCCTCTCGAGTGGAGACGGGTATGGTGGTGAACTTCTTGAGTTGCAGCAAGGCTGTGAAAGACCCTTTCGAAGTTCCAGAGGTTAGGTGTCATTAGTCTCCAGACGCCTCATCGGAAATAGGCCTCATCTCGCCTGGAAGGGAGAACTTCCTGGATTTTCTCGAGTTGCGGCAGGTGTTCTCGAGTTACGACGGGGACCTCAGGGACCCGCCCTGGTGGCCTCAGGAGAAGCCAGTCCCTATGCGAGTTGCTAGGGGGCCTCTCGGGATTCCTCTCCCGTCGATACCGGGGCCAAAAAACCTTGTGTGGAGTCAGGGCCGGAACCGAGGATTCCTCTCAGGGGCTGACATGGATCTTTGGGTACTTCTGGAGTCTCCCCAGGGGAGTCAGCCCTCGTCTCGAGTGGGGGCATGCACGTGCACTTTCCGTCCAGGCTGTAGCAGCAATGTCACGCTTCCCGTCGCGTGGATCAAATGATGTGTGGTTTTCCCTCGAGGCTTTCCCACAGGGCTGTCCCACGTGCCACCGTGGTGTGAGTCGATCCTCGGCGTGAAAGATGAGCCAGTGCAGGGCAAAGAGCTTCCTCTGGAATGGACTGAGACATCTGGGGGACTCTTGGAATGGTGGTACGACCATGGAGTTCCTCTCGCCTTTCCTGTTGAGAGTGCCTCCTCTTGAGATGCGACGGGAACGCAGGGAATTCTTTCCCGTTGAAAGCAGGGAAAGGATCCCTCATCTCGAGCTACGAGGGGGAAACGGGGCTCCTCTGGATGTGGTCGGGACCATCGTGCTTCCTCTCGAGTGGAGACGGGTATGGTGGTGAACTTCTTGAGTTGCAGCAAGGGTGTGAAAGACCCTTTCGAAGTTCCAGAGGTTAGGTGTCATTAGTCTCCAGACGCCTCATCGGAAATAAGCCTCATCTCGCCTGGAAGGGAGAACTTCCTGGATTTTCTCGAGTTGTGGCAGGTGTTCTCGAGTAACGACGGGGACCTCAGGGACCGGCCCTGGTGGCCTCAGGAGAGGCCAGTCCCCATGCGAGTTGCTAGGGGGCCTCTCGGGATTCCTCTCCCGTCGATACCGGGGCCAAAAAGCTTGTGTGGAGTCAGGGCCGGAACCGAGGATTCCTCTCAGGGGCTGACATGGATCTTTGGGTACTTCTGGAGTCTCCCCAGGGGAGTCAGGCCTCGTCTCGAGTGGGGGCATGCACGTGCGCTTTCCTTCCAGGCTGTAGCAGCAATGTCACGCTTCCCGTCGCGTGGATCAAAGGATCTGTGGTTTTCCCTCGAGGCTTTCCCTCGAGGCTTTCCCACAGGGCTGTCCCACGTGCCACCGTGGTGTGAGTCGATCCTCGGCGTGAAAGATGAGCCAGTGCAGGGCAAAGAGGTTCCTCTGGAATGGACTGAGACATCTGGGGAACTCTTGGAATGGTGGTACTACCATGGAGTTCCTCTCGCCTTTCCTGTTGAGAGTGCCTCCTCTTGAGATGCGACGGGAACGCCGGGAATTCTTTCCCGTTGAAAGCAGGGAAAGGATCCCTCATCTCGAGCTACGAGGGGGAAACGGGGCTCCTCTGGATGTGGGCGGGACCATCGTGCTTCCTCTCGAGTGGAGACGCTTATGGCGGTGAACTTCTTGAGTTGCAGCAAGGGTGTGAAAGACCCTTTCGAAGTTCCAGAGGTTTGGTGTCAATAGTTTCCAGAGGCCTCATCGGAAATAGGCCTCATCTCGCCTGGAAGGGAGAACTTCCTGGATTTTCTCGAGTTGCGGCAGGTGTTCTCGAGTTACGACGGGGACCTCAGGGACCCGCCCTGGTGGCCTCAGGAGAGGCCAGTCCCCATGCGAGTTGCTAGGGGGTCTCTCGGGATTCCTCTCCCGTCGATACCGGGGCCAAAAAGCTTGTGTGGAGTCAGGGCCGGAACCGAGGATTCTTCTCAGGGGCTGACATGGATCTTTGGGTACTTCTGGAGTCTCCCCAGGGGAGTCAGGCCTCGTCTCGAGTGGGGAATGCATGTGCGCTTTCCTTCCAGGCTGTAGCAGCAATGTCACGCTTCCCGTCGCGTGGATCAAAGGATCTGTGGTTTTCCCTCGAGGCTTTCCCTCGAGGCTTTCCCACAGGGCTGTCCCACGTGCCACCGTGTTGTGAGTCGATCCTCGGCGTGAAAGATGAGCCAGTGCAGGGCAAAGAGGTTCCTCTGAAATGGACTGAGACATCTGGGGGACTCTCGGAATGGTGGTACGACCATGGAGTTCCTCTCGCCTTTCCTGTTGAGAGTGCCTCCTCTTGAGATGCGACGGGAACGCCGGGAATTCTTTCCCGTTGAAAGCAGGGAAAGGATCCCTCATCTCGAGCTACGAGGGGGAAACGGGGCTCCTCTGGATGTGGGCGGGACCATCGTGCTTCCTCTCGAGTGGAGACGGGTATGGCGGTGAACTTCTTGAGTTGCACCAAGGGTGTGAAAGACCCTTTCGAAGTTCCAGAGGTTTGGTGTCATTAGTCTCCAGAGGCCTCATCGGAAATAGGCCTCATCTCGCCTGGAAGGGAGAACTTCCTGGATTTTCTCGAGTTGCGGCAGGTATTTCTCGAGTTACGACGGGGACCTCAGGGACCCGCCCTGGTGGCCTCAGGAGAGGCCAGTCCCCATGCGAGTTGCTAGGGGGCCTCTCGGGATTCCTCTCCCGTCGATACCGGGGCCAAAAACCTTGTGTGGAGTCAGGGCCGGAACCGAGGATTCCTCTGAGGGGCTGACATGGATCTTTGGGTACTTCTGGAGTCTCCCCAGTGGAGTCAGACCTCGTCTCGAGTGGGGGCATGCACGTGCGCTTTCCTTCCAGGCTGTAGTAGCAATGTCACGCTTCCCGTCGCGTGGATGAAAGGATCTGTGGTTTTCCCTCGAGGCTTTCCCTCGAGGCTTTCCCACAGGGCTGTCCCACGTGCCACCGTGGTGTGAGTCGATCCTCGGCGTGAAAGATGAGCCAGTGCAGGGCAAAGAGGTTCCTCTGGAATGGACTGAGACATCTGGGGGACTCTTGGAATGGTGGTACGACCATGGAGATCCTCTCGCCTTTCCTGTTGAGAGTGCCTCCTCTTGAGATGCGACGGGAACGCCGGGAATTCTTTCCCGTTGAAAGCAGGGAAAGGTTCCCTCATCTCGAGCACCGAGGGGAAAACGGGGCTCCTCTGGATGTGGGCGGGACCATCGTGCTTCCTCTCGAGTGGAGACGGGTATGGCGGTGAACTTCTTGAGTTGCAGCAAGGGTGTGAAAGACCCTTTCAAAGTTCCAGAGGTTAGGTGTCATTAGTCTCCAGACGCCTCATCGGAAATAGGCCTCATCTCGCCTGGAAGGGAGAACTTCCTGGATTTTCTCGAGTTGCGGCAGGTGTTCTTAAGTTACGACGGGGAACTCAGGGACCCGCCCTGGTGGCCTCAGGAGAGGCCAGTCCCCATGCGAGTTGCTAGGGGGCCTCTCGGGATTCCTCTCCCGTCGATACCGGGGCCAAAAAGCTTGTGTGGAGTCAGGGCCGGAACCGAGGATTCCTTTCAGGGGCTGACATGGATCTTTGGGTACTTCTGGAGTCTCCCCAGGGGAGTCAGGCCTCGTCTCGAGTGGGGGCATGCGCGTGCGCTTTCCTTCCAGGCTTTAGCAGCAATGTCACCCTTCCCGTCGCTTGGATCAAAGGATCTGTGGTTTTCCCTCGAGGCTTTCCCTCGAGGCTTTCCCACAGGGCTGTCCCACGTGCCACCGTGGTGTGAGTCGATCCTCGGCGTGAAAGATGAGCCAGTGCAGGGCAAAGAGGTTCCTCTGGAATGGACTGAGACATCTGGGGGACTCTTGGAATGGTGGTACGACCATGGAGTTCCTCTCGCCTTTCCTGTTGAGAGTGCCTCCTCTTGAGATGCGACGGGAACGCCGGGAATTCTTTCCCGTTGAAAGCAGGGAAAGGATCCCTCATCTCGAGCTACGAGGGGGAAACGGGGCTCCTCTCGATGTGGGCGGGACCATCGTGCTTCCTCTCGAGTGGAGACGGGTATGGCGGTGAACTTCTTGAGTTGCACCAAGGGTGTGAAAGACCCTTTCGAAGTTCCAGAGGTTTGGTGTCATTAGTCTCCAGAGGCCTCATCGGAAATAGGCCTCATCTCGCCTGGAAGGGAGAACTTCCTGGATTTTCTCGAGTTGCGGCAGGTATTTCTCGAGTTACGACGGGGACCTCAGGGACCCGCCCTGGTGGCCTCAGGAGAGGCCAGTCCCCATGCGAGTTGCTAGGGGGCCTCTCGGGATTCCTCTCCCGTCGATACCGGGGCCAAAAACCTTGTGTGGAGTCAGGGCCGGAACCGAGGATTCCTCTCAGGGGCTGACATGGATCTTTGGGTACTTCTGGAGTCTCCCCAGTGGAGTCAGGCCTCGTCTCGAGTGGGGGCATGCACGTGCGCTTTCCTTCCAGGCTGTAGTAGCAATGTCACGCTTCCCGTCGCGTGGATCAAAGGATCTGTGGTTTTCCCTCGAGGCTTTCCCTCGAGGCTTTCCCACAGGGCTGTCCCACTTGCCACCGTGGTGTGAGTCGTTCCTCGGCGTGAAAGATGAGCCAGTGCAGGGCAAAGAGGTTCCTCTGGAATGGACTGAGACATCTGGGGGACTCTTGGAATGGTGGTACGACCATGGAGATCCTCTCGCCTTTCCTGTTGAGAGTGCCTCCTCTTGAGATGCGACGGGAACGCCGGGAATTCTTTCCCGTTGAAAGCAGGGAAAGGTTCCCTCATCTCGAGCACCGAGGGGAAAACGGGGCTCCTCTGGATGTGGGCGGGACCATCGTGCTTCCTCTCGAGTGGAGACGGGTATGGCGGAGAACTTCTTGAATTGCAGCAAGGGTGTGAAAGACCCTTTCAAAGTTCCAGAGGTTAGGTGTCATTAGTCTCCAGACGCCTCATCGGAAATAGGCCTCATCTCGCCTGGAAGGGAGAACTTCCTGGATTTTCTCGAGTTGCGGCAGGTGTTCTTAAGTTACGATGGGGAACTCAGGGACCCGCCCTGGTGGCCTCAGGAGAGACCAGTCCCCATGCGAGTTGCTAGGGGGCCTCTCGGGATTCCTCTCCCATCGATACCGGGGCCAAAAAGCTTGTGTGGAGTCAGGGCCGGAACCGAGGATTCCTCTCAGGGGCTGACATGGATCTTTGGGTACTTCAGGAGTCTCCCCAGGGGAGTCAGGCCTCGTCTCGAGTGGGGGCATGCGCGTGCGCTTTCCTTCCAGGCTTTAGCAGCAATGTCACGCTTCCCGTCGCTTGGATCAAAGGATCTGTGGTTTTCCCTCGAGGCTTTCCCTCGAGGCTTTCCCACAGGGCTGTCCCACGTGCCACCGTGGTGTGAGTCGATCCTCGGCGTGAAAGATGAGCCAGTGCAGGGCAAAGAGGTTCCTCTGGAATGGACTGAGACATCTGGGGGACTCTTGGAATGGTGGTACGACCATGGAGTTCCTCTCGCCTTTCCTGTTGAGAGTGCCTCCTCTTGAGATGCGACGGGAACGCCGGGAATTCTTTCCCGTTGAAACCAGGGAAAGGATCCCTCATCTCGAGCTACGAGGGGGAAACGGGGCTCCTCTGGATGTGGGCGGGACCATCGTGCTTCCTCTCGAGTGGAGACGGGTATGGCGTTGAACTTCTTGAGTTGCAGCAAGGGTGTGAAAGACCCTTTCGAAGTTCCAGAGGTTAGGTGTCATTAGTCTCCAGACGCCTCATCGGAAATAGGCCTCATCTCGCCTGGAAGGGAGAACTTCCTGGATTTTCTCGAGTTGCGGCAGGTGTTCTCGAGTTACGACGGGGACCTCAGGGACCCGCCCTGGTGGCCTCAGGAGAGGCCAGTCCCCATGCGAGTTGTTAGGGGGCCTCTCGGGATTCCTCTCCCGTCGATACTGGGGCCAAAAACCTTGTGTGGAGTCAGGGCCGGAAACGAGGATTCCTCTCAGGGGCTGACATGGATCTTTGGGTACTTCTGGAGTCTCCCCAGGGGAGTCAGGCCTCGTCTCGAGTGGGGGCATGCGCGTGCGCTTTCCTTCCAGGCTTTAGCAGCAATGTCACGCTTCCCGTCGCTTGGATCAAAGGATCTGTGGTTTTCCCTCGAGGCTTTCCCTCGAGGCTTTCCCACAGGGCTGTCCCACGTGCCACCGTGGTGTGAGTCGATCCTCGGCGTGAAAGATGAGCCAGTGCAGGGCAAAGAGGTTCCTCTGGAATGGACTGAGACATCTGGGGGACTCTTGGAATGGTGGTACGACCATGGAGTTCCTCTCGCCTTTCCTGTTGAGAGTGCCTCCTCTTGAGATGCGACGGGAACGCCGGGAATTCTTTCCCGTTGAAAGCAGGGAAAGGATCCCTCATCTCGAGCTACGAGGGTGAAACGGGGCTCCTCTGGATGTGGGCGGGACCATCGTGCTTCCTCTCGAGTGGAGACGGGTATGGCGGTGAACTTCTTGAGTTGCAGCAAGGGTGTGAAAGACCCTTTCGAAGTTCCAGAGGTTAGGTGTCATTAGTCTCCAGACGCCTCATCGGAAATAGGCCTCATCTCGCCTGGAAGGGAGAACTTCCTGGATTTTCTCGAGTTGCGGCAGGTGTTCTCGAGTTTCGACGGGGACCTCAGGGACCCGCCCTGGTAACCTCAGGAGAGGCCAGTCCCCATGCGAGTTGCTAGGGGGCCTCTCGGGATTCCTCTCCCGTCGATACTGGGGCCAAAAAGCTTGTGTGGAGTCAGGGCCGGAACCGAGGATTCCTCTCAGGGGCTGACATGGATCTTTGGGTACTTCTGGAGTCTCCCCAGGGGAGTCAGGCCTCGTCTCGAGTGGGGGCATGCACGTGCGCTTTCCTTCCAGGCTGTAGCAGCAATGTCACGCTTCCCGTCGCGTGGATCAAAGGATCTGTGGTTTTCCCTCGAGGCTTTCCCTCGAGGCTTTCCCACAGGGCTGTCCCACGTGCCACCGTGTTGTGAGTCGATCCTCGGCGTGAAAGATGAGCCAGTGCAGGGCAAAGAGGTTCCTCTGGAATGGACTGAGACATCTGGGGGACTCTTGGAATGGTGGTACGACCATGGAGTTCCTCTCGCCTTTCCTGTTGAGAGTGCCTCCTCTTGAGATGCGACGGGAACGCCGGGAATACTTTCCCGTTGAAAGCAGGGAAAGATCCCTCATCTCGAGCTACGAGGGGGAAACGGGGCTCCTCTGGATGTGGGCGGGACCATCGTGCTTCCTCTCGAGTGGAGACGGGTATGGCGGTGAACTTCTTGAGTTGCAGCAAGGGTGTGAAAGACCCTTTCGAAGTTCCAGAGGTTTGGTGTCATTAGTCTCCAGAGGCCTCATCGGAAATAGGCCTCATCTCGCCTGGAAGGGAGAACTTCCTTGATTTTCTCGAGTTGCGGCAGGTGTTCTCGAGTTACGACGGGGACCTCAGGGACCCGCCCTGGTGGCCTCAGGAGAGGCCAGTCCCCATGCGAGTTGCTAGGGGGCCTCTCGGGATTCCTCTCCCGTCGATACCGGGGCCAAAAAGCTTGTGTGGAGTCAGGGCCGGAACCGAGGATTCCTCTCAGGGGCTGACATGGATCTTTGGGTACTTCTGGGGTCTCCCCAGGGGAGTCAGGCCTCGTCTCGAGTGGGGGCATGCACGTGCGCTTTCCTTCCAGGCTGTAGCAGCAATGTCACGCTTCCCGTCGCGTGGATCAAAGGATCTGTGGTTTTCCCTCGAGGCTTTCCCTGGAGGCTTTCCCACAGGGCTGTCCCAAGTGCCACCGTGTTGTGAGTCGATCCTCGGCGTGAAAAATGAGCCAGTGCAGGGCAAAGAGGTTCCTCTGGAATGGACTGAGACATCTTGGGGACTCTTGGAATGGTGGTACGACCATGGAGTTCCTCTCGCCTTTCCTGTTGAGAGTGCCTCCTCTTGAGATGCGACGGGAACGCCGGGAATTCTTTCCCGTTGAAACCAGGGAAAGGATCCCTCATCTCGAGCTACGAGGGGGAAACGGGGCTCCTCTGGATGTGGGCGGGACCATCGTGCTTCCTCTCGAGTGGAGGCGGGTATGGCGGTGAACTTCTTGAGTTGCAGCAAGGCTGTGAAAGACCCTTTCGAAGTTCCAGAGGTAAGGTGTCATTAGTCTCCAGACGCCTCATCGGAAATAGGCCTCATCTCGCCTGGAAGGGAGAACTTCCTGGATTTTCTCGAGTTGCGGCAGGTGTTCTCGAGTTACGACGGGGACCTCAGGGACCCGCCCTGGTGGCCTCAGGAGAGGCCAGTCCCTATGCGAGTTGCTAGGGGGCCTCTCGGGATTCCTCTCCCGTCGATACCGGGGCCAAAAACCTTGTGTGGAGTCAGGGCCGGAACCGAGGATTCCTCTCAGGGGCTGACATGGATCTTTGGGTACTTCTGGAGTCTCCCCAGGGGAGTCAGGCCTCGTCTCGAGTGGGGGCATGGACGTGCACTTTCCTTCCAGGCTGTAGCAGCAATGTCACGCTTCCCGTCGCGTGGATCAAATGATGTGTGGTTTTCCCTAGAGGCTTTCCCACAGGGCTGTCCCACGTGCCACCGTGGTGTGAGTCGATCCTCGGCGTGAAAGATGAGCCAGTGCAGGGCAAAGAGGTTCCTCTGGAATGGACTGAGACATCTGGGGGACTCTTGGAATGGTGGTACGACCATGGAGTTCCTCTCGCCTTTCCTGTTGAGAGTGCCTCCTCTTGAGATGCGACGGGAACGCCGGGAATTTTTTCCCGTTGAAAGCAGGGAAAGGATCCCTCATCTCGAGCTACGAGGGGGAAACGGGGCTCCTCTGGATGTGGGCGGGACCATCGTGCTTTCTCTCGAGTGGAGACGGGTATGGCGGTGAACTTCTTGAGTTGCAACAAGGGTGGGAAAGACACTTTCGAAGTTCCAGAGGTTAGGTGTCATTAGTCTCCAGACGCCTCATCGAAAATAGGCCTCATCTCGCCTGGAAGGGAGAACTTCCTGGATTTTCTCGAGTTGCGGCAGGTGTTCTCGAATTACGACGGGGACCTCAGGGACCCGCCCTGGTGGCCTCCGGAGAGGCCAGTCCCCATGCGAGTTGCTAGGGGGCCTCTCGGGATTCCTCTCCCGTCGATACCGGGGCCAAAAACCTTGTGTGGAGTCAGGGCCGGAACCGAGGATTCCTCTCAGAGGCTGACATGGATCTTTGGGTACTTCTGGAGTCTCCCCAGTGGAGTCAGGCCTCGTCTCGAGTGGGGGCATGCACGTGCGCTTTCCTTTCAGGCTGTAGCAGCAATGTCACGCTTCCCGTCACGTGGATCAAAGGATCTGTGGTTTTCCCTCGAGGCTTTCCCTCGAGGCTTTCCCACAGGGCTGTCCCACGTTCCACCGTGGTGTGAGTCGATCATCGGCGTGAAAGATGAGCCAATGCAGGGCAAAGAGGTTCCTCTGGAATGGACTGAGACATCTGGGGGACTCTTGGAATGTTGGTAGGACCATGGAGTTCCTCTCGCCTTTCCTGTTGAGAGTGCCTCCTCTTGAGATGCGACGGGAACGCCGGGAATTCTTTCCCGTTGAAAGCAGGGAAAGGATCCCTCATCTCGAGCTACGAGGGGGAAACGGGGCTCCTCTGGATGTGGGCGGGACCATCGTGCTTCCTCTCTAGTGGAGACGGGTATGGCGGTGAACTTCTTGAGTTGCAGCAAGGGTGTGAAAGACCCTTTCGAAGTTCCAGAGGTTAGGTGTCATTAGTCTCCAGACGCCTCATCGGAAATAGGCCTCATCTCGCCTGGAAGGGAGAACTTCCTGGATTTTCTCGAGTTGCGGCAGGTGCTCTCGAGTTACGACGGGGACCTCAGGGACCCGCCCTGGTGGCCTCAGGAGAGGCCAGTCCCCATGCGAGTTGCTAGGGGGCCTCTCGGGATTCCTCTCCCGTCGATACCGGGGCCAAAAAGCTTGTGTGGAGTCAGGGCCGGAACCGAGGATTCCTCTCAGGGGCTGACATGGATCTTTGGGTACTTCTGGGGTCTCCCCAGGGGAGTCAGGCCTCGTCTCGAGTGGGGGCATGCACGTGCGCTTTCCTTCCAGGCTGTAGCAGCAATGTCACGCTTCCCGTCGCGTGGATCAAAGGATCTGTGGTTTTCCCTCGAGGCTTTCCCTGGAGGCTTTCCCACAGGGCTGTCCCAAGTGCCACCGTGTTGTGAGTCGATCCTCGGCGTGAAAGATGAGCCAGTGCAGGGCAAAGAGGTTCCTCTGGAATGGACTGAGACATCTGGGGGACTCTTGGAATGGTGGTACGACCATGGAGTTCCTCTCGCCTTTCCTGTTGAGAGTGCCTCCTCTTGAGATGCGACGGGAACGCCGGGAATTCTTTCCCGTTGAAACCAGGGAAAGGATCCCTCATCTCGAGCTACGAGGGGGAAACGGGGCTCCTCTGGATGTGGGCGGGACCATCGTGCTTCCTCTCGAGTGGAGGCGGGTATGGCGGTGAACTTCTTGAGTTGCAGCAAGGCTGTGAAAGACCCTTTCGAAGTTCCAGAGGTAAGGTGTCATTAGTCTCCAGACGCCTCATCGGAAATAGGCCTCATCTCGCCTGGAAGGGAGAACTTCCTGGATTTTCTCGAGTTGCGGCAGGTGTTCTCGAGTTACGACGGGGACCTCAGGGACCCGCCCTGGTGGCCTCAGGAGAGGCCAGTCCCTATGCGAGTTGCTAGGGGGCCTCTCGGGATTCCTCTCCCGTCGATACCGGGGCCAAAAACCTTGTGTGGAGTCAGGGCCGGAACCGAGGATTCCTCTCAGGGGCTGACATGGATCTTTGGGTACTTCTGGAGTCTCCCCAGGGGAGTCAGGCCTCGTCTCGAGTGGGGGCATGGACGTGCACTTTCCTTCCAGGCTGTAGCAGCAATGTCACGCTTCCCGTCGCGTGGATCAAATGATGTGTGGTTTTCCCTAGAGGCTTTCCCACAGGGCTGTCCCACGTGCCACCGTGGTGTGAGTCGATCCTCGGCGTGAAAGATGAGCCAGTGCAGGGCAAAGAGGTTCCTCTGGAATGGACTGAGACATCTGGGGGACTCTTGGAATGGTGGTACGACCATGGAGTTCCTCTCGCCTTTCCTGTTGAGAGTGCCTCCTCTTGAGATGCGACGGGAACGCCGGGAATTCTTTCCCGTTGAAAGCAGGGAAAGGATCCCTCATCTCGAGCTACGAGGGGGAAACGGGGCTCCTCTGGATGTGGGCGGGACCATCGTGCTTCCTCTCTAGTGGAGACGGGTATGGCGGTGAACTTCTTGAGTTGCAGCAAGGGTGTGAAAGACCCTTTCGAAGTTCCAGAGGTTAGGTGTCATTAGTCTCCAGACGCCTCATCGGAAATAGGCCTCATCTCGCCTGGAAGGGAGAACTTCCTTGATTTTCTCGAGTTGCAGCAGGTGTTCTCGAGTTACGACGGGGACGTCAGGGACCCGCCTTGTTGGCCTCAGGAGAGGCCAGTACCTATGCGTGTTGCTAGGGGGCCCCTCAGGATTCCTCTCCCGTCGATACCGGGGCCAAAAACCTTGTGTGGATTCAGGGCCGGAACCGAGGATTCCTCTCAGGGACTGATATGAATCTTTGGGTACTTCTGGAGTCTCGCCAGGGGAGACAGGCCTCGTCTCGTGTGGGGGCATGCACGTGCACTTTCCTTCCAGGCTGTAGCAGCAATGTCACGCTTCCCGTAGCGTGGATCAAAGGATCTGCGGTTTTCCCTCGAGGCTTTCCCTCGAGGCTTTCCCACAGGGCTGTCCCACGTGACACCGTGGTGTGAGTCGATCCTCGGCGTGAAAAATGAGCCAGTGCAGGGCAAAGAGATTCCTCTGGAATGGACTGAGACATCTGGGGGACTCTTGGAATGGTGGTACGACCATGGAGTTCCTCTCGCCTTTCCTGTTGAGAGTGCCTCCTCTTGAGATGCGACGGGAACGCCGGGAATTCTTTCCCGTTGAAAGCAGGGAAAGGATCCCTCATCTCGAGCTACGAGGGGGAAACGGGGCTCCTCTGGATGTGGGCGGGACCATCGTGCTTCCTCTCGAGTGGAGACGGGTATGGCGGTGAACTTCTTGAGTTGCAGCAAGGGTGTGAAAGACCCTTTCGAAGTTCCAGAGGTTAGGTGTCATTAGTCTCCAGACGCCTCATCGGAAATAGGCCTCATCTCGCCTGGAAGGGAGAACTTCCTGGATTTTCTCGAGTTGCGGCAGGTGTTGTCGAGTTACGACGGGGACCTCAGGGACCCGCCCTGGTTACCTCAGGAGAGGCCAGTCCCCATGCGAGTTGCTATAGGGCCTCTCGGGATTCCTCTCCCGTCGATACCGGGGCCAAAAACCTTGTGTGCAGTCAGGGCCGGAACCGAGGATTCCTCTCAGGGGCAGACATGGATCTTTGGGTACTTCTGGAGTCTCCCTAGGGGAGTCAGGCCTCGTCTCGAGTGGGGGCATGCACGTGCGCTTTCCTTCCAGGCTGTAGCAGCAATGTCACGCTTCCCGTGGCGTGGATCAAAGGATCTGTGGTTTTCCCTCGAGGCTGTCCCACAGGGCTGTCCCACGTGCCACCGTGGTGTGAGTCGATCCTCGGCGTGAAAGATGAGCCAGTGCAGGGCAAAGAGGTTCCTCTGGAATGGACTGAGACATCTGGGGGACTCTTGGAATGGTGGTACGACCATGGAGTTCCTCTCGCCTTTCCTGTTGAGAGTGCCTCCTCTTGAGATGCGACGGGAACGCCGGGAATTCTTTCCCGTTGAAACCAGGGAAAGGATCCCTCATCTCGAGCTACGAGGGGGAAACGGGGCTCCTCTGGATGTGGGCGGGACCATCGTGCTTCCTCTCGAGTGGAGACGGGTATGGCGGTGAACTGCTTGATTTGCAGCAAGGGTGTGAAAGACCCTTTCGAAGTTCCAGAGGTTTGGTGTCATTAGTCTCCAGAGGCCTCATCGGAAATAGGCCTAATCTCGCCTGGAAGGGAGAACTTCCTGGATTTTCTCGAGTTGCGGCAGGTGTTCTCGAGTTACGACGGGGACCTCAGGGACCCGCCCTGGTGGCCTCTGGAGAGGCCAGTCCCCATTCGAGTTGCTAGGGGGCCTCTCGGGATTCCTCTCCCGTCGATACCGGGGCCAAAAACCTTGTGTGGAGTCAGGGCCGGAACCGAGGATTCCTCTCAGGGGCTGACATGGATCTTTGGGTACTTCTGCAGTCTCCCCAGTGGAGTCAGGCCTCGTCTCGAGTGGGGGCATGCACGTGCGCTTTCCTTCCAGGCTGTAGCAGCAATGTCACGCTTCCCGTCGCGTGGATCAAAGGATCTGTGGTTTTCCCTCGAGGCTTTCCCTCGAGGCTTTCCCACAGGGCTGTCCCACGTGCCACCGTGGTGTGAGTCGATCCTCGGCGTGAAAGATGAGCCAGTGCAGGGCAAAGAGGTTCCTCTGGAATGGACTGAGACATCTGGGGGACTCTTGGAATGGTGGTACGACCATGGAGTTCCTCTCGCCTTTCCTGTTGAGAGTGCCTCCTCTTGAGATGCGACGGGAACGCAGGGAATTCTTTCCCGTTGAAAGCATGGAAAGGATCCCTCATCTCGAGCTCCGAGGGGGAAACGTGGCTCCTTTGGATGTGGTCGGGACCATCGTGCTTCCTCTCGAGTGGAGACGGGTATGGTGGTAAACTTCTTGAGTTGCAGCAAGGGTGTGAAAGACCCTTTCGAAGTTCCAGAGGTTAGGTGTCATTAGTCTCCAGACGCCTCATCGGAAATAGGCCTCATCTCGCCTGGAAGGGAGAACTTCCTGGATTTTCTCGAGTTGCGGCAGGTGTTCTCGAGTTACGACGGGGACCTCAGGGACCGGCCCTGGTGGCCTCAGGAGAGGCCAGTCCCCATGCGAGTTGCTAGGGGGCCTCTCGGGATTCCTCTCCCGTCGATACCGGGGCCAAAAAGCTTGTGTGGAGTCAGGGCCGGAACCGAGGATTCCTCTCAGGGGCTGACATGGATCTTTGGGTACTTCTGGAGTCTCCCCAGGGGAGTCAGGCCTCGTCTCGAGTGGGGGCATGCACGTGCGCTTTCCTTCCAGGCTGTAGCAGCAATGTCACGCTTCCCGTCGCGTGCATCAAAGGATCTGTGGTTTTCCCTCGAGGCTTTCCCTCGAGGCTTTCCCACAGGGCTGTCCCACGTGCCACCGTGTTGTGAGTCGATCCTCGGCGTGAAAGATGAGCCAGTGCAGGGCAAAGAGGTTCCTCTGGAATGGACTGAGACATCTGGGGGACTCTTGGAATGGTGGTACGACCATGGAGTTCCTCTCGCCTTTCCTGTTGAGAGTGCCTCCTCTTGAGATGCGACGGGAACGCCGGGAATTCTTTCCCGTTGAAAGCAGGGAAAGGATCCCTCATCTCGAGCTCCGAGGGGGAAACGTGGCTCCTTTGGATGTGGTCGGGACCATCGTGCTTCCTCTCGAGTGGAGACGGGTATGGTGGTGAACTTCTTGAGTTGCAGCAAGGGTGTGAAAGACCCTTTCGAAATTCCAGAGGTTAGGTGTCATTAGTCTCCAGACGCCTCATCGGAAATAGGCCTCATCTCGCCTGGAAGGGAGAACTTCCTGGATTTTCTCGAGTTGCGGCAGGTGTTCTCGAGTTACGACGGGGACCTCAGGGACCGGCCCTCGTGGCCTCAGGAGAGACCAGTCCCCATGCGAGTTGCTAGGGGGCCTCTCGGGATTCCTCTCCCGTCGATACCGGGGCCAAAAACCTTGTGTGGAGTCAGGGCCGGAACCGAGGATTCCTCTCAGGGGCTGATATGGATCTTTGGATACTTCTGGAGTCTCGCCAGGGGAGACAGGCCTCGTTTCGTGAGGGGGCATGCACGTGCACTTTCCTTCCAGGCTTTAGCAGCAATGTCACGCTTCCCGTGGCGTGGATCAAAGGATCTGTGGTTTTCCCTCGAGGCTTTACCTCGAGGCTTTCCCACAGGGCTGTCCCACGTGCCACCGTGGTGTGAGTCGATCCTAGGCGTGAAAGATGAGCCAGTGCAGGGCAAAGAGGTTCCTCTGGAATGGACTGAGACATCTGGGGGACTCTTGGAGTGGTGGTACGACCATGGAGTTCCTCTCGCCTTTCCTGTTGAGACTGCCTCCTCTTGAGATGCGCCGGGAACGCCGGGAATTCTTTCCCGTTTAAAGCAGGGAAAGGATCCCTCATCTCGAGCTACGAGGGGGAAACGGGGCTCCTCTGGATGTGGGCGGGACCATCGTGCTTCCTCTCGAGTGGAGACGGGTATGGCGGTGAACTTCTTGAGTCGCAGCAAGGGTGTGAAAGACCCTTTCGAAGTTCCAGAGGTTAGGTGTCATTAGTCACCAGACGCCTCATCGGAAATAGGCCTCATCTCGCCTGGAAGGGAGAACTTCCTGGATTTTCTCGAGTTGTGGCAGGTGTTCTCGAGTTACGACAGGGACCTCAGGGACCCACCCTGGTGGCCTCAGGAGAGGCCAGTCCCCATGCGAGTTGCTAGGGGGCCTCTCGGGATTCCTCTCCCGTCGATACCGGGGCCAAAAACCTTGTGTGGAGTCAGGGCCGGAACCGAGGATGCCTCTCAGGGGCTGACATGGATCTTTGGGTACTTCTGGAGTCTCCCCAGGGGAGTCAGGCCTCGTCTCGAGTGGGGGCATGCACGTGCGCTTTCCTTCCAGGCTGGAGCAGCAATGTCACGCTTCCCGTCGCGTGGATCAAAGGATCTGTGGTTTTCCCTCGAGGCTTTCCCTCGAGGCTTTCCCACAGGGCTGTCCCACGTGGCACCGTGGTGTGAGTCGATCCTCGGCGTGAAAGATGAGCCAGTGCAGGGCAAAGAGGTTCCTCTGGAATGGACTGAGACATCTGGGGGACTCTTGGAATGGTGGTACGACCATGGAGTTCCTCTCGCCTTTCCTGTTGAGAGTGCCTCCTCTTGAGATGCGACGGGAACGCCGGGAATTCTTTCCCGTTGAAAGCAGGGAAAGGATCCCTCATCTCGAGCTCCGAGGGGGAAACGGGGCTCCTCTGGATGTGGGCGGGACCATCGTGCTTCCCTCGAGTGGAGACGGGTATGGCGGTTAACTTCTTGAGTTGCAGCAAGGGTGTGAAAGACCCTTTCGAAGTTCCAGAGGTTTGGTGTCATTAGTCTCCAGAGGCCTCATCGGAAATAGGCCTCATCTCGCCTGGAAGGGAGAACTTCCTGGATTTTCTCGAGTTGCGGCAGGTGTTCTCGAGTTACGACGGGGACCTCAGGGACCCGCCCTGGTGGCCTCAGGAGAGGCCAGTCCCCATGCGAGTTGCTAGGGGGTCTCTCGGGATTCCTCTCCCGTCGATACCGGGGCCAAAAAGCTTGTGTGGAGTCAGGGCCGGAACGGAGGATTCCTCTCAGGGGCTGACATGGATCTTTGGGTACTTCTGGAGTCTCCCCAGTGGATTCAGGCCTCGTCTCAAGTGGGGGCATGCTCGTGCGCTTTCCTTCCAGGCTGTAGCAGCAATGTCACGCTTCCCGTCGCGTGGATCAAAGGATCTGTGGTTTTCCCTCGAGGCTTTCCCTCGAGGCTTTCCCACAGGGCTGTCCCACGTGCCACCGTGTTGTGAGTCGATCCTCGGCGTGAAAGATGAGCCAGTGCAGGGCAAAGAGGTTCCTCTGGAATGGACTGAGACATCTGGGGGACTCTTGGAATGGTGGTACGACCATGGAGTTCCTCTCGCCTTTCCTGTTGAGAGTGCCTCCTCTTGAGATGCGACGGGAACGCCGGGAATTCTTTCCCGTTGAAAGCAGGGAAAGGATCCCTCATCTCGAGCTACGAGGGGGAAACGGGGCTCCTCTGGATGTGGGCGGGACCATCGTGCTTCCTCTCGAGTGCAGACGGGTATGGCGGTGAACTTCTTGAGTTGCAGCAAGGGTGTGAAAGACCCTTTCGAAGTTCCAGAGGTTTGGTGTCATTAGTCTCCAGAGGCCTCATCGGAAATAGGCCTCATCTCGCCTGGAAGGGAGAACTTCCTGGATTTTCTCGAGTTGCGGCAGGTGTTCTCGAGTTACGACGGGGACCTCAGGGACCCGCCCTGGTGGCCTCAGGAGAGGCCAGTCCCCATGCGAGTTGCTAAGGGGCCTCTCGGGATTCCTCTCCCGTCGATACCGGGGCCAAAAACCTTGTGTGGAGTCAGGGCCGGAACCGAGGATTCCTCTCAGGGGCTGACATGGATCTTTGGGTACTTGTGGAGTCTCCCCAGGGGAGTCAGGCCTCGTCTCGAGTGGGGGCATGCTCGTGCGCTTTCCTTCCAGGCTGTAGCAGCAATGTCACGCTTCCCGTCGCGTGGATCAAAGGATCTGTGGTTTTCCCTCGAGGCTTTCCCTCGAGGCTTTCCCACAGGGCTGTCCCACGTGCCACCGTGTTGTGAGTCGATCCTCGGCGTGAAAGATGAGCCAGTGCAGGGCAAAGAGGTTCCCCTGAATGGACTGAGACATCTGGGGGACTCTTGGAATGGTGGTACGACCATGGAGTTCCTCTCGCCTTTCCTGTTGAGAGTGCCTCCTCTTGAGATGCGACGGGAACGCCGGGAATTCTTTCCCGTTGAAAGCAGGGAAAGGATCCCTCATCTCGAGCTACGAGGGGGAAACGGGGCTCTTCTGGATGTGGGCGGGACCATCGTGCTTCCTCTCGAGTGGAGACGGGTATGGCGGTGAACTTCTTGAGTCGCAGCAAGGGTGTGAAAGACCCTTTCGAAGTTCCAGAGGTTAGGTGTCATTAGTCTCCTGACGCCTCATCGGAAATAAGCCTCATCTCGCCTGGAAGGGAGAACTTCCTGGATTTTCTCGAGTTGCGGCAGGTGTTCTCGAGTTACGACGGGGACCTCAGGGACCCGCCCTGGTGGCCTCAGGAGAGGCCAGTCCCCATGCGAGTTGCTAGGGGGCCTCTCGGGATTCCTCTCCCGTCGATACCGGGGCCAAAAACCTTGTGTGGAGTCAGGGCCGGAACCGAGGATTCCTCTCAGGGGCTGACATGGATCTTTGGGTACTTCTGGAGTCTCCCCAGTGGAGTCAGGCCTCGTCTCGAGTGGGGGCATGCACGTGCGCTTTCCTTCCAGGATGTAGCAGCAATGTCACGCTTCCCGTCGCGTGGATCAAAGGATCTGTGGTTTTCCCTCGAGGCTTTCCCTCGAGGCTTTCCCACAGGGCTGTCCCACGTGCCACCGTGGTGTGAGTCGATCCTCGGCATGAAAGATGAGCCAGTGCAGGGCAAAGAGGTTCCTCTGGAATGGACTGAGACATCTGGGGGACTCTTGGAATGGTGGTACGACCATGGAGTTCCTCTCGCCTTTCCTGTTGAGAGTGCCTCCTCTTGAGATGCGACGGGAACGCCGGGAATTCTTTCCCGTTGAAAGCAGGGAAAGGATCCCTCATCTCGAGCTACGAGGGGGAAACGGGGCTCCTCTGGATGTGGGCGGGACCATCGTGCTTCCTCTCGAGTGGAGACGGGTATGGCGGTGAACTTCTTGAGTTGCAGCAAGGGTGTGAAAGACCCTTTCGAAGTTCCAGGGGTTTGGTGTCATTAGTCTCCAGAGGCCTCATCGGAAATAGGCCTCATCTCGCCTGGAAGGGAGAACTTCCTGGATTTTCTCGAGTTGCGGCAGGTGTTCTCGAATTACGACGGGGACCTCAGGGACCCGCCCTGGTGGCCTCCGGAGAGGCCAGTCCCCATGCGAGTTGCTAGGGGGCCTCTCGGGATTCCTCTCCCCTCGATACCGGGGCCAAAAACCTTGTGTGGAGTCAGGGCCGGAACCGAGGATTCCTCTCAGGGGCTGACATGGATCTTTGGGTACTTCTGGAGTCTCCCCAGGGGAGTCAGGCCTCGTCTCGAGTGGGGGCATGCACGTGCGCTTTCCTTCCAGGCTGTAGCAGCAATGTCACGCTTCCCGTCGCGTGGATCAAAGGATCTGTGGTTTTCCCTCGAGGCTGTCCCTCGAGGCTTTCCCACAGGGCTGTCCCACGTGCCACCGTGGTGTGAGTCGATCCTCGGCGTGAAAGATGAGCCAGTGCAGGGCAAAGAGGTTCCTCTGGAATGGACTGAGACATCTGGGGGACTCTTGGAATGGTGGTACGACCATGGAGTTCCTCTCGCCTTTCCTGTTGAGAGTGCCTCCTCTTGAGATGCGACGGGAACGCAGGGAATTCTTTCCCGTTGAAAGCATGGAAAGGATCCCTCATCTCGAGCTACGAGGGGGAAACGGGGCTCCTTTGGATGTGGTCGGGACCATCGTGCTTCCTCTCGAGTGGAGACGGGTATGGTGGTGAACTTCTTGAGTTGCAGCAAGGGTGTGAAAGACCCTTTCGAAGTTACAGAGGTTAGGTGTCATTAGTCTCCAGACGCCTCATCGGAAATAGGCCTCATCTCGCCTGGAAGGGAGAACTTCCTGGATTTTCTCGAGTTGCGGCAGGTATTCTCGAGTTACGACGGGGAACTCAGGGACCGGCCCTGGTGGCCTCAGGAGAGGCCAGTCCCCATGCGAGTTGCTAGGGGGCCTCTCGGGATTCCTCTCCCGTCGATACCGGGGCCAAAAAGCTTGTGTGGAGTCAGGGCCGGAACCGAGGATTCCTCTCAGGGGCTGACATGGATCTTTGGGTACTTCTGGAGTCTCCCCAGGGGAGTCAAGCCTCGTCTCGAGTGGGGGCATGCACGTGCGCTTTCCTTCCAGGCTGTAGCAGCAATGTCACGCTTCCCGTCGCGTGCATCAAAGGATCTGTGGTTTTCCCTCGAGGCTTTCCCTCGAGGCTTTCCCACAGGGCTGTCCCACGTGCCACCGTGTTGTGAGTCGATCCTCGGCGTGAAAGATGAGCCAGTGCAGGGCAAAGAGGTTCCTCTGGAATGGACTGAGACATCTGGGCGACTCTTGGAATGGTGGTACGACCATGGAGTTCCTCTCGCCTTTCCTGTTGAGAGTGCCTCCTCTTGAGATGCGACGGGAACGCCGGGAATTCTTTCCCGTTGAAAGCAGGGAAAGGATCCCTCATCTCGAGCTCCGAGGGGGAAACGGGGCTCCTTTGGATGTGGTCGGGACCATCGTGCTTCCTCTCGAGTGGAGACGGGTATGGTGGTGAACTTCCTGAGTTGCAGCAAGGGTGTGAAAGACCCTTTCGAAATTCCAGAGGTTAGGTGTCATTAGTCTCCAGACGCCTCATCGGAAATAGGCCTCATCTCGCCTGGAAGGGAGAACTTCCTGGATTTTCTCGAGTTGCGGCAGGTGTTCTCGAGTTACGACGGGGACCTCAGGGACCGGCCATCGTGGCCTCAGGAGAGGCCAGTCCCCATGCGAGTTGCTAGGGGGCCTCTCGGGATTCCTCTCCCGTCGATACCGGGGCCAAAAACCTTGTGTGGAGTCAGGGCCGGAACCGAGGATTCCTCTCAGGCACTGATATGGATCTTTGGGTACTTCTGGAGTCTCGCCAGGGGAGACAGGCCTCGTCTCGTGTGGGGGCATGCACGTGCACTTTCCTTCCAGGCTGTAGCAGCAATGTCACGCTTCCCGTAGCGTGGATCAAAGGATCTGCGGTTTTCCCTCGAGGCTTTCCCTCGAGGCTTTCCCACAGGGCTGTCCCACGTGACACCGTGGTGTGAGTCGATTCTCGGCGTGAAAAATGAGCCAGTGCAGGGCAAAGAGGTTCCTCTTGAATGGACTGAGACATCTGGGGGACTCTTGGAATGGTGGTACGACCATGGAGTTCCTCTCGCCTTTCCTGTTGAGAGTGCCTCCTCTTGAGATGCGACGGGAACGCCGGGAATTCTTTCCCGTTGAAAGCAGGGAAATGATCCCTCATCTCGAGCTACGAGGGGGAAACGGGGCTCCTCTGGATGTGGGCGGACCATCGTGCTTCCTCTCGAGTGGAGACGGGTATGGCGGTGAACTTCTTGAGTTGCAGCAAGGGTGTGAAAGACCCTTTCGAATTTCCAGAGGTTAGGTGTCATTAGTCTCCAGACGCCTCATCGGAAATAGGCCTCATCTCGCCTGGAAGGGAGAACTTCCTGGATTTTCTCGAGTTGCGGCAGGTGTTGTCGAGTTACGACGGGGACCTCAGGGACCCGCCCTGGTGGCCTCCGGAAAGGCCAGTCCCCATGCGAGTTGCTAGGGGGCCTCTCGGGATTCCTCTCCCGTCGATACCGGGGCCAAAAACCTTGTGTGCAGTCAGGGCCGGAACCGAGGATTCCTCTCAGGGGCAGACATGGATCTTTGGGTACTTCTGGAGTCTCCCTAGGGGAGTCAGGCCTCGTCTCGAGTGGGGGCATGCACGTGCGCTTTCCTTCCAGGCTGTAGCAGCAATGTCACGCTTCCCGTGGCGTGGATCAAAGGATCTGTGGTTTTCCCTCGAGGCTTTCCCACAGGGCTGTCCCACGTGCCACCGTGGTGTGAGTCGATCCTCGGCGTGAAAGATGAGCCAGTGCAGGGCAAAGAGGTTCCTCTGGAATGGACTGAGACATCTGGGGGACTCTTGGAATGGTGGTACGACCATGGAGTTCCTCTCGCCTTTCCTGTTGAGAGTGCCTCCTCTTGAGATGCGACGGGAACGCCGGGAATTCTTTCCCGTTGAAACCAGGGAAAGGATCCCTCATCTCGAGCTACGAGGGGGAAACGGGGCTCCTCTGGATGTGGGCGGGACCATCGTGCTTCCTCTCGAGTGGAGACGGGTATGGCGGTGAACTGCTTGATTTGCAGCAAGGGTGTGAAAGACCCTTTCGAAGTTCCAGAGGTTTGGTGTCATTAGTCTCCAGAGGCCTCATCGGAAATAGGCCTAATCTCGCCTGGAAGGGAGAACTTCCTGGATTTTCTCGAGTTGCGGCAGGTGTTCTCGAGTTACGACGGGGACCTCAGGGACCCGCCCTGGTGGCCTCCGGAGAGGCCAGTCCCCATTCGAGTTGCTAGGGGGCCTCTCGGGATTCCTCTCCCGTCGATACCGGGGCCAAAAACCTTGTGTGGAGTCAGGGCCGGAACCGAGGATTCCTCTCAGGGGCTGACATGGATCTTTGGGTACTTCTGGAGTCTCCCCAGTGGAATCAGGCCTCGTCTCGAGTGGGGGCATGCACGTGCGCTTTCCTTCCAGGCTGTAGCAGCAATGTCACGCTTCCCGTCGCGTGGATCAAAGGATCTGTGGTTTTCCCTCGAGGCTTTCCCTCGAGGCTTTCCCACAGGGCTGTCCCACGTGCCACCGTGGTGTGAGTCGATCCTCGGCGTGAAAGATGAGCCAGTGCAGGGCAAAGAGGTTCCTCTGGAATGGACTGAGACATCTGGGGGACTCTTGGAATGGTGGTACGACCATGGAGTTCCTCTCGCCTTTCCTGTTGAGAGTGCCTCCTCTTGAGATGCGACGGGAACGCAGGGAATTCTTTCCCGTTGAAAGCATGGAAAGGATCCCTCATCTCGAGCTCCGAGGGGGAAACGTGGCTCCTTTGGATGTGGTCGGGACCATCGTGCTTCCTCTCGAGTGGAGACGGGTATGGTGGTAAACTTCTTGAGTTGCAGCAAGGGTGTGAAAGACCCTTTCGAAGTTCCAGAGGTTAGGTGTCATTAGTCTCCAGACGCCTCATCGGAAATAGGCCTCATCTCGCCTGGAAGGGAGAACTTCCTGGATTTTCTCGAGTTGCGGCAGGTGTTCTCGAGTTACGACGGGGACCTCAGGGACCGGCCCTGGTGGCCTCAGGAGAGGCCAGTCCCCATGCGAGTTGCTAGGGGGCCTCTCGGGATTCCTCTCCCGTCGATACCGGGGCCAAAAACCTTGTGTGGAGTCAGGGCCGGAACCGAGGATTCCTCTCAGGGGCTGACATGGATCTTTGGGTACTTCTGGAGTCTCCCCAGGGGAGTCAGGCCTCGTCTCGAGTGGGGGCATGCACGTGCGCTTTCCTTCCAGGCTGTAGCAGCAATGTCACGCTTCCCGTCGCGTGCATCAAAGGATCTGTGGTTTTCCCTCGAGGCTTTCCCTCGAGGCTTTCCCACAGGGCTGTCCCACGTGCCACCGTGTTGTGAGTCGATCCTCGGCGTGAAAGATGAGCCAGTGCAGGGCAAAGAGGTTCCTCTGGAATGGACTGAGACATCTGGGGGACTCTTGGAATGGTGGTACGACCATGGAGTTCCTCTCGCCTTTCCTGTTGAGAGTGCCTCCTCTTGAGATGCGACGGGAACGCCGGGAATTCTTTCCCGTTGAAAGCAGGGAAAGGATCCCTCATCTCGAGCTCCGAGGGGGAAACGTGGCTCCTTTGGATGTGGTCGGGACCATCGTGCTTCCTCTCGAGTGGAGACGGGTATGGTGGTGAACTTCTTGAGTTGCAGCAAGGGTGTGAAAGACCCTTTCGAAATTCCAGAGGTTAGGTGTCATTAGTCTCCAGACGCCTCATCGGAAATAGGCCTCATCTCGCCTGGAAGGGAGAACTTCCTGGATTTTCTCGAGTTGCGGCAGGTGTTCTCGAGTTACGACGGGGACCTCAGGGACCGGCCCTCGTGGCCTCAGGAGAGGCCAGTCCCCATGCGAGTTGCTAGGGGGCCTCTCGGGATTCCTCTCCCGTCGATACCGGGGCCAAAAACCTTGTGTGAAGTCAGGGCCGGAACCGAGGATTCCTCTCAGGGGCTGATATGGATCTTTGGATACTTCTGGAGTCTCGCCAGGGGAGACAGGCCTCGTTTCGTGAGGGGGCATGCACGTGCACTTTCCTTCCAGGCTTTAGCAGCAATGTCACGCTTCCCGTGGCGTGGATCAAAGGATCTGTGGTTTTCCCTCGAGGCTTTCCCTCGAGGCTTTCCCACAGGGCTGTCCCACGTGCCACCGTGGTGTGAGTCGATCCTAGGCGTGAAAGATGAGCCAGTGCAGGGCAAAGAGGTTCCTCTGGAATGGACTGAGACATCTGGGGGACTATTGGAGTGGTGGTACGACCATGGAGTTCCTCTCGCCTTTCCTGTTGAGACTGCCTCCTCTTGAGATGCGCCGGGAACGCCGGGAATTCTTTCCCGTTTAAAGCAGGGAAAGGATCCCTCATCTCGAGCTACGAGGGGGAAACGGGGCTCCTCTGGATGTGGGCGGGACCATCGTGCTTCCTCTCGAGTGGAGACGGGTATGGCGGTGAACTTCTTGAGTCGCAGCAAGGGTGTGAAAGACCCTTTCGAAGTTCCAGAGGTTAGGTGTCATTAGTCTCCAGACGCCTCATCGGAAATAGGCCTCATCTCGCCTGGAAGGGAGAACTTCCTGGATTTTCTCGAGTTGTGGCAGGTGTTCTCGAGTTACGACAGGGACCTCAGGGACCCACCCTGGTGGCCTCAGGAGAGGCCAGTCCCCATGCGAGTTGCTAGGGGGCCTCTCGGGATTCCTCTCCCGTCGATACCGGGGCCAAAAACCTTGTGTGGAGTCAGGGCCGGAACCGAGGATGCCTCTCAGGGGCTGACATGGATCTTTGGGTACTTCTGGAGTCTCCCCAGGGGAGTCAGGCCTCGTCTCGAGTGGGGGCATGCACGTGCGCTTTCCTTCCAGGCTGTAGCAGCAATGTCACGCTTCCCGTCGCGTGGATCAAAGGATCTGTGGTTTTCCCTCGAGGCTTTCCCTCGAGGCTTTCCCACAGGGCTGTCCCACGTGGCACCGTGGTGTGAGTCGATCCTCGGCGTGAAAGATGAGCCAGTGCAGGGCAAAGAGGTTCCTCTGGAATGGACTGAGACATCTGGGGGACTCTTGGAATGGTGGTACGACCATGGAGTTCCTCTCGCCTTTCCTGTTGAGAGTGCCTCCTCTTGAGATGCGACGGGAACGCCGGGAATTCTTTCCCGTTGAAAGCAGGGAAAGGATCCCTCATCTCGAGCTCCGAGGGGGAAACGGGGCTCCTCTGGATGTGGGCGGGACCATCGTGCTTCCCTCGAGTGGAGACGGGTATGGCGGTTAACTTCTTGAGTTGCAGCAAGGGTGTGAAAGACCCTTTCGAAGTTCCAGAGGTTTGGTGTCATTAGTCTCCAGAGGCCTCATCGGAAATAGGCCTCATCTCGCCTGGAAGGGAGAACTTCCTGGATTTTCTCGAGTTGCGGCAGGTGTTCTCGAGTTACGACGGGGACCTCAGGGACCCGCCCTGGTGGCCTCAGGAGAGGCCAGTCCCCATGCGAGTTGCTAGGGGGTCTCTCGGGATTCCTCTCCCGTCGATACCGGGGCCAAAAAGCTTGTGTGGAGTCAGGGCCGGAACGGAGGATTCCTCTCAGGGGCTGACATGGATCTTTGGGTACTTCTGGAGTCTCCCCAGTGGATTCAGGCCTCGTCTCGAGTGGGGGCATGCTCGTGCGCTTTCCTTCCAGGCTGTAGCAGCAATGTCACGCTTCCCGTCGCGTGGATCAAAGGATCTGTGGTTTTCCCTCGAGGCTTTCCCTCGAGGCTTTCCCACAGGGCTGTCCCACGTGCCACCGTGTTGTGAGTCGATCCTCGGCGTGAAAGATGAGCCAGTGCAGGGCAAAGAGGTTCCTCTGGAATGGACTGAGACATCTGGGGGACTCTTGGAATGGTGGTACGACCATGGAGTTCCTCTCGCCTTTCCTGTTGAGAGTGCCTCCTCTTGAGATGCGACGGGAACGCCGGGAATTCTTTCCCGTTGAAAGCAGGGAAAGGATCCCTCATCTCGAGCTACGAGGGGGAAACGGGGCTCCTCTGGATGTGGGCGGGACCATCGTGCTTCCTCTCGAGTGCAGACGGGTATGGCGGTGAACTTCTTGAGTTGCAGCAAGGGTGTGAAAGACCCTTTCGAAGTTCCAGAGGTTTGGTGTCATTAGTCTCCAGAGGCCTCATCGGAAATAGGCCTCATCTCGCCTGGAAGGGAGAACTTCCTGGATTTTCTCGAGTTGCGGCAGGTGTTCTCGAGTTACGACGGGGACCTCAGGGACCCGCCCTGGTGGCCTCAGGAGAGGCCAGTCCCCATGCGAGTTGCTAGGGGGCCTCTCGGGATTCCTCTCCCGTCGATACCGGGGCCAAAAACCTTGTGTGCAGTCAGGGCCGGAACCGAGGATTACTCTCAGGGGCAGACATGGATCTTTGGGTACTTCTGGAGTCTCTCCAGGGGAGTCAGGCCTCGTCTCGAGTGGGGGCATGCACGTGCGCTTTCCTTCCAGGCTGTAGCAGCAATGTCACGCTTCCCGTGGCGTGGATCAAAGGATCTGTGGTTTTCCCTCGAGGCTTTCCCACAGGGCTGTCCCACGTGCCACCGTGGTGTGAGTCGATCCTCGGCGTGAAAGATGAGCCAGTGCAGGGCAAAGAGGTTCCTCTGGAATGGACTGAGACATCTGGGGGACTCTTGGAATGGTGGTACGACCATGGAGTTCCTCTCGCCTTTCCTGTTGAGAGTGCCTCCTCTTGAGATGCGACGGGAACGCCGGGAATTCTTTCCCGTTGAAACCAGGGAAAGGATCCCTCATCTCGAGCTACGAGGGGGAAACGGGGCTCCTCTGGATGTGGGCGGGACCATCGTGCTTCCTCTCGAGTGGAGACGGGTATGGCGGTGAACTGCTTGAGTTGCAGCAAGGGTGTGAAAGACCCTTTCGAAGTTCCAGAGGTTTGGTGTCATTAGTCTCCAGAGGCCTCATCGGAAATAGGCCTCATCTCGCCTGGAAGGGAGAACTTCCTGGATTTTCTCGAGTTGCGGCAGGTGTTCTCGAATTACGACGGGGACCTCAGGGACCCGCCCTGGTGGCCTCCGGAGAGGCAAGTCCCCATGCGAGTTGCTAGGGGGCCTCTCGGGATTCCTCTCCCGTCGATACCGGGGCCAAAAACCTTGTGTGGAGTCAGGGCCGGAACCGAGGATTCCTCTCAGGGGCTGACATGGATCTTTGGGTACTTCTGGAGTCTCCCCAGTGGAGTCAGGCCTCGTCTCGAGTGGGGGCATGCACGTGCGCTTTCCTTTCAGGCTGTAGCAGCAATGTCACGCTTCCCGTCACGTGGATCAAATGATCTGTGGTTTTCCCTCGAGGCTTTCCCTCGAGGCTTTCCCACAGGGCTGTCCCACGTGCCACCGTGGTGAGAGTCGATCCTCGGCGTGAAAGATGAGCCAATGAAGGGCAAAGAGGTTCCTCTGGAATGGACTGAGACATCTGGGGGACTCTTGGAATGGTGGTACGACCATGGAGTTCCTCTCGCCTTTCCTGTTGAGAGTGCCTCCTCTTGAGATGCGACGGGAACGCTGGGAATTCTTTCCCGTTGAAAGCAGGGAAAGGATCCCTCATCTCGAGCTACGAGGGGGAAACGGGGCTCTTCTGGATGTGGGCGGGACCATCGTGCTTCCTCTCGAGTGGAGACGGGTATGGCGGTGAACTTCTTGAGTCGCAGCAAGGGTGTGAAAGACCCTTTCGAAGTTCCAGAGGTTAGGTGTCATTAGTCTCCAGACGCCTCATCGGAAATAAGCCTCATCTCGCCTGGAAGGGAGAACTTCCTGGATTTTCTCGAGTTGCGGCAGGTGTTCTTGAGTTACGACGGGGACCTCAGGGACCCGCCCTGGTGGCCTCAGGAGAGGCCAGTCCCCATGCGAGTTGCTAGGGGGCCTCTCGGGATTCCTCTCCCGTCGATACCGGGGCCAAAAACCTTGTGTGGAGTCAGGGCCGGAATCGAGGATTCCTCTCAGGGGCTGACATGGATCTTTGGGTACTTCTGGAGTCTCCCCAGTGGAGTCAGGCCTGGTCTCGAGTGGGGGCATGCACGTGCGCTTTCCTTCCAGGCTGTAGCAGCAATGTCACGCTTCCCGTCGCGTGGATCAAAGGATCTGTGGTTTTCCCTCGAGGCTTTCCCTCGAGGCTTTCCCACAGGGCTGTCCCACGTGCCACCGTGGTGTGAGTCGATCCTCGGCATGAAAGATGAGCCAGTGCAGGGCAAAGAGGTTCCTCTGGAATGGACTGAGACATCTGGGGGACTCTTGGAATGGTGGTACGACCATGGAGTTCCTCTCGCCTTTCCTGTTGAGAGTGCCTCCTCTTGAGATGCGACGGGAACGCCGGGAATTCTTTCCCGTTGAAAGCAGGGAAAGGATCCCTCATCTCGAGCTACGAGGGGGAAACGGGGCTCCTCTGGATGTGGGCGGGACCATCGTGCTTCCTCTCGAGTGGAGACGGGTATGGCGGTGAACTTCTTGAGTTGCAGCAAGGGTGTGAAAGTCCCTTTCGAAGTTCCAGAGGTTTGGTGTCATTAGTCTCCAGAGGCCTCATCGGAAATAGGCCTCATCTCGCCTGGAAGGGAGAACTTCCTTTATTTTCTCGAGTTGCGGCAGTTGTTCTCGAATTACGACGGGGACCTCAGGGACCCTTCCTGGTGGCCTCAGGAGAGGCCAGTCCCCATGCGAGTTGCTAGGGGGCCTCTCGGGATTCCTCTCCCGTCGATACCGGGGCCAAAAACCTTGTGTGGAGTCAGGGCCGGAACCGAGGATTCCTCTCAGGGGCTGACATGGATCTTTGGGTAATTCTGGAGTCTCCCCAGTGGAGTCAGGCCTCGTCTCGAGTGGGGGCATGCACGTGCGCTTTCCTTTCAGGCTGTAGCAGCAATGTCACGCTTCCCGTCACGTGGATCAAAGGATCTGTGGTTTTCCCTCGAGGCTTTCCCTCGAGGCTTTCCCACAGGGCTGTCCCACGTGCCACCGTGGTGTGAGTCGATCCTCGCCGTGAAAGATGAGCCAATGCAGGGCAAAGAGGTTCCTCTGGAATGGACTGAGACATCTGGGGGACTCTTGGAATGGTGGTACGACCATGGAGTTCCTCTCGCCTTTCCTGTTGAGAGTGCCTCCTCTTGAGATGCGACGGGAACGCCGGGAATTCTTTCCCGTTGAAAGCAGGGAAAGGATCCCTCATCTCGAGCTACGAGGGGGAAACGGGGCTCCTCTGGATGTGGGCGGGACCATCGTGCTTCCTCTCTAGTGGAGACGGGTATGGCGGTGAACTTCTTGAGTTGCAGCAAGGGTGTGAAAGACCATTTCGAAGTTCCAGAGGTTAGGAGTCATTAGTCTCCAGACGCCTCATCGGAAATAGGCCTCATCTCGCCTGGAAGGGAGAACTTCCTGGATTTTCTCGAGTTGCGGCAGGTGTTCTCGAGTTACGACGGGGACCTCAGGGACTCGCCCTGGTGGCCTCAGGAGAGGCCAGTCCCTAGGCGTGTTGCTAGGGGGCCTCTCGGGATTCCTCTCCCGTTGATACCGGGGCGAAAAACCTTGTGTGGAGTCAGGGCCGGAACCGAGGATTCCTCTCAGGGGCTGACATGGATCTTTGGGTACTTCTGGAGTCTCCCCAGGGGAGTCAGGCCTCGTCTCGAGTGGGGGCATGCACGTGCGCTTTCCTTCCAGGCTGTAGCAGCAATGTCACGCTTCCCGTAGCGTGGATCAAAGGATCTGTGGTTTTCCCTCGAGGCTTTCCCTCGAGGCTTTCCCACAGGGCTGTCCCACGTGCCACCGTGGTGTGAGTCGATCCTCGGCGTGAAAGATGAGCCAGTGCAGGGCAAAGAGTTTCCTCTGGAATGGACTGAGACATCTGGGGGACTCTTGGAATGGTGGTACAACCATGGAGTTCCTCTCGCCTTTCCTGTTGAGAGTGCCTCCTCTTGAGATGCGACGGGAACGCCGGGAATTCTTTCCCGTTGAAAGCAGGGAAAGGATCCCTCATCTCGAGCTACGAGGGGGAAACGGGGCTCCTCTGGATGTGGGCGGGACCATCGTGCTTCCTCTCTAGTGGAGACGGGTATGGTGGTGAACTTCTTGAGTTGCAGCAAGGCTGTGAAAGACCCTTTCGAAGTTCCAGACGTAAGGTGTCATTAGTCTCCAGACGCCTCATCGGAAATAGGCCTCATCTCGCCTGGAAGGGAGAACTTCCTGGATTTTCTCGAGTTGCGGCAGGTGTTCTCGAGTTACGACGGGGACCTCAGGGACCCGCCCTGGTGGCCTCAGGAGAGGCCAGTCCCTATGCGAGTTGCTAGGGGGCCTCTCGGGATTCCTCTCCCGTCGATACCGGGGCCAAAAACCTTGTGTGGAGTCAGGGCCGGAACCGAGGATTCCTCTCAGGGGCTGACATGGATCTTTGGGTACTTCTGGAGTCTCCCAAGGGGAGTCAGGCCTCGTCTCGAGTGGGGGCATGCACGTGCACTTTCCTTCCAGGCTGTAGCAGCAATGTCACGCTTCCCGTCGCGTGGATCAAATGATGTGTGGTTTTCCCTAGAGGCTTTCCCACAGGGCTGTCCCACGTGCCACCGTGGTGTGAGTCGATCCTCGGCGTGAAAATGAGCCAGTGCAGGGCAAAGAGGTTCCTCTGGAATGGACTGAGACATCTGGGGGACTCTTGGAATGGTGGTACGACCATGGAGTTCCTCTCGCCTTTCCTGTTGAGAGTGCCTCCTCTTGAGATGCGACGGGAACGCCGGGAATTTTTTCCCGTTGAAAGCAGGGAAAGGATCCCTCATCTCGAGCTACGAGGGGGAAACGGGGCTCCTCTGGATGTGGGCGGGACCATCGTGCTTTCTCTCGAGTGGAGACGGGTATGGCGGTGAACTTCTTGAGTTGCAACAAGGGTGTGAAAGACCCTTTCGAAGTTCCAGAGGTTAGGTGTCATTAGTCTCCAGACGCCTCATCGGAAATAGGCCTCATCTCGCCTGGAAGGGAGAACTTCCTTGATTTTCTCGAGTTGCAGCAGGTGTTCTCGAGTTACGACGGGGACCTCAGGGACCCACCTTGTTGGCCTCAGGAGAGGCCAGTCCCTATGCGTGTTGCTAGGGGGCCCCTCGGGATTCCTCTCCCGTCGATACCGGGGCGAAAAACCTTGTGTGGAGTCAGGGCCGGAACCGAGGATTCCTCTCAGGGACTGATATGGATCTTTGGGTACTTCTGGAGTCTCGCCAGGGGAGACAGGCCTCGTCTCGTGTGGGGGCATGCACGTGCACTTTCCTTCCAGGCTGTAGCAGCAATGTCACGCTTCCCGTAGCGTGGATCAAAGGATCTGTGGTTTTCCCTCGAGGCTTTCCCACAGGGCTGTCCCACGTGCCACCGTGGTGTGAGTCGATCCTCGGCGTAAAAGATGAGCCAGTGCAGGGCAAAGAGGTTCCTCTGGAATGGACTGAGACATCTGGGGGACTCTTGGAATGGTGGTACGACCATGGAGTTCCTCTCGCCTTTCCTGTTGAGTGTGCCTCCTCTTGAGATGCGACGGGAACGCCTGGAATTCTTTCCCGTTGAAACCAGGGAAAGGATCCCTCATCTCGAGCTACGAGGGGGAAACGGGGCTCCTCTGGATGTGGGCGGGACCATCGTGCTTCCTCTCGAGTGGAGACGGGTATGGCGGTGAACTGCTTGAGTTGCAGCAAGGGTGTGAAAGACCCTTTCGAAGTTCCAGAGGTTTGGTGTCATTAGTCTCCAGAGGCCTCATCGGAAATAGGCCTCATCTCGCCTGGAAGGGAGAACTTCCTGGATTTTCTCGAGTTGCGGCAGGTGTTCTCGAGTTACGACGGGGACCTCAGGTACCCGCCCTGGTGGCCTCCGGAGAGGCCAGTCCCCATGCGAGTTGCTAGGGGGCCTCTCGGGATTCCTCTCCCGTCGATACCGGGGCCAAAAACCTTGTGTGGAGTCAGGGCCGGAACCGAGGATTGCTCTCAGGGGCTGACATGGATCTTTGGGTACTTCTGGAGTCTCCCCAGTGGAGTCAGGCCTCGTCTCGTGTGGGGGCATTCACGTGCGCTTTCCTTCCAGGCTGTAGCAGCAATGTCACGCTTCCCGTGGCGTGGATCAAAGGATCTGTGGTTTTCCCTCGAGGCTTTCCCTCGAGGCTTTCCCACAGGGCTGTCCCACGTGCCACCGTGGTGTGAGTCGATCCTCGGCGTGAAAGATGAGCCAGTGCAGGGCAAAGAGGTTCCTCTGGAATGGACTGAGACATCTGGGGGACTCTTGGAATGGTGGTACGACCATGGAGTTCCTCTCGCCTTTCCTGTTGAGAGTGCCTCCTCTTGAGATGCGACGGGAACGCAGGGAATTCTTTCCCGTTGAAAGCATGGAAAGGATCCCTCATCTCGAGCTACGAGGGGGAAACGGGGCTCCTTTGGATGTGGTCGGGACCATCGTGCTTCCTCTCGAGTGGAGACGGGTATGCTGGTGAACTTCTTGAGTTGCAGCAAGGGTGTGAAAGACCCTTTCGAAGTTCCAGAGGTTAGGTGTCATTAGTCTCCAGACGCCTCATCGGAAATAGGCCTCATCTCGCCTGGAAGGGAGAACTTCCTGGATTTTCTCGAGTTGCGGCAGGTGTTCTCGAGTTACGACGGGGACCTCAGGGACCGGCCCTGGTGGCCTCAGGAGAGGCCAATCCCCATGCGAGTTGCTAGGGGGCCTCTCGGGATTCCTCTCCCGTCGATACCGGGGCCAAAAACCTTGTGTGGAGTCAGGGCCGGAACCGAGGATTCCTCTCAGGGGCTGACATGGATCTTTGGGTACTTCTGGAGTCTCCCCAGGGAATCAGGCCTCGTCTCGAGTGGGGGCATGCACGTGCGCTTTCCTTCCAGGCTGTAGCAGCAATGTCACGCTTCCCGTCGCGTGCATCAAAGGATCTGTGGATTTCCCTCGAGGCTTTCCCTCGAGGCTTTCCCACAGGGCTGTCCCACGTGCCACCGTGTTGTGAGTCGATCCTCGGCGTGAAAGATGAGCCAGTGCAGGGCAAAGAGGTTCCTCTGGAATGGACTGAGACATCTGGGGGACTCTTGGAATGGTGGTACGACCATGGAGTTCCTCTCGCCTTTCCTGTTGAGAGTGCCTCCTCTTGAGATGCGACGGGAACGCCGGGAATTCTTTCCCGTTGAAAGCAGGGAAAGGATCCCTCATCTCGAGCTCCGAGGGGGAAACGGGGCTCCTTTGCATGTGGTCGGGACCATCGTGCTTCCTCTCGAGTGGAGACGGGTATGGTGGTGAACTTCTTGAGTTGCAGCAAGGGTGTGAAAGACCCTTTCGAAGTTCCAGAGGTTAGGTGTCATTAGTCTCCAGACGCCTCATCGGAAATAGGCCTCATCTCGCCTGGAAGGGAGAACTTCCTGGATTTTCTCGAGTTGCGGCAGGTGTTCTCGAGTTACGACGGGGACCTCAGGGACCGGCCCTCGTGGCCTCAGGAGAGGCCAGTCCCCATGCGAGTTGCTAGGGGGCCTCTCGGGATTCCTCTCCCGTCGATACCGGGGCCAAAAACCTTCTGTGGAGTCAGGGCCGGAACCGAGCATTCCTCTCAGGGGCTGATATGGATCTTTGGATACTTCTGGAGTCTCGCCAGGGGAGACAGGCCTCGTTTCGTGAGGGGGCATGCACGTGCACTTTCCTTCCAGGCTTTAGCAGCAATGTCACGCTTCCCGTGGCGTGGATCAAAGGATCTGTGGTTTTCCCTCGAGGCTTTCCCTCGAGGCTTTCCCACAGGGCTGTCCCACGTGCCACCGTGGTGTGAGTCGATCCTCGGCGTGAAAGATGAGCCAGTGCAGGGCAAAGAGGTTCCTCTGGAATGGACTGAGACATCTGGGGGACTCTTGGAATGGTGGTACGACCATGGAGTTCCTCTCGCCTTTCCTGTTGAGAGTGCCTCCTCTTGAGATGCGACGGGAACGCCGGGAATTCTTTCCCGTTGAAAGCAGGGAAAGGATCCCTCATCTCGAGCTCCGAGGGGGAAACGGGGCTCCTCTGGATGTGGGCGGGACCATCGTGCTTCCTCTCGAGTGGAGACGGGTATGGCGGTGAACTTCTTGAGTTGCAGCAAGGGTGTGAAAGACCCTTTCGAAGTTCCAGAGGTTAGGTGTCATTAGTCTCCAGACGCCTCATCGGAAATAGGCCTCATCTCGCCTGGAAGGGAGAACTTCCTGGATTTTCTCGAGTTGCGGCAGGTGTTCTCGAGTTACGACAGGGACCTCAGGGACCCGCCCTGGTGGCCTCAGGAGAGGCCAGTCCCCATGCGAGTTGCTAGGGGGCCTCTCGGGATTCCTCTCCCGTCGATACCGGGGCCAAAAACCTTGTGTGGAGTCAGGGCCGGAACCGAGGATGCCTCTCAGGGGCTGACATGGATCTTTGGGTACTTCTGGAGTCTCCCCAGGGGAGTCAGGCCTCGTCTCGAGTGGGGGCATGCACGTGCGCTTTCCTTCCAGGCTGTAGCAGCAATGTCACGCTTCCCGTCGCGTGGATCAAAGGATCTGTGGTTTTCCCTCGAGGCTTTCCCTCGAGGCTTTCTCACAGGGCTGTCCCACGTGGCACCGTGGTGTGAGTCGATCCTCGGCGTGAAAAATGAGCCAGTGCAGGGCAAAGAGGTTCCTCTGGAATGGACTGAGACATCTGGGGGACTCTGGGAATGGTGGTACGACCATGGAGTTCCTCTCGCCTTTCCTGTTGAGAGTGCCTCCTCTTGAGATGCGACGGGAACGCCGGGAATTCTTTCCCGTTGAAACCAGGGAAAGGATCCCTCATCTCGAGCTCCGAGGGGGAAACGGGGCTCCTCTGGATGTGGGCGGGACCATCGTGCTTCCTCTCGAGTGGAGACGGGTATGGCGGTGAACTTCTTGAGTTGCAGCAAGGGTGTGAAAGACCCTTTCGAAGTTCCAGAGGTTTGGTGTCATTAGTCTCCAGAGGCCTCATCGGAAATAGGCCTCATCTCGCCTGGAAGGGAGAACTTCCTGGATTTTCTCGAGTTGCGGCAGGTGTTCTCGAGTTACGACGGGGACCTCAGGGACCCGCCCTGGTGGCCTCAGGAGAGGCCAGTCCCCATGCGAGTTGCTAGGGGGTCTCTCGGGATTCCTCTCCCGTCGATACCGGGGCCAAAAAGCTTGTGTGGAGTCAGGGCCGGAACCGAGGATTCCTCTCAGGGGCTGACATGGATCTTTGGGTACTTCTGGAGTCTCCCCAGGGGAGTCAGGCCTCGTCTCGAGTGGGGGCATGCTCGTGCGCTTTCCTTCCAGGCTGTAGCAGCAATGTCACGCTTCCCGTCGCGTGGATCAAAGGATCTGTGGTTTTCCCTCGAGGCTTTCCCTCGAGGCTTTCCCACAGGGCTGTCCCACGTGCCACCGTGGTGTGAGTCGATCCTCGGCGTGAAAGATGAGCCAGTGCAGGGCAAAGAGGTTCCTCTGGAATGGACTGAGACATCTGGGGGACTCTTGGAATGGTGGTACGACCATGGAGTTCCTCTCGCCTTTCCTGTTGAGAGTGCCTCCTCTTGAGATGCGACGGGAACGCCGGGAATTCTTTCCCGTTGAAAGCAGGGAAAGGATCCCTCATCTCGAGCTACGAGGGGGAAACGGGGCTCCTCTGGATGTGGGCGGGACCATCGTGCTTCCTCTCGAGTGGAGACGGGTATGGTGGTGAACTTCTTGAGTTGCAGCAAGGTTGTGAAAGACCCTTTCGAAGTTCCAGAGGTTAGGTGTCATTAGTCTCCAGACGCCTCATCGGAAATAGGCCTCATCTCGCCTGGAAGGGAGAACTTCCTGGATTTTCTCGAGTTGCGGCAGGTGTTCTCGAGTTACGACGGGGAACTCAGGGACCGGCCCTGGTGGCCTCAGGAGAGGCCAGTCCCCATGCGAGTTGCTAGGGAGCCTCTCGGGATTCCTCTCCCGTCGATACCGGGGCCAAAAACCTTGTGTGGAGTCAGGGCCGGAACCGAGGATTCCTCTCAGGGGCTGACATGGATCTTTGGGTACTTCTGGAGTCTCCCCAGTGGAGTCAGGCCTCGTCTCGAGTGGGGGCATGCACGTGCGCTTTCCTTCCAGGCTGTAGCAGCAATGTCACGCTTCCCGTCGCGTGGATCAAAGGATCTGTGTTTTTCCCTCGAGGCTTTCCCTCGAGGCTTTCCCACAGGGCTGTCCCACGTGCCACCGTGGTGTGAGTCAATCCTCGGCGTGAAAGATGAGCCAGTGCAGGGCAAAGAGGTTCCTCTGGAATGGACTGAGACATCTGGGGGACTCTTGGAATGGTGGTACGACCATGGAGTTCCTCTCGCCTTTCCTGTTGACAGTGCCTCCTCTTGAGATGCGACGGGAACGCAGGGAATTCTTTCCCGTTGAAAGCAGGGAAAGGATCCCTCATCTCGAGTTACGAGGGGGAAATGGGGCTCCTTTGGATGTGGTCGGGACCATCGTGCTTCCTCTCGAGTGGAGACGGGTATGGTGGTGAACTTCTTGAGTTGCAGCAAGGGTGTGAAAGACCCTTTCGAAGTTCCAGAGGTTAGGTGTCATTAGTCTCCAGACGCCTCATCGGAAATAGGCCTCATCTCGCCTGGAAGGGAGAACTTCCTGGATTTTCTCGAGTTGCGACAGGTGTTCTCGAGTTACGACGGGGACCTCAGGGACCGGCCCTGGTGGCCTCAGGAGAGGCCAGTCCCCATGCGAGTTGCTAGGGGGCCTCTCGGGATTCCTCTCCCGTCGATACCGGGGCCAAAAACCTTGTGTGGAGTCAGGGCCGGACCCGAGGATTCCTCTCAGGGGCTGATATGGATCTTTGGATACTTCTGAAGTCTCGCCAGGGGAGACAGGCCTCGTTTCGTGAGGGGGCATGCACGTGCACTTTCCTTCCAGGCTGTAGCAGCAATGTCACGCTTCCCGTCGCGTGGATCAAAGGATCTGTGGTTTTCCCTCGAGGCTTTCCCTCGAGGCTTTCCCACAGGGCTGTCCCACGTGCCACCGTGGTGTGAGTCGATCCTCGGCGTGAAAGATGAGCCAGTGCAGGGCAAAGAGGTTCCTCTGGAATGGACTGAGACATCTGGGGGACTCTTGGAATGGTGGTACGACCATGGAGTTCCTCTCGCCTTTCCTGTTGAGAGTGCCTCCTCTTGAGATGCGACGGGAACGCCGGGAATTCTTTCCCGTTGAAAGCAGGGAAAGGATCCCTCATCTCGAGCTACGAGGGGGAAACGGGGCTCCTCTGGATGTGGGCGGGACCATCGTGCTTCCTCTCGAGTGGAGACGGGTATGGCGGTGAACTTCTTGAGTTGCAGCAAGGGTGTGAAAGACCCTTTCGAAGTT
The DNA here is from genome assembly GCF_032405125.1 of Capricornis sumatraensis. Lineage (NCBI taxonomy): Eukaryota > Metazoa > Chordata > Mammalia > Artiodactyla > Bovidae > Capricornis > Capricornis sumatraensis. The sequence goes on from NW_027184625.1 coordinate 1,462,973, forward strand.
CCAGAGGTTTGGTGTCATTAGTCTCCAGAGGCCTCATCAGAAATAGCCCTCATCTCGCCTGGAAGGGAGAACTTCCTGGATTTTCTCGAGTTGCGGCTGGTGTTCTCGAGTTACGACGGGGTCCTCAGGGACCCGCCCTGGTGGCCTCAGGAGAGGCCAGTCCCCATGCGAGTTGCTAGGGGGCCTCTCAGGATTCCTCTCCCGTCGATACCGGGGCCAAAAACCTTGTGTGGAGTCAGGGTTGGAACCGAGGATTCCTCTCAGGGGCTGACATGGATCTTTGGGTACTTCTGGAGTCTCCCCAGGGGAGTCAGGCCTCGTCTCGAGTTTGGGCATGCACGTGCGCTTTCCTTCCAGGCTGTAGCAGCAATGTCACGCTTCCCGTCGCGTGGATCAAAGGATCTGTGGTTTTCCCTCGAGGCTTTCCCTCGAGGCTTTCCCACAGGGCTGTCCCACGTGCCACCGTGGTGTGAGTCGATCCTCGGCGTGAAAGATGAGCCAGTGCAGGGCAAAGAGGTTCCTCTGGAATGGACTGAGACATCTGGGGGACTCTTGGAATGGTGGTACGACCATGGAGTTCCTCTCGCCTTTCCGGTTGAGAGTGCCTCCTCTTGAGATTCGACGGGAACGCCGGGAATTCTTTCCCGTTGAAAGCAGGGAAAGGTTCCCTCATCTCGAGCTACGAGGGGGAAACGGGGATCCTATGGATGTGGGCGGGACCATCGTGCTTCCTCTCGAGTGGAGACGGGTATGGCGGTGAACTTCTTGAGTCGCAGCAAGGGTGTGAAAGACCCTTTCGAAGTTCCAGAGGTTAGGTGTCATTAGTCTCCAGACGCCTCATCGGAAATAGGCCTCATCTCGCCTGGATGGGAGAACTTCCTGGATTTTCTCGAGTTGCGGCAGGTGCTCTCGAGTTACGACGAGGACCTCAGCGACCCGCCCTGGTGGCCTCAGGAGAGGCCAGTCCCCATGCGAGTTGCTAGGGGGCCTCTCGGGATTCCTCTCCCGTCGATACCGGGGCCAAAAACCTTGTGTGGAGTCAGGGCCGGAACCGAGGATTCCTCTCAGGGGCTGACATGGATCTTTGGGTACTTCTGGAGTCTCCCCAGGGGAGTCAGGCCTCGTCTCGAGTGGGGGCATGCACGTGCGCTTTCCTTCCAGGCTGTAGCAGCAATGTCACGCTTCCCGTCGCGTGGATCAAAGGATCTGAGGTTTTCCCTCGAGGCTTTCCCACAGGGCTGTCCCACGTGCCACCGTGGTGTGAGTCGATCCTCGGCGTGAAAGATGAGCCAGTGCAGGGCAAAGAGGTTCCTCTGGAATGGACTGAGACATCTGGGGGACTCTTGGAATGGTGGTACGACCATGGAGTTCCTCTCGCCTTTCCTGTTGAGAGTGCCTCCTCTTGAGATGCGACGGGAACGCCGGGAATTCTTCCCCGTTTAAAGCAGGGAAAGGATCCCTCATCTCGAGCTACGAGGGGGAAACGGGGATCCTCTGGATGTGGGCGGGACCATCGTGCTTCCTCTCGAGTGGAGACGGGTATGGCGGTGAACTTCTTGAGTCGCAGCAAGGGTATGAAAGACCCTTTCGAAGTTCCAGAGGTTAGGTGTCATTAGTCTCCAGACGCCTCATCGGAAATAGGCCTCATCTCGCCTGGAAGGGAGAACTTCCTGGATTTTCTCGAGTTGCGGTAGGTGTTCTCGACTTACGACGGGGACCTCAGGGACCGGCCCTGGTGGCCTCAGGAGAGGCCAGTCCCCATGCGAGTTGCTAGGAGGCCTCTCGGGATTCCTCTCCCGTCGATACCGGGGCCAAAAACCTTGTGTGGAGTCAGGGCCGGAACCGAGGATTCCTCTCAGGGGCTGACATGGATCTTTGGATACTTCTGGAGCCTCGCCAGGGGAGACAGGCCTCGTTTCGTGAGGGGGCATGCACGTGCACTTTCCTTCCAGGCTGTAGCAGCAATGTCACGCTTCCCGTCGCGTGGATCAAAGGATCTGTGGTTTTCCCTCGAGGCTTTCCCTCGAGGCTTTCCCACAGGGCTGTCCCACGTGCCACCGTGGTGTGAGTCGATCCTCGGCGTGAAAGATGAGCCAGTGCAGGGCAAAGAGGTTCCTCTGGAATGGACTGAGACATCTGGCGGACTCTTGGAATGGTGGTACGACCATGGAGTTCCTCTCGCCTTTCCTGTTGAGAGTGCCTCCTCTTGAGATGCGACGGGAACGCCGGGAATTCTTTCCCGTTGAAAGCAGGGAAAGGATCCCTCATCTCGAGCTCCGAGGGGGAAACGGGGCTCCTCTGGATGTGGGCGGGACCATCGTGCTTCCTCTCGAGTGGAGACGGGTATGGCGGTGAACTTCTTGAGTTGCAGCAAGGGTGTGAAAGACTCTTTCGAAGGTCCAGAGGTTTGTGTCATTAGTCTCCAGAGGCCTCATCGGAAATAGGCCTCATCTCGCCTGGAAGGGAGAACTTCCTGGATTTTCTCGAGTTGCGGCAGGTGTTCTCGAGTTACGACGGGGACCTCAGGGACCCGCCCTGGTGGCCTCAGGAGAGGCCAGTCCCCATGCGAGTTGCTAGGGGGTCTCTCGGGATTCCTCTCCCGTTGATACCGGGGCCAAAAAGCTTGTGTGGAGTCAGGGCCGGAACCGAGGATTCCTCTCAGGGGCTGACATGGATCTTTGGATACTTCTGGAGTCTCGCCAGGGGAGACAGGCCTCGTTTCGTGAGGGGGCATGCACGTGCACTTTCCTTCCAGGCTGTAGCAGCAATGTCACGCTTCCCGTTGCGTGGATCAAAGGATCTGTGGTTTTCCCTCGAGGCTTTCCCACAGGGCTCTCCCACGTGCCACCGTGGTGTGAGTCGATCCTCGGCGTGAAAGATGAGCCAGTGCAGGGCAAAGAGGTTCCTCTGGAATGGACTGAGACATCTGGCGGACTCTTGGAATGGTGGTACGACCATGGAGTTCCTCTCGCCTTTCCTGTTGAGAGTGCCTCCTCTTGAGATGCGACGGGAACGCCGGGAATTCTTTCCCGTTGAAAGCAGGGAAAGGATCCCTCATCTCGAGCTCCGAGGGGGAAACGGGGCTCCTCTGGATGTGGGCGGGACCATCGTGCTTCCTCTCGAGTGGAGACGGGTATGGCGGTGAACTTCTTGAGTTGCAGCAAGGGTGTGAAAGACCCTTTCGAAGTTCCAGAGGTTTGGTGTCATTAGTCTCCAGAGGCCTCATCGGAAATAGGCCTCATCTCGCCTGGAAGGGAGAACTTCCTGGATTTTCTCGAGTTGCGGCAGGTGTTCTCGAGTTACGACGGGGACCTCAGGGACCGGCCCTGGTGGCCTCAGGAGAGGCCAGTCCCCATGCGAGTTGCTAGGGGGCCTCTCGGGATTCCTCTCCCGTCGATACCGGGGCCAAAAACCTTGTGTGGAGTCAGGGCCGGAACCGAGGATTCCTCTCAGGGGCTGATATGGATCTTTGGATACTTCTGGAGTCTCGCCAGGGGAGACAGGCCTCGTTTCGTGAGGGGGCATGCACGTGCACTTTCCTTCCAGGCTGTAGCAGCAATGTCACGCTTCCCGTCGCGTGGATCAAAGGATCTGTGGTTTTCCCTCGAGGCTTTCCCTCGAGGCTTTCCCACAGGGCTGTCCCACGTGCCACCGTGGTGTGAGTCGATCCTCGGCGTGAAAGATGAGCCAGTGCAGGGCAAAGAGGTTCCTCTGGAATGGACTGAGACATCTGGGGGACTCTTGGAATGGTGGTACGACCATGGAGTTCCTCTCGCCTTTCCTGTTGAGAGTGCCTCCTCTTGAGATGCGACGGGAACGCCGGGAATTCTTTCCCGTTTAAAGCAGGGAAAGGATCCCTCATCTCGAGCTACGAGGGGGAAACGGGGCTCTTCCGGATGTGGGCGGGACCATCGTGCTTCCTCTCGAGTGGAGACGGGTATGGCGGTGAACTTCTTGAGTCGCAGCAAGGGTGTGAAAGACCCTTTCGAAGTTCCAGAGGTTAGGTGTCATTAGTCTCCAGACGCCTCATCGGAAATAAGCCTCATCTCGCCTGGAAGGGAGAACTTCCTGGATTTTCTCGAGTTGCGGCAGGTGTTCTCGAGTTACGACGGGGACCTCAGGGACCCGCCCTGGTGGCCTCAGGAGAGGCCAGTCCCCATGCGAGTTGCTAGGGGGCCTCTCGGGATTCCTCTCCCGTCGATACCGGGGCCAAAAACCTTGTGTGGAGTCAGGGCCGGAACCGAGGATTCCTCTCAGGGGCTGACATGGATCTTTGGGTACTTCTGGTGTCTCCCCAGTGGAGTCAGGCCTCGTCTCGAGTGGGGGCATGCACGTGCGCTTTCCTACCAGGCTGTAGCAGCAATGTCACGCTTCCCGTCGCGTGGATCAAAGGATCTGTGGTTTTCCCTCGAGGCTTTCCCTCGAGGCTTTCCCACAGGGCTGTCCCACGTGCCACCGTGGTGTGAGTCGATCCTCGGCATGAAAGATGAGCCAGTGCAGGGCAAAGAGGTTCCTCTGGAATGGACTGAGACATCTGGGGAACTCTTGGAATGGTGGTACGACCATGGAGTTCCTCTCGCCTTTCCTGTTGAGAGTTCCTCCTCTTGAGATGCGACGGGAACGCAGGGAATTCTTTCCCGTTGAAAGCAGGGAAAGGATCCCTCATCTCGAGCTACGAGGGGGAAACGGGGCTCCTTTGGATGTGGTCGGGACCATCGTGCTTCCTCTCGAGTGGAGAAGGGTATGGTGGTGAACTTCTTGAGTTGCAGCAAGGGTGTGAAAGACCCTTTCGAAGTTCCAGAGGTTAGGTGTCATTAGTCTCCAGAGGCCTCATCGGAAATAGGCCTCATCTCGCCTGGAAGGGAGAACTTCCTGGATTTTCTCGAGTTGCGGCAGGTGTTCTCGAGTTACGACGGGGACCTCAGGGACCGGCCCTGGTGGCCTCAGGAGAGGCCAGTCCCCATGCGAGTTGCTAGGGGGCCTCTCGGGATTCCTCTCCCATCGATACCGGGGCCAAAAACCTTGTGTGGAGTCAGGGCCGGAACCGAGGATTCCTCTCAGGGGCTGATATGGATCTTTGGATACTTCTGGAGTCTCGCCAGGGGAGACAGGCCTCGTTTCGTGAGGGGGCATGCACGTGCACTTTCCTTCCAGGCTGTAGCAGCAATGTCACGCTTCCCGTCGCGTGGATCAAAGGATCTGTGTTTTTCCCTCGAGGCTTTCCCTCGAGGCTTTCCCACAGGGCTGTCCCACGTGCCACCGTGGTGTGAGTCGATCCTCGGCGTGAAAGATGAGCCAGTGCAGGGCAAAGAGGTTCCTCTGGAATGGACTGAGACATCTGGGGGACTCTTGGAATGGTGGTACGACCATGGAGTTCCTCTCGCCTTTCCTGTTGAGAGTGCCTCCTCTTGAGATGCGACGGGAACGCAGGGAATTCTTTCCCGTTGAAAGCAGGGAAAGGATCCCTCATCTCGAGCTACGAGGGGGAAACGGGGCTCCTTTGGATGTGGTCGGGATCATCGTGCTTCCTCTCGAGTGGAGACGGGTATGGTGGTGAACTTCTTGAGTTGCAGCAAGGGTGTGAAAGACCCTTTCGAAGTTCCAGAGGTTAGGTGTCATTAGTCTCCAGACGCCTCATCGGAAATAGGCCTCATCTCGCCTGGAAGGGAGAACTTCCTGGATTTTCTCGAGTTGCGGCAGGTGTTCTCGAGTTACGACGGGGAACTCAGAGACTGGCCCTGGTGGCCTCAGGAGAGGCCAGTCCCCATGCGAGTTGCTAGGGGGCCTCTCGGGATTCCTCTCCCGTCGATACCGGGGCCAAAAACCTTGAGTGGAGTCAGGGCCGGAACCGAGGATTCCTCTCAGGGGCTGACATGGATCTTTGGGTACTTCTGGAGTCTCCCCAGTGGAGTCAGGCCTCGTCTCGTGTGGGGGCATGCACGTGCGCTTTCCTTCCAGGCTGTAGCAGCAATGTCACGCTTCCCGTCGCGTGGATCAAAGGATCTGTGGTTTTCCCTCGAGGCTTTCCCTCGAGGCTTTCCCACAGGGCTGTCCCACGTGCCACCGTGTTGTGAGTCGATCCTCGGCGTGAAAGATGAGCCAGTGCAGGGCAAAGAGTTTCCTCTGGAATGGACTGAGACATCTGGGGGACTCTTGGAATGGTGGTACGACCATGGAGTTCCTCTCGCCTTTCCTGTTGAGAGTGCCTCCTCTTGAGATGCGACGGGAACGCCGGGAATTCTTTCACGTTGAAAGCAGGGAAAGGATCCCTCATCTCGAGCTACGAGGGGGAAACGGGGCTCCTCTGGATGTGGGCGGGACCATCGTGCTTCCTCTCGAGTGGAGACGGGTATGGTGGTGAACTTCTTGAGTTGCAGCAAGGGTGTGAAAGACCCTTTCGAAGTTCCAGAGTTTAGGTGTCATTAGTCTCCAGACGCCTCATCGGAAATAGGCCTCATCTCGCCTGGAAGGGAGAACTTCCTGGATTTTCTCGAGTTGCGGCAGGTGTTCTCGAGTTACGACGGGGAACTCAGGGACCGGCCCTGGTGGCCTCAGGAGAGGCCAGTCCCCATGCGAGTTGCTAGGGGGCCTCTCGGGATTCCTCTCCCGTCGATACCGGGGCCAAAAACCTTGTGTGGAGTCAGGGCCGGAACCGAGGATTTCTCTCAGGGGCTGACATGGATCTTTGGGTACTTCTGGAGTCTCCCCAGTGGAGTCAGGCCTCGTCTCGAGTGGGGGCATGCACGTGCGCTTTCCTTCCAGGCTGTAGCAGCAATGTCACGCTTCCCGTCGCGTGGATCAAAGGATCTGTGGTTTTCCCTCGAGGCTTTCCCTCGAGGCTTTCCCTCGAGGCTTTCCCACAGGGCTGTCCCACATGCCACCGTGGTGTGAGTCGATCCTCGGCGTGAAAGATGAGCCAGTGCAGGGCAAAGAGGTTCCTCTGGAATGGACTGAGACATCTGGGGGACTCTTGGAATGGTGGTACAACCATGGAGTTCCTCTCGCCTTTCCTGTTGAGAGTGCCTTCTCTTGAGATGCGACGGGAACGCGGGGAATTCTTTCCCGTTGAAAGCAGGGAAAGGATCCCTCATCTCGAGCAACGAGGGGGAAACGGGGCTCCTTTGGATGTGGTCGGGACCATCGTGCTTCCTCTCGAGTGGAGACGGGTATGGTGGTGAACTTCTTGAGTCGCAGCAAGGGTGTGAAAGACCCTTTCGAAGTTCCAGAGGTTAGGTGTCATTAGTCTCCAGACGCCTCATCGGAAATAGGCCTCATTTCGCCTGGAAGGGAGAACTTCCTGGATTTTCTCGAGGTGCGGCAGGTGTTCTCGAGTTACGACGGGGACCTCAGGGACCGGCCCTGGTGGCCTCAGGAGAGGCCAGTCCCCATGCGAGTTGCTAGGGGGCCTCTCGGGATTCCTCTCCCGTCGATACCGGGGCCAAAAACCTTGTGTGGAGTCAGGGCCGGAACCGAGGATTCCTCTCAGGGGCTGATATGGATCTTTGGATACTTCTGGAGTCTCGACAGGGGAGACAGGCCTCGTTTCGTGAGGGGGCATGCACGTGCACTTTCCTTCCAGGCGTTAGCAGCAATGTCACGCTTCCCGTGGCGTGGATCAAAGGATCTGTGGTTTTCCTCGAGCCTTGCCCTCGAGGCCTTCCCCCAGGGCTGTCCCACGTGCCACCGTGGTGTGAGTCGATCCTCGGCGTGAAAGATGAGCCACTGCAGGGCAAAGAGGTTCCTCTGTAATGGACTGAGACATCTGGGGGACTCTTGGAATGGTGGTACGACCATGGAGTTCCTCTCGCCTTTCCTGTTGAGAGTGCCACCGCTTGAGATGTGACGGGAACGCTGGGAATTCTTTCCCGTTGAAAGCAGGGAAAGGATCCCTCCTCTCGAGCTACGAGGTGGAAACGGAGCTCCTCTGGATGTGGGCGGGACCATAGTGCTTCCTCTCGAGTGGAGACGGGTATGGCGGTGAACTTCCTTAGTTGCAGCAAGGGTGTGAAAGACCCTTTCGAAGTTCCAGAGGTTAGGTGTCATTAGTCTCCAGAGGCCTCATCGGAAATAGGCCTCATCTCGCCTGGAAGGGAGAACTTCCTGGATTTTCTCGAGTTGCGGCAGGTGTTCTCGAGTTACGACGGGGACCTCAGGGACCCGCCCTGGTGGCCTCAGGAAAGGCTAGTCCCCTGGAGAGTTGCTAGGGGGCCTCTCCGGATTCCTCTCCCGTCGATACCGGGGCTAAAATCCTTCTGAGGAGTCAGGTCCGGAACCGAGGATTCCTCTCCGGGCTGACATGGGTCTTGGGGTACTTCTGGAGTCTCCCCAGGGGAGTCAGGCCTCGTCTCGAGTGGGGGCATGCACGTGCGCTTTCCTTCCAGGCTGTAGCAGCAATGTCACGCTTCCCGTCGCGTGGATCAAAGGATCTGTGGTTTTCAATCGAGGCTTTCCCTTGAGGCTTTCCCACAGGGCTGTCCCACGTGCCACCGTGGTGTGATTCGATCCTCGGCGTGAAAGATGAGCCAGTGCAGGGCAAAGAGGTTCCTCTGGAATGGACTGAGACATCTGGGGGACTCTTGGAATGGTGGTACGACCATGGAGTTCCTCTCGCCTTTCCTGTTGAGAGTGCCTCCTCTTGAGATGCGACGGGAACGCCGGGAATTCTTTCCCGTGGAAAGCAGGGAAAGGATCCCTCATCTCGAGCTACGAGGGGGAAACGGGGCTCCTCTGGATGTGGGCGGGACCATCGTGCTTCCTCTCGAGTGGAGACGGGTATGGCGGTGAACTTCTTGAGTTGCAGCAAGGGTGTGAAAGACCCTTTCGAAGTTCCAGAGGTTAGGTGTCATTAGTCTCCAGACGCCTCATCGGAAATAGGCCTCATCTCGCCTGGAAGGGAGAACTTCCTGGATTTTCTCGAGTTGCGGCAGGTGTTCTCGAGTTACGACGGGGACCTCAGGGACCCGCCCTGGTGGCCTCAGGAGAGGCCAGTCCCCATGCGAGTTGCTAGGGGGCCTCTCGGGATTCCTCTCCCGTCGATACCGGGGCCAAAAACCTTGTGTGGAGTCAGGGCCGGAACCGAGGATTCCTCTCAGGGGCTGACATGGATCTTTGGGTACTTGTGGAGTCTCCCCAGGGGAGTCAGGCCTCGTCTCGAGTGGGGGCATGCACGTGCGCTTTCCTTCCATGCTGTAGCAGCAATGTCACGCTTCCCGTCGCGTGGATCAAAGGATCTGTGGTTTTCCCTCGAGGCTTTCCCACAGGGCTTTCCCACGTGCCACCGTGGTGTGAGTCGATCCTCGGCGTGAAAGATGAGCCAGTGCAGGGCAAAGAGGCTCCTCTGGAATTGACTGAGACATCTGGGGGACTCTTGGAATGGTGGTACGACCATGGAGTTCCTCTCGCCTTTCCTGTTGAGAGTGCCTCCTCTTGAGATGCGACGGGAACGCCGGGAATTCTTTCCCGTTGAAAGCAGGGAAAGGATCCCTCATCTCGAGCTCCGAGGGGGAAACGGGGCTCCTCTGGATGTGGGCGGGACCATCGTGCTTCCTCTCGAGTGGAGACGGGTATGGAGGTGAACTTCATGAGTAGCATCAAGGGTGTGAAAGACCCTTTCGAAGTTCCAGAGGTTTGTTGTCATTTGTCTCCAGACGCCTCATCGGAAATAGGCCTCATCTCGCCTGGAAGGGAGAACTTCCTGGATTTTCTCGAGTTGCGGCAGGTGTTCTCGAGTTACGACGGGGATCTCAGGGACCCGCCCTGGTGGCCTCAGGAGAGGCCAGTCCCCATGCGAGTTACTAGGGGGTCTCTCGGGATTCCTCTCCGGTCGATACCGGGGCAAAAAACCTTGTGTGGAGTCAGGGCCGGAACCGAGGATTCCTCTCAGGGGCTGACATGGATCTTTGGGTACTTCTGGAGTCTCCCCAGGGGAGTCAGGCCTCGTCTCGAGTGGGGGCATGCACGTGCGCTTTCCTTCCAGGCTGTAGCAGCAATGTCACGCTTCCCGTCCCGTGGATCAAAGGATCTGTGGTTTTCCCTCGAGGCTTTCGCTCGAGGCTTTCCCACAGGGCTGTCCCACGTGCCACGGTGGTGTGAGTCGGTCCTCGGCGTGAAAGATGAGCCAGTGCAGGGCAAAGAGGTTCCTCTGGAATGGACTGAGACATCTGGGGGACTCTTGGAATGATGGTACGACCATGGAGTTCCTCTCGCCTTTCCTGTTGAGAGTGCCTCCTCTTGAGATGCGACGGGAACGCCGGGAATTCTTTCCCGTTGAAAGCAGGGAAAGGATCCCTCATCTCGAGCTACGAGGGGGAAACTGGGCTCCTCTGGATGTGGGCGGGACCATGGTGCTTCCTCTCGAGTGGAGACGGGTATGGCGGTGAACTTCTTGAGTTGCAGCAAGGATGTGAAAGACCCTTTCGAAGTTCCAGAGGTTAGGTGTCATTAGTCTCCAGAGGCCTCATCGGAAATAGGCCTCATCTCGCCTGGAAGGGAGAACTTCCTGGATTTTCTCGAGTTGCGGCAGGTGTTCTCGAGTTACGACGGGGACCTCAGGGACCCGCCCTGGTGGCCTCAGGAGAGGCCAGTCCCCATGCGAGTTGCTAGGGGGCCTCTCGGGATTCCTCTCCCGTAGATACCGGGGCCAAAAACCTTGTGTGGAGTCAGGGCCGGAACCGAGGATTCCTCTCAGGGGCTGACATGGATCTTTGGGTACTTGTGGAATCTCCCCAGGGGAGTCAGGCCTCGTCTCGAGTGGGGGCATGCACGTGCGCTTTCCTTCCAGGCTGTAGCAGCAATGTCACGCTTCCCGTGGCGTGGATCAAAGGATCTGTGGTTTTCCCTCGAGGCTTTCCCTCGAGGCTTTCCCACAGGGCTGTCCCACGTGCCACCGTTGTGTGTGTCGATCCTCGGCGTGAAAGATGAGCCAGTGCAGGGCAAAGAGGTTCCTCTGGAATGGACTGAGACATCTGGGGGACTCTTGGAATGGTGGTACGACCATGGAGTTCCTCTCGCCTTTCCTGTTGAGAGTGCCTCCTCTTGAGATGCGACGGGAACGCCGGGAATACTTTCCCGTTGAAAGCAGGGAAAGGATCCCTCATCTCGAGCTCCGAGGGGGAAACGGGGCTCCTCTGGATGTGGGCGGGACCATCGTGCTTCCTCTCGAGTGGAGACGGTATGGCGGTGAACTTCTTGAGTTGCAGCAAGGGTGTGAAAGACCCTTTCGAAGTTCCAGAGGTTAGGTGTCATTAGTCTCCAGACGCCTCATCGGAAATAGGCCTCATCTCGCCTGGAAGGGAGAACTTCCTGGATTTTCTCGAGTTGCGGCAGGTGTTCTCGAGTTACGACGGGGACCTCAGGGACCCGCCCTGGTGGCCTCAGGAGAGGCCAGTCCCCATGCGAGTTGCTAGGGGGCCTCTCGGGATTCCTCTCCCGTAGATACCGGGGCCAAAAACCTTGTGTGGAGTCAGGGCCGGAACCGAGGATTCCTCTCAGGGGGTGACATGGATCTTTGGGTACTTGTGGAGTCTCCCCAGGGGTGTCAGGCCTCGTCTCGAGTGGGGGCATGCACGTGCGCTTTCCTTTCAGGCTGTAGCAGCAATGTCACGCTTCCCGTGGCGTGGATCAAAGGATCTGTGGTTTTCCCTCGAGGCTTTCCCTCGAGGCTTTCCCACAGGGCTGTCCCACGTGCCACCGTGGTGTGAGTCGATCCTCGGCGTGAAAGATGAGCCAGTGCAGGGCAAAGAGGTTCCTCTGGAATGGACTGAGACATCTGGGGGACTCTTGGAATGGTGGTACGACCATGGAGTTCCTCTCGCCTTTCCTGTTGAGAGTTCCTCCTCTTGAGATGCGACGGGAACGCCGGGAATACTTTCCTGTTGAAAGCAGGGAAAGGATCCCTCATCTCGAGCTACGAGGGGGAAACGGGGCTCCTCTGAATGTGGGCGGGACCATCGTGCTTCCTCTCGAGTGGAGACGGGTATGGCGGTGAACTTCTTGAGTTGCAGCAAGGGTGTGAAAGACCCTTTTGAAGTCCCAGAGATTAGCTGTCATTAGACTCCAGACGCCTCATCGGAAATAGGCCTCATCTCGCCTGGAAGGGAGAACTTCCTGGATTTTCTCGAGTTGCGGCAGGTGTTCTCGAGTTACGACGGAGACGTGAGGGACAAGCCCTGGTGGCCTCAGGAAACTCCAGTCCCCATACGAGTTGCTAGGGTGCCTCTCGGGATTCCTCTCCAGTCGATACCGGGGCCTAAAACCTTGTGTGGAGTCAGGGCCGGAACGGAGGATTCCTCTAAGGGGCTGACATGGATCTTTGGGTCTTTCTGGAGTCTCCCCAGGGGAGTCAGGCCTCGTCTCGAGTGGGGGCATGCACGTGCGCTTTCCTTCCAGGCTGTAGCAGCAATGTCACGCTTCCCGTCGCGTGGATCAAAGGATCTGTGGTTTTCCCTCTAGGCTTTCCCTCGAGGCTATCCCACAGGGCTGTCCCACGTGCCACCGTGGTGTAAGTCGATCTTCGGCGTGAAAGATGAGCCAGTGCAGGGCAAAGAGGTTCCTCTGGAATGGACTGAGACATCTGGGGGACTCTTGGAATGGTGGTACGACCATGGAGTTCCTCTCGCCTTTCCTGTTGAGAGTGCCTCCTCTTGAGATGCGACGGGAACGCCGGGAATTCTTTCCCGTTGAAAGCAGGGAAAGGATCCCTCATCTCGAGCTACGAGGGGGAAACGGGGCTCCTCTGGATGTGGGCGGGACCATCGTGCTTCCTCTCGAGTGGAGACGGGTATGGCGGTGAACTTCTTGTGTTGCAGCAAGGTTGTGAAAGACCCTTTCGAAGTTCCAGAGGTTAGGTGTCATTAGTCTCCAGACGCCTCATCGGAAATAGGCCTCATCTCGCCTGGAAGGGAGAACTTCCTGGATTTTCTCGAGTTGCGGCAGGTGTTCTCGAGTTACGACGGGGACCTCAGGGACCCGCCCTGGTGGCCTCAGGAGAGGCCAGTCCCCATGCGAGTTGCTAGGGGGCCTCTCGGGATTCCTCTCCCGTCGATACCGGGGCCAAAAACCTTGTGTGGAGTCAGGGCCGGAATCGAGGATTCCTCTCAGGGGCTGACATGGATCTTTGGGTACTTGTGGAGTCTCCCCAGGGGAGTCAGGCCTCGTCTCGAGTGGGGGCATGCACGTGCGCTTTCCTTCCAGGCTGTAGCAGCAATGTCACGCTTCCCGTCGCGTGGATCAAAGGATCTGTGGTTTTCCCTCGAGGCTTTCCCTCGAGGCTTTCCCACAGGGCTGTCCCATGTGCCACCGTGGTGTGAGTCGATCCTCGGCGTGAAAGATGAGCCAGTGCAGGGCAAAGAGGTTCCTCTGGAATGGACTGAGACATCTGGGGGACTCTTGGAATGGTGGTACGACCATGGAGTTCCTCTCGCCTTTCCTGTTGAGAGTGCCTCCTCTTGAGATGCGACGGGAACGCCGGGAATTCTTTCCCGTTGAAAGCAGGGAAAGGATCCCTCATCTCGAGCTACGAGGGGGAAACGGGGCTCCTCTGGATGTGGGCGGGACCATCGTGCTTCCTCTCGAGTGGAGACGGGTATGGCAGAGAACTTCTTGAGTTGCAGCAAGGGAGTAAAAGACCCTTTCGAAGTTCCAGAGGTTAGGTGTCATTAGTCTCCAGACGCCTCATCGGAAATAGGCCTCATCTCGCCTGGAAGGGAGAACTTCCTGGATTTTCTCGAGTTGCGACAGGTGTTCTCGAGTTATGACGGGGACCTCATGGACCAGCCCTGGTGGCCTCAGGAGAGGCCAATCCCCATGCGAGTTGCTAGGGGGACTCTGGGATTCCTCTCCCGTCGATACCGGGTCCAAAAACCTTGTGTGGAGTCAGGGCCGGAACCGAGGATTCCTCTCAGGGGCTGACATGGATCTATGGGTACTTCTGGAGTCTCCCCAGGGGAGTCAGGCCTCGTCTCGAGTGGGGACAGGTACGTGCGCTTTCCTTCCAGGCTGTAGCAGCAATGTCACGCTTCCCGTGGCGTGGATCAAAGGATCTGTGGTTTTCCCACGAGGCTTTCCCTCGAGGCTTTCCCACAGGGCTGTCCCACGTGCCACCGTGGTGTGAGTCGATCCTCGGCGTGAAAGATGAGCCAGTGCTGGGCAAAGAGGTTGCTCTGGAATGGACTGAGACATCTGGGGGACTCTTGGAATGGTGGTACGACCATGGAGTTCCTCTCGCCTTTCCTGTTGAGAGTGCCTCCTTTTGACATGCGACGGGAACGCCGGGAATTCTTTCCCGTTGAAAGCAGGGAAAGGATCCCTCATCTCGAGCTACGAGGGGGAAACGGGGCTCCTCTGGATGTGGGCGGGACCATCGTGCTTCCTCTCGAGTGGAGACGGGTATGGCGGTGAACTTCTTGAGTTGCAGCAAGGGTGTGAAAGACCCTTTCGAAGTTCCAGAGGTTAGGTGTCATTAGTCTCCAGACGCCTCATCTGAAATAGGCCTCATCTTGCCTGGAAGGGAGAACTTCCTGGATTTTCTCGAGATGCGGCAGGTGTTCTCGAGTTACGACGGGGACCTCAGGGACCCGCCCTGGTGGCCTCAGGAGAGGCCAGTCCCCATGCGAGTTGCTAGGGGGCCTCTCGGGATTCATCTCCCGTCGATACCGGGGCCAAAAACCTTGTGTGGAGTCAGGGCCGGAACCGAGGATTCCTCTCAGGGGCTGACATTGACCTTTGGGTACTTCTGGAGTCTCCCCAGGGGAGTCGGGCCTCGTCTCGAGTGGGGGCATGCACGTGCGCTTTCATTCCAGGCTGTAGCAGCAATGTCACGCTTCCCGTCGCGTGGATCAAAGGATCTGTGGTTTTCCCTCGAGGCTTTCCCTCGAGGCTGTCCCACAGGGCTGTCCCACGTGCCATCGTGGTGTGAGTCGATCCTTGGCGTGAACGATGAGCCAATGCAGGGCAAAGAGGTTCCTCTGGAATGGACTGAGACATCTGGGGGACTCTTGGAATGGTGGTACGACCAGGGAGTTCCTCTCGCCTTTCCTGTTGAGAGTGCCTCCTCGAGATGCGACGGGAACGCCGGGAATTCTTTCCCGTTGAAAGCAGGGAAAGGATATCTCATCTCGAGCTCCGAGGGGGAAACGGGGCTCCTCTGGATGTGGGCGGGACCATCGTGCTTCATCTCGAGTTGAGACGGGTATGGCGGTGAACTTCTTGAGTTGCAGCAAGGGAGTGAAAGACCCTTTCGAAGTTCCAGAGGTTAGGTGTCATTAGTCTCCAGACGCCTCATCGGAAATAGGCCTCATCTCGCCTGCAAGGGAGAACTTCCTGGATTTTCTCAAGTTGCGGCAGGTGTTCTCGAGTTACGATGGGGACCTCAGGGACCCGACCTGGTGGCCTCAGGCGAGGCTAGTCCCCATGCAGGTTGCTAGGGGGCCTCTCGGGATTCCCCTCCCGTCTATACCGGGGCCAAAAACCTTGTGTGGAGTCAGGGCCGGATCCGAGGATTCCTCTAGGGGCTGACATGGATCTTTGGGTACTTCTGGAGTCTCCCCAGGGGAGTCAGGCCTCGTCTCGAGTGGGGGCATGCACGTGCGCTTTCCTTCCAGGCTGTAGCAGCAATGTCACGCTTCCCGTGGCCTGGATCAAAGGATCTGTGGTTTTCCCTCGAGGCTTTCCCTCGAGGCTTTCCCACAGGGCTGTCCCACGTGCCACCGTGGTGTGAGTCGATCCTCGGCGTGAAAGATGAGCCAGTGCTGGGCAAAGAGGTTGCTCTGGAATGGACTGAGACATCTGGGGGACTCTTGGAATGGTGGTACGACCATGGAGTTCCTCTCGCCTTTCCTGTTGAGAGTGCCTCCTTTTGACATGCGACGGGAACGCCAGGAATTCTTTCCCGTTGAAAGCAGGGAAAGGATCCCTCATCTCGAGCTACGAGGGGGAAACGGGGCTCCTCTGGATGTGGGCGGGACCATCGTGCTTCCTCTCGAGTGGAGACGGGTATGGCGGTGAACTTCTTGAGTTGCAGCAAGGGTGTGAAAGACCCTTTCGAAGTTCCAGAGGTTAGGTGTCATTACTCTCCAGACGCCTCATCGGAAATAGGCCTCATCTCGCCTGGAAGGGAGAACTTCCTGGATTTTCTCGAGTTGCGGCAGGTGTTCTCGAGTTACGACGGGGACCTCAGGGACCCGCCCTGGTGGCCTCAGGAGAGGCCAGTCCCCATGCGAGTTGCTAGGGGGCCTCTCGGGATTCCTCTCCCGTCGATACCGGGGCCAAAAACCTTGTGTGGAGTCAGGGCCGGAACCGAGGATTCCTCTCAGGGGCTGATATGGATCTTTGGGTACTTCTGGAGTCTCCCCAGGGGAGTCAGGCCTCGTCTCGAGTGGGGGCATGCACGTGCGCTTTCCTTCCAGGCTGTAGCAGCAATGTCACGCTTCCCGTCGCGTGGATCAAAGGATCTGTGGTTTTCCCTCAAGGCTTTCCCTCGAGGCTTTCCCACAGTGCTGTCCCACGTGCCACCGTGGTGTGAGTCGATCCTCGGCGTGAAAGATGAGCCAGTGCAGGGCAAAGAGGTTCCTCTGGAATGGACTGAGACATCTGGGGGACTCTTGGAATGGTGGTACGACCATGGAGTTCCTCTCGCCTTTCCTGTTGAGAGTGCCTCCTCTTGAGATGCGACGGGAACGCCGGGAATTCTTTCCCGTTGAAAGCAGGGAAAGGATCCCTCATCTCGAGCTACGAGGGGGAAACGGGGCTCCTCTGGATGTGGGCGGGACCATCGTGCTTCCTCTCGAGTGGAGACGGGTATGGCGGTGAACTTCTTGAGTTGCAGCAAGGGAGTGAAAGACCCTTTCGAAGTTCCAGAGGTTAGGTGTCATTAGTCTCCAGACGCCTCATCGGAAATAGGCCTCATCTCGCCTGGAAGGGAGAACTTCCTAGATTTTCTCGAGTTGCGGAAGGTGTTCTCCAGTTACGACGGGGACCTCAGTTACCAGCCCTGGTGGCCTCAGGAAAGGCCAATCCCCATGCGAGTTGCTAGAGGGACTCTGAGATTCCTCTCCCGTCGATACCGGGTCCAAAAACCTTGTGTGGAGTCAGGGCCGGAACCGAGGTTTCCTCTCTGGGGCTTACATGGATCTTTGGGTACTTCTGGAGTCTCCCCAGGGGAGCCAGGCCTCGTCTCGAGTGGGGACAGGTACGTGCGCTTTCCTTCCAGGCTGTAGCAGCAATGTCACGCTTCCCGTGGCGTGGATCAACGGATCTGTGGTTTTCCCACGAGGCTTTCCCTCGAGGCTTTCCCACAGGGCTGTCCCACGTGCCACCGTGGTGTGAGTCGATCCTCGGCGTGAAAGATGAGCCAGTGCTGGGCAAAGAGGTTGCTCTGGAATGGACTGAGACATCTGGGGGACTCTTGGAATGGTGGTACGACCATGGAGTTCCTCTCGCCTTTCCTGTTGAGAGTGCCCCCTTTTGACATGCGACGGGAACGCCAGGAATTCTTTCCCGTTGAAAGCAGGGAAAGGATCCCTCATCTCGAGCTACGAGGGGGAAACGGGGCTCCTCTGGATGTGGGCGGGACCATCGTGCTTCCTCTCGAGTGGAGACGGGTATGGCGGTGAACTTCTTGAGTTGCAGCAAGGGTGTGAAAGACCCTTTCGAAGTTCCAGAGGTTAGGTGTCATTAGTCTCCAGACGCCTCATCGGAAATAGGCCTCATCTCGCCTGGAAGGGAGAACTTCCTGGATTTTCTCGAGTTGCGGCAGGTGTTCTCGAGTTACGACGGGGACCTCAGGGACCCGCCCTGGTGGCCTCAGGAGAGGCCAGTCCCCATGCGAGTTGCTAGGGGGCCTCTCGGGATTCCTCTCCCGTCGATACCGGGGCCAAAAACCTTGTGTGGAGTCAGGGCCGGAACCGAGGATTCCTCTCAGGGGCTGATATGGATCTTTGGGTACTTCTGGAGTCTCCCCAGGGGAGTCAGGCCTCGTCTCGAGTGGGGGCATGCACGTGCGCTTTCCTTCCAGGCTGTAGCAGCAATGTCACGCTTCCCGTCGCGTGGATCAAAGGATCTGTGGTTTTCCCTCAAGGCTTTCCCTCGAGGCTTTCCCACAGTGCTGTCCCACGTGCCACCGTGGTGTGAGTCGATCCTCGGCGTGAAAGATGAGCCAGTGCAGGGCAAAGAGGTTCCTCTGGAATGGACTGAGACATCTGGGGGACTCTTGGAATGGTGGTACGACCATGGAGTTCCTCTCGCCTTTCCTGTTGAGAGTGCCTCCTCTTGAGATGCGACGGGAACGCCGGGAATTCTTTCCCGTTGAAAGCAGGGAAAGGATCCCTCATCTCGAGCTACGAGGGGGAAACGGGGCTCCTCTGGATGTGGGCGGGACCATCGTGCTTCCTCTCGAGTGGAGACGGGTATGGCGGTGAACTTCTTGAGTTGCAGCAAGGGAGTGAAAGACCCTTTCGAAGTTCCAGAGGTTAGGTGTCATTAGTCTCCAGACGCCTCATCGGAAATAGGCCTCATCTCGCCTGGAAGGGAGAACTTCCTGGATTTTCTCGAGTTGCGGAAGGTGTTCTCCAGTTACGACGGGGACCTCAGTTACCAGCCCTGGTGGCCTCAGGAAAGGCCAATCCCCATGCGAGTTGCTAGAGGGACTCTGAGATTCCTCTCCCGTCGATACCGGGTCCAAAAACCTTGTGTGGAGTCAGGGCCGGAACCGAGGTTTCCTCTCTGGGGCTTACATGGATCTTTGGGTACTTCTGGAGTCTCCCCAGGGGAGCCAGGCCTCGTCTCGAGTGGGGACAGGTACGTGCGCTTTCCTTCCAGACTGTAGCAGCAATGTCACTCTTCCCGTGGCCTGGATCAAAGGATCTGTGGTTTTCCCACGAGGCTTTCCCTCGAGGCTTTCCCACAGGTCTGTCCAACGTTCCACCGTGGTGTGAGTCGATCCTCAGCGTGAAAGATGAGCCAGTGCAGGGCAAAGAGGTTCGTCTGGAATGGACTGAGACATCTGGGGGACTCTTGGAATGGTGGTACCACCATGGAGTTCCTCTCGCCTTTCCTGTTGAGAGTGCCTCCTCTTGAGATGCGACGGGAACGCCGGGAATTCTTTCCCGTTGAAAGCAGGGAAAGGATCCCTCATCTCGAGCTACGAGGGGGAAACGGGGCTCCTCTGGATGTGGGCGGGACCATCGTGCTTCCTCTCGAGTGGAGACGGGTATGGCGGTGAACTTCTTGAGTTGCAGCAAGGGTGTGAAAGACCCTTTCGAAGTTCCTAGGTTAGGTGTCATTAGTCTCCAAACGCCTCAACGGAAATAGGATTCTTCTCGCCTGGAATGGAGAACTTCCTGGATTTTCTCGAGTTGGGACAGGTGTTCTCGAGTTACGACGGGGACCTCAGGGACCCGCCCTGGTGGCCTCAGGAGAGGCCAGTCCCCATGCGAATTTCTAGGGGGCCTCTCGGGATTCCTCTCCCGTCGATACCGGGGCCAAAAACCTTGTGTGGAGTCAGGGCCGGAACTGAGGATTGCTCTCAGGGGCTGACATGGATCTTTGGGTACTTCTGGAGTCTCCCCAGGGTAGTCAGGCCTCATCTCGAGTGGGGGCATGCACGTGCGCTTTCCTTTCAGGCTATAGCAGCAATGTCATGCTTCCCGTCGCCTGGATCAAAGGATCTGTGGTTTTCCCTCGAGGCTTTCCCTTGAGGCTTTCCCACAGGGCTGTCCCACGTGCCACCGTGCTGTGACTCGATCCTCGGCGTGAAAGATGAGCCAGTGCAGGGCAAAGAGGTTGCTCTGGAATGGACTGAGACATCTGGGGGACTCTTGGAATGGTGGTACGACCATGGAGTTCCTCTCGCCTTTCCTGTTGAGAGTGCCTCCTCTTGAGATGCGACGGGAACGCCGGGAATTCTTTCCCGTTGAAAGCAGGGAAAGGATCCCTCATCTCGAGCTACGAGGGTGAAACGGGGCTCCTCTGGATGTGGGCGGGACCATCGTGCTTCCTCTCGAGTGGAGACGGGTATGGCGGTGAACTTCTTGAGTTGCAGCAAGGGTGTGAAAGACCCTTTCGAAGTTCCAGAGGTTAGGTGTCATTAGTCTCCAGACGCCTCATCGGAAATAGGCCTCATCTCGCCTGGAAGGGAGAACTTCCTGGATTTTCTCGAGTTGCGGCAGGTGTTCTCGAGTTACGACGGGGACCTCAGGGACCCGCCCTGGTGGCCTCAGGAGAGGCCAGTCCCCATGCGAGTTGCTAGGGGGCCTCTCGGGATTCCTCTCCCGTCGATACCGGGGACAAAAACCTTGTGTGGAGTCAGGGCCGGAATCGAGGATTCCTCTCAGGGGCTGACATGGATCTTTGGGTACTTGTGGAGTCTCCCCAGGGGAGTCAGGCCTCGTCTCGAGTGGGGGCATGCACGTGCGCTTTCCTTCCAGGCTGTAGCAGCAATGTCACGCTTCCCGTCGCGTGGATCAAAGGATCTGTGGTTTTCCCTCGAGGCTTTCCCTCGAGGCTTTCCCACAGGGCTGTCCCATGTGCCACCGTGGTGTGAGTCGATCCTCGGCGTGAAAGATGAGCCAGTGCAGGGCAAAGAGGTTCCTCTGGAATGGACTGAGACATCTGGGGGACTCTTGGAATGGTGGTACGACCATGGAGTTCCTCTCGCCTTTCCTGTTGAGAGTGCCTCCTCTTGAGATGCGACGGGAACGCCGGGAATTCTTTCCCGTTGAAAGCAGGGAAAGGATCCCTCATCTCGAGCTACGAGGGGGAAACGGGGCTCCTCTGGATGTGGGCGGGACCATCGTGCTTCCTCTCGAGTGGAGACGGGTATGGCAGAGAACTTCTTGAGTTGCAGCAAGGGAGTGAAAGACCCTTTCGAAGTTCCAGAGGTTAGGTGTCATTAGTCTCCAGACGCCTCATCGGAAATAGGCCTCATCTCGCCTGGAAGGGAGAACTTCCTGGATTTTCTCGAGTTGCGACAGGTGTTCTCGAGTTATGACGGGGACCTCATGGACCAGCCCTGGTGGCCTCAGGAGAGGCCAATCCCCATGCGAGTTGCTAGGGGGACTCTGGGATTCCTCTCCCGTCGATACCGGGTCCAAAAACCTTGTGTGGAGTCAGGGCCGGAACCGAGGATTCCTCTCAGGGGCTGACATGGATCTTTGGGTACTTCTGGAGTCTCCCCAGGGGAGTCAGGCCTCGTCTCGAGTGGGGACAGGTACGTGCGCTTTCCTTCCAGGCTGTAGCAGCAATGTCACGCTTCCCGTGGCGTGGATCAAAGGATCTGTGGTTTTCCCTCGAGGCTTTCCCTCGAGGCTTTCCCACAGGTCTGTCCCACGTGCCACCGTGGTGTGAGTCGATCCTCGGCGTGAAAGATGAGCCAGTGCAGGGCAAAGAGGTTGCTCTGGAATGGACTGAGACATCTGGGGGACTCTTGGAATGGTGGTACGACCATGGAGTTCCTCTCGCCTTTCCTGTTGAGAGTGCCTCCTCTTGAGATGCGACGGGAACGCCGGGAATTCTTTCCCGTTGAAAGCAGGGAAAGGATCCCTCATCTCAAGCTACGAGGGTGAAACGGGGCTCCTCTGGATGTGGGCGGGACCATCGTGCTTCCTCTCGAGTGGAGACGGGTATGGCGGTGAACTTCTTGAGTTGCAGCAAGGGTGTGAAAGACCCTTTCGAAGTTCCAGAGGTTAGGTGTCATTAGTCTCCAGACGCCTCATCGGAAATAGGCCTCATCTCGCCTGGAAGGGAGAACTTCCTGGATTTTCTCGAGTTGCGGCAGGTGTTCTCGAGTTACGACGGGGACCTCAGGGACCCGCCCTGGTGGCCTCAGGAGAGGCCAGTCCCCATGCGAGTTGCTAGGGGGCCTCTCGGGATTCCTCTCCCGTCGATACCGGGGCCAAAAACCTTGTGTGGAGTCAGGGCCGGAATCGAGGATTCCTCTCAGGGGCTGACATGGATCTTTGGGTACTTGTGGAGTCTCCCCAGGGGAGTCAGGCCTCGTCTCGAGTGGGGGCATGCACGTGCGCTTTCCTTCCAGGCTGTAGCAGGAATGTCACGCTTCCCGTCGCGTGGATCAAAGGATCTGTGGTTTTCCCTCGAGGCTTTCCCTCGAGGCTTTCCCACAGGGCTGTCCCATGTGCCACCGTGGTGTGAGTCGATCCTCGGCGTGAAAGATGAGCCAGTGCAGGGCAAAGAGGTTCCTCTGGAATGGACTGAGACATCTGGGGGACTCTTGGAATGGTGGTACGACCATGGAGTTCCTCTCGCCTTTCCTGTTGAGAGTGCCTCCTCTTGAGATGCGACGGGAACGCCGGGAATTCTTTCCCGTTGAAAGCAGGGAAAGGATCCCTCATCTAGAGCTCCGAGGGGGAAACGGGGCTCCTCTGGATGTGGGCGGGACCATCGTGCTTCCTCTCGAGTGGAGACGGGTATGGCAGAGAACTTCTTGAGTTGCAGCAAGGGAGTGAAAGACCCTTTCGAAGTTCCAGAGGTTAGGTGTCATTAGTCTCCAGACGCCTCATCGGAAATAGGCCTCATCTCGCCTGGAAGGGAGAACTTCCTGGATTTTCTCGAGTTGCGACAGGTGTTCTCGAGTTATGACGGGGACCTCATGGACCAGCCCTGGTGGCCTCAGGAGAGGCCAATCCCCATGCGAGTTGCTAGGGGGACTCTGGGATTCCTCTCCCGTTGATACCGGGTCCAAAAACCTTGTGTGGAGTCAGGGCCGGAACCGAGGATTCCTCTCAGGGGCTGACATGGATCTTTGGGTACTTCTGGAGTCTCCCCAGGGGAGTCAGGCCTCGTCTCGAGTGGGGACAGGTACGTGCGCTTTCCTTCCAGGCTGTAGCAGCAATGTCACGCTTCCCGTGGCGTGGATCAAAGGATCTGTGGTTTTCCCACGAGGCTTTCCCTCGAGGCTTTCCCACAGGTCTGTCCCACGTGCCACCGAGGTGTGAGTTGATACTCGGCGTGAAAGATGAGCCAGTGCAGGGCAAAGAGGTTCCTCTGGAATGGACTGAGACATCTGGGGGACTCTTGGAATGGTGGTACCACCATGGAGTTCCTCTCGCCTTTCCTGTTGAGAGTGCCTCCTCTTTAGATGCGACGGGAACGCCGGGAATTCTTTCCCGTTGAAAGCAGGGAAAGGATCCCTCATCTCGAGCTACGAGGGGGAAACGGGGCTCCTCTGGATGTGGGCGGGACCATCGTGCTTCCTCTCGAGTGGAGACGGGTATGGCGGTGAACTTCTTGAGTTGCAGCAAGGGTGTGAAAGACCCTTTCGAAGTTCCAGAGGTTAGGTGTCATTAGTCTCCTGACGCCTCATCGGAAATAGGCCTCATCTCGCCTGGAAGGGAGAACTTCCTGGATTTTCTCGAGTTGCGGCAGGTGTTCTCGAGTTACGACGGGGACCTCAGGGACCCGCCCTGGTGGCCTCAGGAGAGGCCAGTCCCCATGCGAGTTGCTAGGGGGCCTCTCGGGATTCCTCTCCCGTCGATACCGGGGCCAAAAACCTTGTGTGGAGTCAGGGCCGGAATCGAGGATTCCTCTCAGGGGCTGACATGGATCTTTGGGTACTTGTGGAGTCTCCCCAGGGGAGTCAGGCCTCGTCTCGAGTGGGGGCATGCACGTGCGCTTTCCTTCCAGGCTGTAGCAGGAATGTCACGCTTCCCGTCGCGTGGATCAAAGGATTTGTGGTTTTCCCTCGAGGCTTTCCCTCGAGGCTTTCCCACAGGGCTGCCCATGTGCCACCGTGGTGTGAGTCGATCCTCGGCGTGAAAGATGAGCCAGTGCAGGGCAAAGAGGTTCCTCTGGAATGGACTGAGACATCTGGGGGACTCTTGGAATGGTGGTACGACCATGGAGTTCCTCTCGCCTTTCCTGTTGAGAGTGCCTCCTCTTGAGATGCGACGGGAACGCCGGGAATTCTTTCCCGTTGAAAGCAGGGAAAGGATCCCTCATCTCGAGCTACGAGGGGGAAACGGGGCTCCTCTGGATGTGGGCGGGACCATCGTGCTTCCTCTCGAGTGGAGACGGGTATGGCAGAGAACTTCTTGAGTTGCAGCAAGGGAGTGAAAGACCCTTTCGAAGTTCCAGAGGTTAGGTGTCATTAGTCTCCAGACGCCTCATCGGAAATAGGCCTCATCTCGCCTGGAAGGGAGAACTTCCTGGATTTTCTCGAGTTGCGACAGGTGTTCTCGAGTTACGATGGAGACCTCAGGGACCCGCCCTGGTGGCCTCAGGAGAGGCCAATCCCCATGCGAGTTGCTAGGGGGACTCTGGGATTCCTCTCCCGTCGATACCGGGTCCAAAAACCTTGTGTGGAGTCAGGGCCGGAACCGAGGATTCCTCTCAGGGGCTGACATGGATCTTTGGGTACTTCTGGAGTCTCCCCAGGGGAGTCAGGCCTCGTCTCGAGTGGGGACAGGTACGTGCGCTTTCCTTCCAGGCTGTAGCAGCAATGTCACGCTTCCCGTGGCGTGGATCAAAGGATCTGTGGTTTTCCCACGAGGCTTTCCCTCGAGGCTTTCCCACAGGTCTGTCCCACGTGCCACCGTGGTGTGAGTTGATACTCGGCGTGAAAGATGAGCCAGTGCAGGGCAAAGAGGTTCCTCTGGAATGGACTGAGACATCTGGGGGACTCTTGGAATGGTGATACCACCATGGAGTTCCTCTCGCCTTTCCTGTTGAGAGTGCCTCCTCTTTAAATGCGACGGGAACGCCGGGAATTCTTTCCCGTTGAAAGCAGGGAAAGGATCCCTCATCTCGAGCTACGAGGGGGAAACGGGGCTCCTCTGGATGTGGGCGGGACCATCGTGCTTCCTCTCGAGTGGAGACGGGTATGGCGGTGAACTTCTTGAGTTGCAGCAAGGGTGTGAAAGACCCTTTCGAAGTTCCAGAGGTTAGGTGTCATTAGTCTCCAAACGCCTCATCGGAAATAGGATTCTTCTCGCCTGGAATGGAGAACTTCCTGGATTTTCTCGAGTTGGGACAGGTGTTCTCGAGTTACGACGGGGACCTCAGGGACCCGCCCTGGTGGCCTCAGGAGAGGCCAGTCCCCATGCGAATTTCTAGGGGGCCTCTCGGGATTCCTCTCCCGTCGATACCGGGGCCAAAAACCTTGTGTGGAGTCAGGGCCGGAACCGAGGATTCCTCTCAGGGGCTGACATGAATCTTTGGGTACTTCTGGAGTCTCCCCAGGGTAGTCAGGCCTCATCTCGAGTGGGGGAATGCACTTGCGCTTTCCTTCCAGGCTGTAGCAGGAATGTCACGCTACCCGTCGCGTGGATCAAAGGATCTGTGGTTTTCCCTCGAGGCTTTCCCTCGAGGCTTTCCCACAGGGCTGTCCCACGTGCCTCCGTGGTGTGAGTCGATCCTCGGCGTGAAAGATGAGCCAGTGCAGGGCAAAGAGGTTCCTCTGGAATGGACTGAGACATCTGGGGGACTCTTGGAATGGTGGTACGACCATGGAGTTCCTCTCGCCTTTCCTGTTGAGAGTGCCTCCTCTTGAGATGCGACGGGAACGCCGGGAATTCTTTCCCGTTGAAAGCAGGGAAAGGATCCCTCATCTCGAGCTACGAGGGGGAAAAGGGGCTCCTCTGGATGTGGGCGGGACCATCGTGCTTCCTCTCGAGTGGAGACGGGTATGGCAGAGAACTTCTTGAGTTGCAGCAAGGGAGTGAAAGACCCTTTCGAAGTTCCAGAGGTTAGGTGTCATTAGTCTCCAGACGCCTCATCGGAAATAGGCCTCATCTCGCCTGGAAGGGAGAACTTCCTGAATTTTCTCGAGTTGCGACAGGTGTTCTCGAGTTATGACGGGGACCTCAAGGACCAGCCCTGGTGGCCTCAGGAGAGGCCAATCCCCATGCGAGTTGCTAGGGGGACTCTGGGATTCCTTTCCCGTCGATACCGGGTCCAAAAACCTTGTGTGGAGTCAGGGCCGGAACCGAGGATTCCTCTCAGGGGCTGACATGGATCTTTGGGTACTTCTGGAGTCTCCCCAGGGGAGTCAGGCCTCGTCTCGAGTGGGGACAGGTACGTGCGCTTTCCTTCCAGGCTGTAGCAGCAATGTCACGCTTCCCGTGGCGTGGATCAAAGGATCTGTGGTTTTCCCACGAGGCTTTCCCTCGAGGCTTTCCCACAGGTCTGTCCCACGTGCCACCGTGGTGTGAGTTGATACTCGGCGTGAAAGATGAGCCAGTGCAGGGCAAAGAGGTTCCTCTGGAATGGACTGAGACATCTGGGGGACTCTTGGAATGGTGGTACCACCATGGAGTTCCTCTCGCCTTTCCTGTTGAGAGTGCCTCCTCTTGAGATGCGACGGGAACGCCGGGAATTCTTTCCCGTTGAAAGCAGGGAAAGGATCCCTCATCTCGAGCTACGAGGGGGAAACGGGGCTCCTCTGGATGTGGGCGGGACCATCGTGCTTCCTCGCGAGTGGAGACGGGTATGGCGGTGAACTTCTTGAGTTGCAGCAAGGGTGTGAAAGACCCTTTCGAAGTTCCAGAGGTTAGGTGTCATTAGTCTCCAGACGCCTCATCGGAAATAGGCCTCATCTCGCCTGGAAGGGAGAACTTCCTGGATTTTCTCGAGTTGTGGCAGGTGTTCTCGAGTTACGACGGGGACATCAGGGACCCGCCCTGGTGGCCTCAGGAACGGCCAGTCCCCATGGGAGTTGCTAGGGGGCCTCTCGGGATTCCTCTCCTGTCGATACCGGGGCCAGAAACCTTGTGTGGAGTCAGGGCCGGAATCGAGGATTCCTCTCAGGGGCTGACATGGATCTTTGGGTACTTCTGGAGTCTCCCCAGGGCCGTCAGGCCTCGTCTCGAGTTGGGGCATGCACGTGCGCTTTCCTTCCAGGCTGTAGCAGCAATGTCACGCTTCCCGTGGCCTGGATCAAAGGATCTGTGGTTTTCCCTCGAGGCTTTCCCTCGAGGCTTTCACACAGGGCTGTCCCACGTGCCACCGTGGTGTGAGTCGATCGTCGGCGTGAAAGATGAGCCAGTGCAGGGCAAAGAGGTTCCTCTGAAATGGACTGAGACATCTGGGGGACTCGTGGAATGGTGGTACGACCATGGAGTTCCTCTCGCCTTTCCTGTTGAGAGTGCCTCCTCTTGAGATGCGACGGGAATGCCGGGAATTCTTTCCCGTTGAACGCAGGGAAAGGATCCCTCATCTCGAGCTACGAGGGGGAAACGGGGCTCCTCTGGATGTGGGCGGGACCATCGTGCTTCCTCGCGAGTGGAGACGGGTATGGCGATGAACTTCTTGAGTCGCAGCAAGGGTGTGAAAGACCCTTTCGAAGTTCCAGAGTTTAGGTGTCATTAGTCTCCAAACGCCTCATCGGAAATAGGATTCTTCTCGCCTGGAAGGGAGAACTTCCTGGATTTTCTCGAGTTGCGACAGGTGTTCTCGAGTTACGACGGAGACCTCAGGGACCCGCCCTGGTGGCCTCAGGAGAGGCCAGTCCCCATGCAAGTTGCTAGGGGGCCTCTCGGGATTCCTCTCCCGTCGATACCGGGGCCAAAAACCTTGTGTGGAGTCAGGGCCGGAACCGAGGATTCCTCTCAGGGGCTGACATGGATCTTTGGGTACTTCTGGAGTCTCCCCAGGGGAATCAGGCCCCGTCTCGAGTGGGGGCATGCACGTGCGCTTTCCTTCCAGGCTGTAGCAGCAATGTCACGCTTTCCGTCGCGTGGATCAAAGGATCTGTGGTTTTCCCTCAAGGCTTTGCCTCGAGGATTTCCCACAGGGCTGTCCCACGTGCCACCGTGGTGTGAGTCGATCCTCGGCGTGAAAGATGAGCCAGTGCAGGGCAAAGAGGTTCCTCTGGAATGGACTGAGACATCTGGGGGACTCTTGGAATGGTGGTACCACCATGGAGTTCCTCTCGCCTTTCCTGTTGAGAGTGCCTCCTCTTGAGATGCGACGGGAATGCCGGGAATTCTTTCCCGTTGAAAGCAGGGAAAGGATCCCTCATCTCGAGCTACGAGGGGGAAACGGGGCTCCTCTGGATGTGGGCGGGACCATCGTGCTTCCTCTCGAGTGGAGACGGGTATGGCAGTGAACTTCTTGAGTTGCAGCAAGGGTGTGAAAGACCCTTTCGAAGTTCCAGAGGTTAGGTGTCATTAGTCTCCAGACGCCTCATCGGAAATAGGCCTCATCTCGCCTGGAAGGGAGAACTTCCTGGATTTTCTCGAGTTGCGGCAGGTGTTCTCGAGTTACGACGGGGACCTCAGGGACCCGCCCTGGTGGCCTCAGGAGAGGCCAGTCCCCATGCGAGTTGCTAGGGGGCCTCTCGGGATTCCTCTCCCGTCGATACCGGGGCCAAAAACCTTGTGTGGAGTCAGGGCCGGAACCGAGAATTCCTCTCAGTGGCTGACATGGATTTTTGGGTACTTCTGGAGTCTCTCCAGGGGAGTCAGGCCTCGTCTCGAGTGGGGACATGCACGTGTGCTTTCCTTCCAGGCTGTAGCAGCAATGTCACGCTTCCCGTCGCGTTGATCAAAGGATCTGTGGTTTTCCCTCGAGGCTTTCCCTCGAGGCTTTCCCACAGGGCTGTCCCACGTGCCACCGTGGTGTGAGTCGATCCTCGGCGTGAAAGATGAGCCAGTGCAGTGCAAAGAGGTTCCTCTGGAATGGACTGAGACATCTGGGGGACTCTTGGAATGGTGGTACGACCATGGAGTTCCTCTCGCCTTTCCTGTTGAGAGTGCCTCCTCTTGAGATGCGACGGGAATGCCGGGAATTTTTTCCCGTTGAAAGCAGGGAAAGGATCCCTCATCTCGAGCTACGAGGGGGAAACGGGGCTCCTCTGGATGTGGGTGGGACCATCGTGCTTTCTCTCGTGTGGAGACGGGTATGGCGGTAAACTTCTTGAGTTGCAGCAAAGGTGTGAAAGACCCTTTCGAAGTTCCAGAGTTTGGGTGTCATTAGTCTCCAGACGCCTCATCGGAAATAGGCCTCATCTCGCCTGGAAGGGAGAACTTCCTGGATTTTCTCGAGTTGCGGCAGGTGTTCTCGAGTTACGACGGGGACCTCAGGGACCCGCCCTGGTGGCCTCAGGAGAGGCCAGTCCCCATGCGAGTTGCTAGGGGGCCTCTCGGGATTCCTCTCGCGTCGATACCTGGGCCAAAAACCTTGTGTGGAGTCAGGGCCAGAACCGAGGATTCCTCTCAGGGGCTGACATGGATCTTTGGGTACTTCTGGAGTCTCCCCAGGGGAGTCAGGCCTCGACTCGAGTGGGGGCATGCACGTGCGCTTTCCTTCCAGGCTGTAGCAGCAATGTCACGCTTCCCGTCGCGTGGATCAAAGGATCTGTGGTTTTCCCTCGAGGCTTTCCCTCGAGGCTTTCCCACAGGGCTGTCCCACGTGCCACCGTGGTGTGAGTCGATCCTCGGCGCGAAAGATGAGCCAGTGCAGGGCAAAGAGGTTCCTCTGGAATGGACTGAGACATGTGGGGGACTCTTGGAATGGTGGTACGACCATGGAGATCCTCTCGACTTTCCTGTTAAGAGTGCCTCCTCTTGAGATCCGACGGGAACGCCGGGAATTCTTTCCCGTTGAAAGCAGGGAAATGATCCCTCATCTCGAGCTACGAGGGGGAAACGGGGCTCCTCTTGATGTGGGCGGGACCATCGTGCTTCCTTTCGAGTGGAGACGGGTATGGCGGTGAACTTCTTGAGTTGCAGCAAGGGTGTGAAAGACCCTTTCGAAGTTCCAGAGGTTAGGTGTCATTAGTCTCCAGACGCCTCATCGGAAATAGGCCTCATCTAGCCTGGAAGGGAGAACTTCCTGGATTTTCTCGAGGTGCGGCAGGTGTTCTCGAGTTACGACGGGTACCACTTGGACCCGCCCTGATGGCCTCAGGAACGGCCAGTCCCCATGCGAGTTGCTAGGGGGCCTCTCGGGATTCCTCTCCCGTCGATACCGGGGCCAAAAACCTTGTGTGGAGTCAGGGCCGGAACCGAGGATTCCTCTCAGGGGCTGACATGGATCTTTGGGTACTTCTAGAGTCTCCCCAGGAGAGTCAGGCCTCGTCTCGAGTGGGGGCATGCACGTGCGCTTTCCTTTCAGGCTGTAGCAGCAATGTCACGCTTCCCGTCGCGTGGATCAAATGATCTGTGGTTTTCCCTCGAGGCTTTCCCTCGAGGCTTTCCCACAGGGCTGTCCCACGTGCCACCGTGGTGTGAGTCGATCCTCGGCGTGAAAGATGAGCCAGTGCAGGGCAAAGAGCTTCCTCTGGAATGGACTGAGACATCTGGGGGACTCTTGGAATGGTGGTACGACCATGGAGTTCCTCTCGCCTTTCCTGTTGAGAGTGCCTCCTCTTGAGATGCGACGGGAACTCCGGGAATTCTTTCCCGTTGAAAGCAGGCAAAGGATCCCTCATCTCGAGCTACGAGGGGGAAACGGGGCTCCTCTGGATGTGGGCGGGACCATCGTGCTTCCTCTCGAGTGGAGACGGGTATGGCGGTGAACTTCTTGAGTTGCAGAAAGGGTGTGAAAGACCCTTTCGAAGTTCCAGAGGTTAGGTGTCATTAGTCTCCAGACGCCTCATCGGAAATAGGCCTCATCTCGCCTGGAAGGGAGAACTTCCTGGATTTTCTCGAGTTGCGGCAGGTGTTCTCGAGTTACGACGGGGACCTCAGGGACCCGCCCTGGTGGCCTCAGGAGTGGCCAGTCACCATGCGAGTTGCTAGGGGGCCTCTCGGGATTCCTCTCCCGTCGATACCGGGGCCAAAAACCTTGTGTGGAGTCAGGGCCAGAACCGAGGATTCCTCTCAGGGGCTGATATGGATCTTTGGGTACTTCTGGAGTCTCGCCAGGGGAGACAGGCCTCGTCTCGTGAGGGGGCATGAACGTGCACTTTCCTTCCAGGCTGTAGCAGCAATGTCACGCTTCCCGTCGCGTGGATCAAAGGATCTGTGGTTTTCCCTCGAGGCTTTCCCTCGAGGCTTTCCCACAGGGCTGTCCCACGTGCCACCGTGGTGTGAGTCGATCCTCGGCGTGAAAGATGAGCCAGTGCAGGGTAAAGAGCATCCTCTGGAATGGACTGAGACATCTGGGGGACTCTTGGAATGGTGGTACGACCATGGAGTTCCTCTCGCCTTTCCTGTTGAGAGTGCCTCCTCTTGAGATGCGACGGGAACGCCGGGAATTCTTTCCCGTTGAAAGCAGGCAAAGGATCCCTCATCTCGAGCTACGTGGGGGAAACGGGGCTCCTCTGGATGTGGGCGGGACCATCCTGCTTCTTCTTGAGTGGACACGGGTATGGCGGTGAACTTCTTGAGTTGCAGCAAGGGTGTGAAAGACCCTTTCGAAGTTCCAGAGGTTAGGTGTCATTAGTCTCCAGACGCCTCATCGGAAATAGGCCTCATCTCGCCTGGAAGGGAGAACTTCCTGGATTTTCTCGAGATGCGGCAGGTGTTCTCGAGTTACGACGGGGACCTCAGGGACCCGCCCTGGTGGCCTCAGGAGAGGCCAGTCCACATGCGAGTTGCTAGGGGGCCTCGCGGGATTCCTCTCCCGTCGATACCGGGGCCAAAAACCTTGTGTGGAGTCAGGGCCGGAAACGAGGATTCCTCTCAGGGGCTGACATGGATCTTTGGGTACTTCTGGAGTCTCCGCAGGGGAGTCAGGCCTCTTCTCGAGTGGGGGCATGCACGTGCGTTTTCTTTCCAGGCTGTAGCAGCAATGTCACGCTTCCCGTCGCGTGGATCAAAGGATCTGTGGTTTTCCCTCGAGGCTTTCCCACAGGGCTGTCCCACGTTCCACCGTGGTGTGAGTCGATCCTCGGCGTGAAAGTTGAGCCAGTGCAGGGCAAAGAGGTTCCTCTGGAATGGACTGAGACATCTGGGGGACTCTTGGAATGGTGGTACGACCATGGAGTTCCTCTCGCCTTTCCTGTTGAGAGTGCCTCCTCTTGAGATGCGACGGGAACGCCGGGAATTCTTTCCCGTTGAAAGCAGGGAAAGGATCCCTCATCTCGAGCTACGAGGGGGAAACGGGGCTCCTCTGGATGTGGGCGGGACCATCGTGCTTCCTCTCTAGTGGAGACGGGTATTGCCGGGGTCCAGCCCCGGTGGATCCAGGGAATTCGAAGGGTGGACGGCGTTGGCGTGGAAAGACTTGTTTATTTATTAATATAAGATTAGATTAAGAAACTGTAGTGCAGTAGGAAGATTAAGTGGAGAAAGAGGGCTGAATAGCTTGGTTTACGCGGAAGACCAATAAAATTCCAGACAAGGAATTTGCACCATCTACGTTGGGCCACCGGTGCCCGCTTGAATATCTAAGGGTGCCTCGCCTTAAGCTCCCTTTCTCGCGGATCTTAATAACCAGGGCAAATAAGTAGACCTGGCGAGCCTCCGCGCCCCAGATGGAAATTCAGCCTGAAATTAAAGTAAAGAGCAGAGGGAAGAAAAGGGAGAGAAAAAGAGAGAGAGAGAGAGACACGGGGGGAGCCATAGTCCCAAGACACCAGGCCGAGACTAGTCCGAGAAACTGGTCTGAGAATCTGGTCCCGTCCTTTATTGTTCAGAAGGCCTTTTATACTTTTGATAAAACATGGAGATCAATGGGTACCACAAAGTTATGCAGCGTTAGCAGTCCAGACTCTTATCAAAACCAGGCTTTTCTCTCTGCATACCTAATTGTATACACAAGTCTTAGGTAATTTACATCATCTTCCAACCAAAAGGGCCAATTAACATTTTACAGCCTTTTTTCTGATAAGGGTTTGTCAACCACAAGACTTATTTGTGTTGATCTTCCCAAGGTCTGGTGCCACTCTGGGAAAGCACTAAAGAAAGTTACATTCTTAGACAGCAAGGATACAGCAACTTATAACAAGTAGAGGGAGTGCAGTGATTTATAGCAAAAGAGAAGCAATTAACTCAAAAGTCTAGTGTTGCTAACATCAAAACTACTATGTATCTTTTTCTACATCCTGCTTACATTAACATCCTTCCAGGTGCCTAAAAGATAAAGAATAAGGAGGTCTGGCAGCAATCCTTGAGTCAACAGTGAAAACCCTCTACCAATATAATTTTTAACTCTTTAGAAAAGGCTCTGTATCTTTAAGATGCTTTTAAGCTTTGTGCCTCCCGCGGTTGGGGGGCTGTAAGCAATTCACAAGCTGTAAGCTTTGTGCCTCTCGCGGTTGGGGGGCTGTAAGCAATTCACAAGCTGTAAGAGGTCTGGGGAACCTGTTAGGCAGACTAGAGAGCTATCAGAGGGGTTTAACTGAAACATCCCTTTCAAATGCAGAAGACTAAAACCCTGAATTGACTTTTTTCCAGAGAATATCAGAAAAGTGGAAAAGCAGAGCACAAAAGCCGGCAGATGTTTGCTGGGGTACATGCTTAGGAATATCCAGAGGGGTCCCTGAAGTCTGAGCACGCCTTGCGTATGTCAGCTTCCTTCCTCATGACCTTGTCACGGGCGGGATTCCTCACACTGGCTTCCGGCAACTCCCCCTTCTTTATTAGTTTTTTAAAAAAATTAGGTGCAGTTCAGTCGCGAGATTCCGAATGCTCTGCCGAAGAGTCCTGACAACACAAGGAAGCACGATTACAAGGAGCAGGATTATGGCACCCACAGCAGCATAGCTAGAGACAGTAGTCAGAAGAGTTTTTCCAGAAATGAAGTCAGAGAAGGTGTGGAAAAAGTCATTGGCTTCTCCTGCGGCGGTAAAATCTAATCGGGAGTGTTCCAAGGTCTGAATCTGATTATGAAGTTTCCCTAAATCTAAACTAATATCTGAGCTGTTCCAGACACCTAAAATATGATTTTTGACCCTCTCCCATTTAAAATCTGTCTCATTTACTTTCAGGGATGTAACACATATCCACCGGTAATCGGCATGACATGAAAGAGCCAATTTCATTTTCAGACTCTGTAATTCATTCCCAATATGCATTACTGCTTCTTCTAAGGCATCAATCCTTATTTCTAGCTTCCTATCTATAATTTCCTGGGTTGCCAGCGTTAGAGAAACATTTTTGGATACGGTGTCAACATATTGGGCAGTATACACTTGTTGAGACAATGATAATGCCGCCACAGTAACAGAAGTAATTGCGGTTATCAAAGCTGATATTCCCAAAACAAGTAAGCCCACAAACCGTCGTGTTCGCATTAAATCTTGTAGCTGTTGCAGTACAGCTAGGCCATGGTTATCATACCAATACGTGGCTACAGTTACAGGTACCATGAGATAGGGCGGACGTTTTAAAACCATGAAAGAGCAAACTTTATATTGAGGAGTTAAACAGGATGAAAGCATACATTGTTCACAAGACACTACATGGGGTCCACCTGTATAATTCAATTGTATGTTAAGTCTTTCAGAATCATTAGTGAAAAGAAAAACATAAGGAGAGGGTAGACAAGCTAAAATAGAGTAAATAGAGGTATTTTTTGGTCGGATTAAAATAATAGGGGCGGTAGCCGCAAGGGCTCTCCAAATTTCTGGCTGCCAAAAGGTTTTACCTCTAGTTATATAAGACAGCATAGGGGGAACAAATTGGTTATGATGCCGTCTGGTGGCAACTAACGGCCAAGAAATTGAATATTCTTTCCAATTATCCAATCTATTGATAAAGTCATCGTCAGACTCAGGGTCTTGACCTGGATTTGGGTTGCTCCAGTCCTGAATCGCACAATTTCTTCCTCCCGGCATATTGTAATCTACTCTCGAATTATAAATACAAGATTTCCAAATCGGATATCCTGAATGATCATCTATAGTTTTCCAAATAACATCTGAGGGAGCAACATCATCACAATTTGGATATTCTGATGGAGTTTTGAGAGACAAAGACTTATAGGGGCCAAGGACCCCAGGCATACGGGCTCGTAATATCCAAGCAGACCGATCCCCTATAGATGCAAATTTAGAGGTTGGGGAATCTGTCATAACTGCTTTTGTGGAGGCTCCAATGCATCCTGTCTTGGTAAAGAAGTCTCCTGTAAGGCCAGGAGGAAAATTAAAGCAGACAGGAAAATCATCTGCTAGTCCTTTAAAGGTATAATTGAAATTAATAGGGTATTGGTCTTTTGTATAGGAAGTAAAAGATCCTCCCAAAAGGCGAGGCTGGTCTGTACTAACTCGTATGGGGTCACTGTTCCAAGTAACAACTTGGAAAGTTGGAGGATCCGGGAGAAACGCCCAATATTTGGTTGGAATGGGAGCAGCGCTTACCTGGCAAGAGAGCAAGGCAAGCATGGCAATAAACACCTTTTCAGGAGAGACTGACGATCCCTGTAGGGTAGCTATCCCCTGTGCCTGGCGACAGAGAGCTTTAATCTGTCCCCAGGTGGGCAAGGAGGCTTGTTGGGTTGACTGAGCTGGGCGTCCTAATGGATTCCTGCGAGGCAAAAAATCAGGGGGTGCAATATCCTGTATCTGAAGTCGTGACATCTGTCCAGTGGGTGGCTCCGATCCGCGCCTATCCGGGATCTCCAATGTCAGCTGTCCTGGGGTCAGCGGCGTTTCCCGTGCTGGCGGAGGGAGCGGGGGAAGAGGGAGTTTCTTCCTTTTTAGAGATCGCGGTGGCGGGGGATTCTGGTATCCGGGGAGCTGAGACATGGCGAATTAGTCTGTCTGGAACCCAAATCGGAGCGTCCGCGTCCTGTGGAAAAACACAAGCATACCCTCGCCCATTGGTTAATAAGGGGTCAGGACCTTTCCATTGTCCGGAAAGAAGGTCCCTCCATTTTACTAATGGTTTTGCATTCAATTGCTCTGGGCACCAATGGCGAAGCATTGCAGTGTTTCCGGATGAATCAGCATTTAAGTTATTTATTACGAAAAGAGCATGTTGCAAAATCTGATGGGGGGAACTATATTTAAATTCCCCTTCTTTTAGTTTTTGAATATGGATTTTCAGTGTTTGATGTGCTCTTTCCACAATGGCTTGTCCTTGTGGGTTATAAGGGATGCCGGTGTTATGTTTAATTTGAAATCTTGTACAGAATTGCTGAAAAGATTTAGAAGTGTAAGCAGGAGCATTATCAGTTTTTAAAGCTTTTGGCAAGCCCAGATAGGAAAAGCATGTAAAAAGATGTTGTATTACATCTTTAACTGCTTCCCCTGTACGAGCAGTGGCAATAATAACATGAGAGAAGGTATCTACAGTTACATGAACAAAAGACAGTTTTCCAAATGAAGAGACATGGGTTACATCCATTTGCCAGAGTGCATTAGGTTTGAGACCGCGAGGGTTAACTCCCAGAGGCAAAGCATTCACGGTAGTAGGACAATGTGAACAAGAACGAACAATCTCTCGGGCAGATTCTCGAGGAATTTGAAACTGGTATCGTAAGGCAGTGGCATTTTGGTGATGAAGTGAGTGAGAAGCTCGAGCTTCTTCAAAAACAGAAGCCACTGAAATCCTGGTTAACGAATCTGCCAATTCATTGAGAGCATTTAAAGGGCCAGGCAGGCCGGAATGAGCCCGAATGTGGCCGATAAAGAACGCCCGATTTCTTTTCCATATTTGCTGCTGCAGTTTAGTTAACAAATGGAAGATAGCAGTTTTGTTTTCAGGCAAAACTGCAGTCTCAATGTGTGGAAACAGCCTGACCACATACTGAGAGTCAGAATAAAGGTTAAATTCTTTCTCCGCAAACATAACAAAGGCCTCAATAACAGCTGTGATTTCAGCCCTTTGAGCTGAAGTTTCTTGTGTTTCCAAAAGTTTTTGATGATCTCTTGTGACTATAGAGGCTCTACCGTTAGCCGATCCATCAGTAAAGACTACCTGAGCATCTGAAATAGGGAACTGTTTACACCGGACAGGAAAAATAACTGGATGGTTAGACATAAAATTTAGTAAAACATGCGAGGGTAAATGATGCAAAATTTGACCACAGTAATTCCCTATGGCAATCTGCCAGTCTTCATCAAACATTAAAAGAGCATCAAGCTGCTCCTTATTATATGGAATTACAATCTCTGATGGCTCTTTACCAAACAATTCAATGCTCCGCTTCCTTCCTTTTAGCATTAATGTGGCAATTAAACCAGGATAAGAAGCCACGACTTTTTTAGCTTGGGTAGGAAGATGGATCCATTCTAAAGGGCCGCGTTGCCACAGAACTCCCGTAGGCGCCGTTGGAGTAGCTAGGCAAAGGAACTGCCACGTCATCGTCAAATCAATTCTTTTTACATAGCTATTTGATAAGGCTGCTTCTACTTTGCCTAGGGCTTCTTGAGCCTCAGCTGTTAATTGTCTTTTTGAGGTTGGATCAGGATCCCCGCGTAAAGTGTTAAAAAGAGGTTTTAATTCGGCAGTGGTTAATTTTAAATATGGTCTAATCCAATTAATATCACCTAAGAGTTTTTGATAATCATTTAAAGTAATAAGATGGTCTTTTCTCAATTGCAGCGGGGTATGAGTCACCGTTTCCGAATTTATGACTCTTCCTAAGTAAGTTATGGGCGGATTGATTTGAATTTTTTCTGGGGCAATTTTTAGGCCTCTGTCTGTCAATGCCTGGGTCAGGTCCTGGAGCACAGTCTGCAGGTGAACTCTATCAGGATGAGCTATTAAAATATCATCCATATAGTGAATCATATACACGTGTTCATATTTAGCCCTAGTATCTTCTAGAGCGGCATTAACAAATTTTTGGCATAAAGTAGGGCTATTTTTCATTCCCTGAGGCAGAACCTTCCACTGAAACCGTAAATAAGGCTGTTTAAGATTTTCTGATGGCAGACTAAAGGCAAATCGCTTTTTATCCTCAGGATTTAAGGGAATAGTGAAAAAACAATCTTGTAAATCAATAACAATTATATTATATCCCTCTGGAACGGCTACTGGGGAAGGGAGCCCAGGCTGTAAGGCCCCCATGTCCTCCATGGTGGCATTAATAGCTCTCAAATCCTGTAAAAGTCGCCATTTACCAGATTTTTTCTTAATGACAAAAATAGGAGTGTTCCAGGGGCTATTGGAGGGCTCAATATGTCCCAATTCTAATTGTTCAAAGATTAATGCTTTAGCTGCCAATAATTTTTCCTTATGCAGAGGCCACTGTTCTACCCACACCGGATCTTGAGATTTCCATGTGATGGGGTCGGCAGCAAAAACAATGGCCTCAATTATAAATTTGGATATCCCAATCCAGCACGTAGCTTGCGAGGAGTTGGGCAAATTGGCTCAATTATTCCTGTCTGTTGTTTACCCAATCCTTTTGATGGATCATAGCCCATCTGCAACATCTGAGAGGTCACTTTATCATCAGGGCTAAAAAGTAACACTCCCATTTGAGATAGCACGTCCCTCCCCCACAGGGTAAGGGGGAGCGAAGGAACGACATAAGGTTGGAAAGTTCCACGGGTATCCTCAAATTGCCAATCTAAAATTTTTGCACTTTTGGCTATTGTGGGGGCTCTTCCTATCCCCACCAAGTTATTTTCAGTAGTATGTGTGGGCCAGGAGCTGGGCCAGTCTTTTCCTGAAATGCAAGAAACATCTGCTCCTGTGTCTAATAACCCCACAATAGACTTGCCATTAATCAGGATAGTCTTCATAGGACGTTTCTGAGTAATTTCTGTTATCCAAAAAACCATATCACTAGACCCAAATCCTTTATCCTGCCTTTCATTTTGAGTAGCTGTGCGCCCAATTGCAGTGTGGTAAGGCAAAAGCAAAAGTTGGGCTATTCTTTGTCCCTGATGTATTTGGAAAGTTTTAGTTGGGGGTGAAATCATTATCTGGATTTCTCCTGTATAATCTGAGTCAATTACTCCAGGGATGATTGTGAGACCTTGCATAGCTAAGGAACTTCTGCCTAGTATAATTCCTACTAAACCTGTTGGTAATGGGCCTTTAACTCCTGTAGGTATTTTTACAGTGGGGCTATCTGGTGTTAATATTGCTGAGGTGGTGGAACTGAGGTCCAGTCCTGCGCTGCCTGGGGTTGCTCTGATGAGTTCTGCGATGGGACGAAGGGAATGAATGGGTTCAGTGAGGCTGCCCCAATTGTTGTCGGGGCCTGAGGCTGGCCCCTCAATCCGTTTCCCGACTGCTGGTCGGGGCCCAAAAAGGCTCCATTTCTATGGAATTGTGACCTACATTCTTTTGCCCAGTGATATCCTTTTTGACAACGAGGGCAGAGAGATCTAGGGAGATTAGTAGGCACAGCCGGGGAGGGAGAATTCGGCAGAGAAGAACCGGCTGCTTTTTGGGGACAAGCTCGCATAAGGTGCCCTTCCCGTCCGCAAGAGAAGCAGGCCTTGGATAAACCAATATTCTGGCCTGGACTACTGGAATGACTCTTTGACGGGTTATTTCTATTTGTAAAAAAGGACTGTACTGCCTGCTGGTAAGAATTTCCCTTTATGGCTGCAGCTATGGCAACGCCCTGCATCATCGCTGGTCCTACATCTGCACATTGCCTGATATAATCTATTATTTCCCCAGTTTTTTTAATAGGACGTAAAATGGCCTGGCAGGTAGAATTAGCATTTTCAAATGCCAGTTGTTTTATCAATATACTAGCTGCCTCAGTGTTGGAAATTACTCTGTTGACTGCCTCTGCAAGTCTTGATATAAAGTCTTCATATGGCTCTTCTGGTTTTTGTTTAACATTTGAGAAGGAAGAGGTAGATTCTTTCCCTTCAGGCAACAAACGCCAAGCCCCAAGGGCGCAGGCGGTTACTTGATCTAAAGTGGTTTTATCTAATCCCATTTGATCTCTAAGTGTTCCAAAATCATTAGTCCCTGCCAACATATTTTTTATAATATATCTTGGGCCATATTTTTGGTTAGCATCAGCCTGTTTTTGGGCTAGATCTTCATATTCAGTTCTCCAAAGTACATATTGACCTCCAGACAGACAAGCTTTAGCGACTGTCTTCCAGTCATGGGGTGTCATCCATCTGCCCGCTAAAGCTTCCACCAATGATACAGTGTACGGGGCTTTAGGCCCATACAAAGCACAAGCCTGTTTGAGTTCTTTAATCATTTTCATTGGAATGGGTTCCCAGTGGGGGGCTGTTCTCCCACCACTTCCACCAAATATTATGGGGAAACAAGCCTCAAGGTGGGGATCAAGTTCATCATCTGGGCTAGAGAAAACTCTTCTTCGGGGAGCTTCTAGTGGAGGCCCCTCACCCTTATAGGGAGGGGGGGGCAAGGGGTGTCCTATGTCACTTTCTTCGTACTTTGGGAATTTTTTATCCGTTCTGTGTTTAGGTCTTACGGATGTTTTATCTGGGGAATCTGGCCTTAAACTCTCAGGTGCATATAATCTGATGGGGGACATTTGTCTTGAGCCTCTGGAAGCAGAAGGCTTAATTAAGGAAATTTCTCTTGAATTTGTGGAAGCAGGTGGTCTGGTTGGGGAAGTTTTTATTAAGCTCTTTGGAGCAGATAATCTAATTGGAGAAGTTTCTCTTAAACTCCTTGGAGCATCTTTATTTAATAAAGACCAGTCCTCATCAGAATGATCTTGACTTACTTCCTCTTCCAAATCTTCCTCATCTGAAAGCTGCTCTTTTTTGTCATCTCTATCTATTACCTTTTCTTGGGCAGTCATTGCAGCTATCATTTGACTCAACTGCCGATAGTTAGGTGTAGCCTCCTTTTCATCACTCTCCTCTTCGATAGATACCTTTTTCTCTGCACTTTCCTCTTTAAGATGTACCTTTTCAGATTCAGGGGCAGGGTCTAGAGCGTCCCTAATTATATTCCATAAGGAAAAGGCGTCAGTAGGCACCTTTTGTGAGCCATGTTCAGCATGGTAAGTTTTTAGTTGTTTTCCTACTCTCTCCCAGGTGTCTAAGTTAACAGTGCCTTCTTCTGGAAACCAGGGACACTGTTCTTGTACAAAGGAAAAAAATGAATGAATATTGGATTTTTTAACTTTAATTCCTCGTTTAGTTAGTAACTGCAAGATTACTCCTGTAAAAAGCTGTCTTTCTTTTGATTCACTGTTACCCATGTCAGAAAATTAAGTCTTATAGAAAAGTCTACCTCAACAAAAAGGTTTTACCTTTGGCGAGGGGGGTTTTGTTTTCAACCCTAAGATAGCAGGTTTCTTTTCAACCTCTAGAGCACCAGGTTTCTCTTAAACCCTTGAACACTTCCCACTCCTCCTCACCCTGTCTATCCTACAGGGGGGTCCGCGGCACCCTGAGTGGGGTCCTAGCCGTCCCGAACACTCAACACTGGGGGAGTACCCGAAAGTACTCCGGGGGGAGTGATTAAGTCACTCCGGGGGGGAGCAACAGAGAGTGCTCCGGGGGGAGCAACAGAGAGTGCTCCGGGGGGAGCTACAGAGAGTGCTCCGGGGGGAGCTTTTGCTCCGAGGAACCTACCTTCGAATAGCCTGTTCCGGGCGCCACTTGCCGGGGTCCAGCCCCGGTGGATCCAGGGAATTCGAAGGGTGGACGGCGTTGGCGTGGAAAGACTTGTTTATTTATTAATATAAGATTAGATTAAGAAACTGTAGTGCAGTAGGAAGATTAAGTGGAGAAAGAGGGCTGAATAGCTTGGTTTACGCGGAAGACCAATAAAATTCCAGACAAGGAATTTGCACCATCTACGTTGGGCCACCGGTGCCCGCTTGAATATCTAAGGGTGCCTCGCCTTAAGCTCCCTTTCTCGCGGATCTTAATAACCAGGGCAAATAAGTAGACCTGGCGAGCCTCCGCGCCCCAGATGGAAATTCAGCCTGAAATTAAAG
The DNA here is from genome assembly GCF_032405125.1 of Capricornis sumatraensis. Classification (NCBI taxonomy): domain Eukaryota; kingdom Metazoa; phylum Chordata; class Mammalia; order Artiodactyla; family Bovidae; genus Capricornis; species Capricornis sumatraensis. The sequence goes on from NW_027184625.1 coordinate 1,504,661, forward strand.
TAAAGAGCAGAGGGAAGAAAAGGGAGAGAAAAAGAGAGAGAGAGAGAGACAGGGGGGGAGCCAGATTCCCAAGAAACCAGGCCGAGACTAGTCCGAGAAACTGGTCTGAGAATCTGGTCCCGTCCTTTATTGTTCAGAAGGCCTTTTATACTTTTGATAAAACATGGAGATCAATGGGTAACACAAAGTTATGCAGCGTTAGCAGTCCAGACTCTTATCAAAACCAGGCTTTTCTCTCTGCATACCTAATTGTATACACAAGTCTCAGGTAATTTACATCATCTTCCAACCAAAAGGGCCAATTAACATTTTACAGCCTTTTTTCTGATAAGGGTTTGTCAACCACAAGACTTATTTGTGTTGATCTTCCCAAGGTCTGGTGCCACTCTCGGAAAGCACTAAAGAAAGTTACATTCTTAGACAGCAAGGATACAGCAACTTATAACAAGTAGAGGGAGTGCAGTGATTTATAGCAAAAGAGAAGCAATTAACTCAAAAGTCTAGTGTTGCTAACATCAAAACTACTATGTATCTTTTTCTACATCCTGCTTACATTAACATCCTTCCAGGTGCCTAAAAGATAAAGAATAAGGAGGTCTGGCAGCAATCCTTGAGTCAACAGTGAAAACCCTCTACCAATATAATTTTTAACTCTTTAGAAAAGGCTCTGTATCTTTAAGATGCTTTTAAGCTTTGTGCCTCCCGCGGTTGGGGGGCTGTAAGCAATTCACAAGCTGTAAGAGGTCTGGGGAACCTGTTAGGCAGACTAGAGAGCTATCAGAGGGGTTTAACTGAAACATCCCTTTCAAATGCAGAAGACTAAAACCCTGAATTGACTTTTTTCCAGAGAATATCAGAAAAGTGGAAAAGCAGAGCACAAAAGCCAGCAGATTTTTGCTGGGGTACATGCTTAGGAATATCCAGAGGGGTCCCTGAAGTCTGAGCACGCCTTGCGTATGTCAGCTTCCTTCCTCATGACCTTGTCACGGGCGGGATTCCTCACACTGGCTTCCGGCAGGGTATGGTGGTGAACTTCTTGAGTTGCAGCAAGGCTGTGAAAGACCCTTTCGAAGTTCCAGAGGTTAGGTGTCATTAGTCTCCAGACGCCTCATCGGAAATAGGCCTCATCTCGCCTGGAAGGGAGAAATTCCTGGATTTTCTCGAGTTGCGGCAGGTGTTCTCGAGTTACGACGGGGACCTCAGGGACCCGCCCTGGTGGCCTCAGGAAAGGCCAGTCCCCATGCGAGGTGCTAGGGGGCCTCTCAGGATTCCTCTCCCGTCGATACCGGGGCCAAAAACCTTGTGTGGAGTCAGGGCCGGAACCGAGGATTCCTCTCAGGGGCTGACATGGATCTTTGGGTACTTCTGGAGTCTCCCCAGGGGAGTCAGGCCTCGTCTCGAGTGGGGGCATGCACGTGCGCTTTCCTTCCAGGCTGTAGCAGCAATGTCACGCTTCCCGTGGCGTGGATCAAAGGATCTGTGGTTTTCCCTCGAGGCTTTCCCTCGAGGCTTTCCCACAGGGCTGTCCCACGTGCCACCGTGGTGTGAGTCGATCCTCGGCGTGAAAGATGAGGCAGTGCAGGGCAAAGAGGTTCCTCTGGAATGGACTGAGACATCTGGGGGACTCTTGGAATGGTGGTACGACCATGGAGTTCCTCTCGCCTTTCCTGTTGAGAGTGCCTCCTCTTGAGATGCGACGGGAACGCCGGGAATTCTTTCCCGTTGAAAGCAGGGAAAGGATCCCACATCTCGAGCTACGATGGGGAAACGGGGCTCCTCTGGATGTGGGCGGGACCATCGTGTTACCTCTCGAGAGGAGACGGGTATGGCGGTGAACTTCTTGAGTTGCAGCAAGGGTGTGAAAGACCCTTCCGAAGTTCCAGAGGTTTGGTGTCATTAGTCTCCAGATGCCTCATCGGAAATAGGCCTCATCTCGCCTGGAATGGTGAACTTCCTGGATTTTCTCGAGTTGCGGCAGGTGTTCTCGAGTTACGACGGGGACCTCAGGGACCCGCCCTGGTGGCCTCAGGAGAGGCCAGTCCCCATGCGAGTTGCTAGGGGGCCTCTCGGGATTCCTCTCCCGGCGATACCGGGGCCAAAAACCTTGTGTGGAGTCAGGGCCGGAACCGAGGATTCCTCTCAGAGGCTGACATGGATCTTTGGGTACTTCTGGAGTCTCCCCAGGGGAGTCAGGCCTCGTCTCGAGTGGGGGCATGCACGTGTGATTTCCTTCCAGGCTGTAGCAGCAATGTCACGCTTCCCGTCGCGAGGATCAAAGGATCTGTTTTTTTCCCTCGAGGCTTTCCCACAGGGCTGTCCCACGTGCCACCGTGGTGTGAGTCGATCCTCGGCGTGAAAGATGAGCCAGTGCAGGGCAAAGAGGTTCCTCTGGAATGGACTGAGACATCTGGGGGACTCTTGGAATGGTGGTACGACCATGGAGTTCCTCTCGCCTTTCCTGTTGAGAGTGCCTCCTCTTGAGATGCGACGGGAACGCCGGGAATTCTTTCCCGTTGAAAGCAGGGAAAGGATCCCTCATCTCGAGCTACGAGGGGGAAACGGGGCTCCTCTGGATGTGGGCGGGACCATCGTGCTTCCTCTCGAGTCGAGACGGGTATGGCGGTGAACTTCTTGAGTTGCAGCAAGGGTGTGAAAGACCCTTTCGAAGTTCCAGAGGTTAGGTGTCATTAGTCTCCAGACGCCTCATCGGAAATAGGCCTAATCTCGCCTGGAAGGGAGAACTTCCTGGATTTTCTCGAGTTGCGGCAGCTGTTCTGGAGTTACGACGGGGACCTCAGGGACCTGCACTGGTGGCCTCAGGAGAGGCCAGTCCCCATGCGAGTTGCTAGGGGGCCTCTCGGGATTCCTCTCCCGTCGATACCGGGGCCAAAAACCTTGTGTGGAGTCAGGGCCGGAACCGAGGATTCTTCTCAGGGGCTGACATGGATCTTTGGGTACTTCTGGAGTCTCCACAGGGGAGTCAGGCCTCGTCTCGAGTGGGGGCATACACGTGCGCCTTCCTTCCAGGCTGTAGCAGCAATGTCACGCTTCCCTTCGCGTGGATCAAAGGATCTGTGGTTTTCCCTCGAGGCTTTCCATCGAGGCTTTCCCACAGGGCTGTCCCACGTGCCACCGTGGTGTGAGTCCATCCTGGCGTGAAAGATGAGCCAGTGCAGGGTACAGAGGTTCCGCTGGATTGGACTGAGACATCTGGGGGACTCTTGGAATGGTGGTACGACCATGGAGTTCCTCTCGCCTTTCCTGTTGAGAGTGCCTCCTTTTGAGATGCGACGGGAACGCCGGGAATTCTTTCCCGTTGAAAGCAGGGAAAGGATCGCTCATCTCGAGCTACGAGGGGGAAACGGGGCTCCTCTGGATGTGGGCGGGACCATCGTGCTTCCTCTCGAGTGGAGACGGGTATGGCGGTGAACTTCTTGAGTTGCAGCAAGGGTGTGAAAGACCCTTTCGAAGTTCCAGAGGTTAGGTGTCATTAGTCTCCAGACGCCTCATCGGAAATAGGCCTCATCTCGCCTGGAAGGGAGAACTTCCTGGATTTTATTGAGTTGCGGCAGGTGCTCTCGAGTTACGACGGGGACCTCAGGGACCCGCCCTGGTGGCCTCAGGAGAGGCCAGTAGCCATGCGAGATGCTAGGGGGCCTCTCGGGATTCCTCTCCCGTCGATACCGGGGCCAAAGACTTTGTGTGGAGTCAGGTCCGGAAACGAGGATTCCTCTCAGGGGCTTACATGGATCTTTGGGTATTTCTGGAGTCTCCCCAGGGGAGTCAGGCCTCGTCTCGAGTCGGGGCATGCACGTGCGCTTTCCTTCCAGGCTGTAGCAGCAATGTCACGCTTCCCGTCGCGTGGATCAAAGGATCTGTGGTTTTCCCTCGAGGCTTTCCCACAGGGCTGTCGCACGTGCCACCGTGGTGTGAATCGATCCTCGGCGTGAAAGATGAGCCAGTGCAGGGCAAAGAGGTTCCTCTGGAATGGACTGAGACATCTGGGGGACTCTTGGAATGGTGGTACGACCATGGAGTTCCTCTCGCCTTTCCTGTTGAGAGTGCCTCCTCTTGAGATGCGACGGGAACGCAGGAATTCTTTCCCGTTGAAAGCAGGGAAAGGATCCCTCATCTCGAGCTACGATGGGGAAACGGGGCTCCTCTGGATGTGGGCGGGACCATCGTGTTTCCTCTCGAGTGGAGACGGGTATGGCGGTGAACTTCTTGAGTTGCAGCAAGGGTGTGAAAGATCCTTCCGAAGTTCCAGAGGTTTGGTGTCATTAGTCTCCAGATGCCTCATCGGAAATAGGCCTCATCTCGCCTGGAATGGTGAACTTCCTGGATTTTCTCGAGTTGCGGCAGGTGTTCTCGAGTTACGACGGGGACCTCAGGGACCCGCCCTGGTGGCCTCAGGAGAGGCCAGTCCCCATGCGAGTTGCTAGGGGGCCTCTCGGGATTCCTCTCCCGTCGATACCGGGGCCAAAAACCTTGTGTGGAGTCAGGGCCGGAACCGAGGATTCCTCTCAGAGGCTGACATGGATCTTTGGGTACTTCTGGAGTCTCCCCAGGGGAGTCAGGCCTCGTCTCGAGTGGGGGCATGCACGTGCGCTTTCCTTCCAGTCTGTAGCAGCAATGTTACGCTTCCCTTCGCGTGGATCAAAGGATCTGTGGTTTTCCCTCGAGGCTTTCCCTCGAGGCTCTCCCACAGGGCTGTCCCACGTGCCACCGTGGTGTGAGTCGATCCTGGCGTGAAAGATGAGCCAGTGCAGGGCAAAGAGGTTCCTCTGGAATGGACTGAGACATCTGCGGGACTCTTGGAATGGTGGTACGACCATGGAGTTCCTCTCGCCTTTCCTGTTGAGAGTGCCTCCTCTTGAGATGCGACGGGAACGCCGGGAATTCTTTCCCGTTGAAAGCAGGGAAAGGATCCCTCATCTCGAGCTACGAGGGGGAAACGGGGCTCCTCTGGATGTGGGCGGGACCATCGTGCTTCCTCTCGAGTGGAGACGGGTATGGCGGTGAACTTCTTGAGTTACAGCAAGGGTGTGAAAGACCCTTTCGAAGTTCCAAACGTTAGGGGTCATTAGTCTCCAGACGCCTCATCGGAAATAGGCCTCATCTCGCCTGGAAGGGAGAACTTTCTGGATATTCTCGTATTGCGGCAGGTGTTCTCGAGTTACGACGGGGACTTCAGGGACCCGCCCCGGTGGCCTCAGGAGAGGCCAGTCCCCATGCGAGTTGCTAGGGGGCCTCTCGGTATTCCTCTCCCGCCGATACCGGAGCCAAAAACCTTGTGTGGATTCAGGGCCGGAACCGAGGATTCCTCTCACGGGTGACATGGATCTTGGGTACTTCTGGAGTCTCCCCAGGCGAGTCAGGCCTCGTGTCGAGTGGGGGCATGCACGTGCGCTTTCCTTCCAGGCTGTAGCAGCAATGGCACGCTTCCCGTCGCGTGGATCAAAGGATCTGTGGTTTTCCCTCGAGGCTTTCCCTCGAGGCTTTCCCACAGGGCTGTCCCACGTGCCACCGTGGTGTGAGTCGATCCTCGGCGTGAAAGATGAGCCAGTGCAGGGCAAAGAGCTTCCTCTGGAATGGACTGAGACATCTGGGGGACTCTTGGAATGGTGGTACGACCATGGAGATCCTCTCGCCTTTCCTGTTGAGAGTGCCTCCGCTTTAGATGCGACGGGAACGCCGGGAATTCTTTCCCGTTGAAAGCAGGGAAAGGATCCCTCATCTCGAGCACCGAGGGGAAAACGGGACTCCTCTGGATGTGGGCGGGACCATCGTGCTTCCTCTCGAGTGGAGACGGGTATGGCGGAGAACTTCTTGAGTTGCAGCAAGGGTGTGAAAGACCCTTTCAAAGTTCCAGAGGTTAGGTGTCATTAGTCTCCAGACGCCTAATCGGAAATAGGCCTCATCTCGCCTGGAAGGGAGAACTTCCTGGATTTTCTCGAGTTGCGGCAGGTGTTCTTAAGTTACGACGGGGAACTCAGGGACCCGCCCTGGTGGCCTCAGGAGAGGCCAGTCCCCATGCGAGTTGCTAGGGGGCCTCTCGGGATTCCTCTCCTGTCGATACCGGGGCCAAAAACCTTGAGTGGAGTCAGGGCCGGAACCGAGGATTCCTCTCAGGGGCTGACATGGATCTTTGGGTACTTCTGGAGTCTCCCCAGGGGAGTCAGGCCTCGTCTCGAGTGGGGGCATGCACGTGCGCTTTCCTTCCAGGCTGTAGCAGCAATGTCACGCTTCCCGTCACGTGGATCAAAGGATCTGTGGTTTTCCCTCGAGGCTTTCCCTCGAGGCTTTCCCACAGGGCTGTCCCACGTGCCACCGTGGTGTGAGTCGATCCACGGCGTGAAAGATGAGCCAGTGCAGGGCAAAGAGTTTCCTCTGGAATGGACTGAGACATCTGGGGGACTCTTGGAATGGTGGTACGACCATGGAGTTCCTCTCGCCTTTCCTGTTGAGAGTGCCTCCTCTTGATATGCGACGGGAACGCCGGGAATTCTTTCCCGTTGAAAGCAGGGAAAGGATCCCTCATCTCGAGCTACGAGGGGGAAACGGGGCTCCTCTGGATGTGGGCGGGACCATCGTGCTTCCTCTCGAGTGGAGACGGGTATGGCGGTGAACTTCTTGAGTTGCAGCAAGGGTGTGAAAGACCCTTTCGAAGTTCCAGAGGTTAGGTGTCATTAGTCTCCAGACGCCTCATCGGAAATAGGCCTCATCTCGCCTGGAAGGGAGAACTTCCTGGATTTTCTCGAGTTGCGGCAGGTGTTCTCGAGTTACGACGGGGACCTCAGGGACCCGCCCTGGTGGCCTCAGGAGAGGCCAGTCCCCATGCGAGTTGCTAGGGGGCCTCTCGGGATTCCTCTCCCGTCGATACCGGGGCCAAAAACCTTGTGTGGAGTCAGGGCCGGAACCGAGGATTCCTCTCAGGGGCTGACATGGATCTTTGGGTACTTCTGGAGTCTCCCCAGGGGAGTCAGGCCTCGTCTCCAGTGGGGGCATGCACGTGCACTTTCCTTCCAGGCTGTAGCAGCAATGTCACGCTTCCCGTCGCGTGGATCAAAGGATCTGTGGTTTTCCCTCGAGGCTTTCCCACAGGGCTGTCCCACGTGCCACCGTGGTGTGAGTCGATCCTCGCCGTGAAAGATGAGCCAGTGCAGGGCAAAGAGGTTCCTCTGGAATGGACTGAGACATCTGGGGGACTCTTGGAATGGTGGTACGACCATGGAGTTCCTCTCGCCTTTCCTGTTGAGAGTGCCTCCTCTTGAGATGCGACGGGAACGCCGGGAATTCTTTCCCGTTGAAAGCAGGGAAAGGATCCCTCATCTCGAGCTACGAGGGGGAAACGGGGCTCCTCTGGATGTGGGCGGGACCATCGTGCTTCCTCTCTAGTGGAGACGGGTATGGCGGTGAACTTCTTGAGTTGCAGCAAGGGTGTGAAAGACCCTTTCGAAGTTCCAGAGGTTAGGTGTCATTAGTCTCCAGAGGCCTCATCGGAAATAGGCCTCATCTCGCCTGGAAGGGAGAACTTCCTGGATTTTCTCGAGTTGCGGCAGGTGTTCTCGAGTTACGACGGGGACCTCAGGGACCCGCCCTGGTGGCCTCAGGAGAGGCCAGTCCCTAGGCGAGTTGCTAGGGGGCCTCTCGGATTCCTCTCCCGTCGATACCGGGGCCAAAAACCTTGTGTGGAGTCAGGGCCGGAACCGAGGATTCCTCTCAGGGGCTGACATGGATCTTTGGGTACTTCTGGAGTCTCCCCAGGGGAGTCAGGCCTCGTCTCGAGTGGGGGCATGCACGTGCGCTTTACTTCCAGGCTGTAGCAGCAATGTCACGCTTCCCGTCGCGTGGATCAAAGGATCTGTGGTTTTCCCTCGAGGCTTTCCCTCGAGGCTTTCCCACAGGGCTGTCCCACGTGCCACCGTGGTGTGAGTCAATCCTGGGCGTGAAAGATGAGCCAGTGCAGGGCAAAGAGGTTCCTCTGGAATGGACTGAGACATCTGGGGGACTCTTGGAATGGTGGTACGACCATGGAGTTCCTCTCGCCTTTCCTGTTGAGAGTGCCTCCTCTTGAGATGCGACGGGAACGCCGTGAATTCTTTCCCGTTTAAAGCAGGGAAAGGATCCCTCATCTCGAGCTACGAGGGGGAAACGGGGCTCCTCTGGATGTGGGCGGGACCATCGTGCTTCCTCTCTAGTGGAGACGGGTATGGTGGTGAACTTCTTGAGTTGCAGCAAGGCTGTGAAAGACCCTTTCGAAGTTCCAGAGGTAAGGTGTCATTAGTCTCCAGACGCCTCATCGGAAATAGGCCTCATTTCGCCTGGAAGGGAGAACTTCCTGGATTTTCTCGAGTTGCGGCAGGTGTTCTCGAGTTACGACGGGGACCTCAGGGACCCGCCCTCGTGGCCTCAGGAGAGGTCAGTCCCTATGCGAGTTGCTAGGGGGCCTCTCGGGATTCCTCTCCCGTCGATACCGGGGCCAAAACCCTTGTGTGGAGTCAGGGCCGGAACCGAGGATTCCTCTCAGGGGCTGACATGGATCTTTGGGTACTTCTGGAGTCTCCCCAGGGGAGTCAGGCCTCGTCTCGAGTGGGGGCATGCACGTGCACTTTCCTTCCAGGCTGTAGCAGCAATGTCACGCTTCCCGTCGCGTGGATCAAATGATGTGTGGTTTTCCCTCGAGGCTTTCCCACAGGGCTGTCCCACGTGCCACCGTGGTGTGAGTCGATCCTCGGCGTGAAAGATGAGCCAGTGCAGGGCAAAGAGGTTCCTCTGGAATGGACTGAGACATCTGGGGGACTCTTGGAATGGTGGTACGACCATGGAGTTCCTCTCGCCTTTCCTGTTGAGAGTGCCTCCTCTTGAGATGCGACGGGAACGCCGGGAATTTTTTGCCATTGAAAGCAGGGAAAGGATCCCTCATCTCGAGCTACGAGGGGGAAATGGGGCTCCTCTGGATGTGGGCGGGACCATCGTGCTTTCTCTCGAGTGGAGACGGGTATGGCGGTGAACTTCTTGAGTTGCAGCAAGGGTGTGAAAGACCCTTTCGAAGTTCCAGAGGTAGGTGTCATTAGTCTCCACACGCCTCATCGGAAATAGGCCTCATCTCGCCTGGAAGGGAGAACTTCCTTGATTTTCTCGAGTTGCGGCAGGTGTTCTCGAGTTACGACGGGGACCTCAGGGACCCGCCCTGTTGGCCTCAGGAGAGGCCAGTCCCTATGCGTGTTGCTAGGGGGCCCCTCGGGATTCCTCTCCCGTCGATACCGGGGCCAAAAACCTTGTGTGGAGTCAGGGCCGGAACCGAGGATTCCTCTCAGGGACTGATATGGATCTTTGGGTACTTCTGGAGACTCGCCAGGGGAGACAGGCCTCGTCTCTTGTTGGGGCATGCACGTGCACTTTCCTTCCAGGCTGTAGCAGCAATGTCACGCTTCCCGTCGCGTGGATCAAAGGATCTGCGGTTTTTGCTCGAGGCTTTCCCTCGAGGCTTTCCCACAGGGCTGTCCCACGTGACACCGTGGTGTGAGTCGATCCTCGGCGTGAAAGATGAGCCAGTGCAGGGCAAAGAGGTTCCTCTGGAATGGACTGAGACATCTGGGGGACTCTTGGAATGGTGGTACGACCATGGAGTTTCTCTCGCCTTTCCTGTTGAGAGTGCCTCCTCTTGAGATGCGACGGGAACGCCGGGAATTCTTTCCCGTTGAAACCAGGGAAAGGATCCCTCATCTCGAGCTACGAGGGGGAAACGGGGCTCCTCTGGATGTGGGCGGGACCATCGTGCTTCCTCTCGAGTGGAGACGGGTATGGCGGTGAACTTCTTGAGTTGCAGCAAGGGTGTGAAAGACCCTTTCGAAGTTCCAGAGGTTTGGTGTCAATAGTCTCCAGAGGCCTCATCGGAAATAGGCCTCATCTCGCCTGGAAGGGAGAACTACCTGGATATTCTCGAGTTGCGGCAGGTGTTCTCGAGTTACGACGGGGACCTCAGGGACCCGCCCTGGTGGCCTCAGGAGAGGCCAGTTCCCATGCGAGTTGCTAGGGGGTCTCTCGGGATTCCTCTCCCGTCGATACCGGGGCCAAAAAGCTTGTGTGGAGTCAGGGCCGGAACCGAGGATTCTTCTCAGGGGCTGACATGGATCTTTGGGTACTTCTGGAGTCTCCCCAGGGGAGTCAGGCCTCGTCTCGAGTGGGGGCATGCATGTGCGCTTTCCTTCCAAGCTGTAGCAGCAATGTCACGCTTCCCGTCGCGTGGATCAAAGGATCTGTGGTTTTCCCTCGAGGCTTTCCCTCGAGGCTTTCCCACAGGGCTGTCCCACGTGCCACCGTGTTGTGAGTCGATCCTCGGCGTGAAAGATGAGCCAGTGCAGGGCAAAGAGGTTCCTCTGAAATGGACTGAGACATCTGGGGGACTCTTGGAATGGTGGTACGACCATGGAGTTCCTCTCGCCTTTCCTGTTGAGAGTGCCTCCTCTTGAGATGCGACGGAATCGCCGGGAATTCTTTCCCGTTGAAAGCAGGGAAAGGATCCCTCATCTCGAGCTACGAGGGGGAAACGGGGCTCCTCTGGATGTGGGCGGGACCATCGTGCTTCCTCTCGAGTGGAGACGGGTATGGCGGTGAACTTCTTGAGTTGCACCAAGGGTGTGAAAGACCCTTTCGAAGTTCCAGAAGTTTGGTGTCATTAGTCTCCAGAGGCCTCATCGGAAATAGGCCTCATCTCGCCTGGAAGGGAGAACTTCCTGGATTTTCTCGAGTTGCGGCAGGTGTTCTCGAGTTACGACGGGGACCTCAGGGACACGCCCTGGTGGCCTCAGGAGAGGCCAGTCCCCATGCGAGTTGCTAGGGGGCCTCTCGGGATTCCTCTCCCGTCGATACCGGGGCCAAAAACCTTGTGTGGAGTCAGGGCCGGAACCGAGGATTCCTCTCAGGGGCTGACATGGATCTTTGGGTACTACTGGAGTCTCCCCAGGGGAGTCAGGCCTCGTCTCCAGTGGGGGCATGCACGTGCACTTTCCTTCCAGGCTGTAGCAGCAATGTCACGCTTCCCGTCGCGTGGATCGAAGGATCTGTGGTTTTCCCTCGAGGCTTTCCCACAGGGCTGTCCCACGTGCCACCGTGGTGTGAGTCGATCCTCGGCGTGAAAGATGAGCCAGTGCAGGGCAAAGAGGTTCCTCTGGAATGGACTGAGACATCTGGGGGACTCTTGGAATGGTGGTACGACCATGGAGTTCCTCTCGCCTTTCCTGTTGAGAGTGCCTCCTCTTGAGATGCGACGGGAACGCCGGGAATTCTTTCCCGTTGAAAGCAGGGAAAGGATCCCTCATCTCGAGCTACGAGGGGGAAACGGGGCTCCTCTGGATGTGGGCGGGACCATCGTGCTTCCTCTCTAGTGGAGACGGGTATGGCGGTGAACTTCTTGAGTTGCAGCAAGGGTGTGAAAGACCCTTTCGAAGTTCCAGAGGTTAGGTGTCATTAGTCTCCAGAGGCCTCATCGGAAATAGGCCTCATCTCGCCTGGAAGGGAGAACTTCCTGGATTTTCTCGAGTTGCGGCAGGTGTTCTCGAGTTACGACGGGGACCTCAGGGACCCGCCCTGGTGGCCTCAGGAGAGGCCAGTCCCTAGGCGAGTTGCTAGGGGGCCTCTCGGATTCCTCTCCCGTCGATACCGGGGCCAAAAACCTTGTGTGGAGTCAGGGCCGGAACCGAGGATTCCTCTCAGGGGCTGACATGGATCTTTGGGTACTTCTGGAGTCTCCCCAGGGGAGTCAGGCCTCGTCTCGAGTGGGGGCATGCACGTGCGCTTTCCTTCCAGGCTGTAGCAGCAATGTCACGCTTCCCGTCGCGTGGATCAAAGGATCTGTGATTTTCCCTCGAGTCTTTCCCTCGAGGCTTTCCCACAGGGCTGTCCCACGTGCCACCGTGGTGTGAGTCAATCCTGGGCGTGAAAGATGAGCCAGTGCAGGGCAAAGAGGTTCCTCTGGAATGGACTGAGACATCTGGGGGACTCTTGGAATGGTGGTACGACCATGGAGTTCCTCTCGCCTTTCCTGTTGAGAGTGCCTCCTCTTGAGATGCGACGGGAACGCCGTGAATTCTTTCCCGTTTAAAGCAGGGAAAGGATCCCTCATCTCGAGCTACGAGGGGGAAACGGGGCTCCTCTGGATGTGGGCGGGACCATCGTGCTTCCTCTCTAGTGGAGACGGGTATGGTGGTGAACTTCTTGAGTTGCAGCAAGGCTGTGAAAGACCCTTTCGAAGTTCCAGAGGTAAGGTGTCATTAGTCTCCAGACGCCTCATCGGAAATAGGCCTCATTTCGCCTGGAAGGGAGAACTTCCTGGATTTTCTCGAGTTGCGGCAGGTGTTCTCGAGTTACGACGGGGACCTCAGGGACCCGCCCTCGTGGCCTCAGGAGAGGCCAGTCCCTATGCGAGTTGCTAGGGGGCCTCTCGGGATTCCTCTCCCGTCGATACCGGGGCCAAAACCCTTGTGTGGAGTCAGGGCCGGAACCGAGGATTCCTCTCAGGGGCTGACATGGATCTTTGGGTACTTCTGGAGTCTCCCCAGGGGAGTCAGGCCTCGTCTCGAGTGGGGGCATGCACGTGCACTTTCCTTCCAGGCTGTAGCAGCAATGTCACGCTTCCCGTCGCGTGGATCAAATGATGTGTGGTTTTCCCTCGAGGCTTTCCCACAGGGCTGTCCCACGTGCCACCGTGGTGTGAGTCGATCCTCGGCGTGAAAGATGAGCCAGTGCAGGGCAAAGAGGTTCCTCTGGAATGGACTGAGACATCTGGGGGACTCTTGGAATGGTGGTACGACCATGGAGTTCCTCTCGCCTTTCCTGTTGAGAGTGCCTCCTCTTGAGATGCGACGGGAACGCCGGGAATTTTTTGCCATTGAAAGCAGGGAAAGGATCCCTCATCTCGAGCTACGAGGGGGAAATGGGGCTCCTCTGGATGTGGGCGGGACCATCGTGCTTTCTCTCGAGTGGAGACGGGTATGGCGGTGAACTTCTTGAGTTGCAGCAAGGGTGTGAAAGACCCTTTCGAAGTTCCAGAGGTAGGTGTCATTAGTCTCCAGACGCCTCATCGGAAATAGGCCTCATCTCGCCTGGAAGGGAGAACTTCCTTGATTTTCTCGAGTTGCGGCAGGTGTTCTCGAGTTACGACGGGGACCTCAGGGACCCGCCCTGTTGGCCTCAGGAGAGGCCAGTCCCTATGCGTGTTGCTAGGGGGCCCCTCGGGATTCCTCTCCCGTCGATACCGGGGCCAAAAACCTTGTGTGGAGTCAGGGCCGGAACCGAGGATTCCTCTCAGGGACTGATATGGATCTTTGGGTACTTCTGGAGACTCGCCAGGGGAGACAGGCCTCGTCTCTTGTTGGGGCATGCACGTGCACTTTCCTTCCAGGCTGTAGCAGCAATGTCACGCTTCCCGTCGCGTGGATCAAAGGATCTGTGGTTTTCCCTCGAGGCTTTCCCTCGAGGCTTTCCCACAGGGCTGTCCCACGTGCCACCGTGGTGTGAGTCAATCCTGGGCGTGAAAGATGAGCCAGTGCAGGGCAAAGAGGTTCCTCTGGAATGGACTGAGACATCTGGGGGACTCTTGGAATGGTGGTACGACCATGGAGTTCCTCTCGCCTTTCCTGTTGAGAGTGCCTCCTCTTGAGATGCGACGGGAACGCCGTGAATTCTTTCCCGTTTAAAGCAGGGAAAGGATCCCTCATCTCGAGCTACGAGGGGGAAACGGGGCTCCTCTGGATGTGGGCGGGACCATCGTGCTTCCTCTCTAGTGGAGACGGGTATGGTGGTGAACTTCTTGAGTTGCAGCAAGGCTGTGAAAGACCCTTTCGAAGTTCCAGAGGTAAGGTGTCATTAGTCTCCAGACGCCTCATCGGAAATAGGCCTCATTTCGCCTGGAAGGGAGAACTTCCTGGATTTTCTCGAGTTGCGGCAGGTGTTCTCGAGTTACGACGGGGACCTCAGGGACCCGCCCTCGTGGCCTCAGGAGAGGCCAGTCCCTATGCGAGTTGCTAGGGGGCCTCTCGGGATTCCTCTCCCGTCGATACCGGGGCCAAAACCCTTGTGTGGAGTCAGGGCCGGAACCGAGGATTCCTCTCAGGGGCTGACATGGATCTTTGGGTACTTCTGGAGTCTCCCCAGGGGAGTCAGGCCTCGTCTCGAGTGGGGGCATGCACGTGCACTTTCCTTCCAGGCTGTAGCAGCAATGTCACGCTTCCCGTCGCGTGGATCAAATGATGTGTGGTTTTCCCTCGAGGCTTTCCCACAGGGCTGTCCCACGTGCCACCGTGGTGTGAGTCGATCCTCGGCGTGAAAGATGAGCCAGTGCAGGGCAAAGAGGTTCCTCTGGAATGGACTGAGACATCTGGGGGACTCTTGGAATGGTGGTACGACCATGGAGTTCCTCTCGCCTTTCCTGTTGAGAGTGCCTCCTCTTGAGATGCGACGGGAACGCCGGGAATTCTTTCCCGTTGAAAGCAGGGAAAGGATCCCTCATCTCGAGCTACGAGGGGGAAACGGGGCTCCTCTGGATGTCGGCGGGACCATCGTGCTTCCTCTCGAGTGGAGACGGGTATGGCGGTGAACTTCTTGAGTTGCACCAAGGGTGTGAAAGACCCTTTCGAAGTTCCAGAGGTTTGGTGTCATTAGTCTCCAGAGGCCTCATCGGAAATAGGCCTCATCTCGCCTGGAAGGGAGAACTTCCTGGATTTTCTCGAGTTGCGGCAGGTGTTCTCGAGTTACGACGGGGACCTCAGGGACACGCCCTGGTGGCCTCAGGAGAGACCAGTCCCCATGCGAGTTGCTAGGGGGCCTCTCGGGATTCCTCTCCCGTCGATACCGGGGCCAAAAACCTTGTGTGGAGTCAGGGCCGGAACCGAGGATTCCTCTCAGGGGCTGACATGGATCTTTGGGTACTTCTGGAGTCTCCCCAGTGGAGTCAGACCTCGTCTCGAGTGGGGGCATGCACGTGCGCTTATCTTCCAGGCTGTAGTAGCAATGTCACGCTTCCCGTCGCGTGGATCAAAGGATCTGTGGTTTTCCCTCGAGGCTTTCCCTCGAGGCTTTCCCACAGGGCTGTCCCACGTGCCACCGTGGTGTGAGTCGATCCTCGGCGTGAAAGATGAGCCAGTGCAGGGCAAAGAGGTTCCTCTGGAATGGACTGAGACATCTGGGGGACTCTTGGAATGGTGGTGCGACCATGGAGATCCTCTCGCCTTTCCTGTTGAGAGTGCCTCCTCTTGAGATGCGACGGGAACGCCGGGAATTCTTTCCCGTTGAAAGCAGGGAAAGGATCCCTCATCTCGAGCACCGAGGGGAAAACGGGGCTCCTCTGGATGTGGGCGGGACCATCGTGCTTCCTCTCGAGTGGAGACGGGTATGGCGGAGAACTTCTTGAGTTGCAGCAAGGGTGTGAAAGACCCTTTCAAAGTTCCAGAGGTTAGGTGTCATTAGTCTCCAGACGCCTCATCGGAACTAGGCCTCATCTCGCCTGGAAGGGAGAACTTCCTGGATTTTCTCGAGTTGCGGCAGGTGTTCTTAAGTTACGACGGGGAACTCAGGGACCCGCCCCGGTGGCCTCAGGAGAGGCCAGTCCCCATGCGAGTTGCTAGGGGGCCTCTCGGGATTCCTCTCCCGTCGATACCGGGGCCAAAAACCTTGAGTGGAGTCAGGGCCGGAACCGAGGATTCCTCTCAGGGGCTGACATGGATCTTTGGGTACTTCTGGAGTCTCCCCAGGGGAGTCAGGCCTCGTCTCGAGTGGGGGCATGCACGTGCGCTTTCCTTCCAGGCTGTAGCAGCAATGTCACGCTTCCCGTCACGTGGATCAAAGGATCTGTGGTTTTCCCTCGAGGCTTTCCCTCGAGGCTTTCCCACAGGGCTATCCCACGTGCCACCGTGGCGTGAGTCGATCCTCGGCGTGAAAGATGAGCCAGTGCAGGGCAAAGAGTTTCCTCTGGAATGGACTGAGACATCTGGGGGACTCTTGGAATGGTGGTACGACCATGGAGTTCCTCTCGCCTTTCCTGTTGAGAGTGCCTCCTCTTGAGATGCGACGGGAACGCCGGGAATTCTTTCCCGTTGAAAGCAGGGAAAGGATCCCTCATCTCGAGCTACGAGGGGGAAACGGGGCTCCTCTGGATGTGGGCGGGACCATCGTGCTTCCTCTCGAGTGGAGACGGGTATGGCGGTGAACTTCTTGAGTTGCAGCAAGGGTGTGAAAGACCCTTTCGAAGTTCCAGAGGTTAGGTGTCATTAGTCTCCAGACGCCTCATCGGAAATAGGCCTCATCTCGCCTGGAAGGGAGAACTTCCTGGATTTTCTCGAGTTGCGGCAGGTGTTCTCGAGTTACGACGGGGACCTCAGGGACCCGCCCTGGTGGCCTCAGGAGAGGCCAGTCCCCATGCGAGTTGCTAGGGGGCCTCTCGGGATTCCTCTCCCGTCGATACCGGGGCCAAAAACCTTGTGTGGAGTCAGGGCCGGAACCGAGGATTCCTCTCAGGGGCTGACATGGATCTTTGGGTACTTCTGGAGTCTCCCCAGGGGAGTCAGGCCTCGTCTCGAGTGGGGGCATGCACGTGCACTTTCCTTCCAGGCTGTAGCAGCAATGTCACGCTTCCCGTCGCGTGGATCAAATGATGTGTGGTTTTCCCTCGAGGCTTTCCCACAGGGCTGTCCCACGTGCCACCGTGGTGTGAGTCGATCCTCGGCGTGAAAGATGAGCCAGTGCAGGGCAAAGAGGTTCCTCTGGAATGGACTGAGACATCTGGGGGACTCTTGGAATGGTGGTACGACCATGGAGTTTTTCTCGCCTTTCCTGTTGAGAGTGCCTCCTCTTGAGATGCGACGGGAACGCCGGGAATTTTTTGCCGTTGAAAGCAGGGAAAGGATCCCTCATCTCGAGCTACGAGGGGAAACGGGGCTCCTCTGGATGTGGGCGGGACCATCGTGCTTTCTCTCGAGTGGAGACGGGTATGGCGGTGAACTTCTTGAGTTGCAGGAAGGGTGTGAAAGACCCTTTCGAAGTTCCAGAGGTTAGGTGTCATTAGTCTCCAGACGCCTCATCGGAAATAGGCCTCATCTCGCCTGGAAGGGAGAACTTCCTTGATTTTCTCGAGTTGCGGCAGGTGTTCTCGAGTTACGACGGGGACCTCAGGGACCCGCCCTGTTGGCCTCAGGAGAGGCCAGTCCCTATGCATGTTGCTAGGGGGCCCCTCGGGATTCCTCTCCCGTCGATACCGGGGCCAAAAACCTTGTGTGGTGTCAGGGCCGGAACCGAGGATTCCTCTCAGGGACTGATATGGATCTTTGGGTACTTCTGGAGTCTCGCCAGGGGAGACAGGTCTCGTCTCGTGTGGGGGCATGCACGTGCACTTTCCTTCCAGGCTGTAGCAGCAATGTCACGCTTCCCGTCGCGTGGATCAAAGGATCTGCGGTTTTCCCTCGAGGCTTTCCCTCGAGGCTTTCCCACAGGGCTGTCCCACGTGACACCGTGGTGTGAGTCGATTCTCGGCGTGAAAAATGAGCCAGTGCAGGGCAAAGAGGTTCCTCTGGAATGGACTGAGACATTTGGGGGACTCTTGGAATGGTGGTACGACCATGGAGTTCCTCTCACCTTTCCTGTTGAGAGTGTCTCCTCTTGAGATGCGACGGGAACGCCGGGAATTCTTTCCCGTTGAAAGCAGGGAAAGGATCCCTCATCTCGAGCTACGAGGGGGAAACGGGGCTCCTCTGGATGTGGGCAGGACCATCGTGCTTCCTCTCGAGTGGAGACGGGTATGGCGGTGAACTTCTTGAGTTGCAGCAAGGGTGTGAAAGACCCTTTCGAAGTTCCAGAGGTTAGGTGTCATTAGTCTCCAGAGGCCTCATCGGAAATAGGCCTCATCTCGCCTGGACGGGAGAACTTCCTGGATTTTCTCGAGTTGCGGCAGGTGTTCTCGAGTTTCGACGGGGACCTCAGGGACCCGCCCTGGTGGCCTCAGGAGAGGCCAGTCCCCATGCGAGTTGCTAGGGGGCCTCTCGGGATTCCTCTCCCGTCGATACCGGGGCCAAAAAGCTTGTGTGGAGTCAGGGCCGGAACCGAGGATTCCTCTCAGGGGCTGACATGGATCTTTGGGTACTTCTGGAGTCTCCCCAGTGGAGTCAGGCCTCGTCTCGAGTGGGGGCATGCACGTGCGCTTTCCTTTCAGGCTGTAGCAGCAATGTCACGCTTCCCGTCACGTGGATCAAAGGATCTGTGGTTTTCCCTCGAGGCTTTCCCTCGAGGCTTTCCCACAGGGCTGTCCCACGTGCCACCGTGGTGTGAGTCGATCCTCGGCGTGAAAGATGAGCGAGTGCAGGGCAAAGAGGTTCCTCTGGAATGGACTTAGACATCTGGAGGACTCTTGGAATGGTGGTACGACCATGGAGTTCCTCTCGCCTTTCCTGTTGAGAGTGCCTCCTCTTGAGATGCGACGGGAACGCCGGGAATTCTTTCCCGTTGAAAGCAGGGAAAGGATCCCTCATCTCGAGCTACGAGGGGGAAACGGGGCTCCTCTGGATGTGGGCGGGACCATCGGGCTTCCTCTCGAGTGGAGACGGGTATGGCGGTGAACTTCTTGAGTTGCAGCAAGGGTGTGAAAGACCCTTTCGAAGTTCCAGAGGTTAGGTGTCATTAGTCTCCAGACGCCTCATCGGAAATAGGCCTCATCTCGCCTGGAAGGGAGAACTTCCTGGATTTTCTCGAGTTGCGGCAGGTGTTCTCGAGTTACGACGGGGACCTCAGGGACCCGCCCTGGTGGCCTCAGGAGAGGCCAGTCCCCATGCGAGTTGCTAGGGGGCCTCTCGGGATTCCTCTCCCGTCGATACCGGGGCCAAAAACCTTGTGTGGAGTCAGGGCCGGAACCGAGGATTCCTCTCAGGGGCTGACATGGATCTTTGGGTACTTCTGGAGTCTCCCCAGGGGAGTCAGGCCTCGTCTCGAGTGGGGGCATGCACGTGCACTTTCCTTCCAGGCTGTAGCAGCAATGTCACGCTTCCCGTCGCGTGGATCAAAGGATCTGTGGTTTTCCCTCGAGGCTTTCCCACAGGGCTGTCCCACGTGCCACCGTGGTGTGAGTCGATCCTCGGCGTGAAAGATGAGCCAGTGCAGGGCAAAGAGGTTCCTCTGGAATGGACTGAGACATCTGGGGGACTCTTGGAATGGTGGTACGACCATGGAGTTCCTCTCGCCTTTCCTGTTGAGAGTGCCTCCTCTTGAGATGCGACGGGAACTCCGGGAATTCTTTCCCGTGGAAAGCAGGGAAAGGATCCCTCATCTCGAGCTACGAGGGGGAAACGGGGCTCCTCTGGATGTGGGCGGGACCATCGTGCTTCCTCTCTAGTGGAGACGGGTATGGCGGTGAACTTCTTGAGTTGCAGCAAGGGTGTGAAAGACCCTTTCGAAGTTCCAGAGGTTAGGTGTCATTAGTCTCCAGAGGCCTCATCGGAAATAGGCCTCATCTCGCCTGGAAGGGAGAACTTCCTGGATTTTCTCGAGTTGCGGCAGGTGTTCTCGAGTTACGACGGGGACCTCAGGGACCCGCCCTGGTGGCCTCAGGAGAGGCCAGTCCCTAGGCGAGTTGCTAGGGGGCCTCTCGGGATTCCTCTCCCGTTGATACCGGGGTCAAAAACCTTGTGTGGAGTCAGGGCCGGAACCGAGGATTCCTCTCAGGGGCTGACATGGATCTTTGGGTACTTCTGGAGTCTCCCCAGGGGAGTCAGGTCTCGTCTCGAGTGGGGGCATGCACGTGCGCTTTCCTTCCAGGCTGTAGCAGCAATGTCACGCTTCCCGTCGCGTGGATCAAAGGATCTGTGGTTTTCCCTCGAGGCTTTCCCTCGAGGCTTTCCCACAGGGCTGTCCCACGTGCAACCGTGGTGTGAGTCAATCCTGGGCGTGAAAGATGAGCCAGTGCAGGGCAAAGAGGTTCCTCTGGAATGGACTGAGACATCTGGGGGACTCTTGGAATGGTGGTACGACCATGGAGTTCCTCTCGCCTTTCCTGTTGAGAGTGCCTCCTCTTGAGATGCGACGGGAACGCCGGGAATTCTTTCCCGTTTAAAGCAGGGAAAGGATCCCACATCTCGAGCTACGAGGGGGAAACGGGGCTCCTCTGGATGTGGGCGGGACCATCGTGCTTCCTCTCTAGTGGAGACGGGTATGGTGATGAACTTCTTGAGTTGCAGCAAGGCTGTGAAAGACCCTTTCGAAGTTCCAGAGGTAAGGTGTCATTAGTTTCCAGACGCCTCATCGGAAATAGGCCTCATTTCGCCTGGAAGGGAGAACTTCCTGGATTTTCTCGAGTTGCGGCAGGTGTTCTCGAGTTACGACGGGGACCTCAGGGACCCGCCCTGGTGGCCTCAGGAGAGGCCAGTCCCTATGCGAGTTGCTAGGGGGCCTCTCGGGATTCCTCTCCCGTCGATACCGGGGCCAAAAACCTTGTGTGGAGTCAGGGCCGGAACCGAGGATTCCTCTCAGGGGCTGACATGGATCTTTGGGTACTTCTGGAGTCTCCCCAGGGGAGTCAGGCCTCGTCTCGAGTGGGGGCATGCACGTGCACTTTCCTTCCAGGCTGTAGCAGCAATGTCACGCTTCCCGTCGCGTGGATCAAATGATGTGTGGTTTTCCCTCGAGGCTTTCCCACAGGGCTGTCCCACGTGCCACCGTGGTGTGAGTCGATCCTCGGCGTGAAAGATGAGCCAGTGCAGGGCAAAGAGGTTCCTCTGGAATGGACTGAGACATCTGGGGGACTCTTGGAATGGTGGTACGACCATGGAGTTCCTCTCGCCTTTCCTGTTGAGAGTGCCTCCTCTTGAGATGCGACGGGAACGCCGGGAATTTTTTGCCGTTGAAAGCAGGGAAAGGATCCCTCATCTCGAGCTACGAGGGGGAAACGGGGCTCCTCTGGATGTGGGCGGGACCATCGTGCTTTCTCTCGAGTGGAGACGGGTATGGCGGTGAACTTCTTGAGTTGCAGCAAGGGTGTGAAAGACCCTTTCGAAGTTCCAGAGGTTAGGTGTCATTAGTCTCCAGACGCCTCATCGGAAATAGGCCTCATCTCGCCTGGAAGGGAGAACTTCCTTGATTTTCTCGAGTTGCGGCAGGTGTTCTCGAGTTACGACGGGGACCTCAGGGACCCGCCCTGTTGGCCTCAGGAGAGGCCAGTCCCTATGCGTGTTGCTAGGGGGCCCCTCGGGATTCCTCTCCCGTCGATACCGGGGCCAAAAACCTTGTGTGGAGTCAGGGCCGGAACCGAGGATTCCTCTCAGGGACTGATATGTATCTTTGGGTACCTCTGGAGACTCGCCAGGGGAGACAGGCCTCGTCTCGTGTGGGGGCATGCACGTGCACTTTCCTTCCAGGCTGTAGCAGCAATGTCACGCTTCCCGTCGCGTGGATCAAAGGATCTGCGGTTTTCCCTCGAGGCTTTCCCTCGAGGCTTTCCCACAGGGCTGTCCCACGTGACACCGTGGTGTGAGTCGATTCTCGGCATGAAAAATGAGCCAGTGCAGGGCAAAGAGGTTCCTCTGGAATGGACTGAGACATCTGGGGGACTCTTGGAATGGTGGTACGACCATGGAGTTCCTCTCGCCTTTCCTGTTGAGAGTGCCTCCTCTTGAGATGCGACGGGAACGCCGGGAATTCTTTCCCGTTGAAAGCAGGGAAAGGATCCCTCATCTCGAGCTACGAGGGGGAAACGGGGCTCCTCTGGATGTGGGCGGGACCATCGTGCTTCCTCTTGAGTGGACACGGGTATGGCGGTGAACTTCTTGAGTTGCAGCAAGGGTGTGAAAGACCCTTTCGAAGTTCCAGAGGTTAGGTGTCATTAGTCTCCAGACGCCTCATCGGAAATAGGCCTCATCTCGCCTGGAAGGGAGAACTTCCTGGATTTTCTCGATTTGGGGCAGGTGTTCTCGAGTTACGACGGGGACCTCAGGGACCCGCCCTGGTGGCCTCAGGAGAGGCCAGTCCCCATGCGAGTTGTTAGGGGGCCTCTCGGGATTCCTCTCCCGTCGATTCGGGGGCCAAAAAGCTTGTGTGGAGTCAGGGCCGGAACCGAGGATTCCTCTCAGGGGCTGACATGGATCTTTGGGTACTTCTGGAGTCTCCCCAGGGGAGTCAGGCCTCGTCTCGAGTGGGGGCATGCGCGTGCGCTTTCCTTCCAGGCTTTAGCAGCAATGTCACGCTTCCCGTCGCTTGGATCAAAGGATCTGTGGTTTTCCCTCGAGGCTTTCCCTCGAGGCTTTCCCACAGGGCTGTCCCACGTGCCACCGTGGTGTGAGTCGATCCTCGGCGTGAAAGATGAGCCAGTGCAGGGCAAAGAGGTTCCTCTGGAATGGACTGAGACATCTGGGGGACTCTTGGAATGGTGGTACGACCATGGAGTTCCTCTCGCCTTTCCTGTTGAGAGTGCCTCCTCTTGAGATGCGACGGGAACGCCGGGAATTCTTTCCCGTTGAAAGCAGGGAAAGGATCCCTCATCTCGAGCTACGAGGGGGAAACGGGGCTCCTCTGGATGTGGGCGGGACCATCGTGCTTCCTCTTGAGTGGACACGGGTATGGCGGTGAACTTCTTGAGTTGCAGCAAGGCTGTGAAAGACCCTTTCGAAGTTCCAGAGGTTAGGTGTCATTAGTCTCCAGACGCCTCATCGGAAATAGGCCTCATCTCGCCTGGAAGGGAGAACTTCCTGGATTTTCTCGAGTTGCGGCAGGTGTTCTCGAGTTACGACGGGGACCTCAGGGACCCGCCCTGGTGGCCTCAGGAGAAGCCAGTCCCTATGCGAGTTGCTAGGGGGCCTCTCGGGATTCCTCTCCCGTCGATACCGGGGCCAAAAACCTTGTGTGGAGTCAGGGCCGGAACCGAGGATTCCTCTCAGGGGCTGACATGGATCTTTGGGTACTTCTGGAGTCTCCCCAGGGGAGTCAGGCCTCGTCTCGAGTGGGGGCATGCACGTGCACTTTCCTTCCAGGCTGTAGCAGCAATGTCACGCTTCCCGTCGCGTGGATCAAATGATGTGTGGTTTTCCCTCGAGGCTTTCCCACAGGGCTGTCCCACGTGCCACCGTGGTGTGAGTCGATCCTCGGCGTGAAAGATGAGCCAGTGCAGGGCAAAGAGCTTCCTCTAGAATGGACTGAGACATCTGGGGGACTCTTGGAATGGTGGTACGACCATGGAGTTCCTCTCGCCTTTCCTGTTGAGAGTGCCTCCTCTTGAGATGCGACGGGAACGCCGGGAATTCTTTCCCGTTGAAAGCAGGGAAAGGATCCCTCATCTCGAGCTACGAGGGGGAAACGGGGCTCCTCTGGATGTGGGCGGGACCATCGTGCTTCCTCTCGAGTGGAGACGGGTATGGCGGTGAACTTCTTGAGTTGCACCAAGGGTGTGAAAGACCCTTTCGAAGTTCCAGAGGTTTGGTGTCATTAGTCTCCAGAGGCCTCATCGGAAATAGGCCTCATCTCGCCTGGAAGGGAGAACTTCCTGGATTTTCTCGAGTTGCGGCAGGTATTTCTCGAGTTACGACGGGGACCTCAGGGACCCGCCCTGGTGGCCTCAGGAGAGGCCAGTCCCCATGCGAGTTGCTAGGGGGCCTCTCGGGATTCCTCTCCCGTCGATACCGGGGCCAAAAACCTTGTGTGGAGTCAGGGCCGGAACCGAGGATTCCTCTCAGGGGCTGACATGGATCTTTGGGTACTTCTGGAGTCTCCCCAGTGGAGTCAGACCTCGTCTCGAGTGGGGGCATGCACGTGCGCTTTCCTTCCAGGCTGTAGTAGCAATGTCACGCTTCCCGTCGCGTGGATCAAAGGATCTGTGGTTTTCCCTCGAGGCTTTCCCTCGAGGCTTTCCCACAGGGCTGTCCCACGTGCCACCGTGGTGTGAGTCGATCCTCGGCGTGAAAGATGAGCCAGTGCAGGGCAAAGAGGTTCCTCTGGAATGGACTGAGACATCTGGGGGACTCTTGGAATGGTGGTACGACCATGGAGATCCTCTCGCCTTTCCTGTTGAGAGTGCCTCCTCTTGAGATGCGACGGGAACGCCGGGAATTCTTTCCCGTTGAAAGCAGGGAAAGGTTCCCTCATCTCGAGCACCGAGGGGAAAACGGGGCTCCTCTGGATGTGGGCGGGACCATCGTGCTTCCTCTCGAGTGGAGACGGTTATGGCGGAGAACTTCTTGAGTTGCAGCAAGGGTGTGAAAGACCCTTTCAAAGTTCCAGAGGTTAGGTGTCATTAGTCTCCAGACGCCTCATCGGAAATAGGCCTCATCTCGCCTGGAAGGGAGAACTTCCTGGATTTTCTCGAGTTGCGGCAGGTGTTCTTAAGTTACGACGGGGAACTCAGGGACCCGCCCTGGTGGCCTCAGGAGAGGCCAGTCCCCATGCGAGTTGCTAGGGGGCCTCTCGGGATTCCTCTCCCGTCGATACCGGGGCCAAAAAGCTTGTGTGGAGTCAGGGCCGGAACCGAGGATTCCTCTCAGGGGCTGACATGGATCTTTGGGTACTTCTGGAGTCTCCCCAGGGGAGTCAGGCCTCGTCTCGAGTGGGGGCATGCGCGTGCGCTTTCCTTCCAGGCTTTAGCAGCAATGTCACGCTTCCCGTCGCTTGGATCAAAGGATCTGTGGTTTTCCCTCGAGGCTTTCCCTCGAGGCTTTCCCACAGGGCTGTCCCACGTGCCACCGTGGTGTGAGTCGATCCTCGGCGTGAAAGATGAGCCAGTGCAGGGCAAAGAGGTTCCTCTGGAATGGACTGAGACATCTGGGGGACTCTTGGAATGGTGGTACGACCATGGAGTTCCTCTCGCCTTTCCTGTTGAGAGTGCCTCCTCTTGAGATGCGACGGGAACGCCGGGAATTCTTTCCCGTTGAAACCAGGGAAAGGATCCCTCATCTCGAGCTACGAGGGGGAAACGGGGCTCCTCTGGATGTGGGCGGGACCATCGTGCTTCCTCTCGAGTGGAGACGGGTATGGCGTTGAACTTCTTGAGTTGCAGCAAGGGTGTGAAAGACCCTTTCGAAGTTCCAGAGGTTAGGTGTCATTAGTCTCCAGACGCCTCATCGGAAATAGGCCTCATCTCGCCTGGAAGGGAGAACTTCCTGGATTTTCTCGAGTTGCGGCAGGTGTTCTCGAGTTACGACGGGGACCTCAGGGACCCGCCCTGGTGGCCTCAGGAGAGGCCAGTCCCCATGCGAGTTGTTAGGGGGCCTCTCGGGATTCCTCTCCCGTCGATACTGGGGCCAAAAACCTTGTGTGGACTCAGGGCCGGAACCGAGGATTCCTCTCAGGGGCTGACATGGATCTTTGGGTACTTCTGGAGTCTCCCCAGGGGAGTCAGGCCTCGTCTCGAGTGGGGACATGCGCGTGCGCTTTCCTTCCAGGCTTTAGCAGCAATGTCACGCTTCCCGTCGCTTGGATCAAAGGATCTGTGGTTTTCCCTCGAGGCTTTCCCTCGAGGCTTTCCCACAGGGCTGTCCCACGTGCCACCGTGGTGTGAGTCGATCCTCGGCGTGAAAGATGAGCCAGTGCAGGGCAAAGAGGTTCCTCTGGAATGGACTGAGACATCTGGGGGACTCTTGGAATGGTGGTACGACCATGGAGTTCCTCTCGCCTTTCCTGTTGAGAGTGCCTCCTCTTGAGATGCGACGGGAACGCCGGGAATTCTTTCCCGTTGAAAGCAGGGAAAGGATCCCTCATCTCGAGCTACGAGGGTGAAACGGGGCTCCTCTGGATGTGTGCGGGACCATCGTGCTTCCTCTCGAGTGGAGACGGGTATGGCGGTGAACTTCTTGAGTTGCAGCAAGGGTGTGAAAGACCCTTTCGAAGTTCCAGAGGTTAGGTGTCATTAGTCTCCAGACGCCTCATCGGAAATAGGCCTCATCTCGCCTGGAAGGGAGAACTTCCTGGATTTTCTCGAGTTGAGGCAGGTGTTCTCGAGTTTCGACGGGGACCTCAGGGACCCGCCCTGGTAACCTCAGGAGAGGCCAGTCCCCATGCGAGTTGCTAGGGGGCCTCTCGGGATTCCTCTCCCGTCGATACTGGGGCCAAAAAGCTTGTGTGGAGTCAGGGCCGGAACCGAGGATTCCTCTCAGGGGCTGACATGGATCTTTGGGTACTTCTGGAGTCTCCCCAGGGGAGTCAGGCCTCGTCTCGAGTGGGGGCATGCACGTGCGCTTTCCTTCCAGGCTGTAGCAGCAATGTCACGCTTCCCGTCGCGTGGATCAAAGGATCTGTGGTTTTCCCTCGAGGCTTTCCCTCGAGGCTTTCCCACAGGGCTGTCCCACGTGCCACCGTGTTGTGAGTCGATCCTCGGCGTGAAAGATGAGCCAGTGCAGGGCAAAGAGGTTCCTCTGGAATGGACTGAGACATCTGGGGGACTCTTGGAATGGTGGTACGACCATGGAGTTCCTCTCGCCTTTCCTGTTGAGAGTGCCTCCTCTTGAGATGCGACGGGAACGCCGGGAATACTTTCCCGTTGAAAGCAGGGAAAGATCCCTCATCTCGAGCTACGAGGGGGAAACGGGGCTCCTCTGGATGTTGGCGGGACCATCGTGCTTCCTCTCGAGTGGAGACGGGTATGGCGGTGAACTTCTTGAGTTGCAGCAAGGGTGTGAAAGACCCTTTCGAAGTTCCAGAGGTTTGGTGTCATTAGTCTCCAGAGGCCTCATCGGAAATAGGCCTCATCTCGCCTGGAAGGGAGAACTTCCTTGATTTTCTCGAGTTGCGGCAGGTGTTCTCGAGTTAAGACGGGGACCTCAGGGACCCGCCCTGGTGGCCTCAGGAGAGGCCAGTCCCCATGCGAGTTGCTAGGGGGCCTCTCGGGATTCCTCTCCCGTCGATACCGGGGCCAAAAAGCTTGTGTGGAGTCAGGGCCGGAACCGAGGATTCCTCTCAGGGGCTGACATGGATCTTTGGGTACTTCTGGAGTCTCCCCAGGGGAGTCAGGCCTCGTCTCGAGTGGGGGCATGCACGTGCGCTTTCCTTCCAGGCTGTAGCAGCAATGTCACGCTTCCCGTCGCGTAGATCAAAGGATCTGTGGTTTTCCCTCGAGGCTTTCCCTGGAGGCTTTCCCACAGGGCTGTCCCAAGTGCCACCGTGTTGTGAGTCGATCCTCGGCGTGAAAGATGAGCCAGTGCAGGGCAAAGAGGTTCCTCTGGAATGGACTGAGACATCTTGGGGACTCTTGGAATGGTGGTACGACCATGGAGTTCCTCTCGCCTTTCCTGTTGAGAGTGCCTCCTCTTGAGATGAGACGGGAACGCCGGGAATTCTTTCCCGTTGAAAGCAGGGAAAGGATCCCTCATCTCGAGCTACGAGGGGGAAACGGGGCTCCTCTGGATGTGGGCGGGACCATCGTGCTTCCTCTCGAGTGGAGGCGGGTATGGCGGTGAACTTCTTGAGTTGCAGCAAGGGTGTGAAAGACCCTTTCGAAGTTCCAGAGGTTTGGTGTCATTAGTCTCCAGAGGCCTCATCGGAAATAGGCCTCATCTCGCCTGGAAGGGAGAACTTCCTGGATTTTCTCGAGTTGCGGCAGGTGTTCTCAAATTACGACGGGGACCTCAGGGACCCGCCCTGGTGGCCTCAGGAGAGGCCAGTCCCTAGGCGTGTTGCTAGGGGGCCTCTCGGGATTCCTCTCCCGTTGATACCGGGGCGAAAAACCTTGTGTGGAGTCAGGGCCGGAACCGAGGATTCCTCTCAGGGGCTGACATGGATCTTTGGGTACTTCTGGAGTCTCCCCAGGGGAGTCAGGCCTCGTCTCGAGTGGGGGCATGCACGTGCGCTTTCCTTCCAGGCTGTAGCAGCAATGTCACGCTTCCCGTCGCGTGGATCAAAGGATCTGTGGTTTTCCCTCGAGGCTTTCCCACAGGGCTGTCCCACGTGCCACCGTGGTGTGAGTCGATCCTCGGCGTGAAAGATGAGCCAGTGCAGGGCAAAGAGGTTCCTCTGGAATGGACTGAGACATCTGGGGGACTCTTGGAATGGTGGTACGACCATGGAGTTCCTCTCGCCTTTCCTGTTGAGAGTGCCTCCTCTTGAGATGCGACGGGAACGCCGGGAATTCTTTCCCGTTGAAAGCAGGGAAAGGATCCCTCATCTCGAGCTACGAGGGGGAAACGGGGCTCCTCTGGATGTGGGCGGGACCATCGTGCTTCCTCTCGAGTGGAGACGGGTATGGCGGTGAACTGCTTGAGTTGCAGCAAGGGTGTGAAAGACCCTTTCGAAGTTCCAGAGGTTTGGTGTCATTAGTCTCCAGAGGCCTCATCGGAAATAGGCCTCATCTCGCCTGGAAGGGAGAACTTCCTGGATTTTCTCGAGTTGCGGCAGGTGTTCTCGAGTTACGACGGGGACCTCAGGGACCCGCCCTGGTGGCCTCCGGAGAGGCCAGTCCCCATTCGAGTTGCTAGGGGGCCTCTCGGGATTCCTCTCCCGTCGATACCGGGGCCAAAAACCTTGTGTGGAGTCAGGGCCGGAACCGAGGATTCCTCTCAGGGGCTGACATGGATCTTTGGGTACTTCTGGAGTCTCCCCAGTGGAGTCAGGCCTCGTCTCGAGTGGGGGCATGCACGTGCGCTTTCCTTCCAGGCTGTAGCAGCAATGTCACGCTTCCCGTCGCGTGGATCAAAGGATCTGTGGTTTTCCCTCGAGGCTTTCCCTCGAGGCTTTCCCACAGGGCTGTCCCACGTGCCACCGTGGTGTGAGTCGATCCTCGGCGTGAAAGATGAGCCAGTGCAGGGCAAAGAGGTTCCTCTGGAATGGACTGAGACATCTGGGGGACTCTTGGAATGGTGGTACGACCATGGAGTTCCTCTCGCCTTTCCTGTTGAGAGTGCCTCCTCTTGAGATGCGACGGGAACGCAGGGAATTCTTTCCCGTTGAAAGCATGGAAAGGATCCCTCATCTCGAGCTACGAGGGGGAAACGGGGCTCCTTTGGATGTGGTCGGGACCATCGTGCTTCCTCTCGAGTGGAGACGGGTATGGTGGTGAACTTCTTGAGTTGCAGCAAGGGTGTGAAAGACCCTTTCGAAGTTCCAGAGGTTAGGTGTCATTAGTCTCCAGACGCCTCATCGGAAATAGGCCTCATCTCGCCTGGAAGGGAGAACTTCCTGGATTTTCTCGAGTTGCGGCAGGTGTTCTCGAGTTACGACGGGGACCTCAGGGACCGGCCCTGGTGGCCTCAGGAGAGGCCAGTCCCCATGCGAGTTGCTAGGGGGCCTCTCGGGATTCCTCTCCCGTCGATACCGGGGCCACAAAGCTTGTGTGGAGTCAGGGCCGGAACCGAGGATTCCTCTCAGGGGCTGACATGGATCTTTGGGTACTTCTGGAGTCTCCCCAGGGGAGTCAGGCCTCGTCTCGAGTGGGGGCATGCACGTGCGCTTTCCTTCCAGGCTGTAGCAGCAATGTCACGCTTCCCGTCGCTTGGATCAAAGGATCTGTGGTTTTCCCTCGAGGCTTTCCCTCGAGGCTTTCCCACAGGGCTGTCCCACGTGCCACCGTGTTGTGAGTCGATCCTCGGCGTGAAAGATGAGCCAGTGCAGGGCAAAGAGGTTCCTCTGGAATGGACTGAGACATCTGGGGGACTCTTGGAATGGTGGTACGACCATGGAGTTCCTCTCGCCTTTCCTGTTGAGAGTGCCTCCTCTTGAGATGCGACGGGAACGCAGGGAATTCTTTCCCGTTGAAAGCAGGGAAAGGATCCCTCATCTCGAGCTACGATGGGGAAACGGGGCTCCTTTGGATGTTGTCGGGACCATCGTGCTTCCTCTCGAGTGGAGACGGGTATGGTGGTGAACTTCTTGAGTTGCAGCAAGGGTGTGAAAGACCCTTTCGAAGTTCCAGAGGTTAGGTGTCATTAGTCTCCAGACGCCTCATCGGAAATAGGCCTCATCTCGCCTGGAAGGGAGAACTTCCTGGATTTTCTCGAGTTGCGGCAGGTGTTCTCGAGTTACGACGGGGACCTCAGGGACCCGCCCTGGTGGCCTCAGGAGAGGCCAGTCCCCATGCGAGTTGCTAGGGGCCCTCTCGGGATTCCTCTCCCGTCGATACCGGGGCCAAAAACCTTGTGTGGAGTCAGGGCCGGAACCGAGGATTCCTCTCAGGGGCTGATATGGATCTTTGGATACTTCTGGAGTCTCGCCAGGGGAGACAGGCCTCGTTTCGTGAGGGGGCATGCACGTGCACTTTCCTTCCAGGCTCTAGCAGCAATGTCACACTTCCCGTCGCGTGGATCAAAGGATCTGTGGTTTTCCCTCGAGGCTTTCCCTCGAGGCTTTCCCACAGGGCTGTCCCACGTGCCACCGTGGTGTGAGTCGATCCTCGGCGTGAAAGATGAGCCAGTGCAGGGCAAAGAGGTTCCTCTGGAATGGACTGAGACATCTGGGGGACTCTTGGAATGGTGGTACGACCATGGAGTTCCTCTCGCCTTTCCTGTTGAGACTGCCTCCTCTTGAGATGCGACGGTAACGCCGGGAATTCTTTCCCGTTGAAAGCAGGGAAAGGATCCCTCATCTCGAGCTACGAGGGGGAAACGGGGCTCTTCTGGATGTGGGCGGGACCATCGTGCTTCCTCTCGAGTGGAGACGGGTATGGCGGTGAACTTCTTGAGTCGCAGCAAGGGTGTGAAAGACCCTTTCGAAGTTCCAGAGGTTAGGTGTCATTAGTCTCCAGACGCCTCATCGGAAATAGGCCTCATCTCGCCTGGAAGGGAGAACTTCCTGGATTTTCTCGAGTTGCGGCAGGTGTTCTCGAGTTACGACGGGGACCTCAGGGACCCGCCCTGGTGGCCTCAGGAGAGGCCAGTCCCCATGCGAGTTGCTAGGGGCCCTCTCGGGATTCCTCTCCCGTCGATACCGGGGCCAAAAACCTTGTGTGGAGTCAGGGCCGGAACCGAGGATTCCTCTCAGGGGCTGATATGGATCTTTGGATACTTCTGGAGTCTCGCCAGGGGAGACAGGCCTCGTTTCGTGAGGGGGCATGCACGTGCACTTTCCTTCCAGGCTGTAGCAGCAATGTCACACTTCCCGTCGCGTGGATCAAAGGATCTGTGGTTTTCCCTCGAGGCTTTCCCTCGAGGCTTTCCCACAGGGCTGTCCCACGTGCCACCGTGGTGTGAGTCGATCCTCGGCGTGAAAGATGAGCCAGTGCAGGGCAAAGAGGTTCCTCTGGAATGGACTGAGACATCTGGGGGACTCTTGGAATGGTGGTACGACCATGGAGTTCCTCTCGCCTTTCCTGTTGAGAGTGCCTCCTCTTGAGATGCGACGGTAACGCCGGGAATTCTTTCCCGTTGAAAGCAGGGAAAGGATCCCTCATCTCGAGCTACGAGGGGGAAACGGGGCTCTTCTGGATGTGGGCGGGACCATCGTGCTTCCTCTCGAGTGGAGACGGGTATGGCGGTGAACTTCTTGAGTCGCAGCAAGGGTGTGAAAGACCCTTTCGAAGTTCCAGAGGTTAGGTGTCATTAGTCTCCAGACGCCTCATCGGAAATAAGCCTCATCTCGCCTGGAAGGGAGAACTTCCTGGATTTTCTCGAGTTGCGGCAGGTGTTCTCGAGTTACGACGGGGACCTCAGGGACCCGCCCTGGTGGCCTCAGGAGAGGCCAGTCCCCATGCGAGTTGCTAGGGGGCCTCTCGGGATTCCTCTCCCGTCGATACCGGGGCCAAAAACCTTGTGTGGAGTCAGGGCCGGAACCGAGGATTCCTCTCAGGGGATGATGTGGATCTTTGGATACTTCTGGAGTCTCGCCAGGGGAGACAGGCCTCGTTTCGTGAGGGGGCATGCACGTGCACTTTCCTTCCAGGCTTTAGCAGCAATGTCACGCTTCCCGTGGCGTGGATCAAAGGATCTGTGGTTTTCCCTCGAGGCTTTCCCACAGGGCTGTCCCACGTGCCACCGTGGTGTGAGTCGATCCTCGGCGTGAAAGATGAGCCAGTGCAGGGCAAAGAGGTTCCTCTGGAATGGACTGAGACATCTGGGGGACTCTTGGAATGGTGGTACGACCATGGAGTTCCTCTCGCCTTTCCTGTTGAGACTGCCTCCTCTTGAGATGCGACGGGAACGCCGGGAATTCTTTCCCGTTGAAAGCAGGGAAAGGATCCCTCATCTCGAGCTACGAGGGGGAAACGGGGCTCCTCTGGATGTGGGCGGGACCATCATGCTTCCTCTCGAGTGGAGACGGGTATGGCGGTGAACTTCTTGAGTCGCAGCAAGGGTGTGAAAGACCCTTTCGAAGTTCCAGAGGTTAGGTGTCATTAGTCTCCAGAGGCCTCATCGGAAATAGGCCTCATCTCGCCTGGAAGGGAGAACTTCCTGGATTTTCTCGAGTTGCGGCAGGTGTTCTCGAGTTACGACAGGGACCTCAGGGACCCGCCCTGGTGGCCTCAGGAGAGGCCAGTCCCCATGCGAGTTGCTAGGGGGTCTCTCGGGATTCCTCTCCCGTCGATACCGGGGCCAAAAAGCTTGTGTGGAGTCAGGACCGGAACCGAGGATTCCTCTCAGGGGCTGACATGGATCTTTGGGTACTTCTGGAGTCTCCCCAGGGGAGTCAGTCCTCGTCTCGAGTGGGGGCATGCTCGTGCGCTTTCCTTCCAGGCTGTAGCAGCAATGTCACGCTTCCCGTCGCGTGGATCAAAGGATCTGTGGTTTTCCCTCGAGGCTTTCCCTTGAGGCTTTCCCACAGGGCTGTCCCACGTGCCACCGTGTTGTGAGTCGATCCTCGGCGTGAAAGATGAGCCAGTGCAGGGCAAAGAGGTTCCTCTGGAATGGACTGAGACATCTGGGGGACTCTTGGAATGGTGGTACGACCATGGAGTTCCTCTCGCCTTTCCTGTTGAGAGTGCCTCCTCTTGAGATGCGACGGGAACGCCGGGAATTCTTTCCCGTTGAAAGCAGGGAAAGGATCCCTCATCTCGAGCGACGAGGGGGAAACGGGGCTCCTCTGGATGTGGGCGGGACCATCGTGCTTCCTCTCGAGTGGAGACGGGTATGGCGGTGAACTTCTTGAGTTGCAGCAAGGGTGTGAAAGACCCTTTCGAAGTTCCAGAGGTTTGGTGTCATTAGTCTCCAGAGGCCTCATCGGAAATAGGCCTCATCTCGCCTGG
Organism: Capricornis sumatraensis; assembly: GCF_032405125.1. Taxonomy (NCBI): domain Eukaryota; kingdom Metazoa; phylum Chordata; class Mammalia; order Artiodactyla; family Bovidae; genus Capricornis; species Capricornis sumatraensis. The sequence continues at coordinate 1,537,779 of NW_027184625.1, forward strand.
AAGGGAGAACTTCCTGGATTTTCTCGAGTTGCGGCAGGTGTTCTCGAGTTACGACGGGGACCTCAGGGACCCGCCCTGGTGGCCTCAGGAGAGGCCAGTCCCCATGCGAGTTGCTAGGGGGCCTCTCGGGATTCCTCTCCCGTCGATACCGGGGCCAAAAACCTTGTGTGGAGTCAGGGCCGGAACCGAGGATTCCTCTCAGGGGCTGACATGGATCTTTGGGTACTCCTGGAGTCTCCCCAGGGGAGTCAGGCCTCGTCTCGAGTAGGGGCATGCACGTGCGCTTTCCTTCCAGGCTGTAGCAGCAATGTCACGCTTCCCGTCGCGTGGATCAAAGGATCTGTGGTTTTCCCTCGAGTCTTTCCCTCGAGGCTTTCCCACAGGGCTGTCCCACGTGCCACCGTGGTGAGAGTCGATCCTCGGCGTGAAAGATGAGCCAGTGCAGGGCAAAGAGGTTCCTCTGGAATGGACTGAGACATCTGGGCGACTCTTGGAATGGTGGTACGACCATGGAGTTCCTCTCGCCTTTCCTGTTGAGAGTGCCTCCTCTTGAGATGCGACGGGAACGCCGGGAATTCTTTCCCGTTGAAAGCAGGGAAAGGATCCCTCATCTCGAGCTCCGAGGGGGAAACGGGGCTCCTTTGGATGTGGTCGGGACCATCGTGCTTCCTCTCGAGTGGAGACGGGTATGGTGGTGAACTTCCTGAGTTGCAGCAAGGGTGTGAAAGACCCTTTCGAAGTTCCAGAGGTTAGGTGTCATTAGTCTCCAGACGCCTCATCGGAAATAGGCCTCATCTCGCCTGGAAGGGAGAACTTCCTGGATTTTCTCGAGTTGCGGCAGGTGTTCTCGAGTTACGACGGGGACCTCAGGGACCGGCCATCGTGGCCTCAGGAGAGGCCAGTCCCCATGCGAGTTGCTAGGGGGCCTCTCGGGATTCCTCTCCCGTCGATACCGGGGCCAAAAACCTTCTGTGGAGTCAGGGCCGGAACCGAGGATTCCTCTCAGGGGCTGATGTGGATCTTTGGATACTTCTGGAGTCTCGCCAGGGGAGACAGGCCTCGTTTCGTGAGGGGGCATGCACGTGCACTTTCCTTCCAGGCTTTAGCAGCAATGTCACGCTTCCCGTGGCGTGGATCAAAGGATCTGTGGTTTTCCCTCGAGGCTTTCCCTCGAGGCTTTCCCACAGGGCTGTCCCACGTGCCACCGTGGTGTGAGTCGATCCTCGGCGTGAAAGATGAGCCAGTGCAGGGCAAAGAGGTTCCTCTGGAATGGACTGAGACATCTGGGGGACTCTTGGAATGGTGGTACGACCATGGAGTTCCTCTCGCCTTTCCTGTTGAGACTGCCTCCTCTTGAGATGCGACGGGAACGCCGGGAATTCTTTCCCGTTGAAAGCAGGGAAAGGATCCCTCATCTCGAGCTACGAGGGGGAAACGGGGCTCCTCTGGATGTGGGCGGGACCATCGTAGTTCCTCTCGAGTGGAGACGGGTATGGCGGTGAACTTCTTGAGTCGCAGCAAGGGTGTGAAAGACCCTTTCGAAGTTCCAGAGGTTAGGTGTCATTAGTCTCCAGACGCCTCATCGGAAATAGGCCTCATCTCGCCTGGAAGGGAGAACTTCCTGGATTTTCTCGAGTTGCGGCAGGTGTTCTCGAGTTACGACAGGGACCTCAGGGACCCGCCCTGGTGGCCTCAGGAGAGGCCAGTTCCCATGCGAGTTGCTAGGGGGCCTCTCGGGATTCCTCTCCCGTCGATACCGGGGCCAAAAACCTTGTGGGGAGTCAGGGCCGGAACCGAGGATGCCTCTCAGGGGCTGACATGGATCTTTGGGTACTTCTGGAGTCTCCCCAGGGGAGTCAGGCCTCGTCTCGAGTGGGGGCATGCACGTGCGCTTTCCTTCCAGGCTGTAGCAGCAATGTCACGCTTCCCGTCGCGTGGATCAAAGGATCTGTGGTTTTCCCTCGAGGCTTTCCCTCGAGGCTTTCCCACAGGGCTGTCCCACGTGCCACCGTGGTGTGAGTCGATCCTCGGCGTGAAAGATGAGCCAGTGCAGGGCAAAGAGGTTCCTCTGGAATGGACTGAGACATCTGGGGGACTCTTGGAATGGTGGTACGACCATGGAGTTCCTCTCGCCTTTCCTGTTGAGAGTGCCTCCTCTTGAGATGCGACGGGAACGCCGGGAATTCTTTCCCGTTGAAAGCAGGGAAAGGATCCCTCATCTCGAGCTACGAGGGGGAAACGGGGCTCTTCTGGATGTGGGCGGGACCATCGTACTTCCTCTCGAGTGGAGACGGGTATGGCGGTGAACTTCTTGAGTCGCAGCAAGGGTGTGAAAGACCCTTTCGAAGTTCCAGAGGTTAGGTGTCATTAGTCTCCTGACGCCTCATCGGAAATAAGCCTCATCTCGCCTGGAAGGGAGAACTTCCTGGATTTTCTCGAGTTGCGGCAGGTGTTCTCGAGTTACGACGGGGACCTCAGGGACCCGCCCTGGTGGCCTCAGGAGAGGCCAGTCCCCATGCGAGTTGCTAGGGGGCCTCTCGGGATTCCTCTCCCGTCGATACCGGGGCCAAAAACCTTGTGTGGAGTCAGGGCCGGAACCGAGGATTCCTCTCAGGGGCTGACATGGATCTTTGGGTACTTCTGGAGTCTCCCCAGTGGAGTCAGGCCTCGTCTCGAGTGGGGGCATGCACGTGCGCTTTCCTTCCAGGATGTAGCAGCAATGTCACGCTTCCCGTCGCGTGGATCAAAGGATCTGTGGTTTTCCCTCGAGGCTTTCCCTCGAGGCTTTCCCACAGGGCTGTCCCACGTGCCACCGTGGTGTGAGTCGATCCTCAGCATGAAAGATGAGCCAGTGCAGGGCAAAGAGGTTCCTCTGGAATGGACTGAGACATCTGGGGGACTCTTGGAATGGTGGTACGACCATGGAGTTCCTCTCGCCTTTCCTGTTGAGAGTGCCTCCTCTTGAGATGCGACGGGAACGCCGGGAATTCTTTCCCGTTGAAAGCAGGGAAAGGATCCCTCATCTCGAGCTACGAGGGGGAAACGGGGCTCCTCTGGATGTGGGCGGGACCATCGTGCTTCCTCTCGAGTGGAGACGGGTATGGCGGTGAACTTCTTGAGTTGCAGCAAGGGTGTGAAAGACCCTTTCGAAGTTCCAGGGGTTTGGTGTCATTAGTCTCCAGAGGCCTCATCGGAAATAGGCCTCATCTCGCCTGGAAGGGAGAACTTCCTGGATTTTCTCGAGTTGCGGCAGGTGTTCTCGAATTACGACGGGGACCTCAGGGACCCGCCCTGGTGGCCTCCGGAGAGGCCAGTCCCCATGCGAGTTGCTAGGGGGCCTCTCGGGATTCCTCTCCCGTCGATACCGGGGCCAAAAACCTTGTGTGGAGTCAGGGCCGGAACCGAGGATTCCTCTCAGGGGCTGACATGGATCTTTGGGTACTTCTGGAGTCTCCCCAGGGGAGTCAGGCCTCGTCTCGAGTGGGGGCATGCACGTGCGCTTTCCTTCCAGGCTGTAGCAGCAATGTCACGCTTCCCGTCGCGTGGATCAAAGGATCTGTGGTTTTCCCTCGAGGCTTTCCCTCGAGGCTTTCCCACAGGGCTGTCCCACGTGCCACCGTGGTGTGAGTCGATCCTCGGCGTGAAAGATGAGCCAGTGCAGGGCAAAGAGGTTCCTCTGGAATGGACTGAGACATCTGGGGGACTCTTGGAATGGTGGTACGACCATGGAGTTCCTCTCGCCTTTCCTGTTGAGAGTGCCTCCTCTTGAGATGCGACGGGAACGCAGGGAACTCTTTCCCGTTGAAAGCATGGAAAGGATCCCTCATCTCGAGCTACGAGGGGGAAACGGGGCTCCTTTGGATGTGGTCGGGACCATCGTGCTTCCTCTCGAGTGGAGACGGGTATGGTGGTGAACTTCTTGAGTTGCAGCAAGGGTGTGAAAGACCCTTTCGAAGTTCCAGAGGTTCGGTGTCATTAGTCCCCAGACGCCTCATCGGAAATAGGCCTCATCTCGCCTGGAAGGGAGAACTTCCTGGATTTTCTCGAGTTGCGGCAGGTGTTCTCGAGTTACGACGGGGACCTCAGGGACCGGCCCTGGTGGCCTCAGGAGAGGCCAGTCCCCATGCGAGTTGCTAGGGGGCCTCTCGGGATTCCTCTCCCGTCGATACCGGGGCCAAAAACCTTGTGTGGAGTCAGGGCCGGAACCGAGGATTCCTCTCAGGGGCTGACATGGATCTTTGGGTACTTCTGGAGTCTCCCCAGGGGAGTCAGGCCTCGTCTCGAGTGGGGGCATGCACGTGCGCTTTCCTTCCAGGCTGTAGCAGCAATGTCACGCTTCCCGTCGCGTGCATCAAAGGATCTGTGGTTTTCCCTCGAGGCTTTCCCTCGAGGCTTTCCCACAGGGCTGTCCCACGTGCCACCGTGTTGTGAGTCGATCCTCGGCGTGAAAGATGAGCCAGTGCAGGGCAAAGAGGTTCCTCTGGAATGGACTGAGACATCTGGGCGACTCTTGAAATGGTGGTACGACCATGGAGTTCCTCTCGCCTTTCCTGTTGAGAGTGCCTCCTCTTGAGATGCGACGGGAACGCCGGGAATTCTTTCCCGTTGAAAGCAGGGAAAGGATCCCTCATCTCGAGCTCCGAGGGGGAAACGGGGCTCCTTTGGATGTGGTCGGGACCATCGTGCTTCCTCTCGAGTGGAGACGGGTATGGTGGTGAACTTCCTGAGTTGCAGCAAGGGTGTGAAAGACCCTTTCGAAATTCCAGAGGTTAGGTGTCATTAGTCTCCAGACGCCTCATCGGAAATAGGCCTCATCTCGCCTGGAAGGGAGAACTTCCTGGATTTTCTCGAGTTGCGGCAGGTGTTCTCGAGTTACGACGGGAACCTCAGGGACCGGCCATCGTGGCCTCAGGAGAGGCCAGTCCCCATGCGAGTTGCTAGGGGGCCTCTCGGGATTCCTCTCCCGTCGATACCGGGGCCAAAAACCTTCTGTGGAGTCAGGGCCGGAACCGAGGATTCCTCTCAGGGGCTGATGTGGATCTTTGGATACTTCTGGAGTCTCGCCAGGGGAGACAGGCCTCGTTTCGTGAGGGGGCATGCACGTGCACTTTCCTTCCAGGCTTTAGCAGCAATGTCACGCTTCCCGTGGCGTGGATCAAAGGATCTGTGGTTTTCCCTCGAGGCTTTCCCTCGAGGCTTTCCCACAGGGCTGTCCCACGTGCCACCGTGGTGTGAGTCGATCCTCGGCGTGAAAGATGAGCCAGTGCAGGGCAAAGAGGTTCCTCTGGAATGGACTGAGACATCTGGGGGACTCTTGGAATGGTGGTACGACCATGGAGTTCCTCTCGCCTTTCCTGTTGAGAGTGCCTCCTCTTGAGATGCGACGGGAACGCCGGGAATTCTTTCCCGTTGAAACCAGGGGAAGGATCCCTCATCTCGAGCTACGAGGGGGAAACGGGGCTCCTCTGGATGTGGGCGGGACCATCGTGCTTCCTCTCGAGTGGAGACGGGTATGGCGGTGAACTGCTTGAGTTGCAGCAAGGGTGTGAAAGACCCTTTCGAAGTTCCAGAGGTTTGGTGTCATTAGTCTCCAGACGCCTCATCGGAAATAGGCCTCATCTCGCCTGGAAGGGAGAACTTCCTGGATTTTCTCGAGTTGCGGCAGGTGTTCTCGAGTTACGACGGGGACCTCAGGGACCCGCCCTGGTGGCCTCCGGAGAGGCCAGTCCCCATGCGAGTTGCTAGGGGGCCTCTCGGGATTCCTCTCCGTTCGATACCGGGGCCAAAAACCTTGTGTGGAGTCAGGGCCGGAACCGAGGATTCCTCTCAGGGGCTGACATGGATCTTTGGGTACTTCTGGAGTCTCCCCAGGGGAGTCAGGCCTCGTCTCGAGTGGGGGCATGCACGTGCGCTTTCCTTCCAGGCTGTAGCAGCAATGTCACGCTTCCCGTCGCGTGGATCAAAGGATCTGTGGTTTTCCCTCGAGGCTTTCCCTCGAGGCTTTCCCACAGGGCTGTCCCACGTGCCACCGTGGTGTGAGTCGATCCTCGGCGTGAAAGATGAGCCAGTGCAGGGCAAAGAGGTTCCTCTGGAATGGACTGAGACATCTGGGGGACTCTTGGAATGGTGGTACGACCATGGAGTTCCTCTCGCCTTTCCTGTTGAGAGTGCCTCCTCTTGAGATGCGACGGGAACGCAGGGAACTCTTTCCCGTTGAAAGCATGGAAAGGATCCCTCATCTCGAGCTACGAGGGGGAAACGGGGCTCCTTTGGATGTGGTCGGGACCATCGTGCTTCCTCTCGAGTGGAGACGGGTATGGTGGTGAACTTCTTGAGTTGCAGCAAGGGTGTGAAAGACCCTTTCGAAGTTCCAGAGGTTCGGTGTCATTAGTCTCCAGACGCCTCATCGGAAATAGGCCTCATCTCGCCTGGAAGGGAGAACTTCCTGGATTTTCTCGAGTTGCGGCAGGTGTTCTCGAGTTACGACGGGGACCTCAGGGACCGGCCCTGGTGGCCTCAGGAGAGGCCAGTCCCCATGCGAGTTGCTAGGGGGCCTCTCGGGATTCCTCTCCCGTCGATACCGGGGCCAAAAACCTTGTGTGGAGTCAGGGCCGGAACCGAGGATTCCTCTCAGGGGCTGACATGGATCTTTGGGTACTTCTGGAGTCTCCCCAGTGGAGTCAGGCCTCGTCTCGAGTGGGGGCATGCACGTGCGCTTTCCTTCCAGGATGTAGCAGCAATGTCACGCTTCCCGTCGCGTGGATCAAAGGATCTGTGGTTTTCCCTCGAGGCTTTCCCTCGAGGCTTTCCCACAGGGCTGTCCCACGTGCCACCGTGGTGTGAGTCGATCCTCAGCATGAAAGATGAGCCAGTGCAGGGCAAAGAGGTTCCTCTGGAATGGACTGAGACATCTGGGGGACTCTTGGAATGGTGGTACGACCATGGAGTTCCTCTCGCCTTTCCTGTTGAGAGTGCCTCCTCTTGAGATGCGACGGGAACGCCGGGAATTCTTTCCCGTTGAAAGCAGGGAAAGGATCCCTCATCTCGAGCTACGAGGGGGAAACGGGGCTCCTCTGGATGTGGGCGGGACCATCGTGCTTCCTCTCGAGTGGAGACGGGTATGGCGGTGAACTTCTTGAGTTGCAGCAAGGGTGTGAAAGACCCTTTCGAAGTTCCAGGGGTTTGGTGTCATTAGTCTCCAGAGGCCTCATCGGAAATAGGGCTCATCTCGCCTGGAAGGGAGAACTTCCTGGATTTTCTCGAGTTGCGGCAGGTGTTCTCGAATTACGACGGGGACCTCAGGGACCCGCCCTGGTGGCCTCCGGAGAGGCCAGTCCCCATGCGAGTTGCTAGGGGGCCTCTCGGGATTCCTCTCCCGTCGATACCGGGGCCAAAAACCTTGTGTGGAGTCAGGGCCGGAACCGAGGATTCCTCTCAGGGGCTGACATGGATCTTTGGGTACTTCTGGAGTCTCCCCAGGGGAGTCAGGCCTCGTCTCGAGTGGGGGCATGCACGTGCGCTTTCCTTCCAGGCTGTAGCAGCAATGTCACGCTTCCCGTCGCGTGGATCAAAGGATCTGTGGTTTTCCCTCGAGGCTTTCCCTCGAGGCTTTCCCACAGGGCTGTCCCACGTGCCACCGTGGTGTGAGTCGATCCTCGGCGTGAAAGATGAGCCAGTGCAGGGCAAAGAGGTTCCTCTGGAATGGACTGAGACATCTGGGGGACTCTTGGAATGGTGGTACGACCATGGAGTTCCTCTCGCCTTTCCTGTTGAGAGTGCCTCCTCTTGAGATGCGACGGGAACGCAGGGAACTCTTTCCCGTTGAAAGCATGGAAAGGATCCCTCATCTCGAGCTACGAGGGGGAAACGGGGCTCCTTTGGATGTGGTCGGGACCATCGTGCTTCCTCTCGAGTGGAGACGGGTATGGTGGTGAACTTCTTGAGTTGCAGCAAGGGTGTGAAAGACCCTTTCGAAGTTCCAGAGGTTCGGTGTCATTAGTCTCCAGACGCCTCATCGGAAATAGGCCTCATCTCGCCTGGAAGGGAGAACTTCCTGGATTTTCTCGAGTTGCGGCAGGTGTTCTCGAGTTACGACGGGGACCTCAGGGACCGGCCCTGGTGGCCTCAGGAGAGGCCAGTCCCCATGCGAGTTGCTAGGGGGCCTCTCGGGATTCCTCTCCCGTCGATACCGGGGCCAAAAACCTTGTGTGGAGTCAGGGCCGGAACCGAGGATTCCTCTCAGGGGCTGACATGGATCTTTGGGTACTTCTGGAGTCTCCCCAGGGGAGTCAGGCCTCGTCTCGAGTGGGGGCATGCACGTGCGCTTTCCTTCCAGGCTGTAGCAGCAATGTCACGCTTCCCGTCGCGTGCATCAAAGGATCTGTGGTTTTCCCTCGAGGCTTTCCCTCGAGGCTTTCCCACAGGGCTGTCCCACGTGCCACCGTGTTGTGAGTCGATCCTCGGCGTGAAAGATGAGCCAGTGCAGGGCAAAGAGGTTCCTCTGGAATGGACTGAGACATCTGGGCGACTCTTGAAATGGTGGTACGACCATGGAGTTCCTCTCGCCTTTCCTGTTGAGAGTGCCTCCTCTTGAGATGCGACGGGAACGCCGGGAATTCTTTCCCGTTGAAAGCAGGGAAAGGATCCCTCATCTCGAGCTCCGAGGGGGAAACGGGGCTCCTTTGGATGTGGTCGGGACCATCGTGCTTCCTCTCGAGTGGAGACGGGTATGGTGGTGAACTTCCTGAGTTGCAGCAAGGGTGTGAAAGACCCTTTCGAAATTCCAGAGGTTAGGTGTCATTAGTCTCCAGACGCCTCATCGGAAATAGGCCTCATCTCGCCTGGAAGGGAGAACTTCCTGGATTTTCTCGAGTTGCGGCAGGTGTTCTCGAGTTACGACGGGGACCTCAGGGACCGGCCATCGTGGCCTCAGGAGAGGCCAGTCCCCATGCGAGTTGCTAGGGGGCCTCTCGGGATTCCTCTCCCGTCGATACCGGGGCCAAAAACCTTCTGTGGAGTCAGGGCCGGAACCGAGGATTCCTCTCAGGGGCTGATGTGGATCTTTGGATACTTCTGAAGTCTCGCCAGGGGAGACAGGCCTCGTTTCGTGAGGGGGCATGCACGTGCACTTTCCTTCCAGGCTTTAGCAGCAATGTCACGCTTCCCGTGGCGTGGATCAAAGGATCTGTGGTTTTCCCTCGAGGCTTTCCCTCGAGGCTTTCCCACAGGGCTGTCCCACGTGCCACCGTGGTGTGAGTCGATCCTCGGCGTGAAAGATGAGCCAGTGCAGGGCAAAGAGGTTCCTCTGGAATGGACTGAGACATCTGGGGGACTCTTGGAATGGTGGTACGACCATGGAGTTCCTCTCGCCTTTCCTGTTGAGAGTGCCTCCTCTTGAGATGCGACGGGAACGCCGGGAATTCTTTCCCGTTGAAACCAGGGGAAGGATCCCTCATCTCGAGCTACGAGGGGGAAACGGGGCTCCTCTGGATGTGGGCGGGACCATCGTGCTTCCTCTCGAGTGGAGACGGGTATGGCGGTGAACTGCTTGAGTTGCAGCAAGGGTGTGAAAGACCCTTTCGAAGTTCCAGAGGTTTGGTGTCATTAGTCTCCAGACGCCTCATCGGAAATAGGCCTCATCTCGCCTGGAAGGGAGAACTTCCTGGATTTTCTCGAGTTGCGGCAGGTGTTCTCGAGTTACGACGGGGACCTCAGGGACCCGCCCTGGTGGCCTCCGGAGAGGCCAGTCCCCATGCGAGTTGCTAGGGGGCCTCTCGGGATTCCTCTCCCGTCGATACCGGGGCCAAAAACCTTGTGTGGAGTCAGGGCCGGAACCGAGGATTCCTCTCAGGGGCTGACATGGATCTTTGGGTACTTCTGGAGTCTCCCCAGGGGAGTCAGGCCTCGTCTCGAGTGGGGGCATGCACGTGCGCTTTCCTTCCAGGCTGTAGCAGCAATGTCACGCTTCCCGTCGCGTGGATCAAAGGATCTGTGGTTTTCCCTCGAGGCTTTCCCTCGAGGCTTTCCCACAGGGCTGTCCCACGTGCCACCGTGGTGTGAGTCGATCCTCGGCGTGAAAGATGAGCCAGTGCAGGGCAAAGAGGTTCCTCTGGAATGGACTGAGACATCTGGGGGACTCTTGGAATGGTGGTACGACCATGGAGTTCCTCTCGCCTTTCCTGTTGAGAGTGCCTCCTCTTGAGATGCGACGGGAACGCAGGGAACTCTTTCCCGTTGAAAGCATGGAAAGGATCCCTCATCTCGAGCTACGAGGGGGAAACGGGGCTCCTTTGGATGTGGTCGGGACCATCGTGCTTCCTCTCGAGTGGAGACGGGTATGGTGGTGAACTTCTTGAGTTGCAGCAAGGGTGTGAAAGACCCTTTCGAAGTTCCAGAGGTTCGGTGTCATTAGTCTCCAGACGCCTCATCGGAAATAGGCCTCATCTCGCCTGGAAGGGAGAACTTCCTGGATTTTCTCGAGTTGCGGCAGGTGTTCTCGAGTTACGACGGGGACCTCAGGGACCGGCCCTGGTGGCCTCAGGAGAGGCCAGTCCCCATGCGAGTTGCTAGGGGGCCTCTCGGGATTCCTCTCCCGTCGATACCGGGGCCAAAAACCTTGTGTGGAGTCAGGGCCGGAACCGAGGATTCCTCTCAGGGGCTGACATGGATCTTTGGGTACTTCTGGAGTCTCCCCAGGGGAGTCAGGCCTCGTCTCGAGTGGGGGCATGCACGTGCGCTTTCCTTCCAGGCTGTAGCAGCAATGTCACGCTTCCCGTCGCGTGCATCAAAGGATCTGTGGTTTTCCCTCGAGGCTTTCCCTCGAGGCTTTCCCACAGGGCTGTCCCACGTGCCACCGTGTTGTGAGTCGATCCTCGGCGTGAAAGATGAGCCAGTGCAGGGCAAAGAGGTTCCTCTGGAATGGACTGAGACATCTGGGCGACTCTTGAAATGGTGGTACGACCATGGAGTTCCTCTCGCCTTTCCTGTTGAGAGTGCCTCCTCTTGAGATGCGACGGGAACGCCGGGAATTCTTTCCCGTTGAAAGCAGGGAAAGGATCCCTCATCTCGAGCTCCGAGGGGGAAACGGGGCTCCTTTGGATGTGGTCGGGACCATCGTGCTTCCTCTCGAGTGGAGACGGGTATGGTGGTGAACTTCCTGAGTTGCAGCAAGGGTGTGAAAGACCCTTTCGAAATTCCAGAGGTTAGGTGTCATTAGTCTCCAGACGCCTCATCGGAAATAGGCCTCATCTCGCCTGGAAGGGAGAACTTCCTGGATTTTCTCGAGTTGCGGCAGGTGTTCTCGAGTTACGACGGGGACCTCAGGGACCGGCCATCGTGGCCTCAGGAGAGGCCAGTCCCCATGCGAGTTGCTAGGGGGCCTCTCGGGATTCCTCTCCCGTCGATACCGGGGCCAAAAACCTTCTGTGGAGTCAGGGCCGGAACCGAGGATTCCTCTCAGGGGCTGATGTGGATCTTTGGATACTTCTGGAGTCTCGCCAGGGGAGACAGGCCTCGTTTCGTGAGGGGGCATGCACGTGCACTTTCCTTCCAGGCTTTAGCAGCAATGTCACGCTTCCCGTGGCGTGGATCAAAGGATCTGTGGTTTTCCCTCGAGGCTTTCCCTCGAGGCTTTCCCACAGGGCTGTCCCACGTGCCACCGTGGTGTGAGTCGATCCTCGGCGTGAAAGATGAGCCAGTGCAGGGCAAAGAGGTTCCTCTGGAATGGACTGAGACATCTGGGGGACTCTTGGAATGGTGGTACGACCATGGAGTTCCTCTCGCCTTTCCTGTTGAGAGTGCCTCCTCTTGAGATGCGACGGGAACGCCGGGAATTCTTTCCCGTTGAAACCAGGGGAAGGATCCCTCATCTCGAGCTACGAGGGGGAAACGGGGCTCCTCTGGATGTGGGTGGGACCATCGTGCTTCCTCTCGAGTGGAGACGGGTATGGCGGTGAACTGCTTGAGTTGCAGCAAGGGTGTGAAAGACCCTTTCGAAGTTCCAGAGGTTTGGTGTCATTAGTCTCCAGACGCCTCATCGGAAATAGGCCTCATCTCGCCTGGAAGGGAGAACTTCCTGGATTTTCTCGAGTTGCGGCAGGTGTTCTCGAGTTACGACGGGGACCTCAGGGACCCGCCCTGGTGGCCTCCGGAGAGGCCAGTCCCCATGCGAGTTGCTAGGGGGCCTCTCGGGATTCCTCTCCCGTCGATACCGGGGCCAAAAACCTTGTGTGGAGTCAGGGCCGGAACCGAGGATTCCTCTCAGGGGCTGACATGAATCTTTGGGTACTCCTGGAGTCTCCCCAGGGGAGTCAGGCCTCGTCTCGAGTAGGGGCATGCACGTGCGCTTTCCTTCCAGGCTGTAGCAGCAATGTCACGCTTCCCGTCGCGTGGATCAAAGGATCTGTGGTTTTCCCTCGAGGCTTTCCCTCGAGGCTTTCCCACAGGGCTGTCCCACGTGCCACCGTGGTGTGAGTCGATCCTCGGCGTGAAAGATGAGCCAGTGCAGGGCAAAGAGGTTCCTCTGGAATGGACTGAGACATCTGGGGGACTCTTGGAATGGTGGTACGACCATGGAGTTCCTCTCGCCTTTCCTGTTGAGAGTGCCTCCTCTTGAGATGCGACGGGAACGCCGGGAATTCTTTCCCGTTGAAAGCAGGGAAAGGATCCCTCATCTCGAGCTACGAGGGGGAAACGGGGCTCTTCTGGATGAGGGCGGGACCATCGTGCTTCCTCTCGAGTGGAGACGGGTATGGCGGTGAACTTCTTGAGTTGCAGCAAGGGTGTGAAAGACCCTTTCGAAGTTCCAGAGGTTTGGTGTCATTAGTCTCCAGAGGCCTCATCGGAAATAGACCTCATCTCGCCTGGAAGGGAGAACTTCCTGGATTTTCTCGAGTTGCGGCAGGTGTTCTCGAATTACGACGGGGACCTCAGGGACCCGCCCTGGTGGCCTCCGGAGAGGCAAGTCCCCATGCGAGTTGCTAGGGGGCCTCTCGGGATTCCTCTCCCGTCGATACCGGGGCCAAAAACCTTGTGTGGAGTAAGGGCCGGAACCGAGGATTCCTCTCAGGGGCTGACATGGATCTTTGGGTACTTCTGGAGTCTCCCCAGTGGAGTCAGGCCTCGTCTCGAGTGGGGGCATGCACGTGCGCTTTCCTTTCAGGCTGTAGCAGCAATGTCACGCTTCCCGTCACGTGGATCAAATGATCTGTGGTTTTCCCTCGAGGCTTTCCCTCGAGGCTTTCCCACAGGGCTGTCCCACGTGCCACCGTGGTGTGAGTCGATCCTCGGCGTGAAAGATGAGCCAATGCAGGGCAAAGAGGTTCCTCTGGAATGGACTGAGACATCTGGGGGACTCTTGGAATGGTGGTACGACCATGGAGTTCCTCTCGCCTTTCCTGTTGAGAGTGCCTCCTCTTGAGATGCGACGGGAACGCCGGGAATTCTTTCCCGTTGAAAGCAGGGAAAGGATCCCTCATCTCGAGCTACGAGGGGGAAACGGGGCTCTTCTGGATGAGGGCGGGACCATCGTGCTTCCTCTCGAGTGGAGACGGGTATGGCGGTGAACTTCTTGAGTTGCAGCAAGGGTGTGAAAGACCCTTTCGAAGTTCCAGAGGTTTGGTGTCATTAGTCTCCAGAGGCCTCATCGGAAATAGGCCTCATCTCGCCTGGAAGGGAGAACTTCCTGGATTTTCTCGAGTTGCGGCAGGTGTTCTCGAATTACGACGGGGACCTCAGGGACCCTTCCTGGTGGCCTCCGGAGAGGCCAGTCCCCATGCGAGTTGCTAGGGGGCCTCTCGGGATTCCTCTCCCGTCGATACCGGGGCCAAAAACCTTGTGTGGAGGCAGGGCCGGAACCGAGGATTCCTCTCAGGGGCTGACATGGATCTTTGGGTAATTCTGGAGTCTCCCCAGTGGAGTCAGGCCTCGTCTCGAGTGGGGGCATGCACGTGCGCTTTCCTTTCAGGCTGTAGCAGCAATGTCACGCTTCCCGTCACGTGGATCAAAGGATCTGTGGTTTTCCCTCGAGGCTTTCCCTCGAGGCTTTCCCACAGGGCTGTCCCACGTGCCACCGTGGTGTGAGTCGATCCTCGCCGTGAAAGATGAGCCAATGCAGGGCAAAGAGGTTCCTCTGGAATGGACTGAGACATCTGGGGGACTCTTGGAATGGTGGTACGACCATGGAGTTCCTCTCGCCTTTCCTGTTGAGAGTGCCTCCTCTTGAGATGCGACGGGAACGCCGGGAATTCTTTCCCGTTGAAAGCAGGGAAAGGATCCCTCATCTCGAGCTACGAGGGGGAAACGGGGCTCCTCTGGATGTGGGCGGGACCATCGTGCTTCCTCTCTAGTGGAGACGGGTATGGCGGTGAACTTCTTGAGTTGCAGCAAGGGTGTGAAAGACCATTTCGAAGTTCCAGAGGTTAGGTGTCATTAGTCTCCAGACGCCTCATCGGAAATAGGCCTCATCTCGCCTGGAAGGGAGAACTTCCTGGATTTTCTCGAGTTGCGGCAGGTGTTCTCGAGTTACGACGGGGACCTCAGGGACCCGCCCTGGTGGCCTCAGGAGAGGCCAGTCCCTAGGCGTGTTGCTAGGGGGCCTCTCGGGATTCCTCTCCCGTTGATACCGGGGCGAAAAACCTTGTGTGGAGTCAGGGCCGGAACCGAGGATTCCTCTCAGGGGCTGACATGGATCTTTGGGTACTTCTGGAGTCTCCCCAGGGGAGTCAGGCCTCGTCTCGAGTGGGGGCATGCACGTGCGCTTTCCTTCCAGGCTGTAGCAGCAATGTTACGCTTCCCGTCGCGTGGATCAAAGGATCTGTGGTTTTCCCTCGAGGCTTTCCCTCGAGGCTTTCCCACAGGGCTGTCCCACGTGCCACCGTGGTGTGAGTCGATCCTCGGCGTGAAAGATGAGCCAGTGCAGGGCAAAGAGTTTCCTCTGGAATGGACTGAGACATCTGGGGGACTCTTGGAATGGTGGTACGACCATGGAGCTCCTCTCGCCTTTCCTGTTGAGAGTGCCTCCTCTTGAGATGCGACGGGAACGCCGGGAATTCTTTCCCGTTGAAACCAGGGAAAGGATCCCTCATCTCGAGCTACGAGGGGGAAACGGGGCTCCTCTGGATGTGGGCGGGACCATCGTGCTTCCTCTCGAGTGGAGACGGGTATGGCGGTGAACTGCTTGAGTTGCAGCAAGGGTGTGAAAGACCCTTTCGAAGTTCCAGAGGTTTGGTGTCATTAGTCTCCAGAGGCCTCATCGGAAATAGGCCTCATCTCGCCTGGAAGGGAGAACTTCCTGGATTTTCTCGAGTTGCGGCAGGTGTTCTCGAGTTACGACGGGGACCTCAGGGACCCGCCCTGGTGGCCTCCGGAGAGGCCAGTCCCCATGCGAGTTGCTAGGGGGCCTCTCGGGATTCCTCTCCCGTCGATACCGGGGCCAAAAACCTTGTGTGGAGTCAGGGCCGGAACCGAGGATTCCTCTCAGGGGCTGACATGGATCTTTGGGTACTCCTGGAGTCTCCCCAGGGGAGTCAGGCCTCGTCTCGAGTAGGGGCATGCACGTGCGCTTTCCTTCCAGGCTGTAGCAGCAATGTCACGCTTCCCGTCGCGTGGATCAAAGGATCTGTGGTTTTCCCTCGAGGCTTTCCCTCGAGGCTTTCCCACAGGGCTGTCCCACGTGCCACCGTGGTGAGAGTCGATCCTCGGCGTGAAAGATGAGCCAGTGCAGGGCAAAGAGGTTCCTCTGGAATGGACTGAGACATCTGGGGGACTCTTGGAATGGTGGTACGACCATGGAGTTCCTCTCGCCTTTCCTGTTGAGAGTGCCTCCTCTTGAGATGCGACGGGAACGCAGGGAATTCTTTCCCGTTGAAAGCAGGGAAAGGATCCCTCATCTCGAGCTACAAGGGGGAAACGGGGCTCCTTTGGATGTTGTCGGGACCATCGTGCTTCCTCTCGAGTGGAGACGGGTATGGTGGTGAACTGCTTGAGTTGCAGCAAGGGTGTGAAAGACCCTTTCGAAGTTCCAGAGGTTTGGTGTCATTAGTCTCCAGAGGCCTCATCGGAAATAGGCCTCATCTCGCCTGGAAGGGAGAACTTCCTGGATTTTCTCGAGTTGCGGCAGGTGTTCTCGAGTTACGACGGGGACCTCAGGGACCCGCCCTGGTGGCCTCCGGAGAGGCCAGTCCCCATGCGAGTTGCTAGGGGGCCTCTCGGGATTCCTCTCCCGTCGATACCGGGGCCAAAAACCTTGTGTGGAGTCAGGGCCGGAACCGAGGATTCCTCTCAGGGGCTGACATGGATCTTTGGGTACTCCTGGAGTCTCCCCAGGGGAGTCAGGCCTCGTCTCGAGTAGGGGCATGCACGTGCGCTTTCCTTCCAGGCTGTAGCAGCAATGTCACGCTTCCCGTCGCGTGGATCAAAGGATCTGTGGTTTTCCCTCGAGGCTTTCCCTCGAGGCTTTCCCACAGGGCTGTCCCACGTGCCACCGTGGTGAGAGTCGATCCTCGGCGTGAAAGATGAGCCAGTGCAGGGCAAAGAGGTTCCTCTGGAATGGACTGAGACATCTGGGGGACTCTTGGAATGGTGGTACGACCATGGAGTTCCTCTCGCCTTTCCTGTTGAGAGTGCCTCCTCTTGAGATGCGACGGGAACGCAGGGAATTCTTTCCCGTTGAAAGCAGGGAAAGGATCCCTCATCTCGAGCTACAAGGGGGAAACGGGGCTCCTTTGGATGTTGTCGGGACCATCGTGCTTCCTCTCGAGTGGAGACGGGTATGGTGGTGAACTTCTTGAGTTGCAGCAAGGGTGTGAAAGACCCTTTCGAAGTTCCAGAGGTTAGGTGTCATTAGTCTCCAGACGCCTCATCG
The DNA here is from genome assembly GCF_032405125.1 of Capricornis sumatraensis. Lineage (NCBI taxonomy): Eukaryota > Metazoa > Chordata > Mammalia > Artiodactyla > Bovidae > Capricornis > Capricornis sumatraensis. The sequence continues at coordinate 1,554,640 of NW_027184625.1, forward strand.
GAAATAGGCCTCATCTCGCCTGGAAGGGAGAACTTCCTGGATTTTCTCGAGTTGCGGCAGGTGTTCTCGAGTTACGACGGGGACCTCAGGGACCGGCCCTGGTGGCCTCAGGAGAGGCCAGTCCCCATGCGAGTTGCTAGGGGGCCTCTCGGGATTCCTCTCCCGTCGATACCGGGGCCAAAAACCTTGTGTGGAGTCAGGGCCGGAACCGAGGATTCCTCTCAGGGGCTGACATGGATCTTTGGGTACTTCTGTAGTCTCCCCAGTGGAGTCAGGCCTCGTCTCGAGTGGGGGCATGCACGTGCGCTTTCCTTCCAGGATGTAGCAGCAATGTCACGCTTCCCGTCGCGTGGATCAAAGGATCTGTGGTTTTCCCTCGAGGCTTTCCCTTGAGGCTTTCCCACAGGGCTGTCCCACGTGCCACCGTGGTGTGAGTCGATCCTCGGCATGAAAGATGAGCCAGTGCAGGGCAAAGAGGTTCCTCTGGAATGGACTGAGACATCTGGGGGACTCTTGGAATGGTGGTACGACCATGGAGTTCCTCTCGCCTTTCCTGTTGAGAGTGCCTTCTCTTGAGATGCGACGGGAACGCCGGGAATTCTTTCCCGTTGAAAGCAGGGAAAGGATCCCTCATCTCGAGCTACGAGGGGGAAACGGGGCTCCTCTGGATGTGGGCGGGACCATCGTGCTTCCTCTCGAGTGGAGACGGGTATGGCGGTGAACTTCTTGAGTTGCAGCAAGGGTGTGAAAGACCCTTTCGAAGTTCCAGAGGTTTGGTGTCATTAGTCTCCAGAGGCCTCATCGGAAATAGGCCTCATCTCGCCTGGAAGGGAGAACTTCCTGGATTTTCTCGAGTTGCGGCAGGTGTTCTCGAGTTACGACGGGGACCTCAGGGACCCGCCCTGGTGGCCTCCGGAGAGGCCAGTCCCCATGCGAGTTGCTAGGGGGCCTCTCGGGATTCCTCTCCCGTCGATACCGGGGCCAAAAACCTTGTGTGGAGTCAGGGCCGGAACCGAGGATTCCTCTCAGGGGCTGACATGGATCTTTGGGTACTCCTGGAGTCTCCCCAGGGGAGTCAGGCCTCGTCTCGAGTAGGGGCATGCACGTGCGCTTTCCTTCCAGGCTGTAGCAGCAATGTCACGCTTCCCGTCGCGTGGATCAAAGGATCTGTGGTTTTCCCTCGAGGCTTTCCCTCGAGGCTTTCCCACAGGGCTGTCCCACGTGCCACCGTGGTGAGAGTCGATCCTCGGCGTGAAAGATGAGCCAGTGCAGGGCAAAGAGGTTCCTCTGGAATGGACTGAGACATCTGGGGGACTCTTGGAATGGTGGTACGACCATGGAGTTCCTCTCGCCTTTCCTGTTGAGAGTGCCTCCTCTTGAGATGCGACGGGAACGCAGGGAATTCTTTCCCGTTGAAAGCAGGGAAAGGATCCCTCATCTCGAGCTACAAGGGGGAAACGGGGCTCCTTTGGATGTTGTCGGGACCATCGTGCTTCCTCTCGAGTGGAGACGGGTATGGTGGTGAACTTCTTGAGTTGCAGCAAGGGTGTGAAAGACCCTTTCGAAGTTCCAGAGGTTAGGTGTCATTAGTCTCCAGACGCCTCATCGGAAATAGGCCTCATCTCGCCTGGAAGGGAGAACTTCCTGGATTTTCTCGAGTTGCGGCAGGTGTTCTCGAGTTACGACGGGGACCTCAGGGACCGGCCCTGGTGGCCTCAGGAGAGGCCAGTCCCCATGCGAGTTGCTAGGGGGCCTCTCGGGATTCCTCTCCCGTCGATACCGGGGCCAAAAACCTTGTGTGGAGTCAGGGCCGGAACCGAGGATTCCTCTCAGGGGCTGACATGGATCTTTGGGTACTTCTGTAGTCTCCCCAGTGGAGTCAGGCCTCGTCTCGAGTGGGGGCATGCACGTGCGCTTTCCTTCCAGGATGTAGCAGCAATGTCACGCTTCCCGTCGCGTGGATCAAAGGATCTGTGGTTTTCCCTCGAGGCTTTCCCTTGAGGCTTTCCCACAGGGCTGTCCCACGTGCCACCGTGGTGTGAGTCGATCCTCGGCATGAAAGATGAGCCAGTGCAGGGCAAAGAGGTTCCTCTGGAATGGACTGAGACATCTGGGGGACTCTTGGAATGGTGGTACGACCATGGAGTTCCTCTCGCCTTTCCTGTTGAGAGTGCCTTCTCTTGAGATGCGACGGGAACGCCGGGAATTCTTTCCCGTTGAAAGCAGGGAAAGGATCCCTCATCTCGAGCTACGAGGGGGAAACGGGGCTCCTCTGGATGTGGGCGGGACCATCGTGCTTCCTCTCGAGTGGAGACGGGTATGGCGGTGAACTTCTTGAGTTGCAGCAAGGGTGTGAAAGACCCTTTCGAAGTTCCAGAGGTTTGGTGTCATTAGTCTCCAGAGGCCTCATCGGAAATAGGCCTCATCTCGCCTGGAAGGGAGAACTTCCTGGATTTTCTCGAGTTGCGGCAGGTGTTCTCGAATTACGACGGGGACCTCAGGGACCCGCCCTGGTGGCCTCCGGAGAGGCAAGTCCCCATGCGAGTTGCTAGGGGGCCTCTCGGGATTCCTCTCCCGTCGATACCGGGGCCAAAAACCTTGTGTGGAGTCAGGGCCGGAACCGAGGATTCCTCTCAGGGGCTGACATGGATCTTTGGGTACTTCTGGAGTCTCCCCAGTGGAGTCAGGCCTCGTCTCGAGTGGGGGCATGCACGTGCGCTTTCCTTTCAGGCTGTAGCAGCAATGTCACGCTTCCCGTCACGTGGATCAAATGATCTGTGGTTTTCCCTCGAGGCTTTCCCTCGAGGCTTTCCCACAGGGCTGTCCCACGTGCCACCGTGGTGTGAGTCGTTCCTCGGCGTGAAAGATGAGCCAGTGCAGGGCAAAGAGGTTCCTCTGGAATGGACTGAGACATCTGGGGGACTCTTGGAATGGTGGTACGACCATGGAGTTCCTCTCGCCTTTCCTGTTGAGAGTGCCTCCTCTTGAGATGCGACGGGAACGCCGGGAATTCTTTCCCGTTGAAAGTAGGGAAAGGATCCCTCATCTCGAGCTACGAGGGGGAAACGGGGCTCCTCTGGATGTGGGCGGGACCATCGTGCTTCCTCTCGAGTGGAGACGGGTATGGCGGTGAACTTCTTGAGTTGCAGCAAGGGTGTGAAAGACCCTTTCGAAGTTCCAGAGGTTTGGTGTCATTAGTCTCCAGAGGCCTCATCGGAAATAGCCCTCATCTCGCCTGGAAGGGAGAACTTCCTGGATTTTCTCGAGTTGCGGCAGGTGTTCTCGAGTTACGACGGGGACCTCAGGGACCCGCCCTGGTGGCCTCAGGAGAGGCCAGTCCCCATGCGAGTTGCTAGGGGGCCTCTCAGGATTCCTCTCCCGTCGATACCGGGGCCAAAAACCTTGTGTGGAGTCAGGGTTGGAACCGAGGATTCCTCTCAGGGGCTGACATGGATCTTTGGGTACTTCTGGAGTCTCCCCAGGGGAGTCAGGCCTCGTCTCGAGTGGGGGCATGCACGTGCGCTTTCCTTCCAGGCTGTAGCAGCAATGTCACGCTTCCCGTCGCGTGGATCAAAGGATCTGTGGTTTTCCCTCGAGGCTTTCCCTCGAGGCTTTCCCACAGGGCTGTCCCACGTGCCACCGTGGTGTGAGTCGATCCTCGGCGTGAAAGATGAGCCAGTGCAGGGCAAAGAGGTTCCTCTGGAATGGACTGAGACATCTGGGGGACTCTTGGAATGGTGGTACGACCATGGAGTTCCTCTCGCCTTTCCGGTTGAGAGTGCCTCCTCTTGAGATTCGACGGGAACGCCGGGAATTCTTTCCCGTTGAAAGCAGGGAAAGGTTCCCTCATCTCGAGCTACGAGGGGGAAACGGGGATCCTATGGATGTGGGCGGGACCATCGTGCTTCCTCTCGAGTGGAGACGGGTATGGCGGTGAACTTCTTGAGTCGCAGCAAGGGTGTGAAAGACCCTTTCGAAGTTCCAGAGGTTAGGTGTCATTAGTCTCCAGACGCCTCATCGGAAATAGGCCTCATCTCGCCTGGATGGGAGAACTTCCTGGATTTTCTCGAGTTGCGGCAGGTGCTCTCGAGTTACGACGAGGACCTCAGCGACCCGCCCTGGTGGCCTCAGGAGAGGCCAGTCCCCATGCGAGTTGCTAGGGGGCCTCTCGGGATTCCTCTCCCGTCGATACCGGGGCCAAAAACCTTGTGTGGAGTCAGGGCTGGAACCGAGGATTCCTCTCAGGGGCTGACATGGATCTTTGGGTACTTCTGGAGTCTCCCTAGGGGAGTCAGGCCTCGTCTCGAGTGGGGGCATGCACGTGCGCTTTCCTTCCAGGCTGTAGCAGCAATGTCACGCTTCCCGTCGCGTGGATCAAAGGATCTGAGGTTTTCCCTCGAGGCTTTCCCACAGGGCTGTCCCACGTGCCACCGTGGTGTGAGTCGATCCTCGGCGTGAAAGATGAGCCAGTGCAGGGCAAAGAGGCTCCTCTGGAATGGACTGAGACATCTGGGGGACTCTTGGAATGGTGGTACGACCATGGAGTTCCTCTCGCCTTTCCTGTTGAGAGTGCCTCCTCTTGAGATGCGACGGGAACGCCGGGAATTCTTTCCCGTTGAAAGTAGGGAAAGGATCCCTCATCTCGAGCTACGAGGGGGAAACGGGGCTCCTCTGGATGTGGGCGGGACCATCGTGCTTCCTCTCGAGTGGAGACGGGTATGGCGGTGAACTTCTTGAGTTGCAGCAAGGGTGTGAAAGACCCTTTCGAAGTTCCAGAGGTTTGGTGTCATTAGTCTCCAGAGGCCTCATCGGAAATAGCCCTCATCTCGCCTGGAAGGGAGAACTTCCTGGATTTTCTCGAGTTGCGGCAGGTGTTCTCGAGTTACGACGGGGACCTCAGGGACCCGCCCTGGTGGCCTCAGGAGAGGCCAGTCCCCATGCGAGTTGCTAGGGGGCCTCTCAGGATTCCTCTCCCGTCGATACCGGGGCCAAAAACCTTGTGTGGAGTCAGGGTTGGAACCGAGGATTCCTCTCAGGGGCTGACATGGATCTTTGGGTACTTCTGGAGTCTCCCCAGGGGAGTCAGGCCTCGTCTCGAGTGGGGGCATGCACGTGCGCTTTCCTTCCAGGCTGTAGCAGCAATGTCACGCTTCCCGTCGCGTGGATCAAAGGATCTGTGGTTTTCCCTCGAGGCTTTCCCTCGAGGCTTTCCCACAGGGCTGTCCCACGTGCCACTGTGGTGTGAGTCGATCCTCGGCGTGAAAGATGAGCCAGTGCAGGGCAAAGAGGTTCCTCTGGAATGGACTGAGACATCTGGGGGACTCTTGGAATGGTGGTACGACCATGGAGTTCCTCTCGCCTTTCCGGTTGAGAGTGCCTCCTCTTGAGATTCGACGGGAACGCCGGGAATTCTTTCCCGTTGAAAGCAGGGAAAGGTTCCCTCATCTCGAGCTACGAGGGGGAAACGGGGATCCTATGGATGTGGGCGGGACCATCGTGCTTCCTCTCGAGTGGAGACGGGTATGGCGGTGAACTTCTTGAGTCGCAGCAAGGGTGTGAAAGACCCTTTCGAAGTTCCAGAGGTTAGGTGTCATTAGTCTCCAGACGCCTCATCGGAAATAGGCCTCATCTCGCCTGGATGGGAGAACTTCCTGGATTTTCTCGAGTTGCGGCAGGTGCTCTCGAGTTACGACGAGGACCTCAGCGACCCGCCCTGGTGGCCTCAGGAGAGGCCAGTCCCCATGCGAGTTGCTAGGGGGCCTCTCGGGATTCCTCTCCCGTCGATACCGGGGCCAAAAACCTTGTGTGGAGTCAGGGCTGGAACCGAGGATTCCTCTCAGGGGCTGACATGGATCTTTGGGTACTTCTGGAGTCTCCCTAGGGGAGTCAGGCCTCGTCTCGAGTGGGGGCATGCACGTGCGCTTTCCTTCCAGGCTGTAGCAGCAATGTCACGCTTCCCGTCGCGTGGATCAAAGGATCTGAGGTTTTCCCTCGAGGCTTTCCCACAGGGCTGTCCCACGTGCCACCGTGGTGTGAGTCGATCCTCGGCGTGAAAGATGAGCCAGTGCAGGGCAAAGAGGTTCCTCTGGAATGGACTGAGACATCTGGGGGACTCTTGGAATGGTGGTACAACCATGGAGTTCCTCTCGCCTTTCCTGTTGAGAGTGCCTCCTCTTGAGATGCGACGGGAACGCCGGGAATTCTTCCCCGTTTAAAGCAGGGAAAGGATCCCTCATCTCGAGCTACGAGGGGGAAACGGGGATCCTCTGGATGTGGGCGGGACCATCGTGCTTCCTCTCGAGTGGAGACGGGTATGGCAGTGAACTTCTTGAGTCGCAGCAAGGGTATGAAAGACCCTTTCGAAGTTCCAGAGGTTAGGTGTCATTAGTCTCCAGACGCCTCATCGGAAATAGGCCTCATCTCGCCTGGAAGGGAGAACTTCCTGGATTTTCTCGAATTGCGGCAGGTGTTCTCGAATTACGACGGGGACCTCAGGGACCCGCCCTGGTGGCCTCCGGAGAGGCAAGTCCCCATGCGAGTTGCTAGGGGGCCTCTCGGGATTCCTCTCCCGTCGATACCGGGGCCAAAAACCTTGTGTGGAGTCAGGGCCGGAACCGAGGATTCCTCTCAGGGGCTGACATGGATCTTTGGGTACTTCTGGAGTCTCCCCAGTGGAGTCAGGCCTCGTCTCGAGTGGGGGCATGCACGTACGCTTTCCTTTCAGGCTGTAGCAGCAATGTCACGCTTCCCGTCACGTGGATCAAATGATCTGTGGTTTTCCCTCGAGGCTTTCCCTCGAGGCTTTCCCACAGGGCTGTCCCACGTGCCACCGTGGTGTGAGTCGTTCCTCGGCGTGAAAGATGAGCCAGTGCAGGGCAAAGAGGTTCCTCTGGAATGGACTGAGACATCTGGGGGACTCTTGGAATGGTGGTACGACCATGGAGTTCCTCTCGCCTTTCCTGTTGAGAGTGCCTCCTCTTGAGATGCGACGGGAACGCCGGGAATTCTTTCCCGTTGAAAGTAGGGAAAGGATCCCTCATCTCGAGCTACGAGGGGGAAACGGGGCTCCTCTGGATGTGGGCGGGACCATCGTGCTTCCTCTCGAGTGGAGACGGGTATGGCGGTGAACTTCTTGAGTTGCAGCAAGGGTGTGAAAGACCCTTTCGAAGTTCCAGAGGTTTGGTGTCATTAGTCTCCAGAGGCCTCATCGGAAATAGCCCTCATCTCGCCTGGAAGGGAGAACTTCCTGGATTTTCTCGAGTTGCGGCAGGTGTTCTCGAGTTACGACGGGGACCTCAGGGACCCGCCCTGGTGGCCTCAGGAGAGGCCAGTCCCCATGCGAGTTGCTAGGGGGCCTCTCAGGATTCCTCTCCCGTCGATACCGGGGCCAAAAACCTTGTGTGGAGTCAGGGTTGGAACCGAGGATTCCTCTCAGGGGCTGACATGGATCTTTGGGTACTTCTGGAGTCTCCCCAGGGGAGTCAGGCCTCGTCTCGAGTGGGGGCATGCACGTGCGCTTTCCTTCCAGGCTGTAGCAGCAATGTCACGCTTCCCGTCGCGTGGATCAAAGGATCTGTGGTTTTCCCTCGAGGCTTTCCCTCGAGGCTTTCCCACAGGGCTGTCCCACGTGCCACCGTGGTGTGAGTCGATCCTCGGCGTGAAAGATGAGCCAGTGCAGGGCAAAGAGGTTCCTCTGGAATGGACTGAGACATCTGGGGGACTCTTGGAATGGTGGTACGACCATGGAGTTCCTCTCGCCTTTCCGGTTGAGAGTGCCTCCTCTTGAGATTCGACGGGAACGCCGGGAATTCTTTCCCGTTGAAAGCAGGGAAAGGTTCCCTCATCTCGAGCTACGAGGGGGAAACGGGGATCCTATGGATGTGGGCGGGACCATCGTGCTTCCTCTCGAGTGGAGACGGGTATGGCGGTGAACTTCTTGAGTCGCAGCAAGGGTGTGAAAGACCCTTTCGAAGTTCCAGAGGTTAGGTGTCATTAGTCTCCAGACGCCTCATCGGAAATAGGCCTCATCTCGCCTGGATGGGAGAACTTCCTGGATTTTCTCGAGTTGCGGCAGGTGCTCTCGAGTTACGACGAGGACCTCAGCGACCCGCCCTGGTGGCCTCAGGAGAGGCCAGTCCCCATGCGAGTTGCTAGGGGGACTCTCGGGATTCCTCTCCCGTCGATACCGGGGCCAAAAACCTTGTGTGGAGTCAGGGCTGGAACCGAGGATTCCTCTCAGGGGCTGACATGGATCTTTGGGTACTTCTGGAGTCTCCCTAGGGGAGTCAGGCCTCGTCTCGAGTGGGGGCATGCACGTGCGCTTTCCTTCCAGGCTGTAGCAGCAATGTCACGCTTCCCGTCGCGTGGATCAAAGGATCTGAGGTTTTCCCTCGAGGCTTTCCCACAGGGCTGTCCCACGTGCCACCGTGGTGTGAGTCGATCCTCGGCGTGAAAGATGAGCCAGTGCAGGGCAAAGAGGTTCCTCTGGAATGGACTGAGACATCTGGGGGACTCTTGGAATGGTGGTACGACCATGGAGTTCCTCTCGCCTTTCCTGTTGAGAGTGCCTCCTCTTGAGATGCGACGGGAACGCCGGGAATTCTTTCCCGTTGAAAGTAGGGAAAGGATCCCTCATCTCGAGCTACGAGGGGGAAACGGGGCTCCTCTGGATGTGGGCGGGACCATCGTGCTTCCTCTCGAGTGGAGACGGGTATGGCGGTGAACTTCTTGAGTTGCAGCAAGGGTGTGAAAGACCCTTTCGAAGTTCCAGAGGTTTGGTGTCATTAGTCTCCAGAGGCCTCATCGGAAATAGCCCTCATCTCGCCTGGAAGGGAGAACTTCCTGGATTTTCTCGAGTTGCGGCAGGTGTTCTCGAGTTACGACGGGGACCTCAGGGACCCGCCCTGGTGGCCTCAGGAGAGGCCAGTCCCCATGCGAGTTGCTAGGGGGCCTCTCAGGATTCCTCTCCCGTCGATACCGGGGCCAAAAACCTTGTGTGGAGTCAGGGTTGGAACCGAGGATTCCTCTCAGGGGCTGACATGGATCTTTGGGTACTTCTGGAGTCTCCCCAGGGGAGTCAGGCCTCGTCTCGAGTGGGGGCATGCACGTGCGCTTTCCTTCCAGGCTGTAGCAGCAATGTCACGCTTCCCGTCGCGTGGATCAAAGGATCTGTGGTTTTCCCTCGAGGCTTTCCCTCGAGGCTTTCCCACAGGGCTGTCCCACGTGCCACTGTGGTGTGAGTCGATCCTCGGCGTGAAAGATGAGCCAGTGCAGGGCAAAGAGGTTCCTCTGGAATGGACTGAGACATCTGGGGGACTCTTGGAATGGTGGTACGACCATGGAGTTCCTCTCGCCTTTCCGGTTGAGAGTGCCTCCTCTTGAGATTCGACGGGAACGCCGGGAATTCTTTCCCGTTGAAAGCAGGGAAAGGTTCCCTCATCTCGAGCTACGAGGGGGAAACGGGGATCCTATGGATGTGGGCGGGACCATCGTGCTTCCTCTCGAGTGGAGACGGGTATGGCGGTGAACTTCTTGAGTCGCAGCAAGGGTGTGAAAGACCCTTTCGAAGTTCCAGAGGTTAGGTGTCATTAGTCTCCAGACGCCTCATCGGAAATAGGCCTCATCTCGCCTGGATGGGAGAACTTCCTGGATTTTCTCGAGTTGCGGCAGGTGCTCTCGAGTTACGACGAGGACCTCAGCGACCCGCCCTGGTGGCCTCAGGAGAGGCCAGTCCCCATGCGAGTTGCTAGGGGGCCTCTCGGGATTCCTCTCCCGTCGATACCGGGGCCAAAAACCTTGTGTGGAGTCAGGGCTGGAACCGAGGATTCCTCTCAGGGGCTGACATGGATCTTTGGGTACTTCTGGAGTCTCCCTAGGGGAGTCAGGCCTCGTCTCGAGTGGGGGCATGCACGTGCGCTTTCCTTCCAGGCTGTAGCAGCAATGTCACGCTTCCCGTCGCGTGGATCAAAGGATCTGAGGTTTTCCCTCGAGGCTTTCCCACAGGGCTGTCCCACGTGCCACCGTGGTGTGAGTCGATCCTCGGCGTGAAAGATGAGCCAGTGCAGGGCAAAGAGGTTCCTCTGGAATGGACTGAGACATCTGGGGGACTCTTGGAATGGTGGTACGACCATGGAGTTCCTCTCGCCTTTCCTGTTGAGAGTGCCTCCTCTTGAGATGCGACGGGAACGCCGGGAATTCTTCCCCGTTTAAAGCAGGGAAAGGATCCCTCATCTCGAGCTACGAGGGGGAAACGGGGATCCTCTGGATGTGGGCGGGACCATCGTGCTTCCTCTCGAGTGGAGACGGGTATGGCGGTGAACTTCTTGAGTCGCAGCAAGGGTATGAAAGACCCTTTCGAAGTTCCAGAGGTTAGGTGTCATTAGTCTCCAGACGCCTCATCGGAAATAGGCCTCATCTCGCCTGGAAGGGAGAACTTCCTGGATTTTCTCGAGTTGCGGCAGGTGTTCTCGACTTACGACGGGGACCTCAGGTACCGGCCCTGGTGGCCTCAGGAGAGGCCAGTCCCCATGCGAGTTGCTAGGAGGCCTCTCGGGATTCCTCTCCCGTCGATACCGGGGCCAAAAACCTTGTGTGGAGTCAGGGCCGGAACCGAGGATTCCTCTCAGGGGCTGACATGGATCTTTGGATACTTCTGGAGTCTCGCCAGGGGAGACAGGCCTCGTTTCGTGAGGGGGCATGCACGTGCACTTTCCTTCCAGGCTGTAGCAGCAATGTCACGCTTCCCGTCGCGTGGATCAAAGGATCTGTGGTTTTCCCTCGAGGCTTTCCCTCGAGGCTTTCCCACAGGGCTGTCCCACGTGCCACCGTGGTGTGAGTCGATCCTCGGCGTGAAAGATGAGCCAGTGCAGGGCAAAGAGGTTCCTCTGGAATGGACTGAGACATCTGGCGGACTCTTGGAATGGTGGTACGACCATGGAGTTCCTCTCGCCTTTCCTGTTGAGAGTGCCTCCTCCTGAGATGCGACGGGAACGCCGGGTATTCTTTCACGTTGAAAGCAGGGAAAGGATCCCTCATCTCGAGCTCCGAGGGGGAAACGGGGCTCCTCTGGATGTGGGCGGGACCATCGTGCTTCCTCTCGAGTGGAGACGGGTGTGGCGGTGAACTTCTTGAGTTGCAGCAAGGGTGTGAAAGACCCTTTCGAAGGTCCAGAGGTTTGGTGTCATTAGTCTCCAGAGGCCTCATCGGAAATAGGCCTCATCTCGCCTGGAAGGGAAAACTTCCTGGATTTTCTCGAGTTGCGGCAGGTGTTCTCGAGTTACGACGGGGACCTCAGGGACCCGCCCTGGTGGCCTCAGGAGAGGCCAGTCCCCATGCGAGTTGCTAGGGGGTCTCTCGGAATTCCTCTCCCGTTGATACCGGGGCCAAAAAGCTTGTGTGGAGTCAGGGCCGGAACCGAGGATTCCTCTCAGGGGCTGACATGGATCTTTGGGTACTTCTGGAGTCTCCCCAGGGGAGTCAGGCCTCGTCTCGAGTGGGGGCATGCTCGTGCGCTTTCCTTCCAGGCTGTAGCAGCAATGTCACGCTTCCCGTCGCGTGGATCAAAGGATCTGTGGTTTTCCCTCGAGGCTTTCCCTCGAGGCTTTCCCACAGGGCTGTCCCACGTGCCACCGTGTTGTGAGTCGATCCTCGGCGTGAAAGATGAGCCAGTGCAGGGCAAAGAGGTTCCTCTGGAATGGACTGAGACATCTGGGGGACTCTTGGAATGGTGGTACGACCATGGAGTTCCTCTCGCCTTTCCTGTTGAGAGTGCCTCCTCTTGAGATGCGACGGGAACGCCGGGAATTCTTTCCCGTTGAAAGCAGGGAAAGGATCCCTCATCTCGAGCTACGAGGGGGAAACGGGGCTCCTCTGGATGTGGGCGGGACCATCGTGCTTCCTCTCGAGTGGAGACGGGTATGGCGGTGAACTTCTTGAGTTGCAGCAAGGGTGTGAAAGACCCTTTCGAAGTTCCAGAGGTTTGGTGTCATTAGTCTCCAGAGGCCTCATCGGAAATAGGCCTCATCTCGCCTGGAAGGGAGAACTTCCTGGATTTTCTCGAGTTGCGGCAGGTGTTCTAGAGTTACGACGGGGACCTCAGGGACCGGCCCTGGTGGCCTCAGGAGAGGCCAGTCCCCATGCGAGTTGCTAGGGGGCCTCTCGGGATTCCTCTCCCGTCGATACCGGGGCCAAAAACCTTGTGTGGAGTCAGGGCCGGAACCGACGATTCCTCTCAGGGGCTGATATGGATCTTTGGATACTTCTGGAGTCTCGCCAGGGGAGACAGGCCTCGTTTCGTGAGGGGGCATGCACGTGCACTTTCCTTCCAGGCTGTAGCAGCAATGTCACGCTTCCCGTCGCGTGGATCAAAGGATCTGTGGTTTTCCCTCGAGGCTTTCCCTCGAGGCTTTCCCACAGGGCTGTCCCACGTGCCACCGTGGTGTGAGTCGATCCTCGGCGTGAAAGATGAGCCAGTGCAGGGCAAAGAGGTTCCTCTGGAATGGACTGAGACATCTGGGGGCCTCTTGGAATGGTGGTACGACCATGGAGTTCCTCTCGCCTTTCCTGTTGAGAGTGCCTCCTCTTGAGATGCGACGGGAACGCCGGGAATTCTTTCCCGTTGAAAGCAGGGAAAGGATCCCTCATCTCGAGCTACGAGGGGGAAACGGGGCTCTTCTGGATGTGGGCGGGACCATCGTGCTTCCTCTCGAGTGGAGACGGGTATGGCGGTGAACTTCTTGAGTCGCAGCAAGGGTGTGAAAGACCCTTTCGAAGTTCCAGAGGTTAGGTGTCATTAGTCTCCAGACGCCTCATCGGAAATAAGCCTCATCTCGCCTGGAAGGGAGAACTTCCTGGATTTTCTCGAGTTGCGGCAGGTGTTCTCGAGTTACGACGGGGACCTCAGGGACCGGCCCTGGTGACCTCAGGAGAGGCCAGTCCCCATGCGAGTTGCTAGGGGGCCTCTCGGGATTCCTCTCCCGTCGATACCGGGGCCAAAAACCTTGTGTGGAGTCAGGGCCGGAACCGAGGATTCCTCTCAGGGGCTGACATGGATCTTTGGGTACTTCTGGTGTCTCCCCAGTGGAGTCAGGCCTCGTCTCGAGTGGGGGCATGCACGTGCGCTTTCCTTCCAGGCTGTAGCAGCAATGTCACGCTTCCCGTCGCGTGGATCAAAGGATCTGTGGTTTTCCCTCGAGGTTTTCCCTCGAGGCTTTCCCACAGGGCTGTCCCACGTGCCACCGTGGTGTGAGTCGATCCTCGGCATGAAAGATGAGCCAGTGCAGGGCAAAGAGTTTCCTCTGGAATGGACTGATACATCTGGGGGACTCTTGGAATGGTGGTACGACCATGGAGTTCCTCTCGCCTTTCCTGTTGAGAGTTCCTCCTCTTGAGATGCGACGGGAACGCAGGGAATTCTTTCCCGTTGAAAGCAGGGAAAGGATCCCTCATCTCGAGCTACGAGGGGGAAACGGGGCTCCTTTGGATGTGGTCGGGACCATCGTGCTTCCTCTCGAGTGGAGAAGGGTATGGTGGTGAACTTCTTGAGTTGCAGCAAGGGTGTGAAAGACCCTTTCGAAGTTCCAGAGGTTAGGTGTCATTAGTCTCCAGAGGCCTCATCGGAAATAGGCCTCATCTCGCCTGGAAGGGAGAACTTCCTGGATTTTCTCGAGTTGCGGCAGGTGTTCTCGAGTTACGACGGGGACCTCAGGGACCGGCCCTGGTGGCCTCAGGAGAGGCCAGTCCCCATGCGAGTTGCTAGGGGGCCTCTCGGGATTCCTCTCCCGTCGATACCGGGGCCAAAAACCTTGTGTGGAGTCAGGGCCGGAACCGAGGATTCCTCTCAGGGGCTGATATGGATCTTTGGATACTTCTGGAGTCTCGCCAGGGGAGACAGGCCTCGTTTCGTGAGGGGGCATGCACGTGCACTTTCCTCCCAGGCTGTAGCAGCAATGTCACGCTTCCCGTCGCGTGGATCAAAGGATCTGTGTTTTTCCCTCGAGGCTTTCCCTCGAGGCTTTCCCACAGGGCTGTCCCACGTGCCACCGTGGTGTGAGTCGATCCTCGGCGTGAAAGATGAGCCAGTGCAGGGCAAAGAGGTTCCTCTGGAATGGACTGAGACATCTGGGGGACTCTTGGAATGGTGGTACGACCATGGAGTTCCTCTCGCCTTTCCTGTTGAGAGTGCCTCCTCTTGAGATGCGACGGGAACGCAGGGAATTCTTTCCCGTTGAAAGCAGGGAAAGGATCCCTCATCTCGAGCTACGAGGGGGAAACGGGGCTCCTTTGGATGTGGTCGGGACCATCGTGCTTCCTCTCGAGTGGAGACGGGTATGGTGGTGAACTTCTTGAGTTGCAGCAAGGGTGTGAAAGACCCTTTCGAAGTTCCAGAGGTTAGGTGTCATTAGTCTCCAGACGCCTCATCGGAAATAGGCCTCATCTCGCCTGGAAGGGAGAACTTCCTGGATTTTCTCGAGTTGCGGCAGGTGTTCTCGAGTTACGAAGGGGAACTCAGGGACCGGCCCTGGTGGCCTCAGGAGAGGCCAGTCCCCATGCGAGTTGCTAGGGGGCCTCTCGGGATTCCTCTCCCGTCGATACCGGGGCCAAAAACCTTGTGTGGAGTCAGGGCCGGAACCGAGGATTCCTCTCAGGGGCTGACATGGATCTTTGGGTACTTCTGGAGTCTCCCCAGTGGAGTCAGGCCTCGTCTCGAGTGGGGGCATGCACGTGCGCTTTCCTTCCAGGCTGTAGCAGCAATGTCACGCTTCCCGTCGCGTGGATCAAAGGATCTGTGGTTTTCCCTCGAGGCTTTCCCTCGAGGCTTTCCCACAGGGCTGTCCCACGTGCCACCGTGGTGTGAGTCGATCCTCGGCGTGAAAGATGAGCCAGTGCAGGGCAAAGAGTTTCCTCTGGAATGGACTGAGACATCTGGGGGACTCTTGGAATGGTGGTACGACCATGGAGTTCCTCTCGCCTTTCCTGTTGAGAGTGCCTCCTCTTGAGATGCGACGGGAACGCCGGGAATTCTTTCCCGTTGAAAGCAGGGAAAGGATCCCTCATCTCGAGCTACGAGGGGGAAACGGGGCTCCTCTGGATGTGGGCGGGACCATCGTGCTTCCTCTCGAGTGGAGACGGGTATGGTGGTGAACTTCTTGAGTTGCAGCAAGGGTGTGAAAGACCCTTTCGAAGTTCCAGAGGTTAGGTGTCATTAGTCTCCAGACGCCTCATCGGAAATAGGCCTCATCTCGCCTGGAAGGGAGAACTTCCTGGATTTTCTCGAGTTGCGGCAGGTGTTCTCGAGTTACGACGGGGAACTCAGGGACCGGCCCTGGTGGCCTCAGGAGAGGCCAGTCCCCATGCGAGTTGCTAGGGGGCTTCTCGGGATTCCTCTCCCGTCGATACCGGGGCCAAAAACCTTGTGTGGAGTCAGGGCCGGAACCGAGGATTTCTCTCAGGGGCTGACATGGATCTTTGGGTACTTCTGGAGTCTCCCCAGTGGAGTCAGGCCTCGTCTCGAGTGGGGGCATGCACGTGCGCTTTCCTTCCAGGCTGTAGCAGCAATGTCACGCTTCCCGTCGCGTGGATCAAAGGATCTGTGTTTTTCCCTCGAGGCTTTCCCTCCAGGCTTTCCCACAGGGCTGTCCCACGTGCCACCGTGGTGTGAGTCGATCCTCGGCGTGAAAGATGAGCCAGTGCAGGGCAAAGAGGTTCCTCTGGAATGGACTGAGACATCTGGGGGACTCTTGGAATGGTGGTACGACCATGGAGTTCCTCTCGCCTTTCCTGTTGAGAGTGCCTCCTCTTGAGATGCGACGGGAACGCAGGGAATTCTTTCCCGTTGAAAGCAGGGAAAGGATCCCTCATCTCGAGCTACGAGGGGGAAACGGGGCTCCTTTGGATGTGGTCGGGACCATCGTGCTTCCTCTCGAGTGGAGACGGGTATGGTGGTGAACTTCTTGAGTTGCAGCAAGGGTGTGAAAGACCCTTTCGAAGTTCCAGAGGTTAGGTGTCATTAGTCTCCAGACGCCTCATCGGAAATAGGCCTCATCTCGCCTGGAAGGGAGAACTTCCTGGATTTTCTCGAGTTGCGGCAGGTGTTCTCGAGTTACGACGGGGACCTCAGGGACCGGCCCTGGTGGCCTCAGGAGAGGCCAGTCCCCATGCGAGTTGCTAGGGGGCCTCTCGGGATTCCTCTCCCGTCGATACCGGGGCCAAAAACCTTGTGTGGAGTCAGGGCCGGAACCAAGGATTCCTCTCAGGGGCTGATATGGATCTTTGGATACTTCTGGAGTCTCGCCAGGGGAGACAGGCCTCGTTTCGTGAGGGGGCATGCACGTGCACTTTCCTTCCAGACTGTAGCAGCAATGTCACGCTTCCCGTCGCGTGGATCAAAGGATCTGTGGTTTTCCCTCGAGGCTTTCCCTCGAGGCTTTCCCACAGGGCTGTCCCACGTGCCACCGTGGTGTGAGTCGATCCTCGGCGTGAAAGATGAGCCAGTGCAGGGCAAAGAGGTTCCTCTGGAATGGACTGAGACATCTGGGGGACTCTTGGAATGGTGGTACGACCATGGAGTTCCTCTCGCCTTTCCTGTTGAGAGTGCCTCCTCTTGAGATGCGACGGGAACGCCGGGAATTCTTTCCCGTTGAAAGCAGGGAAAGGATCCCTCATCTCGAGCTACGAGGGGGAAACGGGGCTCCTCTGGATGTGGGCGGGACCATCGTGCTTCCTCTCGAGTGGAGACGGGTTTGGCGGTGAACTTCTTGAGTTGCAGCAAGGGTGTGAAAGACCCTTTCGAAGTTCCAGAGGTTAGGTGTCATTAGTCTCCAGAGGCCTCATCGGAAATAGCCCTCATCTCGCCTGGAAGGGAGAACTTCCTGGATTTTCTCGAGTTGCGGCAGGTGTTCTCGAGTTACGACGGGGACCTCAGGGACCCGCCCTGGTGGCCTCAGGAGAGGCCAGTCCCCATGCGAGTTGCTAGGGGGCCTCTCGGGATTCCTCTCCCGTCGATACCGGGGCCAAAAACCTTGTGTGGAGTCAGGGTTGGAACCGAGGATTCCTCTCAGGGGCTGACATGGATCTTTGGGTACTTCTGGAGTCTCCCCAGGGGAGTCAGGCCTCGTCTCGAGTGGGGGCATGCACGTGCGCTTTCCTTCCAGGCTGTAGCAGCAATGTCACGCTTCCCGTCGCGTGGATCAAAGGATCTGTGGTTTTCCCTCGAGGCTTTCCCTCGAGGCTTTCCCTCGAGGCTTTCCCACAGGGCTGTCCCACGTGCCACCGTGGTGTGAGTCGATCCTCGGCGTGAAAGATGAGCCAGTGCAGGGCAAAGAGGTTCCTCTGGAATGGACTGAGACATCTGGGGGACTCTTGGAATGGTGGTACAACCATGGAGTTCCTCTCGCCTTTCCTGTTGAGAGTGCCTCCTCTTGAGATGCGACGGGAACGCAGGGAATTCTTTCCCGTTGAAAGCAGGGAAAGGATCCCTCATCTCGAGCAACGAGGGGGAAACGGGGCTCCTTTGGATGTGGTCGGGACCATCGTGCTTCCTCTCGAGTGGAGACGGGTATGGTGGTGAACTTCTTGAGTTGCAGCAAGGGTGAGAAAGACCCTTACAAAGTTCCAGAGGTTCGGTGTCATTAGTCTCCAGACGCCTCATCGGAAATAGGCCTCATCTCGCCTGGAAGGGAGAACTTCCTGGATTTTCTTGAGGTGCGGCAGGTATTCTCGAGATACGACGGGGACCTCAGGGACCCGCCCTGGTGTCCTCAGGAAAGGCCAGTCCCCATGTGAGTTGCTCGGGGGCCTCTCGGTATTCCTCTCCCGTCGATACCGGGGCCAAAATCCTTCTGTGGAGTCAGGGCCGGAACCGAGGATTCCTCTCAGGGGCTGACATGGGTCTTTGGGTACTTCTGGAGTCTCCCCAGGGGGGTCAGGCCTCCTCTCGAGTGGGGGCATGCACGTGTGCCTTCCTTCCAGGCTGTAGCAGCAATGTCACGCTTCCCGTCGCATGGATCAAAGGATCTGTGGTTTTCCTTCGAGGCTTTCCCTCGAGGCTTTCCCACAGGGCTGTCCCACGTGCCACCGTGGTGTGAGTCGATCCTCGGCGTGAAAGATGAGCCAGTGCAGGGCAAAGAGGCTCCTCTGGAATGGACTGAGACATCTGGGGGACTCTTGGAATGGTGGTACGACCATGGAGTTCCTCTCGCCTTTCCTGTTGAGAGTGCCTCCTCTTGAGATGCGACGGGAACGCCGGGAATTCTTTCCCGTTGAAAGCATTGAATGGATCCCTCATCTCGAGCTCCAAGGGGGAAACGGGGCTCCTCTGGATGTGGGCGGGACCATCGTGCTTCCTCTCGAGTGGAGACGGGTATGGCGGTGAACTTCTTGAGTTGCAGCAAGGGTGTGAAAGACCCTTTCGAAGTTCCAGAGTTTAGGTGTCATTAGTCTCCAGACGCCTCATCGGAAATAGGCCTCATCTCGCCTGGAAGGGAGAACTTCCTGGATTTTCTCGAGTTGCGGCAGGTGTTATCGAGTTACGACGGGGACCTCAGGGACCCGCCCTGGTGTCCTCTGGAGAGGCCAGTCCCCATGCGAGTTGCTAGGGGGCCTCTCGGGATTCCTCTCCGGTCGATACCGGGGCAAAAAACCTTGTGTGGAGTCAGGGCCGGAACCGAGGATTCCTCTCAGGGGCTGACATGGATCTTTGGGTACTTGTGGAGTCTCCCCAGGGGAGTCAGGCCTCGTCTCGAGTGGGGGCATGCACGTGCGCTTTCCTTCCAGGCTGTAGCAGCAATGTCACGCTTCCCGTCGCGTGGATCAAAGGATCTGTGGTTTTCCCTCGAGGCTTTCCGTCGAGGCTTTCCCACAGGGCTGTCCCACGTGCCACCGTGGTGTGAGTCGATCCTCGGCGTGAAAGATGAGCCAGTGCAGGGCAAAGAGGCTCCTCTGGAATGGACTGAGACATCTGGGGGACTCTTGGAATGGTGGTACGACCATGGAGTTCCTCTCGCCTTTCCTGTTGAGAGTGCCTCCTCTTGAGATGCGACGGGAACGCCGGGAATTCTTTCCCGTTGAAAGCAGGGAAAGGATCCCTCATCTCGAGCTCCGAGGGGGAAACGGGGCTCCTCTGGATGTGGGCGGGACCATCGTGCTTCCTCTCGAGTGGAGACGGGTATGGAGGTGAACTTCATGAGTAGCATCAAGGGTGTGAAAGACCCTTTCGAAGTTCCAGAGGTTTGTTGTCATTTGTCTCCAGACGCCTCATCGGAAATAGGCCTCATCTCGCCTGGAAGGGAGAACTTCCTGGATTTTCTCGAGTTGCGGCAGGTGTTCTCGAGTTACGACGGGGACCTCAGGGACCCGCCCTGGTGGCCTCAGGAGAGGCCAGTCCCCATGCGAGTTACTAGGGGGTCTCTCGGGATTCCTCTCCGGTCGATACCGGGGCAAAAAACCTTGTGTGGAGTCAGGGCCGGAACCGAGGATTCCTCTCAGGGGCTGACATGGATCTTTGGGTACTTCTGGAGTCTCCCCAGGGGAGTCAGGCCTCGTCTCGAGTGGGGGCATGCACGTGCGCTTTCCTTCCAGGCTGTAGCAGCAATGTTACGCTTCCCGTCCCGTGGATCAAAGGATCTGTGGTTTTCCCTCGAGGCTTTCGCTCGAGGCTTTCCCACAGGGCTGTCCCACGTGCCACGGTGGTGTGAGTCGATCCTCGGCGTGAAAGATGAGCCAGTGCAGGGCAAAGAGGTTCCTCTGGAATGGACTGAGACATCTGGGAGACTCTTGGAATGATGGTACGACCATGGAGTTCCTCTCGCCTTTCCTGTTGAGAGTGCCTCCTCTTGAGATGCCACGGGAACGCCGGGAATTCTTTCCCGTTGAAAGCAGGGAAAGGATCCCTCATCTCGAGCTACGAGGGGGAAACTGGGCTCCTCTGGATGTGGGCGGGACCATGGTGCTTCCTCTCGAGTGGAGACGGGTATGGCGGTGAACTTCTTGAGTTGCAGCAAGGATGTGAAAGACCCTTTCGAAGTTCCAGAGGTTAGGTGTCATTAGTCTCCAGAGGCCTCATCGGAAATAGGCCTCATCTCGCCTGGAAGGGAGAACTTCCTGGATTTTCTCGAGTTGCGGCAGGTGTTCTCGAGTTACGACGGGGACCTCAGGGACCCGCCCTGGTGGCCTCAGGAGAGGCCAGTCCCCATGCGAGTTGCTAGGGGGCCTCTCGGGATTCCTCTCCCGTAGATACCGGGGCCAAAAACCTTGTGTGGAGTCAGGGCCGGAACCGAGGATTCCTCTCAGGGGCTGACATGGATCTTTGGGTACTTGTGGAGTCTCCGCAGGGGAGTCAGGCCTCGTCTCGAGTGGGGGCATGCACGTGTGCTTTCCTTCCAGGCTGTAGCAGCAATGTCACGCTTCCCGTCGCGTGGATCAAAGGATCTGTGGTTTTCCCTCGAGGCTTTCCCTCGAGGCTTTCACACAGGGCTGTGCAACGTGCCACCGTTGTGTGTGTCGATCCTCGGCGTAAAAGATGAGCCAGTGCAGGGCAAAGAGGTTCCTCTGGAATGGATTGAGACATCTGGGGGACTCTTGGAATGGTGGTACGACCATGGAGTTCCTCTCGCCTTTCCTGTTGAGAGTGCCTCTTCTTGAGATGCGACGGGAACGCCGGGAATTCTTTCCCGTTGAAAGCAGGGAAAGGATCCCTCATCTCGAGCTCCGAGGGGGAAACGGGGCTCCTCTGGATGTGGGCGGGACCATCGTGCTTCCTCTCGAGTGGAGACGGTATGGCGGTGAACTTCTTGAGTTGCAGCAAGGGTGTGAAAGACCCTTTCGAAGTTCCAGAGGTTAGGTTTCATTAGTCTCCAGAGGCCTCATCGGAAATAGGCCTCATCTCGCCTGGAAGGGAGAACTTCCTGGATTTTCTCGAGTTGCGGCAGGTGTTCTCGAGTTACGACGGGGACCTCAGGGACCCGCCCTGGTGGCCTCAGGAGAGGCCAGTCCCCATGCGAGTTGCTAGGGGGCCTCTCGGGATTCCTCTCCCGTCGATACCGGGGCAAAAAACCTTGTGTGGAGTCAGGGCCGGAACCAAGGATTCCTCTCATGGGCTGACATGGATCTTTGGGTACTTCTGGAGTCTCCCCAGGGGAGTCAGGCCTCGTCTCGAGTGGGGGCATGCACGTGCGCTTTCCTTCCAGGCTGTAGCACCAATGTCACGCTTCCCGTAGCGTGGATCAAAGGATCTGTGGTTTTCCCTCGAGGCTTTCCCTCGAGGCTTTCCCACAGGGCTGTCCCACGTGCCACCGTGGTGTGAGTCGATCCTCGGCGTGAAAGATCAGCCAGTGCAGGGCAAAGAGTTTCCTCTGGAATGGACTGAGACATCTGGGGGACTCTTGGAATGGTGGTACGACCATGGAGTTCCTCTCGCCTTTCCTGTTGAGAGTGCCTCCTCTTGAGATGCGACGGGAACGCCGGGAATTCTTTCCCGTTGAAAGCAGGGAAAGGATCCCTCATCTCGAGCTACGAGGGGGAAACTGGGCTCCTCTGGATGTGGGCGGGACGATCGTGCTTCCTCTCGAGTGGACACGGGTATGGCGCTGAACTTCTTGAGTTGCAGCAAGGGTGTGAAAGACCCTTTCGAAGTTCCAGAGGTTAGGTGTCATTCGTCTCCAAACGCCTCATCGGAAATAGGCCTCATCTCGCCTGGAAGGGAGAACTTCCTGGATTTTCTCGAGTTGCAGCAGGTGTTCTCGAGTTACGACGGGGACCTCAGGGACCCGCCCTGGTGGCCTCAGGAGAGGCCAGTCCCCATGCGAGTTACTAGTGGGCCTCTCGGGATTCCTCTCCGGTCGATACCGGGGCAAAAAACCTTGTGTGGAGTCAGGGCCGGAACCGAGGATTCCTCTCAGGGGCTGACATGGATCTTTGGGTACTTCTGGAGTCTCCCCAGGGGAGTCAGGCCTCGTCTCGAGTGGGGGCATGCACGTGCGCTTTCCTTCCAGGCTGTAGCAGCAATGTCACGCTTCCCGTAGCGTGGATCAAAGGATCTGTGGTTTTCCCTCGAGGCTTTCCCTCGAGGCTTTCCCACAGGGCTGTCCCACGTGCCACGGTGGTGTGAGTCGATCCTCGGCGTGAAAGATGAGCCAGTGCAGGGCAAAGAGTTTCCTCTGGAATGGACTGAGACATCTGGGGGACTCTTGGAATGATGGTACGACCATGGAGTTCCTCTCGCCTTTCCTGTTGAGAGTGCCTCCTCTTGAGATGCGACGGGAACGCCGGGAATTCTTTCCCGTTGAAAGCAGGGAAAGGATCCCTCATCTCGAGCTACGAGGGGGAAACTGGGCTCCTCTGGATGTGGGCGGGACCATCGTGCTTCCTCTCGAGTGGAGACGGGTATGGCGGTGAACTGCTTGAGTTGCAGCAAGGATGTGAAAGACCCTTTCGAAGTTCCAGAGGTTAGGTGTCATTAGTCTCCAGAGGCCTCATCGGAAATAGGCCTCATCTCGCCTGGAAGTGAGAACTTCCTGGATTTTCTCGAGTTGCGGCAGGTGTTCTCGAGTTACGACGGGGACCTCAGGGACCCGCCCTGGTGGCCTCAGGAGAGGCCAGTCCCCATGCGAGTTGCTAGGGGGCCTCTCGGGATTCCTCTCCCGTAGATACCGGGGCCAAAAACCTTGTGTGGAGTCAGGGCCGGAACCGAGGATTCCTCTCAGGGGCTGACATGGATCTTTGGGTACTTGTAGAGTCTCCCCAGGGGAGTCAGGCCTCGTCTCGAGTGGGGGCATGCACGTGCACTTTCCTTCCAGGCTGTAGCAGCAATGTCACGCTTCCCGTGGCGTGGATCAAAGGATCTGTGGTTTCCCTCGAGGCTTTCCCTCGAGGCTTTCCCACAGGGCTGTCCCACGTGCCACCGTTGTGTGTGTCGATCCTCGGCGTGAAAGATGAGCCAGTGCAGGGCAAAGAGGTTCCTCTGGAATGGACTGAGACATCTGGGGGACTCTTGGAATGGTGGTACGACCATGGAGTTCCTCTCGACTTTCCTGTTGAGAGTGCCTCCTCTTGAGATGCGACGGGAACGCCGGGAATTCTTTCCCGTTGAAAGCAGGGAAAGGATCCCTCATCTCGAGCTCCGAGGGGGAAACGGGGCTCCTCTGGATGTGGGCGGGACCATCGTGCTTCCTCTCGAGTGGAGACGGTATGGCGGTGAACTTCTTGAGTTGCAGCAAGGGTGTGAAAGACCCTTTCGAAGTTCCAGAGGTTAGGTGTCATTAGTCTCCAGACGCCTCATCGGAAATAGGCCTCATCTCGCCTGGAAGGGAGAACTTCCTGGATTTTCTCGAGTTGCGGCAGGTGTTCTCGAGTTACGACGGGGACCTCAGGGACCCGCCCTGGTGGCCTCAGGAGAGGCCAGTCCCCATGCGAGTTGCTAGGGGGCCTCTCGGGATTCCTCTCCCGTAGATACCGGGGCCAAAAACCTTGTGTGGAGTCAGGGCCGGAACCGAGGATTCCTCTCAGGGGGTGACATGGATCTTTGGGTACTTGTGGAGTCTCCCCAGGGGAGTCAGGCCTCGTCTCGAGTGGGGGCATGCACGTGTGCTTTCCTTTCAGGCTGTAGCAGCAATGTCACGCTTCCCGTGGCGTGGATCAAAGGATCTGTGGTTTTCCCTCGAGGCTTTCCCTCGAGGCTTTCCCACAGGGCTGTCCCACGTGCCACCGTTGTGTGTGTCGATCCTCGGCGTGAAAGATGAGCCAGTGCAGGGCAAAGAGGTTCCTCTGGAATGGACTGAGACATCTGGGGGACTCTTGGAATGGTGGTACGACCATGGAGTTCCTCTCGCCTTTCCTGTTGAGAGTGCCTCCTCTTGAGATGCGACGGGAACGCCGGGAATTCTTTCCCGTTGAAAGCAGGGAAAGGATCCCTCATCTCGAGCTCCGAGGGGGAAACGGGGCTCCTCTGGATGTGGGCGGGAACATCGTGCTTCCTCTCGAGTGGAGACGGTATGGCGGTGAACTTCTTGAGTTGCAGCAAGGGTGTGAAAGACCCTTTCGAAGTTCCAGAGGTTAGGTGTCATTAGTCTCCAGACGCCTCATCGGAAATAGGCCTCATCTCGCCTGGAAGGGAGAACTTCCTGGATTTTCTCGAGTTGCGGCAGGTGTTCTCGAGTTACGACGGGGACCTCAGGGACCCGCCCTGGTGGCCTCAGGAGAGGCCAGTCCCCATGCGAGTTGCTAGGGGGCCTCTCGGGATTCCTCTCCCGTCGATACCGGGGCCAAAAACCTTGTGTGGAGTCAGGGCCGGAACCAAGGATTCCTCTCATGGGCTAAAATGGATCTTTGGGTACTTCTGGAGTCTCCCCAGGGGAGTCAGGCCTCGTCTCGAGTGGGGGCATGCACGTGCGCTTTCCTTCCAGGCTGTAGCACCAATGTCACGCTTCCCGTAGCGTGAATCAAAGGATCTGTGGTTTTCCCTCGAGGCTTTCCCTCGAGGCTTTCCCACAGGGCTGTCCCACATGCCACCGTGGTGTGAGTCGATCCTCGGCGTGAAAGATCAGCCAGTGCAGGGCAAAGAGGTTCCTCTGGAATGGACTGAGACATCTGGGGGACTCTTGGAATGGTGGTACGACCATGGAGTTCCTCTCGCCTTTCCTGTTGAGAGTGCCTCCTCTTGAGATGCGTCGGGAACCCCGGGAATTCTTTCCCGTTGAAAGCAGGGAAAGGATCCCCCATCTCGAGCTACGAGGGGGAAACTGGGCTACTCTGGATGTGGGCGGGACGATCGTGCTTCCTCTCGAGTGGACACGGGTATGGCGCTGAACTTCTTGAGTTGCAGCAAGGATGTGAAAGACCCTTTCAAAGTTCCAGAGGTTAGCTGTCATTCGTCTCCAGACGCCTCATCGGAAATAGGCCTCATCTCGCCTGGAAGGTAGAACTTCCTGGATTTTCTCGAGTTGCGGCAGGTGTTGTCGAGTTACGACGGGGACCTCAGGGACCCGCACTGGTGGCCTCAGGAGAGGCCAGTCCCCATGCGAGTTGCTAGGGGGCTCTCGGTATTCCTCTCCCGTCGATACCGGGGCCAAAAACCTTGTGTGGAGTCAGGGCCGGAACCGAGGATTCCTCTCAGGGGCTGACATGGATCTTTGGGTACTTCTGGAGTCTCCCCAGGGGAGTCAGGCCTCGTCTCGAGTGGGGGCATGCACGTGCGCTTTCCTTCCAGGCTGTAGCAGCAATGTCACGCTTCCCGTCGCGTGGATCAAAGGATCTGTGGTTTACCCTCGAGGCTTTCCCACAGGGCTGTCCCACGTGCCACCGTGGTGTGAGTCGATCCTCGGCGTGAAAGATGAGCCAGTGCAGGGCAAAGAGGTTCCTCTGGAATGGACTGAGACATCTGGGGGACTCTTGGAATGGTGGTACGACCATGGAGTTCCTCTCGTCTTTCCTGTTGAGAGTGCCTCCTCTTGAGATGCGACGGGAAGGCCGAAAATACTTTCCCGTTGATAGCAGGGAAAGGATCCCTCATCTCGAGCTACGAGGGGCAAACGGGGCTCCTCTGGATGTGGGCGGGACCATCCTGTTTCCTCTCGAGTGGAGACGGATATGGCGGTGAACTTCTTGAGTTGCAGCAAGGGTGTGAAAGACCCTTTCGAAGTTCCAGAGGTTCCGTGTCATTAGTCTCCAGACGCCTTATCGGAAATAAGCCTCATCTCGCCTGGAAGGGAGAACTTCCTGGATTTTCTCGAGTTGCGGCAGGTGTTCTCGAGTTACGACGGGGACCTCAGGAACCCGCCCTGGTGGCCTCAGGAAAGGTCAGTCCCCTTGCGAGTTCCTAGGGGGCCTCTCGGGATTCCTCTCCCGTCGATACCGGGGCCAAAATACTTGTGTGGAGTCAGGGCCGGAACCGAGGATTCCTCTCAGGGGCTGACATGGATCTTTGGGTACTTCTGGAGTCTCCCCAGGGGAGTCAGGCCTCGTCTCGAGTGGGGGCATGCACGAGCGCTTTCCTTACAGGCTGTAGCAGCAATGTCACGGTTCCCGTCGCGTGGATCAAAGGATCTGTGGTTTTCCCTCGAGGCTTTCCCACAGGGCTGTCCCACGTGCCACCGTGGTGTGAGTCGATCCTCGGCGTGAAAGATGAGCCAGTGCAGGGCAAAGAGGTTCCTCTGGAATGGACTGAGACATCTGGGGGACTCTTGGAATGGTGGTACGACCATGGAGTTCCTCTCGCCTTTCCTGTTGAGAGTTCCTCCTCTTGAGATGCGACGGGAACGCCGGGAATTCTTTCCTGTTGATAGCAGGGAAAGGATCCCTCATCTCGAGCTACGAGGGGGAAACGGGGCTCCTCTGAATGTGGGCGGGACCATCGTGCTTCCTCTCGAGTGGAGACGGGTATGGCGGTGAACTTCTTGAGTTGCAGCAAGGGTGTGAAAGACCCTTTTGAAGTCCCAGAGATTAGCTGTCATTAGACTCCAGACGCCTCATCGGAAATAGGCCTCATCTCGCCTGGAACGGAGAACTTCCTGGATTTTCTCGAGTTGCGGCAGGTGTTCTCGAGTTACGACGGGGACGTGAGGGACAAGCCCTGGTGGCCTCAGGAAACTCCAGTCCCCATACGAGTTGCTAGGGTGCCTCTCGGGATTCCTCTCCAGTCGATACCGGGGCCTAAAACCTTGTGTGGAGTCAGGGCCGGAACGGAGGATTCCTCTAAGGGGCTGACATGGATCTTTGGGTCTTTCTGGAGTCTCCCCAGGGGAGTCAGGCCTCGTCTCGAGTGGGGGCATGCACGTGCGCTTTCCTTCCAGGATGTAGCAGCATTGTCACGCTTCCCGTCGCGTGGATCAAAGGATCTGTGGTTTTCCCTCTAGGCTTTCCCTCGAGGCTATCCCACAGGGCTGTCCCACGTGCCACCGTGGTGTGAGTCGATCTTCGGCATGAAAGATGAGTCAGTGCAGGGGAAAGAGGTTCCTCTGGAATAGACTGAAACATCTGGGGGACTCTTGGAATGGTGGTACGACCATGGAGTTCCTCTCGTCTTTCCAGTTGAGAGTGCCTCCTCTTGAGATGCGACGGGAACGCCGAAAATACTTTCCCGTTGATAGCAGGGAAAGCATCCCTCATCTCCAGCTACGAGGGGCAAACGGGGCTCCTCTGGATGTGGGCGGGACCATCATGTTTCCTCTCGAGTGGAGACGGATATGGCGGTGAACTTCTTGAGTTGCAGCAAGGGTGTGAAAGACCCTTTCGAAGTTCCAGAGGTTCCGTGTCATTAGTCTCCAGACGCCTTATCGGAAATAAGCCTCATCTCGCCTGGAAGGGAGAACTTCCTGGATTTTCTCGAGTTGCGGCAGGTGTTCTCGAGTTACTACGGGGACCTCAGGAACCCGCCATGGTGGCCTCAGGAAAGGTCAGTCCCCTTGCGAGTTCCTAGGGGGCCTCTCGGGATTCCTCTCCCGTCGATACCGGGGCCAAAATACTTGTGTGGAGTCAGGGCCGGAACCGAGGATTCCTCTCAGGGGCTGACATGGATCTTTGGGTACTT
This sequence comes from Capricornis sumatraensis, assembly GCF_032405125.1. NCBI lineage: Eukaryota > Metazoa > Chordata > Mammalia > Artiodactyla > Bovidae > Capricornis > Capricornis sumatraensis. Next base: position 1,582,157 of record NW_027184625.1, read on the forward strand.
CTGGAGTCTCCCCAGGGGAGTCAGGCCTCGTCTCGAGTGGGGGCATGCACGTGCGCTTTCCTTACAGGCTGTAGCAGCAATGTCACGGTTCCCGTCGCGTGGATCAAAGGATCTGTGGTTTTCCCTCGAGGCTTTCCCACAGGGCTGTCCCACGTGCCACCGTGGTGTGAGTCGATCCTCGGCGTGAAAGATGAGCCAGTGCAGGGCAAAGAGGCTCCTCTGGAATGGACTGAGACATCTGGGGGACTCTTGGAATGGTGGTACGACCATGGAGTTCCTCTCGCCTTTCCTGTTGAGAGTGCCTCCTCTTGAGATGCGACGGGAACGCCGGGAATTCTTTCCCGTTGAAAGCAGGGAAAGGATCCCTCATCTCGAGCTACGAGGGGGAAACGGGGCTCCTCTGGATGTGGGCGGGACCATCGTGCTTCCTCTCGAGTGGAGACGGGTACGGCGGTGAACTTCTTGAGTTGCAGCAAGGGTGTGAAAGACCCTTTCGAAGTTCTAGAGGTTAGGTGTCATTTGTCTCCAGAGGCCTCATCGGAAATAGGCCTCATCTCGCCTGGAAGGGAGAACTTCCTGGATTTTCTCGAGTTGCGGCAGGTGTTCTCGAGTTACGACGGGGACCTCAGGGACCCGCCGTGGTGGCCTCAGTAGAGGCCAGTCCCCATGCGAGTTGCTAGGGGGCCTCTCGGGATTCCTCTCCCGTCGATACCGGGGCCAAAAACCTTGTGTGGACTCAGGGCCGGAACCGAGGATTCCTCTCAGGGGCTGACATGGATCTTTGGGTACTTGTGGAGTCTCCCCAGGGGAGTCAGGCCTCGTCTCGAGTGGGGGCATGCACGTGCGCTTTCCTTCCAGGCTGTAGCAGCAATGTCACGCTTCCCGTCGCGTGGATCAAAGGATCTGTGGTTTTCCCTCGAGGCTTTCCCTCGAGGCTTTCCCACAGGGCTGTCCCACGTGCCACCGTGGTGTGAGTCGATCCTCGGCGTGAAAGATGAGCCAGTGCAGGGCAAAGAGGCTCCTCTGGAATGGACTGAGACATCTGGGGGACTCTTGGAATGGTGGTACGACCATGGAGTTCCTCTCGCCTTTCCTGTTGAGAGTGCCTCCTCTTGAGATGCGACGGGAACGCCGGGAATTCTTTCCCGTTGAAAGCAGGGAAAGGATCCCTCATCTCGAGCTACGAGGGGGAAACGGGGCTCCTCTGGATGTGGGCGGGACGATCGTGCTTCCTCTCGAGTGGACACGGGTATGGCGCTGAACTTCTTGAGTTGCAGCAAGGGTGTGAAAGACCCTTTCGAAGTTCCAGAGGTTAGGTGTCATTCGTCTCCAAACGCCTCATCGGAAATAGGCCTCATCTCGCCTGGAAGGGAGAACTTCCTGGATTTCTCGAGTTGCGGCAGGTGTTCTCGAGTTACGACTGGGACCTCAGGGACCCGCCCTGGTGGCCTTAGGAGAGGGCAGTCCCCATGCGAGTTGCTAGGAGGCCTCTCGGGATTCCTCTCCCGTCGATACCGGGGCCAAAAACATTTGGTGGAGTCAGGGCCGGAACCGAGGATTCCTCTCAGGGGCTGACATGGATCTTTGAGTACTTCTGGAGTCTCGCCAGGGGAGACAGGCCTCGTCTCGACTCGGGTCATGCACGTGCACTTTCCTTCCAGGCTGTAGCAGCAATGTCACGCTTCCCGTCGCATGGATCAAAGGATCTGTGGTTTTCCCTCGAGGCTTTCCCTCGAGGCTTTCCCACAGGGCTATCCCACGTGCCACCGTGGTGTGAGTGGATCCTCGGCGTGAAAGATGAGCCAGTGCAGGGCAAAGAGGTTCCTCTGGAATGGACTGAGACATCTGGGGGACTCTTGGAATGGTGGTACGACCATGGAGTTCCTCTCGCCTTTCCTGTTGAGAGTGCCTCCTCTTGAGATGCGACGGGAACGCAGGAATTCTTTCCCGTTGAAAGCAGGGAAAGGATCCCTCATCTCGATCTCCGAGGGGGAAACGGGGCTCCTCTGGATGGGGGCGGGACCATCGTGCTTCCTCTCGAGTGGACACGGGTATGGCGGTGAACTTCTTGAGTTGCAGCAAGGGTGTGAAAGACCCTTTCGAAGTTCCAGAGGTTAGGTGTCATTAGTCTCCAGACGCCTCATCGGAAATAGGCCTCATCTCGCCTGGAAGGGAGAACTTCCTGGATTTTCTCGAGTTGCGGCAGGTGTTCTCGAGTTACGACGGGGACCTCAGGGACCCGCCCTGGTGGCCTCAGGAGACGCCAGTCCCCATGCGAGTTGCTAGGGGGCCTCTCGGGATTCCTCTCCCGTCGATACCGTGGCCAAAAACCTTGTGTGGAGTCAGGGCCGGAACCGAGGATTCCTCTCAGGGTCTGATATGGATCTTTGGGTACATCTGGAGTCTCGTCAGGGGAGACAGGCCTCGTCTCGAGTCGGGGCATGCACGTGCACTTTCATTCCAGGCTGTAGCAGCAATGTCACGCTTCCCGTCGCGTGGATCAAAGGATCTGTGGTTTTCGCTCGAGGCTTTCCCTCGAGGCTTTCCCACAGGGCTGTCCCACGTGCCACCGTGGTGTGAGTCGATCCTCGGCGTGAAAGATGAGCCAGTGCAGGGCAAAGAGGTTCCTCTGGAATGGACTGAGACATCTGGGGGACTCTTGGAATGGTGGTACGACCATGGAGTTCCTCTCGCCTTTCCTGTTGAGAGTGCCTCCTCTTGAGATGCGACGGGAACGCCGGGAATTCTTTCCCGTTGAAAACAGGGAAAGGATCCCTCATCTCGAGCTACGAGGGGGAAACGGGGCTCCTCTGGATGTGGGCGGGACCATCGTGCTTCCTCTCGAGTGGAGACGGGTATGGCGGTGAATTTCTTGAGTTGCAGCAAGGGTGTGAAAGACCCTTTCGAAGTTCCAGAGTTTAGGTGTCATTAGTCTCCAGACGCCTCATCGGAAATAGGCCTCATCTCGCCTGGAAGGGAGAACTTCCTGGATTTTCTCGAGTTGCGGCAGGTGTTCTCGAGTTACGACGGGGACCTCAGGGACCCGCCCTGGTGGCCTTAGGAGAGGGCAGTCCCCATGCGAGTTGCTAGGAGGCCTCTCGGGATTCCTCTCCCGTCGATACCGGGGCCAAAAACATTTGGTGGAGTCAGGGCCGGAACCGAGGATTCCTCTCAGGGGCTGACATGGATCTTTGGGTACTTCTGGAGTCTCCCCAGGGGAGTCAGGCCTCGTCTCGAGTGGGGGCATGCACGTGCGCTTTCCTTCCAGGCTGTAGCAGCAATGTCACGCTTCCCGTGGTGTGGATCAAAGGATCTGTGGTTTTCCCTCGAGGCTTTCCCTCGAGGCTTTCCCACAGGGCTGTCCCACGTGCCACCGTGGTGTGATTCGATCCTCGGCGTGAAAGATGTGCCAGTGCAGGGCAAAGAGGTTCCTTTGGAATGGACTGAGACATCTGGGGGACTCTTGGAATGGTGGTACGACCATGGAGTTCCTCTCGCCTTTCCTGTTGAGAGTGCCTGCTCTTGAGATGCGACGGGAACGCGGGAATTCTTTCCCGTTGAAAGCAGGGAAAGGATCCCTCATCTCGAGCTACGAGGGGGAAACGGTGCTCCTCTGGATGTGGGCGGGACCATCGTGCTTCCTCTTGAGTGGACACGGGTATGGCGGTGAACTTCTTGAGTTGCAGCAAGGGTGTGAAAGACTCTTTAGAAGTTCCAGAAGTTAGGTGTCATTAGTCTCCAGACGCCTCATCAGAAATAGGCCTCATCTCGCCTGGAAGGGAGAACTTCCTGGATTTTCTCGAGTTGCGGCAGGTGTTCTCGAGTTACGACGGGGACCTCAGGGACCCGCCCTGGTGGCCTCAGGAGACGCCAGTCCCCATGCGAGTTGCTAGGGGGCCTCTCGGGATTCCTCTCCCGTCGATACCGGGGCCAAAAACCTTGTGTGAAGTCAGGGCCGGAACAGGGGATTCCTCTCAGGGGCTGATATGGATCTTTGGGTACATCTGGAGTCTCGCCAGGGGAGACAGGCCTCGTCTCGAGTCGGGGCATGCACGTGCACTTTCCTTCCACGCTGTAGCAGCAATGTCACGCTTCCCGTCGCGTGGATCAAAGGATCTGTGGTTTTCCCTCGAGGCTTTCCTTCGAGGCTTTCCCACAGGGCTGTCCCACGTGCCACCGTGGTGTGAGTCGATCCTCGGCGTGAAAGATGAGCCAGTGCAGGGCAAAGAGGTTCCTCTGGAATGGACTGAGACATCTGGGGGACTCTTGGAATGGTGGTACGACCATGGAGTTCCTCTCGCCTTTCCTGTTGAGAGTGCCTCCTCTTGAGATGCGACGGGAACGCCGGGAATTCTTTCCCGTTGAAAGCAGGGAAAGGATCCCTCATCTCGAGCTACGAGGGGGAACCGGGGCTCCTCTGGATGTGGGCGGGACCATCGTGCTTCCTCTCGAGTGGAGACGGGTATGGCGGTGAACTTCTTGAGTCGCAGCAAGGGTGTGAAAGACCCTATCGAAGTTCCAGAGGTTAGGTGTCATTAGTCTCCAGACGCCTCATCGGAAATAGGCCTCATCTCGTCTGGAAGGGAGAACTTCCTGGATTTTCTCGAGTTGCGGCAGGTGTTCTCGAGTTACGACGGGGACCTCAGGGACCCGCCCTGGTGGCCTCAGGAGAGGCCAGTCCCCATGCGAGTTGCTAGGGGGCCTCTCGGGATTCCTCTCCCGTCGATACCGGGGCCAAAAACCTTGTGTGGAGTCAGGGCCGGAACCGAGGATTCCTCTCAGGGGCTGACATGGATCTTTGGGTACTTCTGGAGTCTCCCCAGGGGAGTCAGGCCTCGTCTCGAGTGGGGGCATGCACGTGCGCTTTCCTTACAGGCTGTAGCAGCAATGTCACGCTTCTCGTCGCGTGGATCAAAGGATCTGTGGTTTTCCCTTGAGGCTTTCCCACAGGGCTGTCGCACGTGCCACCGTGGTGTGAGTCGATCCTCGGCGTGAAAGATGAGCCAGTGCAGGGCAAAGAGGTTCCTCTGGAATGGACTGAGACATCTGGGGGACTCTTGGAATGGTGGTACGACCATGGAGTTCCTCTCGCCTTTCCTGTTGAGAGTGCCTCCTCTTGAGATGCGACGGGAACGCCGGGAATTCTTTCCCGTTGAAAGCAGGGAAAGGATCCCTCATCTCGAGCTACAAGGGGGAAACGGTGCTCCTCTGGATGTGGGCGGGACCATCGTGCTTCCTCTCCAGTGGACACGGGTATGGCGGTGAACTTCTTGAGTTGCAGCAAGGGTGTGAAAGACCCTTTCGAAGTTCCAGAGTTTAGGTGTCATTAGTCTCCAGACGCCTCATCGGAAATAGGCCTCATCTCGCCTGGAAGGGAGAACTTCCTGGATTTTCTCGAGTTGCGGCAGGTGTTCTCGAGTTACGACGGGGACCTCAGGGACCCGCCCTGGTGGCCTTAGGAGAGGGCAGTCCCCATGCGAGTTGCTAGGAGGCCTCTCGGGATTCCTCTCCCGTCGATACCGGGGCCAAAAACATTTGGTGGAGTCAGGGCCGGAACCGAGGATTCCTCTCAGGGGCTGACATGGATCTTTGAGTACTTCTGGAGTCTCCCCAGGGGAGTCAGGCCTCGTCTCGAGTGGGGGCATGCACATGCGCTTTCCTTCCAGGCTGTAGCAGCAATGTCACGCTTCCCGTCGCGTGGATCAAAGGATCTGTGGTTTTCCCTCGAGGCTTTCCCTTGAGGCTTTCCCACAGGGCTGTCCCACGTGCCACCATGGTGTGAGTCGATCCTCGGCGTGAAAGATGAGCCAGTGCAGGGCAAAGAGTTTCCTCTGGAATGGACTGAGACATCTGGGGGACTCTTGGAATGGTGGTACGACCATGGAGTTCCTCTCGCCTTTCCTGTTGAGAGTGCCTCCTCTTGAGATGCGACGGGAACGACGGGAATTCTTTCCCGTTGAAAGCATAGAAAGGTTCCCTCATCTCGAGCTACGAGGGGGAAACGGTGCTCCTCTGGATGTGGGCGGGACCATCGTGCTTCCTCTCGAGTGGACACGGGTATGGCGGTGAACTTCTTGAGTTGCAGCAAGGGTGTGAAAGACCCTTTCGAAGTTCCAGAGGTTAGGTGTCATTAGTCTCCAGACGCCTCATCGGAAATAGGCCTCATCTCGCCTGGAAGGGAGAACTTCCTGGATTTCTCGAGTTGTGGCAGGTGTTCTCGAGTTACGACGGGGACCTCAGGGACCCGCCCTGGTGGCCTCAGGAGAGGCCAGTCCCCATGCGAGTTGCTAGGGGGCCTCTCGGGATTACTCTTCCGTCGATACCGGGGCCAAAACCCTTTGGTGGAGTCAGGGCCGGAACCGAGGATTCCTCTCAGGGGCTGACATGGATCTTTGGGTACTTCTGGAGTCTCCCCAGGGGAGTCAGGCCTCGTCTCGAGTGGGGGCATGCACGTGCGCTTTCCTTCCAGGCTGTAGCAGCAATGTCACGCTTCCCGTGGTGTGGATCAAAGGATCTGTGGTTTTCCCTCGAGGCTTTCCCTCGAGGCTTTCCCACAGGGCTGTCCCACGTGCCACCGTGGTGTGATTCGATCCTCGGCGTGAAAGATGTGCCAGTGCAGGGCAAAGAGGTTCCTTTGGAATGGACTGAGACATCTGGGGGACTCTTGGAATGGTGGTACGACCATGGAGTTCCTCTCGCCTTTCCTGTTGAGAGTGCCTGCTCTTGAGATGCGACGGGAACGCCGGGAATTCTTTCCCGTTGAAAGCAGGGAAAGGATCCCTCATCTCGAGCTACGAGGGGGAAACGGTGCTCCTCTGGATGTGGGCGGGACCATCGTGCTTCCTCTTGAGTGGACACGGGTATGGCGGTGAACTTCTTGAGTTGCATCAAGGGTGTGAAAGACTCTTTAGAAGTTCCAGAAGTTAGGTGTCATTAGTCTCCAGACGCCTCATCAGAAATAGGCCTCATCTCGCCTGGAAGGGAGAACTTCCTGGATTTTCTCGAGTTGCGGCAGGTGTTCTCGAGTTACGACGGGGACCTCAGGGACCCGCCCTGGTGGCCTCAGGAGACGCCAGTCCCCATGCAAGTTGCTAGGGGGCCTCTCGGGATTCCTCTCCCGTCGATACCGGGGCCAAAAACCTTGTGTGAAGTCAGGGCCGGAACAGGGGATTCCTCTCAGTGGCTGATATGGATCTTTGGGTACATCTGGAGTCTCGCCAGGGGAGACAGGCCTCGTCTCGAGTCGGGGCATGCACGTGCACTTTCCTTCCAGGCTGTAGCAGCAATGTCACGCTTCCCGTCGCGTGGATCAAAGGATCTGTGGTTTTCCCTCGAGGCTTTCCTTCGAGGCTTTCCCACAGGGCTGTCCCACGTGCCACCGTGGTGTGAGTCGATCCTCGGCGTGAAAGATGAGCCAGTGCAGGGCAAAGAGGTTCCTCTGGAATGGACTGAGACATCTGGGGGACTCTTGGAATGGTGGTACGACCATGGAGTTCCTCTCGCCTTTCCTGTTGAGAGTGCCTCCTCTTGAGATGCGACGGGAACGCCGGGAATTCTTTCCCGTTGAAAGCAGGGAAAGGATCCCTCATCTCGAGCTACGAGGGGGAACCGGGGCTCCTCTGGATGTGGGCGGGACCATCGTGCTTCCTCTCGAGTGGAGACGGGTATGGCGGTGAACTTCTTGAGTCGCAGCAAGGGTGTGAAAGACCCTATCGAAGTTCCAGAGGTTAGGTGTCATTAGTCTCCAGACGCCTCATCGGAAATAGGCCTCATCTCGCCTGGAAGGGAGAACTTCCTGGATTTTCTCGAGTTGCGGCAGGTGTTCTCGAGTTACGACGGGGACCTCAGGGACCCGCCCTGGTGGCCTCAGGAGAGGCCAGTCCCCATGCGAGTTGCTAGGGGGCCTCTCGGGATTCCTCTCCCGTCGATACCGGGGCCAAAAACCTTGTGTGGAGTCAGGGCCGGAACCGAGGATTCCTCTCAGGGGCTGACATGGATCTTTGGGTACTTCTGGAGTCTCCCCAGGGGAGTCAGGCCTCGTCTCGAGTGGGGGCATGCACGTGCGCTTTCCTTACAGGCTGTAGCAGCAATGTCACGCTTCTCGTCGCGTGGATCAAAGGATCTGTGGTTTTCCCTTGAGGCTTTCCCACAGGGCTGTCGCACGTGCCACCGTGGTGTGAGTCGATCCTCGGCGTGAAAGATGAGCCAGTGCAGGGCAAAGAGGTTCCTCTGGAATGGACTGAGACATCTGGGGGACTCTTGGAATGGTGGTACGACCATGGAGTTCCTCTCGCCTTTCCTGTTGAGAGTGCCTCCTCTTGAGATGCGACGGGAACGCCGGGAATTCTTTCCCGTTGAAAGCAGGGAAAGGATCCCTCATCTCGAGCTACAAGGGGGAAACGGTGCTCCTCTGGATGTGGGCGGGACCATCGTGCTTCCTCTCCAGTGGACACGGGTATGGCGGTGAACTTCTTGAGTCGCAGCAAGGGTGTGAAAGACCCTTTCGAAGTTCCAGAGGTTAGGTGTCATTAGTCTCCAGACGCCTCATCGGAAATAGGCCTCATCTCGCCTGGAAGGGAGAACTTCCTGGATTTTCTCGAGTTGCGGCAGGTGTTCTCGAGTTACGACGGGGACCTCAGGGACCCGCCCTGGTGGCCTCAGGAGAGGCCAGTCCCCATGCGAGTTGCTAGGGGGCCTCTCGGGATTCCTCTCCCGTCGATACCGGGGCCAAAAACCTTTGGTGGAGTCAGGGCCGGAACCGAGGATTCCTCTCATGGGCTGACATGGATCTTTGAGTACTTCTGGAGTCTCCCCAGGGGAGTCAGGCCTCGTCTCGACTGGGGGCATGCACGTGCGCTTTCCTTCCAGGCTGTAGCAGCAATGTCACGCTTCCCTTGGCGTGGATCAAAGGATCTGTGGTTTTCCCTCGAGGCTTTCCATCGAGGCTTTCCCACAGGGCTATCCCACGTGCCACCATGGTGTGAGTCGATCCTCGGCGTGAAAGATGAGCCAGTGCAGGGCAAAGAGGTTCCTCTGGAATGGACTGAGACATCTGGGGGACTCTTGGAATGGTGGTACGACCATGGAGTTCCTCTCGCCTTTCCTGCTGAGAGTGCCTCCTCTTGAGATGCGATGGGAACGCCGGGAATTCTTTCCCGTTGAAAGCAGGGAAAGGATCCCTCATCTCGAGCTACGAGGGGGAAACGGTGCTCCTCTGGATGTGGGCGGGACCATCGTGCTTCCTCTTGAGTGGACACGGGTATGGCGGTGAACTTCTTGAGTTGCAGCAAGGGTGTGAAAGACCCTTTCGAAGTTCCAGAATTTAGGTGTCATTAGTCTCCAGACGCCTCATCGGAAATAGGCCTCATCTCGCCTGGAAAGGAGAACTTCCTGGATTTCTCGAGTTGCGGCAGGTGTTCTCCAGTTACGACGGGGACCACAGGGACCCGCCCTGGTGGCCTCAGAAGAGGCCAGTCCCCATGCGAGTTGCTAGGGGGCTTCTCGGGATTACTCTTCCGTCGATACCGGGGCCAAAACCCTTTGGTGGAGTCAGGGCCGGAACCGAGGATTCCTCTCAGGGGCTGACATGGATCTTTGGGTACTTCTGGAGTCTCCCCAGGGGAGTCAGGCCTCGTCTCGAGTGGGGGCATGCACGTGCGCTTTCCTTCCAGGCTGTAGAAGCAATGTCACGCTTCCCGTCGCGTGGATCAAAGGATCTGTGGTTTTCCCTCGAGGCTTTCCCTCGAGGCTTTCCCACAGGGCTGTCCCACGTGCCACCGTGGTGTGAGTCGATCCTCGGCGTGAAAGATGAGCCAGTGCAGGGCAAAGAGGTTCCTCTGGAATGCACTGAGACATCTGGGGGACTCTTGGAATGGTGGTACGACCATGGAGTTCCTCTCGCCTTTCCTGTTGAGAGTGCCTCCTCTTGAGATGCGACGGGAACGCCGGGAATTCTTTCCCGTTGAAAGCAGGGAAAGGATCCCTCATCTCGAGCTACGAGGGGGAAACGGTGCTCCTCTGGATGTGGGCGGGACCATCGTGCTTCCTCTTGAGTGGACACGGGTATGGCGGTGAACTTCTTGAGTTGCAGCAAGGGTGTGAAAGACCCTTTCGAAGTCCCAGAGGTTAGGTGTCATTAGTCTCCAGACGCCTCATTGGAAATAGGCCTCATCTCGCCTGGAAGGGAGAACTTCCTGGATTTTCTCGAGTTGCGGCAGGTGTTCTCGAGTTACGACGGGGACCTCAGGGACCCGCCCTGGTGGCCTCAGGAGAGGCCAGTCCCCATGCGAGTTGCGAGAGGGCCTATCGGGATTCCTCTCCCGTCGATACCGGGGCCAAAAACCTTGTGTGGCGTCAGGGCCGGAACCGAGGATTCCTCTCAGGGGCTGACATGGATCTTTGGGTACTTCTGGAGTCTCCCCAGGGGAGTCAGGCCTCGTCTCGAGTGGGGGCATGCACGTGCGCTTTCCTTCCAGGCTGTAGCAGCAATGTCATTCTTCCCGTCGCGTGGATCAAAGGGTCTGTGGTTTTCCCTCGAAGCTTTCCCTAGAGGCTTTCCCACAGGGCTGTCCCACGTGCCACCGTGGTGTGAGTCGATCCTCGGCGTGAAAGATGAGCCAGTGCAGGGCAAAGAGTTTCCTTTGGAATGGACTGAGACATCTGGGGGACTCTTGGAATGGTGGTACGACCATGGAGTTCCTCTCGCCTTTCCTGTTGAGAGTGCCTCCTCTTGAGATGCGACGGGAACGCCGGGAATTCTTTCCCGTTGAAAGCAGGGAAAGGATCCCTCATCTCGAGCTCCGAGGGGGAAACGGGGCTCCTCTGGATGTGGGCGGGACCATCGTGCTTCCTCTCGAGTGGAGACGGGTATGGCGGTAAACTTCTTGAGTTGCAGCAAGGGTGTGAAAGACCCTTTCGAAGTTCCAGAGGTTAGGTGTCATTAGTCTCCAGACGCCTCATCGGAAATAGGCCTCATCTCGCCTGGAAGGGAGAACTTCCTGGATTTTCTCGAGTTGCGGCAGGTGTTCTCGAGTTACGACGGGGACCTCAGGGACCCGCCCTGGTGGCCTCAGGAGAGGCCAGTCCCCATGCGAGTTGCTAGGGGGCCTCTCGGGATTCCTCTCCCGTCGATACCGGGGCCAAAAACCTTGTGTGGCGTCAGGGCCGGAACCGAGGATTCCTCTCAGGGGCTGACATGGATCTTTGGGTACTTCTGGAGTCTCCCCAGGGGAGTCAGGCCTCGTCTCGAGTGGGGGCATGCACGTGCGCTTTCCTTCCAGGCTGTAGCAGCAATGTCACGCTTCCCGTCGCGTGGATCAAAGGATCTGTGGTTTTCCCTCGAAGCTTTCCCTAGAGGCTTTCCCACAGGGCTTTCCCACGTGCCACCGTGGTGTGAGTCGATCCTCGGCGTGAAAGATGAGCCAGTGCAGGGCAAAGAGGTTCCTCTGGAATGGACTGAGACATCTGGGGGACTCTTGGAATGGTGGTACGACCATGGAGTTCATCTCGCCTTTCCTGTTGAGAGTGCCTCCTCTTGAGATGCGACGGGAACGCCGGGAATTCTTTCCCGTTGAAAGCAGGGAAAGGATCCCTCATCTCGAGCTACGAGGGGGAAACGGGGCTCCTCTGGATGTGGGCGGGACCATCGTGCTTCCTCCCGAGTGGAGACGGGTATGGCGGTGAACTTCTTGAGTTGCAGCAAGGGTGTGAAAGACCCTTTCGAAGTTCCAGAAGTTAGGTGTCATTTATCTCCAGACGCCTCATCGGAAATAGGCCTCATCTCGCCTGGAAGGGAGAACTTCCTGGATTTTCTCGAGTTGCGGCAGGTGGTCTCGAGTTACGACGGGGACCTCAGGGACCCGCCCTGGTGGCCTCAGGAGAGGCCAGTCCCCATGCGAGGTGCTAGGGGGCCTCTCGGGATTCCTCTCCCGTCGATACCGGGGCCAAAAACCTTTGGTGGAGTCAGGGCCGGAACCAAGGATTCCTCTCATGGGCTGACATGGATCTTTGAGTACTTCTGGAGTCTCCCCAGGGGAGTCAGGCCTCGTCTCGACTGGGGGCATGCACGTGCGCTTTCCTTCCAGGCTGTAGCAGCAATGTCACGCTTCCCTTGGCGTGGATCAAAGGATCTGTGGTTTTCCCTCGAGGCTTTCCATCGAGGCTTTCCCACAGGGCTGTCCCACGTGCCACCATGGTGTGAGTCGATCCTCGGCGTGAAAGATGAGCCAGTGCAGGGCAAAGAGGTTCCTCTGGAATGGACTGAGACATCTGGGGGACTCTTGGAATGGTGGTACGACCATGGAGTTCCTCTCGCCTTTCCTGCTGAGAGTGCCTCCTCTTGAGATGCGATGGGAACGCCGGGAATTCTTTCCCGTTGAAAGCAGGGAAAGGATCCCTCATCTCGAGCTACGAGGGGGAAACGGTGCTCCTCTGGATGTGGGCGGGACCATCGTGCTTCCTCTTGAGTGGACACGGGTATGGCGGTGAACTTCTTGAGTTGCAGCAAGGGTGTGAAAGACCCTTTCGAAGTTCCAGAATTTAGGTGTCATTAGTCTCCAGACGCCTCATCGGAAATAGGCCTCATCTCGCCTGGAAGGGAGAACTTCCTGGATTACTCGAGTTGCGGCAGGTGTTCTCCAGTTACGACGGGGACCACAGGGACCCGCCCTGGTGGCCTCAGAAGAGGCCAGTCCCCATGCGAGTTGCTAGGGGGCTTCTCGGGATTACTCTTCCGTCGATACCGGGGCCAAAACCCTTTGGTGGAGTCAGGGCCGGAACCGAGGATTCCTCTCAGGGGCTGACATGGATCTTTGGGTACTTCTGGAGTCTCCCCAGGGGAGTCAGGCCTCGTCTCGAGTGGGGGCATGCACGTGCGCTTTCCTTCCAGGCTGTAGCAGCAATGTCACGCTTCCCGTCGCGTGGATCAAAGGATCTGTGGTTTTCCCTCGAGGCTTTCCCTCGAGGCTTTCCCACAGGGCTGTCCCACGTGCCACCGTGGTGTGAGTCGATCCTCGGCGTGAAAGATGAGCCAGTGCAGGGCAAAGAGGTTCCTCTGGAATGCACTGAGACATCTGGGGGACTCTTGGAATGGTGGTACGACCATGGAGTTCCTCTCGCCTTTCCTGTTGAGAGTGCCTCCTCTTGAGATGCGACGGGAACGCCGGGAATTCTTTCCCGTTGAAAGCAGGGAAAGGATCCCTCATCTCGAGCTACGAGGGGGAAACGGTGCTCCTCTGGATGTGGGCGGGACCATCGTGCTTCCTCTTGAGTGGACACGGGTATGGCGGTGAACTTCTTGAGTTGCAGCAAGGGTGTGAAAGACCCTTTCGAAGTCCCAGAGGTTAGGTGTCATTAGTCTCCAGACGCCTCATTGGAAATAGGCCTCATCTCGCCTGGAAGGGAGAACTTCCTGGATTTTCTCGAGTTGCGGCAGGTGTTCTCGAGTTACGACGGGGACCTCAGGGACCCGCCCTGGTGGCCTCAGGAGAGGCCAGTCCCCATGCGAGTTGCGAGAGGGCCTATCGGGATTCCTCTCCCGTCGATACCGGGGCCAAAAACCTTGTGTGGCGTCAGGGCCGGAACCGAGGATTCCTCTCAGGGGCTGACATGGATCTTTGGGTACTTCTGGAGTCTCCCCAGGGGAGTCAGGCCTCGTCTCGAGTGGGGGCATGCACGTGCGCTTTCCTTCCAGGCTGTAGCAGCAATGTCATTCTTCCCGTCGCGTGGATCAAAGGGTCTGTGGTTTTCCCTCGAAGCTTTCCCTAGAGGCTTTCCCACAGGGCTGTCCCACGTGCCACCGTGGTGTGAGTCGATCCTCGGCGTGAAAGATGAGCCAGTGCAGGGCAAAGAGTTTCCTTTGGAATGGACTGAGACATCTGGGGGACTCTTGGAATGGTGGTACGACCATGGAGTTCCTCTCGCCTTTCCTGTTGAGAGTGCCTCCTCTTGAGATGCGACGGGAACGCCGGGAATTCTTTCCCGTTGAAAGCAGGGAAAGGATCCCTCATCTCGAGCTTCGAGGGTGAAACGGGGCTCCTCTGGATGTTGGCGTGTCCATCGTGCTTCCTCTCGAGTGGAGACGGGTATGCTGGTGAACTTCTTGAGTTGCAGCAAGGGTTTGAAAGACCCTTTCGAAGTTCCATAGGTTAGGTGTCATTAGTCTCCAGACGCCTCATCGGAAATAGGCCTCATCTCGCCTGGAAGGGAGAACTTCCTGGATTTTCTCGAGTTGCGGCAGGTGTTCTCGAGTTACGACGGGGACCTCAGGGACCCGCCCTGGTGGCCTCAGGAGAGGCCACTCCCCATGCGAGTTGCTAAGGGGCCTCTCGGGATTCCTCTCCCGTTGATACCAGGGCCAAAATCCTTGTGTGGAGTCAGGGCCGGAAGCGAGGATTCCTCTCAGGGGCTGACATGGATCTTTGGGTACTTCTGCAGTCTCCCCAAGGGAGTCAGGCCTCGTCTCGAGTGGGGGCATGCACGTGCGCTTTCCTTCCAGGCTGTAGCAGCAATGTCACGCTTCCCGTCGCGTGGATCAAAGGATCTGTGGTTTTCCCTCGAGGCTTTCCCTCGAGGCTTTCCCACAGGGCTGTCCCACGGGCCACCGTGGTGTGAGTCGATCCTCGGCGTGAAAGATGAGCCAGTGCAGGGCAAAGAGTTTCCTCTGGAATGGACTGAGACATCTGGGGGACTCTTGGAATGGTGGTACGACCATGGAGTTCCTCTCGCCTTTCCTGTTGAGAGTGCCTCCTCTTGAGATGCGACGGGAACGCCGGGAATTCTTTCCCGTTGAAAGCAGGGAAAGGATCCCTCATCTCGAGCTACGAGGGGGAAACGGGGCTCCTCTGGATGTGGGCGGGACCATCGTGCTTCCTCTCGAGTGGAGACGGGTATGGCGGTGAACTTCTTGAGTTGCAGCAAGGGTGTGAAAGACCCTTTCGAAGTTCCAGAGGTTAGGTGTCATTAGTCTCCAAACGCCTCATCGGAAATAGGATTCTTCTCGCCTGGAATGGAGAACTTCCTGGATTTTCTCGAGTTGGGACAGGTGTTCTCGAGTTACGACGGGGACCTCAGGGACCCGCCCTGGTGGCCTCAGGAGAGGCCAGTCCCCATGCTAATTTCTAGGGGGCCTCTCGGGATTCCTCTCCCGTCGATACCGGGGCCAAAAACCTTGTGTGGAGTCAGGGCCGGAACCGAGGATTCCTCTCAGGGGCTGACATGGATCTTTGGGTACTTCTGGAGTCTCCCCAGGGTAGTCAGGCCTCATCTCGAGTGGGGCCATGCACGTGCGCTTTCCTTTCAGGCTATAGCAGCAATGTCATGCTTCCCGTCGCCTGGATCAAAGGATCTGTGGTTTTCCCTCGAGGCTTTCCCTTGAGGCTTTCCCACAGGGCTGTCCCACGTGCCACCGTTGTGTGAGTCGATCCTCGGCGTGAAAGATGAGCCAGTGCAGGGCAAAGAGGTTGCTCTGGAATGGACTGAGACATCTGGGAGACTCTTGGAATGGTGGTACGACCATGGAGTTCCTCTCGCCTTTCCTGTTGAGAGTGCCTCCTCTTGAGATGCGACGGGAACGCCGGGAATTCTTTCCCGTTGAAAGCAGGGAAAGGATCCCTCATCTCGAGCTACGAGGGTGAAACGGGGCTCCTCTGGATGTGGGCGGGACCATCGTGCTTCCTCTCGAGTGGAGACGGGTATGGCGGTGAACTTCTTGAGTTGCAGCAAGGGTGTGAAAGACCCTTTCGAAGTTCCAGAGGTTAGGTGTCATTAGTCTCCAGACGCCTCATCGGAAATAGGCCTCATCTCGCCTGGAAGGGAGAACTTCCTGGATTTTCTCGAGTTGCGGCAGGTGTTCTCGAGTTACGACGGGGACCAAAGGGACCCGCCCTGGTGGCCTCAGGAGAGGCCAGTCCCCATGCGAGTTGCTAGGAGGCCTCTCGGGATTCCTCTCCCGTCGATACCGGGGCCAAAAACCTTGTGTGGAGTCAGGGCCGGAATCGAGGATTCCTCTCAGGGGCTGACATGGATCTTTGGGTACTTCTGGAGTCTCCCCAGGGGAGTCAGGCCTCGTCTCGAGTGGGGGCATGCACGTGCGCTTTCCTTCCAGGCTGTAGCAGCAATGTCACGCTTCCCGTCGCGTGGATCAAAGGATCTGTGGTTTTCCCTCGAGGCTTTCCCTCGAGGCTTTCCCACAGGGCTGTCCCATGTGCCACCGTGGTGTGAGTCGATCCTCGGCGTGAAAGATGAGCCAGTGCAGGGCAAAGAGGTTCCTCTGGAATGGACTGAGACATCTGGGGGACTCTTGGAATGGTGGAAAGACCATGGAGTTCCTCTCGCCTTTCCTGTTGAGATTGCCTCCTCTTGAGATGCGACGGGAACGCCGGGAATTCTTTCCCGTTGAAAGCAGGGAAAGGATCCCTCATCTCGAGCTACGAGGGGGAAACGGGGCTCCTCTGGATGTGTGCGGGACCATCGTGCTTCCTCTCGAGTGGAGACGGGTATGGCAGAGAACTTCTTGAGTTGCAGCAAGGGAGTGAAAGACCCTTTCGAAGTTCCAGAGGTTAGGTGTCATTAGTCTCCAGACGCCTCATCGGAAATAGGCCTCATCTCGCCTGGAAGGGAGAACTTCCTGGATTTTCTCGAGTTGCGACAGGTGTTCTCGAGTTATGACGGGGACCTCATGGACCAGCCCTGGTGGCCTCAGGAGAGGCCAATCCCCATGCGAGTTGCTAGGGGGACTCTGGGATTCCTCTCCCGTCGATACCGCGTCCAAAAACCTTGTGTGGAGTCAGGGCCGGAACCGAGGATTCCTCTCAGGGGCTGACATGGATCTTTGGGTACTTCTGGAGTCTCCCCAGGGGAGTCAGGCCTCGTCTCGAGTGGGGACAGGTACGTGCGCTTTCCTTCCAGGCTGTAGCAGCAATGTCACGCTTCCCGTGGCGTGGATCAAAGGATCTGTGGTTTTCCCACGAGGCTTTCCCTCGAGGCTTTCCCACAGGGCTGTCCCACGTGCCACCGTGGTGTGAGTCGATCCTCGGCGTGAAAGATGAGCCAGTGCTGGGCAAAGAGGTTGCTCTGGAATGGACTGAGACATCTGGGGGACTCTTGGAATGGTGGTACGACCATGGAGTTCCTCTCGCCTTTCCTGTTGAGAGTGCCTCCTTTTGACATGCGACAGGAACGCCGGGAATTCTTTCCCGTTGAAAGCAGGGAAAGGATCCCTCATCTCGAGCTACGAGGGGGAAACGGGGCTCCTCTGGATGTGGGCGGGACCATCGTGCTTCCTCTCGAGTGGAGACGGGTATGGCGGTGAACTTCTTGAGTTGCAGCAAGGGTGTGAAAGACCCTTTCGAAGTTCCAGAGGTTAGGTGTCATTAGTCTCCAGACGCCTCATCGGAAATAGGCCTCATCTCGCCTGGAAGGGAGAACTTCCTGGATTTTCTCGAGATGCGGCAGGTGTTCTCGAGTTACGACGGGGACCTCAGGGACCCGCCCTGGTGGCCTCAGGAGAGGCCAGTCCCCATGCGAGTTGCTAGGGGGCCTCTCGGGATTCCTCTCCCGTCGATACCGGGGCCAAAAACCTTGTGTGGAGTCAGGGCCGGAACCGAGGATTCCTCTCAGGGGCTGACATTGACCTTTGGGTACTTCTGGAGTCTCCCCAGGGGAGTCGGGCCTCGTCTCGAGTGGGGGCATGCACGTGCGCTTTCATTCCAGGCTGTAGCAGCAATGTCACGCTTCCCGTCGCGTGGATCAAAGGATCTGTGGTTTTCCCTCGAGGCTTTCCCTCGAGGCTGTCCCACAGGGCTGTCCCACGTGCCATCGTGGTGTGAGTCGATCCTTGGCGTGAAAGATGAGCCAGTGCAGGGCAAAGAGGTTCCTCTGGAATGGACTGAGACATCTGGGGGACTCTTGGAATGGTGGTACGACCAGGGAGTTCCTCTCGCCTTTTCTGTTGAGAGTGCCTCCTCGAGATGCGACGGGAAGGCCGGGAATTCTTTCCCGTTGAAAGCAGGGAAAGGATATCTCATCTCGAGCTCCGAGGGGGAAACGGGGCTCCTCTGGATGTGGGCGGGACCATCGTGCTTCATCTCGAGTTGAGACGGGTATGGCGGTGAACTTCTTGAGTTGCAGCAAGGGAGTGAAAGACCCTTTCGAAGTTCCAGAGGTTAGGTGTCATTAGTCTCCAGACGCCTCATCGGAAATAGGCCTCATCTCGCCTGGAAGGGAGAACTTCCTGGATTTTCTCAAGTTGTGGCAGGTGTTCTCGAGTTACGATGGGGACCTCAGGGACCCGACCTGGTGGCCTCAGGCGAGGCTAGTCCCCATGCGAGTTGCTAAGGGGGCCTCTCGGGATTCCCCTCCCGTCTATACCGGGGCCAAAAACCTTGTGTGGAGTCAGGGCCGGAACCGAGGATTCCTCTAGGGGCTGACATGGATCTTTGGGTACTTCTGGAGTCTCCCCAGGGGAGTCAGGCCTCGTCTCGAGTGGGGGCATGCACGTGCGCTTTCCTTCCAGGCTGTAGCAGCAATGTCACGCTTCCCGTGGCCTGGATCAAAGGATCTGTGGTTTTCCCTCGAGGCTTTCCCTCGAGGCTTTCCCACAGGGCTGTCCCACGTGCCACCGTGGTGTGAGTCGATCCTCGGCGTGAAAGATGAGCCAGTGCTGGGCAAAGAGGTTGCTCTGGAATGGACTGAGACATCTGGGGGACTCTTGGAATGGTGGTACGACCATGGAGTTCCTCTCGCCTTTCCTGTTGAGAGTGCCTCCTTTTGACATGCGACGGGAACGCCAGGAATTCTTTCCCGTTGAAAGCAGGGAAAGGATCCCTCATCTCGAGCTACGAGGGGGAAACGGGGCTCCTCTGGATGTGGGCGGGACCATCGTGCTTCCTCTCGAGTGGAGACGGGTATGGCGGTGAACTTCTTGAGTTGCAGCAAGGGTGTGAAAGACCCTTTCGAAGTTCCAGAGGTTAGGTGTCATTAGTCTCCAGACGCCTCATCGGAAATAGGCCAAATCTCGCCTGGAAGGGAGAACTTCCTGGATTTTCTCGAGTTGCGGCAGGTGTTCTCGAGTTACGACGGGGACCTCAGGGACCCGCCCTGGTGGCCTCAGGAGAGGCCAGTCCCCATGCGAGTTGCTAGGGGGCCCCTCGGGATTCCTCTCTCGTCGATACCGGGGCCAAAAACCTTGTGTGGAGTCAGGGCCGGAACCGAGGATTCCTCTCAGGGGCTGATATGGATCTTTGGGTACTTCTGGAGTCTCCCCAGGGGAGTCAGGCCTCGTCTCGAGTGGGGGCATGCACGTGCGCTTTCCTTCCAGGCTGTAGCAGCAATGTCACGCTTCCCGTCGCGTGGATCAAAGGATCTGTGGTTTTCCCTCAAGGCTTTCCCTCGAGGCTTTCCCACAGTGCTGTCCCACGTGCCAACGTGGTGTGAGTCGATCCTCGGCGTGAAAGATGAGCCAGTGCAGGGCAAAGAGGTTCCTCTGGAATGGACTGAGACATCTGGGGGACTCTTGGAATGGTGGTACGACCATGGAGTTCCTCTCGCCTTTCCTGTTGAGAGTGCCTCCTCTTGAGATGCGACGGGAACGCCGGGAATTCTTTCCCGTTGAAAGCAGGGAAAGGATCCCTCATCTCGAGCTACGAGGGGGAAACGGGGCTCCTCTGGATGTGGGCGGGACCATCGTGCTTCCTCTCGAGTGGAGACGGGTATGGCGGTGAACTTCTTGAGTTGCAGCAAGGGAGTGAGAGACCCTTTCGAAGTTCCAGAGGTTAGGTGTCATTAGACTCCAGACGCCTCATCGGAAATAGGCCTCATCTCGCCTGGAAGGGAGAACTTCCTGGATTTTCTCGAGTTGCGGAAGGTGTTCTCCAGTTACGACGGGGACCTCAGGTACCAGCCCTGGTGGCCTCAGGAAAGGCCAATCCCAATGCGAGTTGCTAGAGGGACTCTGAGATTCCTCTCCCGTCGATACCGGGTCCAAAAACCTTGTGTGGAGTCAGGGCCGGAACCGAGGTTTCCTCTCTGGGGCTTACATGGATCTTTGGGTACTTCTGGAGTCTCCCCAGGGGAGCCAGGCCTCGTCTCGAGTGGGGACAGGTACGTGCGCTTTCCTTCCAGGCTGTAGCAGCAATGTCACTCTTCCCGTGGCCTGGATCAAAGGATCTGTGGTTTTCCCACGAGGCTTTCCCTCGAGGCTTTCCCACAGGTCTGTCCAACGTTCCACCGTGGTGTGAGTCGATCCTCAGCGTGAAAGATGAGCCAGTGCAGGGCAAAGAGGTTCCTCTGGAATGGACTGAGACATCTGGGGGACTCTTGGAATGGTGGTACCACCATGGAGTTCCTCTCGCCTTTCCTGTTGAGAGTGCCTCCTCTTGAGATGCGACGGGAACGCCGGGAATTCTTTCCCGTTGAAAGCAGGGAAAGGATCCCTCATCTCGAGCTACGAGGGGGAAACGGGGCTCCTCTGGATATGGGCGGGACCATCGTGCTTCCTCTCGAGTGGAGACGGGTATGGCGGTGAACTTCTTGAGTTGCAGCAAGGGTGTGAAAGACCCTTTCGAAGTTCCAGAGGTTAGGTGTCATTAGTCTCCAAACGCCTCATCGGAAATAGGATTCTTCTCGCCTGGAATGGAGAACTTCCTGGATTTTCTCGAGTTGGGACAGGTGTTCTCGAGTTACGACGGGGACCTCAGGGACCCGCCCTGGTGGCCTCAGGAGAGGCCAGTCCCCATGCTAATTTCTAGGGGGCCTCTCGGGATTCCTCTCCCGTCGATACCGGGGCCAAAAACCTTGTGTGGAGTCAGGGCCGGAACCGAGGATTCCTCTCAGGGGCTGACATGGATCTTTGGGTACTTCTGGAGTCTCCCCAGGGTAGTCAGGCCTCATCTCGAGTGGGGGCATGCACGTGCGCTTTCCTTTCAGGCTATAGCAGCAATGTCATGCTTCCCGTCGCCTGGATCAAAGGATCTGTGGTTTTCCCTCGAGGCTTTCCCTTGAGGCTTTCCCACAGGGCTGTCCCACGTGCCACCGTGGTGTGAGTCGATCCTCGGCGAGAAAGATGAGCCAGTGCAGGGCAAAGAGGTTGCTCTGGAATGGACTGAGACATCTGGGGGACTCTTGGAATGGTGGTACGACCATGGAGTTCCTCTCGCCTTTCCTGTTGAGAGTGCCTCCTCTTGAGATGCGACGGGAACGCCGGGAATTCTTTCCCGTTGAAAGCAGGGAAAGGATCCCTCATCTCGAGCTACGAAGGTGAAACGGGGCTCCTCTGGATGTGGGCGGGACCATCGTGCTTCCTCTCGAGTGGAGACGGGTATGGCGGTGAACTTCTTGAGTTGCAGCAAGGGTGTGAAAGACCCTTTCGAAGTTCCAGAGGTTAGGTGTCATTAGTCTCCAGACGCCTCATCGGAAATAGGCCTCATCTCGCCTGGAAGGGAGAACTTAATGGATTTTCTCGAGTTGCGGCAGGTGTTCTCGAGTTACGGCGGGGACCTCAGGGACCCGCCCTGGTGGCCTCAGGAGAGGCCAGTCCCCATGCGAGTTGCTAGGGGGCCTCTCGGGATTCCTCTCCCGTCGATACCGGGGCCAAAAACCTTGTGTGGAGTCAGGGCCGGAATCGAGGATTCCTCTCAGGGGCTGACATGGATCTTTGGGTACTTGTGGAGTCTCCCCAGGGGAGTCAGGCCTCGTCTCGAGTGGGGGCATGCACGTGCGCTTTCCTTCCAGGCTGTAGCAGGAATGTTACGCTTCCCGTCGCGTGGATCAAAGGATCTGTGGTTTTCCCTCGAGGCTTTGCCTCGAGGCTTTCCCACAGGGTTGTCCCACGTGCCACCGTGGTGTGAGTCGATCCTCGGCGTGAAAGATGAGCCAGTGCAGGGCAAAGAGGTTCCTCTGGAATGGACTGAGACATCTGGGGGACTCTTGGAATGGTGGTACCACCATGGAGTTCCTCTCGCCTTTCCTGTTGAGAGTGCCTCCTCTTGAGATGCGACGGGAACGCCGGGAATTCTTTCCCGTTGAAAGCAGGGAAAGGATCCCTCATCTCAAGCTACGAGGGTGAAACGGGGCTCCTCTGGATGTGGGCGGGACCATCGTGCTTCCTCTCGAGTGGAGACGGGTATGGCGGTGAACTTCTTGAGTTGCAGCAAGGGTGTGAAAGACCCTTTCGAAGTTCCAGAGGTTAGGTGTCATTAGTCTCCAGACGCCTCATCGGAAATAGGCCTCATCTCGCCTGGAAGGGAGAACTTCCTGGATTTTCTCGAGTTGCGGCAGGTGTTCTCGAGTTACGACGGGGACCTCAGGGACCCGCCCTGGTGGCCTCAGGAGAGGCCAGTCCCCATGCGAGTTGCTAGGGGGCCTCTCGGGATTCCTCTCCCGTCGATACCGGGGCCAAAAACCTTGTGTGGAGTCAGGGCCGGAACCGAGGATTCCTCTCAGGGGCTGACATGGATCTTTGGGTACTTCTGGAGTCTCCCCAGGGGAGTCAGGCCCCGTCTCGAGTGGGGGCATGCACGTGCGCTTTCCTTCCAGGCTGTAGGAGCAATGTCACGCTTCCCGTCGCGTGGATCAAAGGATCTGTGGTTTTCCCTCGAGGCTTTGCCTCGAGGCTTTCCCACAGGGTTGTCCCACGTGCCACCGTGGTGTGAGTCGATCCTCGGCGTGAAAGATGAGCCAGTGCAGGGCAAAGAGGTTCCTCTGGAATGGACTGAGACATCTGGGGGACTCTTGGAATGGTGGTACGACCATGGAGTTCCTCTCGCCTTTCCTGTTGAGAGTGCCTCCACTTGAGATGCGACGGGAATGCCGGGAATTCTTTCCCGTTGAAAGCAGGGAAAGGATCCCTCATCTCGAGCTACGAGGGGGAAACGGGGCTCCTCTGGATGTGGGCGGGACCATCGTGCTTCCTCTCGAGTGGACACGGGTATGGCGGTGAACTTCTTGAGTTGCAGCAAGGGTGTGAAAGACCCTTTCGAAGTTCCAGAGGTTAGGTGTCGTTAGTCTCCAGACGCCTCATCGGAAATAGGCCTCATCTCGCCTGGAAGGGAGAACTTCCTGGATTTTCTCGAGTTGTGGCAGGTGTTCTCGAGTTACGACGGGGACCTCAGGGACTCGCCCTGGTGGCCTCAGGAACGGCCAGTCCCCATGGGAGTTGCTAGGGGGCCTCTCGGGATTCCTCTCCCGTCGATACCGGGGCCAGAAACCTTGTGTGGAGTCAGGGTCGGAATCGAGGATTCCTCTCAGGGGCTGACATGGATCTTTGGGTACTTCTGGAGTCTCCCCAGGGCCGTCAGGCCTCGTCTCGAGTGGGGGCATGCACGTGCGCTTTCCTTCCAGGCTGTAGCAGCAATGTCATGCTTCCCGTGGCCTGGATCAAAGGATCTGTGGTTTTCCCTCGAGGCTTTCCCTCGAGGCTTTCACACAGGGCTGTCCCACGTGCCACCGTGGTGTGAGTCGATCGTCGGCGTGAAAGATGAGCCAGTGCAGGGCAAAGAGGTTCCTCTGGAATGGACTGAGACATCTGGGGGACTCGTGGAATGGTGGTACGACCATGGAGTTCCTCTCGCCTTTCCTGTTGAGAGTGCCTCCTCTTGAGATGCGATGGGAACGCCGGGAATTCTTTCCCGTTAAACGCAGGGAAAGGATCCCTCATCTCGAGCTACGAGGGGGAAACGGGGCTCCTCTGGATGTGGGCGGGACCATCGTGCTTCCTCACGAGTGGAGACGGGTATGGCGGTGAACTTCTTGAGTCGCAGCAAGGGTGTGAAAGACTCTTTCGAAGTTCCAGAGTTTAGGTGTCATTAGTCTCCAAACGCCTCATCGGAAATAGGATTCTTCTCGCCTGGAATGGAGAACTTTCTGGATTTTCTCGAGTTGCGACAGGTGTTCTCGAGTTACGACGGAGACCTCAGGGACCCGCCCTGGTGGCCTCAGGAGAGGCCAGTCCCCATGCGAGTTGCTAGGGGGCCTCTCGGGATTCCTCTCCCATCGATACCGGGGCCAAAAACCTTGTGTGGAGTCAGGGCCGGAACCGAGGATTCCTCTCAGGGGCTGACATGGATCTTTGGGTACTTCTGGAGTCTCCCCAGGGGAGTCAGGCCCCGTCTCGAGTGGGGGCATGCACGTGCGCTTTCCTTCCAGGCTGTAGCAGCAATGTCACGCTTTCCGTCGCATGGATCAAAGGATCTGTGGTTTTCCCTCAAGGCTTTGCCTCGAGGCTTGCCCACAGGGCTGTCCCACGTGCCACCGTGGTGTGAGTCGATCCTCGGCGTGAAAGATGAGCCAGTGCAGGGCAAAGAGGTTCCTCTGGAATGGACTGAGACATCTGGGGGACTCTTGGAATGGTGGTACGACCATGGAGTTCCTCTCGCCTTTCCTGTTGAGAGTGCCTCCTCTTGAGATGCGACGGGAACGCAGGGAATTCTTTCCCGTTGAAAGCAGGGAAAGGATCCCTCATCTCGAGCTACGAGGGGGAAACTGGGCTCCTCTGGATGTGGGCGGGACCATCGTGCTTCCTCTCGAGTGGAGACGGGTATGGCAGTGAACTTCTTGAGTTGCAGCAAGGGTGTGAAAGACCCTTTCGAAGTTCCAGAGGTGAGGTGTCATTAGTCTCCAGACGCCTCATCGGAAATAGGCCTCATCTCGCCTGGAAGGGAGAACTTCCTGGATTTACTCGAGTTGCGGCAGGTGTTCTCGAGTTACGACGGGGACCTCAGGGACCCGCCCTGGTGGCCTCAGGAGAGGCCAGTCCCCATGCGAGTTGCTAGGGGGCCTCTCGGGATTCCTCTCCCGTCGATACCGGGGCCAAAAACCTTGTGTGGAGTCAGGGCCGGAACCGAGGATTCCTCTCAGGGGCTGACATGGATCTTTGGGTACTTCTGGAGTCTCCCCAGGGGAGTCAGGCCTCGTCTCGAGTGGGGACAGGTACGTGCGCTTTCCTTCCAGGCTGTAGCAGCAATGTCACTCTTCCCGTGGCCTGGATCAAAGGATCTGTGGTTTTCCCACGAGGCTTTCCCTCGAGGCTTTCCCACAGGTCTGTCCAACGTTCCACCGTGGTGTGAGTCGATCCTCAGCGTGAAAGATGAGCCAGTGCAGGGCAAAGAGGTTCCTCTGGAATGGACTGAGACATCTGGGGGACTCTTGGAATGGTGGTACCACCATGGAGTTCCTCTCGCCTTTCCTGTTGAGAGTGCCTCCTCTTGAGATGCGACGGGAACGCCGGGAATTCTTTCCCGTTGAAAGCAGGGAAAGGATCCCTCATCTCGAGCTACGAGGGGGAAACGGGGCTCCTCTGGATGTGGGCGGGACCATCGTGCTTCCTCTCGAGTGGAGACGGGTATGGCGGTGAACTTCTTGAGTTGCAGCAAGGGTGTGAAAGACCCTTTCGAAGTTCCACAGGTTAGGTGTCATTAGTCTCCAAACGCCTCATCGGAAATAGGATTCTTCTCGCCTGGAATGGAGAACTTCCTGGATTTTCTCGATTTGGGACAGGTGTTCTCGAGTTACGACGGGGACCTCAGGGACCCGCCCTGGTGGCCTCAGGAGAGGCCAGTCCCCATGCGAATTTCTAGGGGGCCTCTCGGGATTCCTCTCCCGTCGATACCGGGGCCAAAAACCTTGTGTGGAGTCAGGGCCGGAACCGAGGATTCCTCTCAGGGGCTGACATGGATCTTTGGGTACTTCTGGAGTCTCCCCAGGGTAGTCAGGCCTCATCTCGAGTGGGGGCATGCACGTGCGCTTTCCTTTCAAGCTATAGCAGCAATGTCATGCTTCCCGTCGCCTGGATCAAAGGATCTGTGGTTTTCCCTCGAGGCTTTCCCTTGAGGCTTTCCCACAGGGCTGTCCCACGTGCCACCGTGGTGTGAGTCGATCCTCGGCGTGAAAAATGAGCCAGTGCAGGGCAATGAGGTTGCTCTGGAATGGACTGAGACATCTGGGGGACTCTTGGAATGGTGGTACGACCATGGAGTTCCTCTCGCCTTTCCTGTTGAGAGTGCCTCCTCTTGAGATGTGACGGGAACGCCGGGAATTCTTTCCCGTTGAAAGCAGGGAAAGGATCCCTCATCTCGAGCTACGAGGGTGAAACGGGGCTCCTCTGGATGTGGGCGGGACCATCGTGCTTCCTCTCGAGTGGAGACGGGTATGGCGGTGAACTTCTTGAGTTGCAGCAAGGGTGTGAAAGACCCTTTCGAAGTTCCAGAGGTTAGGTGTCATTAGTCTCCAGACGCCTCATCGGAAATAGGCCTCATCTCGCCTGGAAGGGAGAACTTCCTGGATTTTCTCGAGTTGCGGCAGGTGTTCTCGAGTTACGACGGGGACCTCAGGGACCCGCCCTGGTGGCCTCAGGAGAGGCCAGTCCCCATGCGAGTTGCTAGGGGGCCTCTCGGGATTCCTCTCCCGTCGATACCGGGGCCAAAATCCTTGTGTGGAGTCAGGGCCAGAATCGAGGATTCCTCTCAGGGGCTGACATGGATCTTTGGGTACTTGTGGAGTCTCCCCAGGGGAGTCAGGCCTCGTCTCGAGTGGGGGAATGCACTTGCGCTTTCCTTCCAGGCTGTAGCAGGAATGTCACGCTTCCCGTCGCGTGGATCAAAGGATCTGTGGTTTTCCCTCGAGGCTTTCCCTCGAGGCTTTCCCACAGGGCTGTCCCACGTGCCACCGTGGTGTGAGTCGATCCTCGGCGTGAAAGATGAGCCAGTGCAGGGCAAAGAGGTTCCTCTGGAATGGACTGAGACATCTGGGGGACTCTTGGAATGGTGGTACGACCATGGAGTTCCTCTCGCCTTTCCTGTTGAGAGTGCCTCCTCTTGAGATGCGACGGGAACGCCGGGAATTCTTTCCCGTTGAAAGCAGGGAAAGGATCCCTCATCTCGAGCTACGAGGGGGAAAAGGGCCTCCTCTGGATGTGGGCGGGACCATCGTGCTTCCTCTCGAGTGGAGACGGGTATGGCAGAGAACTTCTTGAGGTGCAGCAAGGGAGTGAAAGACCCTTTCGAAGTTCCAGAGGTTAGGTGTCATTAGTCTCCAGACGCCTCATCGGAAATAGGCCTCATCTCGCCTGGAAGGGAGAACTTCCTGAATTTTCTCGAGTTGCGACAGGTGTTCTCGAGTTATGACGGGGACCTCAAGGACCAGCCCTGGTGGCCTCAGGAGAGGCCAATCCCCATGCGAGTTGCTAGGGGGACTCTGGGATTCCTTTCCCGTCGATACCGGGTCCAAAAACCTTGTGTGGAGTCAGGGCCGGAACCGAGGATTCCTCTCAGGGGCTGACATGGATCTTTGGGTACTTCTGGAGTCTCCCCAGGGGAGTCAGGCCTCGTCTCGAGTGGGGACAGGTACGTGCGCTTTCCTTCCAGGCTGTAGCAGCAATGTCACGCTTCCCGTGGCGTGGATCAAAGGATCTGTGGTTTTCCCACGAGGCTTTCCCTCGAGGCTTTCCCACAGGTCTGTCCCACGTGCCACCGTGGTGTGAGTTGATACTCGGCGTGAAAGATGAGCCAGTGCAGGGCAAAGAGGTTCCTCTGGAATGGACTGAGACATCTGGGGGACTCTTGGAATGGTGGTACCACCATGGAGTTCCTCTCGCCTTTCCTGTTGAGAGTGCCTCCTCTTTAGATGCGACGGGAACGCCGGGAATTCTTTCCCGTTGAAAGCAGGGAAAGGATCCCTCATCTCGAGCTACGAGGGGGAAACGGGGCTCCTCTGGATGTGGGCGGGACCATCGTGCTTCCTCGCGAGTGGAGACGGGTATGGCGGTGAACTTCTTGAGTTGCAGCAAGGGTGTGAAAGACCCTTTCGAAGTTCCAGAGGTTAGGTGTCGTTAGTCTCCAGACGCCTCATCGGAAATAGGCCTCATCTCGCCTGGAAGGGAGAACTTCCTGGATTTTCTCGAGTTGTGGCAGGTGTTCTCGAGTTACGACGGGGACATCAGGGACCCGCCCTGGTGGCCTCAGGAACGGCCAGTCCCCATGGGAGTTGCTAGGGGGCCTCTCGGGATTCCTCTCCTGTCGATACCGGGGCCAGAAACCTTGTGTGGAGTCAGGGCCGGAATCGAGGATTCCTCTCAGGGGCTGACATGGATCTTTGGGTACTTCTGGAGTCTCCCCAGGGCCGTCAGGCCTCGTCTCGAGTTGGGGCATGCACGTGCGCTTTCCTTCCAGGCTGTAGCAGCAATGTCACGCTTCCCGTGGCCTGGATCAAAGGATCTGTGGTTTTCCCTCGAGGCTTTCCCTCGAGGCTTTCACACAGGGCTGTCCCACGTGCCACCGTGGTGTGAGTCGATCGTCGGCGTGAAAGATGAGCCAGTGCAGGGCAAAGAGGTTCCTCTGAAATGGACTGAGACATCTGGGGGACTCGTGGAATGGTGGTACGACCATGGAGTTCCTCTCGCCTTTCCTGTTGAGAGTGCCTCCTCTTGAGATGCGACGGGAATGCCGGGAATTCTTTCCCGTTGAACGCAGGGAAAGGATCCCTCATCTCGAGCTACGAGGGGGAAACGGGGCTCCTCTGGATGTGGGCGGGACCATCGTGCTTCCTCGCGAGTGGAGACGGGTATGGCGATGAACTTCTTGAGTCGCAGCAAGGGTGTGAAAGACCCTTTCGAAGTTCCAGAGTTTAGGTGTCATTAGTCTCCAAACGCCTCATCGGAAATAGGATTCTTCTCGCCTGGAAGGGAGAACTTCCTGGATTTTCTCGAGTTGCGACAGGTGTTCTCGAGTTACGACGGAGACCTCAGGGACCCGCCCTGGTGGCCTCAGGAGAGGCCAGTCCCCATGCGAGTTGCTAGGGGGCCTCTCGGGATTCCTCTCCCGTCGATACCGGGGCCAAAAACCTTGTGTGGAGTCAGGGCCGGAACCGAGGATTCCTCTCAGGGGCTGACATGGATCTTTGGGTACTTCTGGAGTCTCCCCAGGGGAGTCAGGCCCCGTCTCGAGTGGGGGCATGCACGTGCGCTTTCCTTCCAGGCTGTAGCAGCAATGTCACGCTTTCCGTCGCGTGGATCAAAGGATCTGTGGTTTTCCCTCAAGGCTTTGCCTCGAGGCTTTCCCACAGGGCTGTCCCACGTGCCACCGTGGTGTGAGTCGATCCTCGGCGTGAAAGATGAGCCAGTGCAGGGCAAAGAGGTTCCTCTGGAATGGACTGAGACATCTGGGGGACTCTTGGAATGGTGGTACGACCATGGAGTTCCTCTCGCCTTTCCTGTTGAGAGTGCCTCCTCTTGAGATGCGACGGGAATGCCGGGAATTCTTTCCCGTTGAAAGCAGGGAAAGGATCCCTCATCTCGAGCTACGAGGGGGAAACTGGGCTCCTCTGGATGTGGGCGGGACCATCGTGCTTCCTCTCGAGTGGAGACGGGTATGGCAGTGAACTTCTTGAGTTGCAGCAAGGGTGTGAAAGACCCTTTCGAAGTTCCAGAGGTGAGGTGTCATTAGTCTCCAGACGCCTCATCGGAAATAGGCCTCATCTCGCCTGGAAGGGAGAACTTCCTGGATTTACTCGAGTTGCGGCAGGTGTTCTCGAGTTACGACGGGGACCTCAGGGACCCGCCCTGGTGGCCTCAGGAGAGGCCAGTCCCCATGCGAGTTGCTAGGGGGCCTCTCGGGATTCCTCTCCCGTCGATACCGGGGCCAAAAACCTTGTGTGGAGTCAGGGCCGGAACCGAGGATTCCTCTCAGGGGCTGACATGGATCTTTGGGTACTTCTGGAGTCTCCCCAGGGGAGTCAGGCCTCGTCTAGAGTGGGGACAGGTACGTGCGCTTTCCTTCCAGGCTGTAGCAGCAATGTCACTCTTCCCGTGGCCTGGATCAAAGGATCTGTGGTTTTCCCACGAGGCTTTCCCTCGAGGCTTTCCCACAGGTCTGTCCAACGTTCCACCGTGGTGTGAGTCGATCCTCAGCGTGAAAGATGAGCCAGTGCAGGGCAAAGAGGTTCCTCTGGAATGGACTGAGACATCTGGGGGACTCTTGGAATGGTGGTACCACCATGGAGTTCCTCTCGCCTTTCCTGTTGAGAGTGCCTCCTCTTGAGATGCGACGGGAACGCCGGGAATTCTTTCCCGTTGAAAGCAGGGAAAGGATCCCTCATCTCGAGCTACGAGGGGGAAACGGGGCTCCTCTGGATGTGGGCGGGACCATCGTGCTTCCTCTCGAGTGGAGACGGGTATGGCGGTGAACTTCTTGAGTTGCAGCAAGGGTGTGAAAGACCCTTTCGAAGTTCCAGAGGTTAGGGGTCATTAGTCTCCAAACGACTCATCGGAAATAGGATTCTTCTCGCCTGGAATGGAGAACTTCCTGGATTTTCTCGATTTGGGACAGGTGTTCTCGAGTTACGACGGGGACCTCAGGGACCCGCCCTGGTGGCCTCAGGAGAGGCCAGTCCCCATGCGAATTTCTAGGGGGCCTCTCGGGATTCCTCTCCCGTCGATACCGGGGCCAAAAACCTTGTGTGGAGTCAGGGCCGGAACCGAGGATTCCTCTCAGGGGCTGACATGGATCTTTGGGTACTTTTGGAGTCTCCCCAGGGGAGTCAGGCCTCATCTCGAGTGGGGGCATGCACGTGCGCTTTCCTTTCAGGCTATAGCAGCAATGTCATGCTTCCCGTCGCCTGGATCAAAGGATCTGTGGTTTTCCCTCGAGGCTTTCCCTCGAGGCTTTCCCACAGGGCTGTCCCACGTGCCACCGTGGTGTGAGTCGATCCTCGGCGTGAAAAATGAGCCAGTGCAGGGCAATGAGTTTGCTCTGGAATGGACTGAGACATCTGGGGGACTCTTGGAATGGTGGTACGACCATGGAGTTCCTCTCGCCTTTCCTGTTGAGAGTGCCTCCTCTTGAGATGCGACGGGAACGCCGGGAATTCTTTCCCGTTGAAAGCAGGGAAAGGATCCCTCATCTCGAGCTACGAGGGTGAAACGGGGCTCCTCTGGATGTGGGCGGGACCATCGTGCTTCCTCTCGAGTGGAGACGGGTATGGCGGTGAACTTCTTGAGTTGCAGCAAGGGTGTGAAAGACCCTTTCGAAGTTCCAGAGGTTAGGTGTCATTAGTCTCCAGACGCCTCATCGGAAATAGGCCTCATCTCGCCTGGAAGGGAGAACTTCCTGGATTTTCTCGAGTTGCGGCAGGTGTTCTCGAGTTACGACGGGGACCTCAGGGACCCGCCCTGGTGGCCTCAGGAGAGGCCAGTCCCCATGCGAGTTGCTAGGGGGCCTCTCGGGATTCCTCTCCCGTCGATACCGGGGCCAAAAACCTTGTGTGGAGTCAGGGCCGGAATCGAGGATTCCTCTCAGGGGCTGACATGGATCTTTGGGTACTTTTGGAGTCTCCCCAGGGGAGTCAGGCCTCGTCTCGAGTGGGGGAATGCACTTGCGCTTTCCTTCCAGGCTGTAGCAGGAATGTCACGCTTCCCGTCGCGTGGATCAAAGGATCTGTGGTTTTCCCTCGAGGCTTTCCCTCGAGGCTTTCCCACAGGGCTGTCCCACGTGCCACCGTGGTGTGAGTCGATCCTCGGCGTGAAAGATGAGCCAGTGCAGGGCAAAGAGGTTCCTCTGGAATGGACTGAGACATCTGGGGGACTCTTGGAATGGTGGTACGACCATGGAGTTCCTCTCGCCTTTCCTGTTGAGAGTGCCTCCTCTTGAGATGCGACGGGAACGCCGGGAATTCTTTCCCGTTGAAAGCAGGGAAAGGATCCCTCATCTCGAGCTACGAGGGGGAAAAGGGCCTCCTCTGGATGTGGGCGGGACCATCGTGCTTCCTCTCGAGTGGAGACGGGTATGGCAGAGAACTTCTTGAGTTGCAGCAAGGGAGTGAAAGACCCTTTCGAAGTTCCAGAGGTTAGGTGTCATTAGTCTCCAGACGCCTCATCGGAAATAGGCCTCATCTCGCCTGGAAGGGAGAACTTCCTGAATTTTCTCGAGTTGCGACAGGTCTTCTCGAGTTATGACGGGGACCTCAAGGACCAGCCCTGGTGGCCTCAGGAGAGGCCAATCCCCATGCGAGTTGCTAGGGGGACTCTGGGATTCCTTTCCCGTCGATACCGGGTCCAAAAACCTTGTGTGGAGTCAGGGCCGCAACCGAGGATTCCTCTCAGGGGCTGACATGGATCTTTGGGTACTTCTGGAGTCTCCCCAGGGGAGTCAGGCCTCGTCTCGAGTGGGGACAGGTACGTGCGCTTTCCTTCCAGGCTGTAGCAGCAATGTCACGCTTCCCGTGGCGTGGATCAAAGGATCTGTGGTTTTCCCACGAGGCTTTCCCTCGAGGCTTTCCCACAGGTCTGTCCCACGTGCCACCGTGGTGTGACTTGATACTCGGCGTGAAAGATGAGCCAGTGCAGGGCAAAGAGGTTCCTCTGGAATGGACTGAGACATCTGGGGGACTCTTGGAATGGTGGTACCACCATGGAGTTCCTATCGCCTTTCCTGTTGAGAGTGCCTCCTCTTTAGATGCGACGGGAACGCCGGGAATTCTTTCCCGTTGAAAGCAGGGAAAGGATCCCTCATCTCGAGCTACGAGGGGGAAACGGGGCTCCTCTGGATGTGGGCGGGACCATCGTGCTTCCTCGCGAGTGGCGACGGGTATGGCGGTGAACTTCTTGAGTTGCAGCAAGGGTGTGAAAGACCCTTTCGAAGTTCCAGAGGTTAGGTGTCGTTAGTCTCCAGACGCCTCATCGGAAATAGGCCTCATCTCGCCTGGAAGGGAGAACTTCCTGGATTTTCTCGAGTTGTGGCAGGTGTTCTCGAGTTACGACGGGGACATCAGGGACCCGCCCTGGTGGCCTCAGGAACGGCCAGTCCCCATGGGAGTTGCTAGGGGGCCTCTCGGGATTCCTCTCCTGTCGATACCGGGGCCAGAAACCTTGTGTGGAGTCAGGGCCGGAATCGAGGATTCCTCTCAGGGGCTGACATGGATCTTTGGGTACTTCTGGAGTCTCCCCAGGGCCGTCAGGCCTCGTCTCGAGTTGGGGCATGCACGTGCGCTTTCCTTCCAGGCTGTAGCAGCAATGTCACGCTTCCCGTGGCCTGGATCAAAGGATCTGTGGTTTTCCCTCGAGGCTTTCCCTCGAGGCTTTCACACAGGGCTGTCCCACGTGCCACCGTGGTGTGAGTCGATCGTCGGCGTGAAAGATGAGCCAGTGCAGGGCAAAGAGGTTCCTCTGAAATGGACTGAGACATCTGGGGGACTCGTGGAATGGTGGTACGACCATGGAGTTCCTCTCGCCTTTCCTGTTGAGAGTGCCTCCTCTTGAGATGCGACGGGAATGCCGGGAATTCTTTCCCGTTGAACGCAGGGAAAGGATCCCTCATCTCGAGCTACGAGGGGGAAACGGGGCTCCTCTGGATTTGGGCGGGACCATCGTGCTTCCTCGCGAGTGGAGACGGGTATGGCGATGAACTTCTTGAGTCGCAGCAAGGGTGTGAAAGACCCTTTCGAAGTTCCAGAGTTTAGGTGTCATTAGTCTCCAAACGCCTCATCGGAAATAGGATTCTTCTCGCCTGGAAGGGAGAACTTCCTGGATTTTCTCGAGTTGCACAGGTGTTCTCGAGTTACGACGGAGACCTCAGGGACCCGCCCTGGTGGCCTCAGGAGAGGCCAGTCCCCATGCGAGTTGCTAGGGGGCCTCTCGGGATTCCTCTCCCGTCGATACCGGGGCCAAAAACCTTGTGTGGAGTCAGGGCCGGAACCGAGGATTCCTCTCAGGGGCTGACATGGATCTTTGGGTACTTCTGGAGTCTCCCCAGGGGAGTCAGGCCTCGTCTCGTGTGGGGGCATGCACGTGCGCTTTCCTTCCAGGCTGTAGCAGCAATGTCACGCTTCCCGTCGCGTGGATCAAAGAATCTGTGGTTTTCCCTCGAGGCTTTGCCTCGAGGCTTTCCCACAGGGCTGTCCCACGTGCCACCGTGGTGTGAGTCGATCCTCGGCGTGAAAGATGAGCCAGTGCAGGGCAAAGAGGTTCCTCTGGAATGGACTGAGACATCTGGGGGACTCTTGGAATGGTGGTACGACCATGGAGTTCCTCTCGCCTTTCCTGTTGAGAGTGCCTCCTCTTGAGATGCGACGGGAATGCCGGGAATACTTTCCCGTTGAAAGCAGGGAAAGGATCCCTCATCTCGAGCTACGAGGGGGAAACGGGGCTCCTCTGGATGTGGGCGGGACCATCGTGCTTCCTCTCGAGTGGAGACGGGTATGGCGGTGAACTTCTTGAGTTGCAGCAAGGGTGTGAAAGACCCTTTCGACGTTCCAGAGGTTAGGTGTCATTAGTCTCCAGACGCCTCATCGGAAATAGGCCTCATCTCGCCTGGAAGGGAGAACTTCCTGGATTTTCTCGAGTTGCGGCAGGTGTTCTCGAGTTACGACGGAGACCTCAGGGACCCGCCCTGGTGGCCTCAGGAGAGGCCAGTCCCCATGCGAGTTCTTAGGGGGCCTCTCGGGATTCCTCTCCCATCGATACCGGGGCCAAAAACCTTGTGTGGAGTCACGGCCGGAACCGAGGATTCCTCTCAGGGGCTGACATGGATCTTTGGGTACTTCTGGAGTCTCCCCAGGGGAGTCAGGCCCCGTCTCGAGTGGGGGCATGCACGTTCGCTTTCCTTCCAGGCTGTAGCAGCAATGTCACGCTTCCCGTGGCGTGGATCAAAGGATCTGTGGTTTTCCCTCGAGGCTTTCCCTCGAGGCTTTCACACAGGGCTGTCCCACGTGCCACCGTGGTGTGAGTCGATCGTCGGCGTGAAAGATGAGCCAGTGCAGGGCAAAGAGGTTCCTCTGGAATGGACTGATACATCTGGGGGACTCGTGGAATGGTGGTACGACCATGGAGTTCCTCTCGCCTTTCCTGTTGAGAGTGCCTCCTCTTGAGATGCGACGGGAATGCCGGGAATTCTTTCCCGTTGAAAGCAGGGAAAGGATCCCTCATCTCGAGCTACGAGGGGGAAACGGGGCTCCTCTGGATGTGGGCGGGACCATCGTGCTTCCTCTCGAGTGGACACGGGTATGGCGGTGAACTTCTTGAGTTGCAGCAAGGGTGTGAAAGACCCTTTCGAAGTTCCAGAGGTTAGGTGTCGTTAGTCTCCAGACGCCTCATCGGAAATAGGCCTCATCTCGCCTGGAAGGGAGAACTTCCTGGATTTTCTCGAGTTGCGGCAGGTGTTCTCGAGTTACGACGGGGACCTCAGGGACCCGCCCTGGTGGCCTCAGGAGAGGCCAGTCCCCATGCGAGTTGCTAGGGGGCCTCTCGGGATTCCTCTCCCGTCGATACCGGGGCCAAAAACCTTGTGTGGAGTCAGGGCCGGAACCGAGGATTCCTCTCAGGGGCTGACATGGATCTTTGGGTACTTCTAGAGTCTCCCCAGGGGAGTCAGGCCTCGTCTCGAGTGGGGGCATGCACGTACGCTTTCCTTTCAGGCTGTAGCAGCAATGTCACGCTTCCCGTCGCGTGGATCAAATGATCTGTGGTTTTCCCTCGAGGCTTTCCCTCGAGGCTTTCCCACAGGGCTGTCCCACGTGCCACCGTGGTGTGAGTCGATCCTCGGCGTGAAAGATGAGCCAGTGCAGGGCAAAGGGGTTCCTCTGGAATGGACTGAGACATCTGGGGGACTCTTGGAATGGTGGTACGACCATGGAGTTCCTCTCGCCTTTCCTGTTGAGAGTTCCTCCTCTTGAGATGCGACGGGAACGCCGGGAATTCTTTCCCGTTGAAAGCAGGGAAAGGATCCCTCATCTCGAGCTCCGAGGGGGAAACGGGGCTCCTCTGGATGTGGGCGGGACCATCGTGCTTCCTCCCGAGTGGACACGGGTATGGCGGTGAACTTCTTGAATTGCAGCAAGGGTGTGAAAGACCCTTTCGAAGTTCAAGAGGTTAGGTGTCATTAGTCTCCAGACGCCTCATCGGAAATAGGCCTCATCTCGCCTGGAAGGGAGAACTTCCTGGATTTTCTCGAGTTGCGGCAGGTGTTCTCGAGTTACGACGGGGACCTCAGGGACCCGCCCTGGTGGCCTCAGTAGAGGCCAGTCCCCATGCGAGTTGCTAGGGGGCCTCTCGGGATTCCTCTCCCGTCGATACCGGGGCCAAAAGACTTGTGTGGAGTCAGGGACGGAACCGAGCATTCCTCTCAGGGGTTACATGGATCTTTGGGTACTTCTGGAGTCTCCCCAGGGGAGTCAGGCCTCGTCTCGAGTGGGGGCATGCACGTGCGCTTTCCTTCCAGGCTGTAGCAGCAATGTCACGCTTCCCATCGCGAGGATTAAAGGATCTGTGGTTTTCCCTCGAGGCTTTCCCTCGAGGCTTTCCCACAGGGCTGTCCCACGTGCCAACGTGGTGTGAGTCGATCCTCGGCGTGAAAGATGAGCCAGTGCAGGGCAAAGAGGTTCCTCTGAAATGGACTGAGACATCTGGGGGACTCTTGGAATGGTGGTACGACCATGGAGTTCCTCTCGCCTTTCCTGTTGAGAGTGCCTCCTTTTGAGCTGCGACGGGAATGCCGGGAATTCTTTCCCGTTGAAAGCAGGGAAAGGATCCCTCATCTCGAGCTCCGAGGGGAAAACGTGGCTCCTCTGTATGTGGGCGGGACCATCGTGCTTTCTCTCGTGTGGAGACGGGTATGGCGGTAAACTTCTTGAGTTGCAGCAAGGGTGTGAAAGACCCTTTCGAAGTTCCAGAGGTTAGGTGTCATTAGTCTCCAGACGCCTCATCGGAAATAGGCCTCATCTCGCCTGGAAGGGAGAACTTCCTGGATTTTCTCGAGTTGCGGCAGGTGTTCTCGAGTTACGACGGGGACCTCAGGGACCCGCCCTGGTGGCCTCAGGAGAGGCCAGTCCCCATGCGAGTTGCTAGGGGGCCTCTCGGGATTCGTCTCCCGTCGATACCGGGGCCAAAAACCTTGTGTGGAGTCAGGGCCGGAACCGAGGATTCCTCTCAGGGGCTGACATGGATCTTTGGGTACTTCTGGAGTCTCCCCAGGGGAGTCAGGCCTCGTCTCGAGTGGGGGCATGCACGTGTGCCTTCCTTCCAGGCTGTAGCAGCAATGTCACGCTTCCCGTCGCGTGGATCAAAGGATCTGTGGTTTTCCCTCGAGGCTTTCCCTCGAGGCTTTCCCACAGGGCTGTCCCACGTGCCACCGTGGTGTGAGTCGATCCTCGGCGTGAAAGATGAGCCAGTGCAGGGCAAAGAGGTTCCTCTGGAATGGACTGAGACATCTGGGGGACTCTTGGAATGGTGGTACGACCATGGAGTTCCTCTCGCCTTTCCTGTTGAGAGTGCCTCCTCTTGAGATGCGACGGGAACGCCAGGAATTCTTTCCCGTTGAAAGCAGGGAAAGGATCCCTCATCTTGAGCTACGAGGGGGAAACGGGGCTCCTCTGGATGTGGTCGGGACCATCGTGCTTCCTCTCGAGTGGAGACGGGTATGGCGGTGAACTTCTTGAGTTGCAGCAAGGGTGTGAAAGACCCTTTCGAAGTTCCAAAGGTTAGGTGTCATTAGTCTCCAGACGCCTCATCGGAAATAGGCCTCATCTCGCCTGGAAGGGAGAACTTCCCGGATTTTCTCGAGGTGTGCCCGGTGTTCTCGAGTTACGACGGGGACCTCAGGGACCCGCCCTGGTGGCCTCAGGAGAGGCCAGTCCCCATGCGAGGTGCTAGGGGGCCTCTCGGGATTCCTCTCCCGTCGATACCGGGGCCAAAAACCTTGTGTGCATTCAGGGCCGGAACCGAGGATTCCTCTCAGGGGCTGACATGGATCTTTGGGTACTTCTGGAGTCTCCCCAGGGGAGTCAGGCCTCGTCTCGAGTGGGGGCATGCACGTGCACTTTCCTTCCAGGCTGTAGCAGCAATGTCACGCTTCCTGTCGCGTGGATCAAAGGATCTGTGGTTTTCCCTCGAGGCTTTCCCTCGAGGCTTTTCCACAGGGCTGTCCCACGTGCCACCGTGGTGTGAGTCGATCCTCGGCGTGAAAGATGAGCCAGTGCAGGGCAAAGAGTTTCCTCTGGAATGGACTGAGACATCTGGGGGACTCCTGGAATGGTGGTACGACCATGGAGGTCCTCTCGCCTTTCCTGTTGAGAGTGCCTCCTCTTGAGATGCGACGGGAACGCCGGGAATTCTTTCCCGTCTAAAGCAGGGAAAGGTTCCCTCATCTCGAGATACGAGGGGGAAACGGGGCTCCTCTGGATGTGGGCGGGACCATCGTGCTTCCTCTCGAGTGGAGACGGGTATGGCGGTGAACTTCTTGAGTTGCAGCAAGGGTGTGAAAGACCCTTTCGAATTTCCAGAGGTTAGGTGTCATTAGTCTCCAGACGCCTCATCGGAAATAGGCCTCATCTCGCCTGAAAGGGAGAACTTCCTGGATTTTCTCGAGTTGCGGCAGGTGTTCTCGAGTTACGACGGGGACCTCAGGGACCCGCCCTGGTGCCCTCAGGAGAGGCCAGTCCCCATGCGAGGTGCTAGGGGGCCTCTCGGGATTCCTCTCCCGTCGATACCGGGGCCAAAAACCTTGTGTGGAGTCAGGGCCGGAACCGAGGATTCCTCTCAGGGGCTGACATGGATCTTTGGGTACTTCTAGAGTCTCCCCAGGGGAGTCAGGCCTCGTCTCGAGTGGGGGCATGCACGTACGCTTTCCTTTCAGGCTGTAGCAGCAATGTCACGCTTCCCGTCGCGTGGATCAAATGATCTGTGGTTTTCCCTCGAGGCTTTCCCTCGAGGCTTTCCCACAGGGCTGTCCCACGTGCCACCGTGGTGTGAGTCGATCCTCGGCGTGAAAGATGAGCCAGTGCAGGGCAAAGGGGTTCCTCTGGAATGGACTGAGACATCTGGGGGACTCTTGGAATGGTGGTACGACCATGGAGTTCCTCTCGCCTTTCCTGTTGAGAGTTCCTCCTCTTGAGATGCGACGGGAACGCCGGGAATTCTTTCCCGTTGAAAGCAGGGAAAGGATCCCTCATCTCGAGCTCCGAGGGGGAAACGGGGCTCCTCTGGATGTGGGCGGGACCATCGTGCTTCCTCCCGAGTGGACACGGGTATGGCGGTGAACTTCTTGAATTGCAGCAAGGGTGTGAAAGACCCTTTCGAAGTTCAAGAGGTTAGGTGTCATTAGTCTCCAGACGCCTCATCGGAAATAGGCCTCATCTCGCCTGGAAGGGAGAACTTCCTGGATTTTCTCGAGTTGCGGCAGGTGTTCTCGAGTTACGACGGGGACCTCAGGGACCCGCCCTGGTGGCCTCAGTAGAGGCCAGTCCCCATGCGAGTTGCTAGGGGGCCTCTCGGGATTCCTCTCCCGTCGATACCAGGG
Organism: Capricornis sumatraensis; assembly: GCF_032405125.1. Classification (NCBI taxonomy): domain Eukaryota; kingdom Metazoa; phylum Chordata; class Mammalia; order Artiodactyla; family Bovidae; genus Capricornis; species Capricornis sumatraensis. Next base: position 1,621,426 of record NW_027184625.1, read on the forward strand.
CCAAAAGACTTGTGTGGAGTCAGGGACGGAACCGAGCATTCCTCTCAGGGGTTACATGGATCTTTGGGTACTTCTGGAGTCTCCCCAGGGGAGTCAGGCCTCGTCTCGAGTGGGGGCATGCACGTGCGCTTTCCTTCCAGGCTGTAGCAGCAATGTCACGCTTCCCATCGCGAGGATTAAAGGATCTGTGGTTTTCCCTCGAGGCTTTCCCTCGAGGCTTTCCCACAGGGCTGTCCCACGTGCCACCGTGGTGTGAGTCGATCCTCGGCGTGAAAGATGAGCCAGTGCAGGGCAAAGAGGTTCCTCTGAAATGGACTGAGACATCTGGGGGACTCTTGGAATGGTGGTACGACCATGGAGTTCCTCTCGCCTTTCCTGTTGAGAGTGCCTCCTTTTGAGCTGCGACGGGAATGCCGGGAATTCTTTCCCGTTGAAAGCAGGGAAAGGATCCCTCATCTCGAGCTCCGAGGGGAAAACGTGGCTCCTCTGTATGTGGGCGGGACCATCGTGCTTTCTCTCGTGTGGAGACGGGTATGGCGGTAAACTTCATGAGTTGCAGCAAGGGTGTGAAAGACCCTTTCGAAGTTCCAGAGGTTAGGTGTCATTAGTCTCCAGACGCCTCATCGGAAATAGGCCTCATCTCGCCTGGAAGGGAGAACTTCCTGGATTTTCTCGAGTTGCGGCAGGTGTTCTCGAGTTACGACGGGGACCTCAGGGACCCGCCCTGGTGGCCTCAGGAGAGGCCAGTCCCCATGCGAGTTGCTAGGGGGCCTCTCGGGATTCGTCTCCCGTCGATACCGGGGCCAAAAACCTTGTGTGGAGTCAGGGCCGGAACCGAGGATTCCTCTCAGGGGCTGACATGGATCTTTGGGTACTTCTGGAGTCTCCCCAGGGGAGTCAGGCCTCGTCTCGAGTGGGGGCATGCACGTGTGCCTTCCTTCCAGGCTGTAGCAGCAATGTCACGCTTCCCGTCGCGTGGATCAAAGGATCTGTGGTTTTCCCTCGAGGCTTTCCCTCGAGGCTTTCCCACAGGGCTGTCCCACGTGCCACCGTGGTGTGAGTCGATCCTCGGCTTGAAAGATGAGCCAGTGCAGGGCAAAGAGGTTCCTCTGGAATGGACTGAGACATCTGGGGGACTCTTGGAATGGTGGTACGACCATGGAGTTCCTCTCGCCTTTCCTGTTGAGAGTGCCTCCTCTTGAGATGCGACGGGAACGCCGGGAATTCTTTCCCGTTGAAAGCAGGGAAAGGATCCCTCATCTTGAGCTACGAGGGGGAAACGGGGCTCCTCTGGATCTGGGCGGGACCATCGTGCTTCCTCTCGAGTGGAGACGGGTATGGCGGTGAACTTCTTGAGTTGCAGCAAGGGTGTGAAAGACCCTTTCGAAGTTCCAGAGGTTAGGTGTCATTAGTCTCCAGACGCCTCATCGGAAATAGGCCTCATCTCGCCTGGAAGGGAGAACTTCCCGGATTTTCTCGAGGTGTGCCCGGTGTTCTCGAGTTACGACGGGGACCTCAGGGACCCGCCCTGGTGGCCTCAGGAGAGACCAGTCCCCATGCGAGGTGCTAGGGGGCCTCTCGGGATTCCTCTCCCGTCGATACCGGGGCCAAAAACCTTGTGTGCAGTCAGGGCCGGAACCGAGGATTCCTCTCAGGGGCTGACATGGATCTTTGGGTACTTCTGGAGTCTCCCCAGGGGAGTCAGGCCTCGTCTCGAGTGGGGGCATGCACGTGCGCTTTCCTTCCAGGCTGTAGCAGCAATGTCACGCTTCCTGTCGCGTGGATCAAAGGATCTGTGGTTTTCCCTCGAGGCTTTCCCTCGAGGCTTTTCCACAGGGCTGTCCCACGTGCCACCGTGGTGTGAGTCGATCCTCGGCGTGAAAGATGAGCCAGTGCAGGGCAAAGAGTTTCCTCTGGAATGGACTGAGACATCTGGGGGACTCCTGGAATGGTGGTACGACCATGGAGGTCCTCTCGCCTTTCCTGTTGAGAGTGCCTCCTCTTGAGATGCGACGGGAACGCCGGGAATTCTTTCCCGTCTAAAGCAGGGAAAGGTTCCCTCATCTCGAGATACGAGGGGGAAACGGGGCTCCTCTGGATGTGGGCGGGACCATCGTGCTTCCTCTCGAGTGGAGACGGGTATGGCGGTGAACTTCTTGAGTTGCAGCAAGGGTGTGAAAGACCCTTTCGAATTTCCAGAGGTTAGGTGTCATTAGTCTCCAGACGCCTCATCGGAAATAGGCCTCATCTCGCCTGAAAGGGAGAACTTCCTGGATTTTCTCGAGTTGCGGCAGGTGTTCTCGAGTTACGACGGGGACCTCAGGGACCCGCCCTGGTGCCCTCAGGAGAGGCCAGTCCCCATGCGAGGTGCTAGGGGGCCTCTCGGGATTCCTCTCCCGTCGATACCGGGGCCAAAAACCTTGTGTGGAGTCAGGGCCGGAACCGAGGATTCCTCTCAGGGGCTGACATGGATCTTTGGGTACTTCTGGAGTCTCCCCAGGGGAGTTAGGCCTCTTCTCGAGTGGGGGCATGCACGTGCGCTTTCCTTCCCGGCTGTAGCAGCAATGTCACGCTTCCCGTCGCATGGATCAAAGGATCTGTGGTTTTCCATCGAGGCTTTCCCACAGGGCTGTTCCACGTGCCACCGTGGTGTGAGTCGATCCTCGGCGTGAAAGATGAGCCAGTGCAGGGCAAAGAGGTTGCTCTGGAATGGTCGGAGACATCTGGGGACTCTTGGAATGGTGGTAGGACCATGGAGTTCCTCTCGCCTTTCCTGTTGAGAGTGCCTCCTCTTGAGATGCGACGGGAACGCCGGGAATTCTTCCCCGTTGAAAGCAGGGAAAGGATCCATCATCTCGAGCTCCGAGGGGGAAACGGGGCTCCTTTGGATGTGGGCGGGACCATCATGCTTCCTCTCGAGTGGAGACGGGTATGGCGGTGAACTTCTTGAGTTGCAGCAAGGGTGTGAAAGACCCTTTCGAAGTTCCAGAGGTTAGGTGTCATTAGTCTCCAGACGCCTCATAGGAAATAGGCCTCATCTCGCCTGGAAGGGAGAACTTCCTGGATTTTCTCGAGTTGCGGCAGGTGTTCTCGAGTTACGACGGGGACCTCAGGAACCCGCCCTGGTGGCCTCAGGAGAGGCCAGTCCCTATGCGAGGTGCTAGGGTGCCTCTCGGGATTCCTCTCCCGTCGATACCGGGGCCAAAAACCTTGTATGGAGTCAGGGCCGGAACCGAGGATTCCTCTCAGGGGCTGACATGGATCTTTGGGTACTTCTGGAGTCTCCCCAGGGGAGTCAGGCCTCGTCTCGAGTGGGGGCATGCACGTGCACTTTCCTTCCAGGCTGTAGCAGCAATGTCACGCTTCCCGTCGCGTGGATCAAAGGATCTGTGGATTTCCCTCGAGGCTTTCCCACAGGGCTGTCCCACGTGCCACCGTGGTGTGAGTCGATCCTCGGCGTGAAAGATGAGCCAGTGCAGGACAAAGAGGTTCCTCTGGAATGGACTGAGATATCTGGGGGACTCTTGGAATGGTGGTACGACCATGGAGTTCCTCTCGCCTTTCCTGTTGAGAGTGCCTCCTCTTGAGATGCGACGGGAACGCCGGGAACTCTTTCCCTTTGAAACCAGGGAAAGGATCCCTCATCTCGAGCTACGAGGGGAAAACGGGGCTCCTCTGGATGTGGGCGGGACCATCGTGCTTCCTCTCGAGTGGAGACGGGTATGGCGGTGAACTTCTTGAGTTGCAGCAAGGGTGTGAAAGACCCTTTCGAAGTTCCAGAGGTTAGGTGTCATTAGTCTCCAGACGCCTCATCAGAAATAGGCCTCATCTCGCCTGGAAGGGAGAACTTCCTGGATTTTCTCGAGTTGCGGCAGGTGTTCTCGAGTTACGACGGGGACCTCAGGGACCCGCCCTGGTGGCCTCAGGAGAGGCCAGCCCCTATGCGAGTTGCTAGGGGGCCTCTCGGGATTCCTCTCCCGTCGATACCGAGGCCAACAACGTTGTGTGGAGTCAGGGCCGTAACCGAGGATTCCTCTCATGGGCTGACATGGATCTTTGGGTACGTCTGGAGACTCCCCAGTGGAGTCAGGCCTCGTCTCGAGTGGGGGCATGCACGTGCGCTTTCCTTCCAGGCTGTAGCAGCAATGTCACGCTTCCCGTCGCGTGGATCATAGGATCTGTGGTTTTCCCTCGAGGCTTTCCCTCGAGGCTTTCCCACAGGGCTGTCCCACGTGCCACCGTGGTGTGAGTCGATCCTCGGCGTGAAAGATGAGCCAGTGCAGGGCAAAGAGCTTCCTCTGGAATGGACTGAGACATCTGGGGGACTCTTGGAATGGTGGTACGACCATGCAGTTCCTCTCGCCTTTCCTGTTGAGAGTGCCTCCTCTTGAGATGCGACGGGAACTCCGGGAATTCTTTCCCGTTGAAAGCAGGCAAAGGATCCCTCATCTCGAGCTACGAGGGGGAAACGGGGCTCCTCTGGATGTGAGCGGGACCATCGTGCTTCCTCTCGAGTGGAGACGGGTATGGCGGTGAACTTCTTGAGTTGCAGCAAGGGTGTGAAAGACCCTTTCGAAGTTCCAGAGGTTAGGTGTCATTAGTCTCCAGACGCCTCATCGGAAATAGGCCTCATCTCGCCTGGAAGGGAGAACTTCCTGGATTTTCTCGAGTTGCGGCAGGTGTTCTCGAGTTACGACGGGGACCTCAGGGACCCGCCCTGGTGGCCTCAGGAGTGGCCAGTCACCATGCGAGTTGCTAGGGGGCCTCTCGGGATTCCTCTCCCGTCGATAAAGGGGCCAAAAACCTTGTGTGGAGTCAGGGCCAGAACCGAGGATTCCTCTCAGGGGCTGATATGGATCTTTGGGTACTTCTGGAGTCTCGCCAGGGGAGACAGGCCTCGTCTCGTGAGGGGGCATGCACGTGCACTTTCCTTCCAGGCTGTAGCAGCAATGTCACGCTTCCCGTCGCGTGGATCAAAGGATCTGTGGTTTTCCCTCGAGGCTTTCCCTCGAGGCTTTCCCACAGGGCTGTCCCACGTGCCACCGTGGTGTGAGTCGATCCTCGGCGTGAAAGATGAGCCAGTGCAGGGCAAAGAGCTTCCTCTGGAATGGACTGAGACATCTGGGGGACTCTTGGAATGGTGGTACGACCATGGAGTTCCTCTCGCCTTTCCTGTTGAGAGTGCCTCCTCTTGAGATGCGACGGGAACGCCGGGAATTCTTTCCCGTTGAAAGCAGGCAAAGGATCCCTCATCTCGAGCTACGAGGGTGAAACGGGGCTCCTCTGGATGTGGGCGGGACCATCGTGCTTCCTCTCGAGTGGAGACGGGTATGGAAGTGAACTTCTTGAGTTGCAGCAAGGGTGTGAAAGACCCTTTCGAAGTTCCAGAGGTTAGGTGTCATTAGTCTCCAGAGGCCTCATCGGAAATAGGCCTCATCTCCCCTGGAAGGGAGAACTTCCTGGATTTTCTCGAGATGCGGCAGGTGTTCTCGAGTTACGACGGGGACCTCAGGGACCCGCCCTGGTGGCCTCAGGAGAGGCCAGTCCACATGCGAGTTGCTAGGGGGCCTCGCGGGATTCCTCTCCCGTCGATACCGGGGCCAAAAACCTTGTGTGGAGTCAGGGCCGGAAACGAGGATTCCTCTCAGGGGCTGACATGGATCTTTGGGTACTTCTGGAGTCTCCGCAGGGGAGTCAGGCCTCGTCTCGAGTGGGGGCATGCACGTGCGTTTTCTTTCCAGGCTGTAGCAGCAATCACACGCTTCCCGTCGCGTGGATCAAAGGATCTGTGGTTTTCCCTCGAGGCTTTCCCACAGGGCTGTCCCACGTTCCACCGTGGTGTGAGTCGATCCTCGGCGTGAAAGTTGAGCCAGTGCAGGGCAAAGAGGTTCCTCTGGAATGGACTGAGACATCTGGGGGACTCTTGGAATGGTGGTACGACCATGGAGTTCCTCTCGCCTTTCCTGTTGAGAGTGCCTCCTCTTGAGATGCGACGGGAACGCCGGGAATTCGTTCCCGTTGAAAGCAGGGAAAGGATCCCTCATCTCGAGCTACGAGGGGGAAACGGGGCTCCTCTGGATGTGGGCGGGACCATCGTGCTTCCTCTCTAGTGGAGACGGGTATTGCCGGGGTCCAGCCCCGGTGGATCCAGGGAATTCGAAGGGTGGACGGCGTTGGCGTGGAAAGACTTGTTTATTTATTAATATAAGATTAGATTAAGAAACTGTAGTGCAGTAGGAAGATTAAGTGGAGAAAGAGGGCTGAATAGCTTGGTTTACGCGGAAGACCAATAAAATTCCAGACAAGGAATTTGCACCATCTACGTTGGGCCACCGGTGCCCGCTTGAATATCTAAGGGTGCCTCGCCTTAAGCTCCCTTTCTCGCGGATCTTAATAACCAGGGCAAATAAGTAGACCTGGCGAGCCTCCGCGCCCCAGATGGAAATTCAGCCTGAAATTAAAGTAAAGAGCAGAGGGAAGAAAAGGGAGAGAAAAAGAGAGAGAGAGAGAGACACGGGGGGAGCCAGATTCCCAAGACACCAGGCCGAGACTAGTCCGAGAAACTGGTCTGAGAATCTGGTCCCGTCCTTTATTGTTCAGAAGGCCTTTTATACTTTTGATAAAACATGGAGATCAATGGGTAACACAAAGTTATGCAGCGTTAGCAGTCCAGACTCTTATCAAAACCAGGCTTTTCTCTCTGCATACCTAATTGTATACACAAGTCTTAGGTAATTTACATCATCTTCCAACCAAAAGGGCCAATTAACATTTTACAGCCTTTTTTCTGATAAGGGTTTGTCAACCACAAGACTTATTTGTGTTGATCTTCCCAAGGTCTGGTGCCACTCTCGGAAAGCACTAAAGAAAGTTACATTCTTAGACAGCAAGGATACAGCAACTTATAACAAGTAGAGGGAGTGCAGTGATTTATAGCAAAAGAGAAGCAATTAACTCAAAAGTCTAGTGTTGCTAACATCAAAACTACTATGTATCTTTTTCTACATCCTGCTTACATTAACATCCTTCCAGGTGCCTAAAAGATAAAGAATAAGGAGGTCTGGCAGCAATCCTTGAGTCAACAGTGAAAACCCTCTACCAATATAATTTTTAACTCTTTAGAAAAGGCTCTGTATCTTTAAGATGCTTTTAAGCTTTGTGCCTCCCGCGGTTGGGGGGCTGTAAGCAATTCACAAGCTGTAAGCTTTGTGCCTCTCGCGGTTGGGGGGCTGTAAGCAATTCACAAGCTGTAAGAGGTCTGGGGAACCTGTTAGGCAGACTAGAGAGCTATCAGAGGGGTTTAACTGAAACATCCCTTTCAAATGCAGAAGACTAAAACCCTGAATTGACTTTTTTCCAGAGAATATCAGAAAAGTGGAAAAGCAGAGCACAAAAGCCGGCAGATGTTTGCTGGGGTACATGCTTAGGAATATCCAGAGGGGTCCCTGAAGTCTGAGCACGCCTTGCGTATGTCAGCTTCCTTCCTCATGACCTTGTCACGGGCGGGATTCCTCACACTGGCTTCCGGCAACTCCCCCTTCTTTATTAGTTTTTTAAAAAAATTAGGTGCAGTTCAGTCGCGAGATTCCGAATGCTCTGCCGAAGAGTCCTGACAACACAAGGAAGCACGATTACAAGGAGCAGGATTATGGCACCCACAGCAGCATAGCTAGAGACAGTAGTCAGAAGAGTTTTTCCAGAAATGAAGTCAGAGAAGGTGTGGAAAAAGTCATTGGCTTCTCCTGCGGCGGTAAAATCTAATCGGGAGTGTTCCAAGGTCTGAATCTGATTATGAAGTTTCCCTAAATCTAAACTAATATCTGAGCTGTTCCAGACACCTAAAATATGATTTTTGACCCTCTCCCATTTAAAATCTGTCTCATTTACTTTCAGGGATGTAACACATATCCACCGGTAATCGGCATGACATGAAAGAGCCAATTTCATTTTCAGACTCTGTAATTCATTCCCAATATGCATTACTGCTTCTTCTAAGGCATCAATCCTTATTTCTAGCTTCCTATCTATAATTTCCTGGGTTGCCAGCGTTAGAGAAACATTTTTGGATACGGTGTCAACATATTGGGCAGTATACACTTGTTGAGACAATGATAATGCCGCCACAGTAACAGAAGTAATTGCGGTTATCAAAGCTGATATTCCCAAAACAAGTAAGCCCACAAACCGTCGTGTTCGCATTAAATCTTGTAGCTGTTGCAGTACAGCTAGGCCATGGTTATCATACCAATACGTGGCTACAGTTACAGGTACCATGAGATAGGGCGGACGTTTTAAAACCATGAAAGAGCAAACTTTATATTGAGGAGTTAAACAGGATGAAAGCATACATTGTTCACAAGACACTACATGGGGTCCACCTGTATAATTCAATTGTATGTTAAGTCTTTCAGAATCATTAGTGAAAAGAAAAACATAAGGAGAGGGTAGACAAGCTAAAATAGAGTAAATAGAGGTATTTTTTGGTCGGATTAAAATAATAGGGGCGGTAGCCGCAAGGGCTCTCCAAATTTCTGGCTGCCAAAAGGTTTTACCTCTAGTTATATAAGACAGCATAGGGGGAACAAATTGGTTATGATGCCGTCTGGTGGCAACTAACGGCCAAGAAATTGAATATTCTTTCCAATTATCCAATCTATTGATAAAGTCATCGTCAGACTCAGGGTCTTGACCTGGATTTGGGTTGCTCCAGTCCTGAATCGCACAATTTCTTCCTCCCGGCATATTGTAATCTACTCTCGAATTATAAATACAAGATTTCCAAATCGGATATCCTGAATGATCATCTATAGTTTTCCAAATAACATCTGAGGGAGCAACATCATCACAATTTGGATATTCTGATGGAGTTTTGAGAGACAAAGACTTATAGGGGCCAAGGACCCCAGGCATACGGGCTCGTAATATCCAAGCAGACCGATCCCCTATAGATGCAAATTTAGAGGTTGGGGAATCTGTCATAACTGCTTTTGTGGAGGCTCCAATGCATCCTGTCTTGGTAAAGAAGTCTCCTGTAAGGCCAGGAGGAAAATTAAAGCAGACAGGAAAATCATCTGCTAGTCCTTTAAAGGTATAATTGAAATTAATAGGGTATTGGTCTTTTGTATAGGAAGTATAAGATCCTCCCAAAAGGCGAGGCTGGTCTGTACTAACTCGTATGGGGTCACTGTTCCAAGTAACAACTTGGAAAGTTGGAGGATCCGGGAGAAACGCCCAATATTTGGTTGGAATGGGAGCAGCGCTTACCTGGCAAGAGAGCAAGGCAAGCATGGCAATAAACACCTTTTCAGGAGAGACTGACGATCCCTGTAGGGTAGCTATCCCCTGTGCCTGGCGACAGAGAGCTTTAATCTGTCCCCAGGTGGGCAAGGAGGCTTGTTGGGTTGACTGAGCTGGGCGTCCTAATGGATTCCTGCGAGGCAAAAAATCAGGGGGTGCAATATCCTGTATCTGAAGTCGTGACATCTGTCCAGTGGGTGGCTCCGATCCGCGCCTATCCGGGATCTCCAATGTCAGCTGTCCTGGGGTCAGCGGCGTTTCCCGTGCTGGCGGAGGGAGCGGGGGAAGAGGGAGTTTCTTCCTTTTTAGAGATCGCGGTGGCGGGGGATTCTGGTATCCGGGGAGCTGAGACATGGCGAATTAGTCTGTCTGGAACCCAAATCGGAGCGTCCGCGTCCTGTGGAAAAACACAAGCATACCCTCGCCCATTGGTTAATAAGGGGTCAGGACCTTTCCATTGTCCGGAAAGAAGGTCCCTCCATTTTACTAATGGTTTTGCATTCAATTGCTCTGGGCACCAATGGCGAAGCATTGCAGTGTTTCCGGATGAATCAGCATTTAAGTTATTTATTACGAAAAGAGCATGTTGCAAAATCTGATGGGGGGAACTATATTTAAATTCCCCTTCTTTTAGTTTTTGAATATGGATTTTCAGTGTTTGATGTGCTCTTTCCACAATGGCTTGTCCTTGTGGGTTATAAGGGATGCCGGTGTTATGTTTAATTTGAAATCTTGTACAGAATTGCTGAAAAGATTTAGAAGTGTAAGCAGGAGCATTATCAGTTTTTAAAGCTTTTGGCAAGCCCAGATAGGAAAAGCATGTAAAAAGATGTTGTATTACATCTTTAACTGCTTCCCCTGTACGAGCAGTGGCAATAATAACATGAGAGAAGGTATCTACAGTTACATGAACAAAAGACAGTTTTCCAAATGAAGAGACATGGGTTACATCCATTTGCCAGAGTGCATTAGGTTTGAGACCGCGAGGGTTAACTCCCAGAGGCAAAGCATTCACGGTAGTAGGACAATGTGAACAAGAACGAACAATCTCTCGGGCAGATTCTCGAGGAATTTGAAACTGGTATCGTAAGGCAGTGGCATTTTGGTGATGAAGTGAGTGAGAAGCTCGAGCTTCTTCAAAAACAGAAGCCACTGAAATCCTGGTTAACGAATCTGCCAATTCATTGAGAGCATTTAAAGGGCCAGGCAGGCCGGAATGAGCCCGAATGTGGCCGATAAAGAACGCCCGATTTCTTTTCCATATTTGCTGCTGCAGTTTAGTTAACAAATGGAAGATAGCAGTTTTGTTTTCAGGCAAAACTGCAGTCTCAATGTGTGGAAACAGCCTGACCACATACTGAGAGTCAGAATAAAGGTTAAATTCTTTCTCCGCAAACATAACAAAGGCCTCAATAACAGCTGTGATTTCAGCCCTTTGAGCTGAAGTTTCTTGTGTTTCCAAAAGTTTTTGATGATCTCTTGTGACTATAGAGGCTCTACCGTTAGCCGATCCATCAGTAAAGACTACCTGAGCATCTGAAATAGGGAACTGTTTACACCGGACAGGAAAAATAACTGGATGGTTAGACATAAAATTTAGTAAAACATGCGAGGGTAAATGATGCAAAATTTGACCACAGTAATTCCCTATGGCAATCTGCCAGTCTTCATCAAACATTAAAAGAGCATCAAGCTGCTCCTTATTATATGGAATTACAATCTCTGATGGCTCTTTACCAAACAATTCAATGCTCCGCTTCCTTCCTTTTAGCATTAATGTGGCAATTAAACCAGGATAAGAAGCCACGACTTTTTTAGCTTGGGTAGGAAGATGGATCCATTCTAAAGGGCCGCGTTGCCACAGAACTCCCGTAGGCGCCGTTGGAGTAGCTAGGCAAAGGAACTGCCACGTCATCGTCAAATCAATTCTTTTTACATAGCTATTTGATAAGGCTGCTTCTACTTTGCCTAGGGCTTCTTGAGCCTCAGCTGTTAATTGTCTTTTTGAGGTTGGATCAGGATCCCCGCGTAAAGTGTTAAAAAGAGGTTTTAATTCGGCAGTGGTTAATTTTAAATATGGTCTAATCCAATTAATATCACCTAAGAGTTTTTGATAATCATTTAAAGTAATAAGATGGTCTTTTCTCAATTGCAGCGGGGTATGAGTCACCGTTTCCGAATTTATGACTCTTCCTAAGTAAGTTATGGGCGGATTGATTTGAATTTTTTCTGGGGCAATTTTTAGGCCTCTGTCTGTCAATGCCTGGGTCAGGTCCTGGAGCACAGTCTGCAGGTGAACTCTATCAGGATGAGCTATTAAAATATCATCCATATAGTGAATCATATACACGTGTTCATATTTAGCCCTAGTATCTTCTAGAGCGGCATTAACAAATTTTTGGCATAAAGTAGGGCTATTTTTCATTCCCTGAGGCAGAACCTTCCACTGAAACCGTAAATAAGGCTGTTTAAGATTTTCTGATGGCAGACTAAAGGCAAATCGCTTTTTATCCTCAGGATTTAAGGGAATAGTGAAAAAACAATCTTGTAAATCAATAACAATTATATTATATCCCTCTGGAACGGCTACTGGGGAAGGGAGCCCAGGCTGTAAGGCCCCCATGTCCTCCATGGTGGCATTAATAGCTCTCAAATCCTGTAAAAGTCGCCATTTACCAGATTTTTTCTTAATGACAAAAATAGGAGTGTTCCAGGGGCTATTGGAGGGCTCAATATGTCCCAATTCTAATTGTTCAAAGATTAATGCTTTAGCTGCCAATAATTTTTCCTTATGCAGAGGCCACTGTTCTACCCACACCGGATCTTGAGATTTCCATGTGATGGGGTCGGCAGCAAAAACAATGGCCTCAATTATAAATTTGGATATCCCAATCCAGCACGTAGCTTGCGAGGAGTTGGGCAAATTGGCTCAATTATTCCTGTCTGTTGTTTACCCAATCCTTTTGATGGATCATAGCCCATCTGCAACATCTGAGAGGTCACTTTATCATCAGGGCTAAAAAGTAACACTCCCATTTGAGATAGCACGTCCCTCCCCCACAGGGTAAGGGGGAGCGAAGGAACGACATAAGGTTGGAAAGTTCCACGGGTATCCTCAAATTGCCAATCTAAAATTTTTGCACTTTTGGCTATTGTGGGGGCTCTTCCTATCCCCACCAAGTTATTTTCAGTAGTATGTGTGGGCCAGGAGCTGGGCCAGTCTTTTCCTGAAATGCAAGAAACATCTGCTCCTGTGTCTAATAACCCCACAATAGACTTGCCATTAATCAGGATAGTCTTCATAGGACGTTTCTGAGTAATTTCTGTTATCCAAAAAACCATATCACTAGACCCAAATCCTTTATCCTGCCTTTCATTTTGAGTAGCTGTGCGCCCAATTGCAGTGTGGTAAGGCAAAAGCAAAAGTTGGGCTATTCTTTGTCCCTGATGTATTTGGAAAGTTTTAGTTGGGGGTGAAATCATTATCTGGATTTCTCCTGTATAATCTGAGTCAATTACTCCAGGGATGATTGTGAGACCTTGCATAGCTAAGGAACTTCTGCCTAGTATAATTCCTACTAAACCTGTTGGTAATGGGCCTTTAACTCCTGTAGGTATTTTTACAGTGGGGCTATCTGGTGTTAATATTGCTGAGGTGGTGGAACTGAGGTCCAGTCCTGCGCTGCCTGGGGTTGCTCTGATGAGTTCTGCGATGGGACGAAGGGAATGAATGGGTTCAGTGAGGCTGCCCCAATTGTTGTCGGGGCCTGAGGCTGGCCCCTCAATCCGTTTCCCGACTGCTGGTCGGGGCCCAAAAAGGCTCCATTTCTATGGAATTGTGACCTACATTCTTTTGCCCAGTGATATCCTTTTTGACAACGAGGGCAGAGAGATCTAGGGAGATTAGTAGGCACAGCCGGGGAGGGAGAATTCGGCAGAGAAGAACCGGCTGCTTTTTGGGGACAAGCTCGCATAAGGTGCCCTTCCCGTCCGCAAGAGAAGCAGGCCTTGGATAAACCAATATTCTGGCCTGGACTACTGGAATGACTCTTTGACGGGTTATTTCTATTTGTAAAAAAGGACTGTACTGCCTGCTGGTAAGAATTTCCCTTTATGGCTGCAGCTATGGCAACGCCCTGCATCATCGCTGGTCCTACATCTGCACATTGCCTGATATAATCTATTATTTCCCCAGTTTTTTTTAATAGGACGTAAAATGGCCTGGCAGGTAGAATTAGCATTTTCAAATGCCAGTTGTTTTATCAATATACTAGCTGCCTCAGTGTTGGAAATTACTCTGTTGACTGCCTCTGCAAGTCTTGATATAAAGTCTTCATATGGCTCTTCTGGTTTTTGTTTAACATTTGAGAAGGAAGAGGTAGATTCTTTCCCTTCAGGCAACAAACGCCAAGCCCCAAGGGCGCAGGCGGTTACTTGATCTAAAGTGGTTTTATCTAATCCCATTTGATCTCTAAGTGTTCCAAAATCATTAGTCCCTGCCAACATATTTTTTATAATATATCTTGGGCCATATTTTTGGTTAGCATCAGCCTGTTTTTGGGCTAGATCTTCATATTCAGTTCTCCAAAGTACATATTGACCTCCAGACAGACAAGCTTTAGCGACTGTCTTCCAGTCATGGGGTGTCATCCATCTGCCCGCTAAAGCTTCCACCAATGATACAGTGTACGGGGCTTTAGGCCCATACAAAGCACAAGCCTGTTTGAGTTCTTTAATCATTTTCATTGGAATGGGTTCCCAGTGGGGGGCTGTTCTCCCACCACTTCCACCAAATATTATGGGGAAACAAGCCTCAAGGTGGGGATCAAGTTCATCATCTGGGCTAGAGAAAACTCTTCTTCGGGGAGCTTCTAGTGGAGGCCCCTCACCCTTATAGGGAGGGGGGGGCAAGGGGTGTCCTATGTCACTTTCTTCGTACTTTGGGAATTTTTTATCCGTTCTGTGTTTAGGTCTTACGGATGTTTTATCTGGGGAATCTGGCCTTAAACTCTCAGGTGCATATAATCTGATGGGGGACATTTGTCTTGAGCCTCTGGAAGCAGAAGGCTTAATTAAGGAAATTTCTCTTGAATTTGTGGAAGCAGGTGGTCTGGTTGGGGAAGTTTTTATTAAGCTCTTTGGAGCAGATAATCTAATTGGAGAAGTTTCTCTTAAACTCCTTGGAGCATCTTTATTTAATAAAGACCAGTCCTCATCAGAATGATCTTGACTTACTTCCTCTTCCAAATCTTCCTCATCTGAAAGCTGCTCTTTTTTGTCATCTCTATCTATTACCTTTTCTTGGGCAGTCATTGCAGCTATCATTTGACTCAACTGCCGATAGTTAGGTGTAGCCTCCTTTTCATCACTCTCCTCTTCGATAGATACCTTTTTCTCTGCACTTTCCTCTTTAAGATGTACCTTTTCAGATTCAGGGGCAGGGTCTAGAGCGTCCCTAATTATATTCCATAAGGAAAAGGCGTCAGTAGGCACCTTTTGTGAGCCATGTTCAGCATGGTAAGTTTTTAGTTGTTTTCCTACTCTCTCCCAGGTGTCTAAGTTAACAGTGCCTTCTTCTGGAAACCAGGGACACTGTTCTTGTACAAAGGAAAAAAATGAATGAATATTGGATTTTTTAACTTTAATTCCTCGTTTAGTTAGTAACTGCAAGATTACTCCTGTAAAAAGCTGTCTTTCTTTTGATTCACTGTTACCCATGTCAGAAAATTAAGTCTTATAGAAAAGTCTACCTCAACAAAAAGGTTTTACCTTTGGCGAGGGGGGTTTTGTTTTCAACCCTAAGATAGCAGGTTTCTTTTCAACCTCTAGAGCACCAGGTTTCTCTTAAACCCTTGAACACTTCCCACTCCTCCTCACCCTGTCTATCCTACAGGGGGGTCCGCGGCACCCTGAGTGGGGTCCTAGCCGTCCCGAACACTCAACACTGGGGGAGTACCCGAAAGTACTCCGGGGGGAGTGATTAAGTCACTCCGGGGGGGAGCAACAGAGAGTGCTCCGGGGGGAGCAACAGAGAGTGCTCCGGGGGGAGCTACAGAGAGTGCTCCGGGGGGAGCTTTTGCTCCGAGGAACCTACCTTCGAATAGCCTGTTCCGGGCGCCACTTGCCGGGGTCCAGCCCCGGTGGATCCAGGGAATTCGAAGGGTGGACGGCGTTGGCGTGGAAAGACTTGTTTATTTATTAATATAAGATTAGATTAAGAAACTGTAGTGCAGTAGGAAGATTAAGTGGAGAAAGAGGGCTGAATAGCTTGGTTTACGCGGAAGACCAATAAAATTCCAGACAAGGAATTTGCACCATCTACGTTGGGCCACCGGTGCCCGCTTGAATATCTAAGGGTGCCTCGCCTTAAGCTCCCTTTCTCGCGGATCTTAATAACCAGGGCAAATAAGTAGACCTGGCGAGCCTCCGCGCCCCAGATGGAAATTCAGCCTGAAATTAAAGTAAAGAGCAGAGGGAAGAAAAGGGAGAGAAAAAGAGAGAGAGAGAGAGAGACGGGGGGAGCCAGATTCCCAAGAAACCAGGCCGAGACTAGTCCGAGAAACTGGTCTGAGAATCTGGTCCCGTCCTTTATTGTTCAGAAGGCCTTTTATACTTTTGATAAAACATGGAGATCAATGGGTAACACAAAGTTATGCAGCGTTAGCAGTCCAGACTCTTATCAAAACCAGGCTTTTCTCTCTGCATACCTAATTGTATACACAAGTCTTAGGTAATTTACATCATCTTCCAACCAAAAGGGCCAATTAACATTTTACAGCCTTTTTTCTGATAAGGGTTTGTCAACCACAAGACTTATTTGTGTTGATCTTCCCAAGGTCTGGTGCCACTCTCGGAAAGCACTAAAGAAAGTTACATTCTTAGACAGCAAGGATACAGCAACTTATAACAAGTAGAGGGAGTGCAGTGATTTATAGCAAAAGAGAAGCAATTAACTCAAAAGTCTAGTGTTGCTAACATCAAAACTACTATGTATCTTTTTCTACATCCTGCTTACATTAACATCCTTCCAGGTGCCTAAAAGATAAAGAATAAGGAGGTCTGGCAGCAATCCTTGAGTCAACAGTGAAAACCCTCTACCAATATAATTTTTAACTCTTTAGAAAAGGCTCTGTATCTTTAAGATGCTTTTAAGCTTTGTGCCTCCCGCGGTTGGGGGGCTGTAAGCAATTCACAAGCTGTAAGCTTTGTGCCTCTCGCGGTTGGGGGGCTGTAAGCAATTCACAAGCTGTAAGAGGTCTGGGGAACCTGTTAGGCAGACTAGAGAGCTATCAGAGGGGTTTAACTGAAACATCCCTTTCAAATGCAGAAGACTAAAACCCTGAATTGACTTTTTTCCAGAGAATATCAGAAAAGTGGAAAAGCAGAGCACAAAAGCCAGCAGATTTTTGCTGGGGTACATGCTTAGGAATATCCAGAGGGGTCCCTGAAGTCTGAGCACGCCTTGCGTATGTCAGCTTCCTTCCTCATGACCTTGTCACGGGCGGGATTCCTCACACTGGCTTCCGGCAGGGTATGGTGGTGAACTTCTTGAGTTGCAGCAAGGCTGTGAAAGACCCTTTCGAAGTTCCAGAGGTAAGGTGTCATTAGTCTCCAGACGCCTCATCGGAAATAGGCCTCATCTCGCCTGGAAGGGAGAACTTCCTGGATTTTCTCGAGTTGCGGCAGGTGTTCTCGAGTTACGACGGGGACCTCAGGGACCCGCCCTGGTGGCCTCAGGAGAGGCCAGTCCCTATGCGAGTTGCTAGGGGGCCTCTCGGGATTCCTCTCCCGTCGATACCGGGGCCAAAAACCTTGTGTGGAGTCAGGGCCGGAACCGAGGGTTCCTCTCAGGGGCTGACATGGATCTTTGGGTACTTCTGGAGTCTCCCCAGGGGAGTCAGGCCTCGTCTCGAGTGGGGGCATGCACGTGCACTTTCCTTCCAGGCTGTAGCAGCAATGTCACGCTACCTGTCGCGTGGATCAAATGATCTGTGGTTTTCCCTCGAGGCTTTCCCACAGGGCTGTCCCACGTGCCACCGTGGTGTGAGTCGATCCTCGGCGTGAAAGATGAGCCAGTGCAGGGCAAAGAGGTTCCTCTGGAATGGACTGAGACATCTGGGGGACTCTTGGAATGGTGGTACGACCATGGAGTTCCTCTCGCCTTTCCTGTTGAGAGTGCCTCCTCTTGAGATGCGACGGGAACGCCGGGAATATTTTCCCGTTGAAAGCAGGGAAAGGATCCCTCATCTCGAGCTACGAGGGGGAAACGGGGCTCCTCTGGATGTGGGCGGGACCATCGTGCTTTCTCTCGAGTGGAGACGGGTATGGCGGTGAACTTCTTGAGTTGCAGCAAGGGTGTGAAAGACCCTTTCGAAGTTCCAGAGGTTAGGTGTCATTAGTCTCCAGACGCCTCATCGGAAATAGGCCTCATCTCGCCTGGAAGGAAGAACTTCCTTGATTTTCTCGAGTTGCGGCAGGTGTTCTCGAGTTACGACGGGGACCTCAGGGACCCGCCCTGTTGGCCTCAGGAGAGGCCAGTCCCTATGCGTGTTGCTAGGGGGCCCCTCGGGATTCCTCTCCCGTCGATACCGGGGCCAAAAACCTTGTGTGGAGACAGGGCTGGAACCGAGGATTCCTCTCAGGGACTGATATGGATCTTTGGGTACTTCTGGAGTCTCGCCAGGGGAGACAGGCCTCGTCTCGTGTGGGGGCATGCACGTGCACTTTCCTTCCAGGCTGTAGCAGCAATGTCACGCTTCACGTCGCGTGGATCAAAGGATCTGCGGTTTTCCCTCGAGGCTTTCCCTCGAGGCTTTCCCACAGGGCTGTCCCACGTGACACCGTGGTGTGAGTCGATTCTCGGCGTGAAAAATGAGCCAGTGCAGGGCAAAGAGGTTCCTCTGGAATGGACTGAGACATCTGGGGGACTCTTGGAATGGTGGTACGACCATGGAGTTCCTCTCGCCTTTCCTGTTGAGAGTGCCTCCTCTTGAGATGCGACGGGAACGCCGGGAATTCTTTCCCGTTGAAAGGAGGGAAAGGATCCCTCATCTCGAGCTACGAGGGGGAAACGGGGCTCCTCTGGATGTGGGCGGGACCATCGTGCTTTCTCTCGACTGGAGACGGGTATGGCGGTGAACTTCTTGAGTTGCAGCAAGGGTGTGAAAGACCCTTTCGAAGTTCCAGAGGTTAGGTGTCATTAGTCTCCAGACGCCTCATCGGAAATAGGCCTCATCTCGCCTGGAAGGGAGAACTTCCTGGATTTTCTCGAGTTGCGGCAGGTGTTCTCGAGTTACGACGGGGACCTCAGGGACCCGCCCTGGTGGCCTCAGGAGAGGCCAGTCCCCATGCGAGTTGCTAGGGGGCCTCTCGGGATTCCTCTCCCGTCGATACCGGGGCCAAAAAGCTTGTGTGGAGTCAGGGCCGGAACCGAGGATTCCTCCAAGGGGCTGACATGGATCTTTGGGTACTTCTGGAGTCTCCCCAGGGGAGTCAGGCCTCGTCTCGAGTGGGGGCATGCACGTGCGCTTTCCTTCCAGGCTGTAGCAGCAATGTCACGCTTCCCGTCGCGTGGATCAAAGGATCTGTGGTTTTCCCTCGAGGCTTTCCCTCGAGGCTTTCCCACAGGGCTGTCCCACGTGCCACCGTGTTGTGAGTCGATCCTCGGCTTGAAAGATGAGCCAGTGCAGGGCAAAGAGGTTCCTCTGGAATGGACTGAGACATCTGGGGGACTCTTGGAATGGTGGTACGACCATGGAGTTCCTCTCGCCTTTCCTGTTGAGAGTGCCTCCTCTTGAGATGCGACGGGAACGCCGGGAATACTTTCCCGTTGAAAGCAGGGAAAGGATCCCTCATCTCGAGCTACGAGGGGGAAACGGGGCTCCTCTGGATGTGGGCGGGACCATCGTGCTTCCTCTCGAGTGGAGACGGGTATGGCGGTGAACTTCTTGAGTTGCAGCAAGGGTGTGAAAGACCCTTTCGAAGTTCCAGAGGTTAGGTGTCATTAGTCTCCAGAGGCCTCATCGGAAATAGGCCTCATCTCGCCTGGAAGGGAGAACTTCCTGGATTTTCTCGAGTTGCGGCAGGTGTTCTCGAGTTACGACGGGGACCTCAGGGACCCGCCCTGGTGGCCTCAGGAGAGGCCAGTCCCCATGTGAGTTGCTAGGGGGCCTCTCGGGATTCCTCTCCCGTCGATACCGGGGCCAAAAACCTTGTGTGCAGTCAGGGCCGGAACCGAGGATTCCTCTCAGGGGCTGACATGGATCTTTGGGTACTTCTGGAGTCTCCCCAGGGGAGTCAGGCCTCGTCTCGAGTGGGGGCATGCACGTGCGCTTTCCTTCCAGCCTGTAGCAGCAATGTCACGCTTCCCGTCGCGTGGATCAAAGGATCTGTGGTCTTCCCTCGAGGCTTTCCCTCGAGGCTTTCCCACAGGGCTGTCCCACGTGCCACCGTTTTGTGAGTCGATCCTCGGCGTGAAAGATGAGCCAGTGCAGGGCAAAGAGGTTCCTCTGGAATGGACTGAGACATCTGGGGGACTCTTGGAATGGTGGTACGACCATGGAGTTCCTCTCGCCTTTCCTGTTGAGAGTGCCTCCTCTTGAGATGCGACGGGAACGCCGGGAATTCTTTCCCGTTGAAACCAGGGAAAGGATCCTTCATCTCGAGCACCGAGGGGAAAACGGGGCTCCTCTGGATGTGGGCGGGACCATCCTGCTTCCTCTCGAGTGGAGACAGGTATGGCGGTGAACTTCTTGAGTTGCAGCAAGGGTGTGAAAGACCCTTTCGAAGTTCCAGAGGTTTGGTGTCATTAGTCTCCAGAGGCCTCATCGGAAATAGGCCTCATCTCGCCTGGAAGGGAGAACTTCCTGGATTTTCTCGAGTTGCGGCAGGTGTTCTCGAGTTACGACGGGGACCTCAGGGACCCGCCCTGGTGGCCTCCGGAGAGGCCAGTCCCCATGCGAGTTGCTAGGGGGCCTCTCGGGATTCCTCTCCCGTCGATACCGGGGCCAAAAACCTTGTGTGGAGTCAGGGCCGGAACCGAGGATTCCTCTCAGGGGCTGACATGGATCTTTGGGTACTTCTGGAGTCTCCCCAGTGGAGTCAGGCCTCGTCTCGAGTGGGGGCATGCACGTGCGCTTTCCTTCCAGGCTGTAGCAGCAATGTCACGCTTCCCGTCGCGTGGATCAAAGGATCTGTGGTTTTCCCTCGAGGCTTTCCCTCGAGGCTTTCCCACAGGGCTGTCCCACGTGCCACCGTGGTGTGAGTCGATCCTCGGCGTGAAAGATGAGCGAGTGCAGGGCAAAGAGGTTCCTCTGGAATGGACTGAGACATCTGGGGGACTCTTGGAATGGTGGTACGACCATGGAGTTCCTCTCGCCTTTCCTGTTGAGAGTGCCTCCTCTTGAGATGCGACGGGAACGCCGGGAATTCTTTCCCGTTGAAAGCAGGAAAAGGATCCCTCATCTCGAGCTACGAGGGGGAAACGGGGCTCCTCTGGATGTGGGCGGGACCATCGTGCTTCCTCTCGAGTGGAGACGGGTATGGCGGTGAACTTATTGAGTTGCAGCAAGGGTGTGAAAGACCCTTTCGAAGTTCCAGAGGTTAGGTGTCATTAGTCTCCAGATGCCTCATCGGAAATAGGCCTCATCTCGCCTGGAAGGGAGAACTTCCTGGATTTTCTCGAGTTGCGGCAGGTGTTCTCGAGTTACGACGGGGACCTCAGGGACCCGCCCTGGTGGCCTCAGGAGAGGCCAGTCCCCATGCGAGTTGCTAGTGGGCCTCTCGGGATTCCTCTCCCGTCGATACCGGGGCCAAAAACCTTGTGTGGAGTCAGGGCCGGAACCGAGGATTCCTCTCAGGGGCTGACATGGATCTTTGGGTACTTCTGGAGTCTCCCCAGGGGAGTCAGGCCTCGTCTCGAGTGGGGGGATGCACGTGCACTTTCCTTCCAGGCTGTAGCAGCAATGTCACGCTTCCCGTCGCGTGGATCAAAGGATCTGTGGTTTTCCCTCGAGGCTTTCCCACAGGGCTGTCCCACGTGCCACCGTGGTGTGAGTCGATCCTCGGCGTGAAAGATGAGCCAGTGCAGGGCAAAGAGGTTCCTCTGGAATGGACTGAGACATCTGGGGGACTCTTGGAATGGTGGTACGACCATGGAGTTCCTCTCGCCTTTCCTGTTGAGAGTGCCTCCTCTTGAGATGCGACGGGAACGCCGGGAATTCTTTCCCGTTGAAAGCAGGGAAAGGATCCCTCATCTCGAGCTACGAGGGGGAAACGGGGCTCCTCTGGATGTGGGCGGGACCATCGTGCTTCCTCTCGAGTGGAGACGGGTATGGCGGTGAACTTCTTGAGTTGCAGCAAGGGTGTGAAAGACCCTTTCGAAGTTCCAGAGGTTAGGTGTCATTAGTCTCCAGACGCCTCATCGGAAATAGGCCTCATCTCGCCTGGAAGGGAGAACTTCCTGGATTTTCTCGAGTTGCGGCAGGTGTTCTCGACTTACGACGGGGACCTCAGGGACCCGCCCTGGTGGCCTCAGGAGTGGTCAGTCCCCATGCGAGTTGCTAGGGGGCCTCTCGGGATTCCTCTCCCGTCGATACCGGGGCCAAAAAGCTTGTGTGGAGTCAGGGCCGGAACCGAGGATTCCTCTCAGGGGCTGACATGGATCTTTGGGTACTTCTGGAGTCTCCCCAGGGGAGTCAGGCCTCGTCTCAAGTGGGGGCATGCACGTGCGCTTTCCTTCCAGGCTGTAGCAGCAATGTCACGCTTCCCGTCGCGTGGATCAAAGGATCTGTGGTTTTCCCTCGAGGCTTTCCCTCGAGGCTTTCCCACAGGACTGTCCCACGTGCCACCGTGTTGTGAGTCGATCCTCGGCGTGAAAGATGAGCCAGTGCAGGGCAAAGAGGTTCCTCTGGAATGGACTGAGACATCTGGGGGACTCTTGGAATGGTGGTACGACCATGGAGTTCCTCTCGCCTTTCCTGTTGAGAGTGCCTCCTCTTGAGATGCGACGGGAACGCCGGGAATTCTTTCCCGTTGAAAGCAGGGAAAGGATCCCTCATCTCGAGCTACGAGGGGGAAACGGGGCTCCTCTGGATGTGGGCGGGACCATCGTGCTTCCTCTCGAGTGGAGACGGGTATGGCGGTGAACTCCTTGAGTTGCAGCAAGGGTGTGAAAGACCCTTTCGAAGTTCCAGAGGTTAGGTGTCATTAGTCTCCAGACGCCTCATCGGAAATAGGCCTCATCTCGCCTGGAAGGGAGAACTTCCTGGATTTTCTCGAGTTGCGGCAGGTGTTCTCGAGTTACGACGGGGACCTCAGGGACCCGCCCTGGTGGCCTCAGGAGAGGCCAGTCCCCATGCGAGTTGCTAGGGGGCCTCTCAGGATTCCTCTCCCGTCGATACCGGGGCCAAAAACCTTGTGTGGAGTCAGGGCCGGAAACGAGGATTCCTCTCAGGGGCTGACATGGATCTTTGGGTACTTCTGGAGTCTCCCCAGGGGAGTCAGGCCTCGTCTCGAGTGGGGGCATGCACGTGCACTTTCCTTCCAGGCTGTAGCAGCAATGTCACGCTTCCCGTCGCGTGGATCAAAGGATCTGTGGTTTTCCCTCGAGGCTTTCCCACAGGGCTGTCCCACGTGCCACCGTGGTGTGAGTCGATCCTCGGCGTGAAAGATGAGCCAGTGCAGGGCAAAGAGGTTCCTCTGGAATGGACTGAGACATCTGGGGGACTCTTGGAATGGTGGTACGACCATGGAGTTCCTCTCGCCTTTCCTGTTGAGAGTGCCTCCTCTTGAGTTGCGACGGGAACGCCGGGAATTCTTTCCCGTTGAAAGCAGGGAAAGGATCCCTCATCTCGAGCTACGAGGGGGAAACGGGGCTCCTCTGGATGTGGGCGGGACCATGGTGCTTCCTCTCTAGTGGAGACGGGTATGGCGGTGAACTTCTTGAGTTGCAGCAAGGGTGTGAAAGACCCTTTCGAAGTTCCAGAGGTTAGGTGTCATTAGTCTCCAGAGGCCTCATCGGAAATAGGCCTCATCTCGCCTGGAAGGGAGAACTTCCTGGATTTTCTCGAGTTGCGGCAGGTGTTCTCGAGTTACGACGGGGATCTCAGGGACCCGCCCTGGTGGCCTCAGGAGAGGCCAGTCCCCATGCGAGTTGTTAGGGGGCCTCTCGGGATTCCTCTCCCGTCGATACCGGGGCCAAAAACCTTGTATGGAGTCAGGGCCAGAACCGAGGATTCCTCTCAGGGGCTGACATGGATCTTTGGGTACTTCTGGAGTCTCCCCAGGGGAGTCAGGCCTCGTCTCGAGTGGGGGCATGCACGTGCGCTTTCCTTCCAGGCTGTAGCAGCAATGTCACGCTTCCCGTCGCGTGGATCAAAGGATCTGTGGTTTTCCCTCGAGGCTTTCCCTCGAGGCTTTCCCACAGGGCTGTCCCACGTGCCACCGTGTTGTGAGTCGATCCTCGGCGTGAAAGATGAGCCAGTGCAGGGCAAAGAGGTTCCTCTGGAATGGACTGAGACATCTGGGGGACTCTTGGAATGGTGGTACGACCATGGAGTTCCTCTCGCCTTTCCTGTTGAGAGTGCCTCCTCTTGAGATGCGACGGGAACGCCCGGAATACTTTCCCGTTGAAAGCAGGGAAAGGATCCCTCATCTCGAGCTACGAGGGGGAAACGGGGCTCCTCTGGATGTCGGCGGGACCATCATGCTTCCTCTCGAGTGGAGACGGGTATGGCGGTGAACTTATTGAGTTGCAGCAAGGGTGTGAAAGACCCTTTCGAAGTTCCAGAGGTTAGGTGTCATTAGTCTCCAGATGCCTCATCGGAAATAGGCCTCATCTCGCCTGGAAGGGAGAACTTCCTGGATTTTCTCGAGTTGCGGCAGGTGTTCTCGAGTTACGACGGGGACCTCAGGGACCCGCCCTGGTGGCCTCAGGAGAGGCCAGTCCCCATGCGAGTTGCTAGTGGGCCTCTCGGGATTCCTCTCCCGTCGATACCGGGGCCAAAAACCTTGTGTGGAGTCAGGGCCGGAACCGAGGATTCCTCTCAGGGGCTGACATGGATCTTTGGGTACTTCTGGAGTCTCCCCAGGGGAGTCAGGCCTCGTCTCGAGTGGGGGGATGCACGTGCACTTTCCTTCCAGGCTGTAGCAGCAATGTCACGCTTCCCGTCGCGTGGATCAAAGGATCTGTGGTTTTCCCTCGAGGCTTTCCCACAGGGCTGTCCCACGTGCCACCGTGGTGTGAGTCGATCCTCGGCGTGAAAGATGAGCCAGTGCAGGGCAAAGAGGTTCCTCTGGAATGGACTGAGACATCTGGGGGACTCTTGGAATGGTGGTACGACCATGGAGTTCCTCTCGCCTTTCCTGTTGAGAGTGCCTCCTCTTGAGATGCGACGGGAACGCCGGGAATTCTTTCCCGTTGAAAGCAGGGAAAGGATCCCTCATCTCGAGCTACGAGGGGGAATCGGGGCTCCTCTGGATGTGGGCGGGACCATCGTGCTTCCTCTCGAGTGGAGACGGGTATGGCGGTGAACTTCTTGAGTTGCAGCAAGGGTGTGAAAGACCCTTTCGAAGTTCCAGAGGTTAGGTGTCATTAGTCTCCAGACGCCTCATCGGAAATAGGCCTCATCTCGCCTGGAAGGGAGAACTTCCTGGATTTTCTCGAGTTGCGGCAGGTGTTCTCGACTTACGACGGGGACCTCAGGGACCCGCCCTGGTGGCCTCAGGAGAGGTCAGTCCCCATGCGAGTTGCTAGGGGGCCTCTCGGGATTCCTCTCCCGTCGATACCGGGGCCAAAAAGCTTGTGTGGAGTCAGGGCCGGAACCGAGGATTCCTCTCAGGGGCTGACATGGATCTTTGGGTACTTCTGGAGTCTCCCCAGGGGAGTCAGGCCTCGTCTCAAGTGGGGGCATGCACGTGCGCTTTCCTTCCAGGCTGTAGCAGCAATGTCACGCTTCCCGTCGCGTGGATCAAAGGATCTGTGGTTTTCCCTCGAGGCTTTCCCTCGAGGCTTTCCCACAGGACTGTCCCACGTGCCACCGTGTTGTGAGTCGATCCTCGGCGTGAAAGATGAGCCAGTGCAGGGCAAAGAGGTTCCTCTGGAATGGACTGAGACATCTGGGGGACTCTTGGAATGGTGGTACGACCATGGAGTTCCTCTCGCCTTTCCTGTTGAGAGTGCCTCCTCTTGAGATGCGACGGGAACGCCGGGAATTCTTTCCCGTTGAAAGCAGGGAAAGGATCCCTCATCTCGAGCTACGAGGGGGAAACGGGGCTCCTCTGGATGTGGGCGGGACCATCGTGCTTCCTCTCGAGTGGAGACGGGTATGGCGGTGAACTTCTTGAGTTGCAGCAAGGGTGTGAAAGACCCTTTCGAAGTTCCAGAGGTTAGGTGTCATTAGTCTCCAGACGCCTCATCGGAAATAGGCCTCATCTCGCCTGGAAGGGAGAACTTCCTGGATTTTCTCGAGTTGCGGCAGGTGTTCTCGAGTTACGACGGGGACCTCAGGGACCCGCCCTGGTGGCCTCAGGAGAGGCCAGTCCCCATGCGAGTTGCTAGGGGGCCTCTCGGGATTCCTCTCCCGTCGATACCGGGGCCAAAAACCTTGTGTGGAGTCAGGGCCGGAAACGAGGATTCCTCTCAGGGGCTGACATGGATCTTTGGGTACTTCTGGAGTCTCCCCAGGGGAGTCAGGCCTCGTCTCGAGTGGGGGCATGCACGTGCACTTTCCTTCCAGGCTGTAGCAGCAATGTCACGCTTCCCGTCGCGTGGATCAAAGGATCTGTGGTTTTCCCTCGAGGCTTTCCCACAGGGCTGTCCCACGTGCCACCGTGGTGTGAGTCGATCCTCGGCGTGAAAGATGAGCCAGTGCAGGGCAAAGAGGTTCCTCTGGAATGGACTGAGACATCTGGGGGACTCTTGGAATGGTGGTACGACCATGGAGTTCCTCTCGCCTTTCCTGTTGAGAGTGCCTCCTCTTGAGTTGCGACGGGAACGCCGGGAATTCTTTCCCGTTGAAAGCAGGGAAAGGATCCCTCATCTCGAGCTACGAGGGGGAAACGGGGCTCCTCTGGATGTGGGCGGGACCATGGTGCTTCCTCTCTAGTGGAGACGGGTATGGCGGTGAACTTCTTGAGTTGCAGCAAGGGTGTGAAAGACCCTTTCGAAGTTCCAGAGGTTAGGTGTCATTAGTCTCCAGAGGCCTCATCGGAAATAGGCCTCATCTCGCCTGGAAGGGAGAACTTCCTGGATTTTCTCGAGTTGCGGCAGGTGTTCTCGAGTTACGACGGGGATCTCAGGGACCCGCCCTGGTGGCCTCAGGAGATGCCAGTCCCCATGCGAGTTGTTAGGGGGCCTCTCGGGATTCCTCTCCCGTCGATACCGGGGCCAAAAACCTTGTATGGAGTCAGGGCCAGAACCGAGGATTCCTCTCAGGGGCTGACATGGATCTTTGGGTACTTCTGGAGTCTCCCCAGGGGAGTCAGGCCTCGTCTCGAGTGGGGGCATGCACGTGCGCTTTCCTTCCAGGCTGTAGCAGCAATGTCACGCTTCCCGTCGCGTGGATCAAAGGATCTGTGGTTTTCCCTCGAGGCTTTCCCTCGAGGCTTTCCCACAGGGCTGTCCCACGTGCCACCGTGTTGTGAGTCGATCCTCGGCGTGAAAGATGAGCCAGTGCAGGGCAAAGAGGTTCCTCTGGAATGGACTGAGACATCTGGGGGACTCTTGGAATGGTGGTACGACCATGGAGTTCCTCTCGCCTTTCCTGTTGAGAGTGCCTCCTCTTGAGATGCGATGGGAACGCCCGGAATACTTTCCCGTTGAAAGCAGGGAAAGGATCCCTCATCTCGAGCTACGAGGGGGAAACGGGGCTCCTCTGGATGTCGGCGGGACCATCGTGCTTCCTCTCGAGTGGAGACGGGTATGGCGGTGAACTTCTTGAGTTGCAGCAAGGGTGTGAAAGACCCTTTCGAAGTTCCAGAGGTTTGGTGTCATTAGTCTCCAGAGGCCTCATCGGAAATAGGCCTCATCTCGCCTGGAAGGGAGAACTTCCTGGATTTTCTCGAGTTGCGGCAGGTGTTCTCGAGTTACGACGGGGACCTCAGGGACCCGCCCTGGTGGCCTCAGGAGAGGCCAGTCCCCATGCGAGTTGCTAGGGGGCCTCTCGGGATTACTCTCCCATCGATACCGGGGCCAAAAAGCTTGTGTGGAGTCAGGGCCGGAACCGAGGATTCCTCTCAGGGGCTGACATGGATCTTTGGGTACTTCCGGAGTCTCCCGAGGGGAGTCAGGCCTCGTCTCGAGTGGGGGCATGCACGTGCGCTTTCCTTCCAGGCTGTAGCAGCAATGTCACGCTTCCCGTCGCGTGGATCAAAGGATCTGTGGTTTTCCCTCGAGGCTTTCCCTCGAGGCTTTCCCACAGGGCTGTCCCACGTGCCACCGTGTTGTGAGTCGTTCCTCGGCGTGAAAGATGAGCCAGTGCAGGGCAAAGAGATTCCTCTGGAATGGACTGAGACATCTGGGGGACTCTTGGAATGGTGGTACGACCATGGAGTTCCTCTCGCCTTTCCTGTTGAGAGTGCCTCCTCTTGAGATGCGACGGGAACGCCGGGAATTCTTTCCCGTTGAAACCAGGGAAAGGATCCCTCATCTCGAGGTACGAGGGGGAAACGGGGCTCCTCTGGATGTGGGCGGGACCATCGTGCTTCCTCTCGAGTGGAGACGGGTATGGCGGTGAACTTCTTGAGTTGCAGCAAGGGTGTGAAAGACCCTTTCGAAGTTCCAGAGGTTTGGTGTCATTAGTCTCCAGAGGCCTCATCGGAAATAGGCCTCATCTCGCCTGGAAGGGAGAACTTCCTGGATTTTCTCGAGTTGCGGCAGGTGTTCTCGAATTACGACGGGGACCTCAGGGACCCGCCCTGGTGGCCTCCGGAGAGGCCAGTCCCCATGCGAGTTGCTAGGGGGCCTCTCGGGATTCCTCTCCCGTCGATACCGGGGCCAAAAACCTTGTGTGGAGTCAGGGCCGGAACCGAGGATTCCTCTCAGGGGCTGACATGGATCTTTGGGTACTTCTGGAGTCACCCGAGTGGAGTCAGGCCTCGTCTCGAGTAGGGGCATGCACGTGCGCTTTCCTTTCAGGCTGTAGCAGCAATGTCACGCTTCCCGTCGCGTGGATCAAAGGATCTGTGGTTTTCCCTCGAGGCTTTCCCTCGAGGCTTTCCCACAGGGCTGTCCCACGTGCCACCGTGGTGTGAGTCGATCCTCGGCGTGAAAGATGAGCCAGTGCAGGGCAAAGAGGTTCCTCTGGAATGGACTGAGACATCTGGGGGACTCTTGGAATGGTGGTACGACCATGGAGTTCCTCTCGCCTTTCCTGTTGAGAGTGCCTCCTCTTGAGATGCGACGGGAACGCCGGGAATTCTTTCCCGTTGAAAGCAGGGAAAGGATCCCTCATCTCGAGCTACGAGGGGGAAACGGGGCTCCTCTGGATGTGGGCGGGACCATCGTGCTTCCTCTCTAGTGGAGACGGGTATGGCGGTGAACTTCTTGAGTTGCAGCAAGGGTGTGAAAGACCCTTTCGAAGTTCCAGAGGTTAGGTGTCATTAGTCTCCAGAGGCCTCATCGGAAATAGGCCTCATCTCGCCTGGAAGGGAGAACTTCCTGGATTTTCTCGAGTTGCGGCAGGTGTTCTCGAGTTACGACGGGGACCTCAGGGACCCGCCCTGGTGGCCTCAGGAGAGGCCAGTCCCTAGGCGAGTTGCTAGGGGGCCTCTCGGGATTCCTCTCCCGTTGATACCGGGGCCAAAAACCTTGTGTGGAGTCAAGGCCGGAACCGAGGATTCCTCTCAGGGGCTGACATGGATCTTTGGGTACTTGTGGAGTCTCCCCAGGGGAGTCAGGCCTCGTCTCGAGTGGGGGCATGCACGTGCGCTTTCCTTCCAGGCTGTAGCAGCAATGTCACGCTTCCCGTCGCGTGGATCAAAGGATCTGTGGTTTTCCCTCGAGGCTTTCCCTCGAGCCTTTCCCACAGGGCTGTCCCACGTGCCACCGTGGTGTGAGTCGATCCTCGGCGTGAAAGATGAGCCAGTGCAGGGCAAAGAGGTTCCTCTCGAATGGACTGAGACATCTGGGGGACTCTTGGAATGGTGGTACGACCATGGAGTTCCTCTCGCCTTTCCTGTTGAGAGTGCCTCCTCTTGAGATGCGACGGGAACGCCGGGAATTCTTTCCCGTTGAAAGCAGGGAAAGGATCCCTCATCTCGAGCTAAGAGGGGGAAACGGGGCTCCTCTGGATGTGGGCGGGACCATCGTGCTTCCTCTCTAGTGGAGACGGGTATGGTGGTGAACTTCTTGAGTTGCAGCAAGGCTGTGAAAGACCCTTTCGAAGTTCCAGAGGTTAGGTGTCATTAGTCTCCAGACGCCTCATCGGAAATAGGCCTCATCTCGCCTGGAAGGGAGAACTTCCTGGATTTTCTCGAGTTGCGGCAGGTGTTCTCGAGTTACGACGGGGACCTCAGGGACCCGCCCTGGTGGCCTCAGGAGAGGCCAGTCCCTATGCGAGTTGCTAGGGGGCCTCTCGGGATTCCTCTCCCGTCGATACCGGGGCCAAAAACCTTGTGTGGAGTCAGGGCCGGAACCGAGGATTCCTCTCAGGGGCTGACATGGATCTTTGGGTACTTCTGGAGTCTCCCCAGGGGAGTCAGGCCTCGTCTCGAGTGGGGGCATGCACGTGCACTTTCCTTCCAGGCTGTAGCAGCAATGTCACGCTTCCCGTCGCGTGGATCAAATGATGTGTGGTTTTCCCTCGAGGCTTTCCCACAGGGCTGTCCCACGTGCCACCGTGGTGTGAGTCGATCCTCGGCGTGAAAGATGAGCCAGTGCAGGGCAAAGAGGTTCCTCTGGAATGGACTGAGACATCTGGGGGACTCTTGGAATGGTGGTACGACCATGGAGTTCCTCTCGCCTTTCCTGTTGAGAGTGCCTCCTCTTGAGATGCGACGGGAACGCCGGGAATTTTTTGCCGTTGAAAGCAGGGAAAGGATCCCTCA
Source organism: Capricornis sumatraensis (assembly GCF_032405125.1). Lineage (NCBI taxonomy): Eukaryota > Metazoa > Chordata > Mammalia > Artiodactyla > Bovidae > Capricornis > Capricornis sumatraensis. The sequence continues at coordinate 1,651,768 of NW_027184625.1, forward strand.
TCTCGAGCTACGAGGGGGAAACGGGGCTCCTCTGGATGTGGGCGGGACCATCGTGCTTCCTCTCGAGTGGAGACGGATATGGCGGTGAACTTCTTGAGTTGCAGCAAGGGTGTGAAAGACCCTTTCGAAGTTCCAGAGGTTAGGTGTCATTAGTCTCCAGAGGCCTCATCGGAAATAGGCCTCATCTCGCCTGGAAGGGAGAACTTCCTGGATTTTCTCGAGTTGCGGCAGGTGTTCTCGAGTTACGACGGGGACCTCAGGGACCCGCCCTGGTGGCCTCAGGAGAGGCCAGTCCCCATGCGAGTTGCTAGGGGGCCTCTCGGGATTCCTCTCCCGTCGATACCGGGGCCAAAAAGCTTGTGTGGAGTCAAGGCCGGAACCGAGGATTCCTCTCAGGGGCTGACATGGATCTTTGGGTACTTCTGGAGTCTCGCCAGGGGAGTCAGGCCTCGTCTCGAGTGGGGGCATGCACGTGCGCTTTCCTTCCAGGCTGTAGCAGCAATGTCACGCTTCCCGTCGCGTGGATCAAAGGATCTGTGGTTTTCCCTCGAGGCTTTCCCTCGAGGCTTTCCCACAGGGCTGTCCCACGTGCCACCGTGTTGTGAGTCGATCCTCGGCGTGAAAGATGAGCCAGTGCAGGGCAAAGAGGTTCCTCTGGAATGGACTGAGACATCTGGGGGACTCTTGGAATGGTGGTACGACCATGGAGTTCCTCTCGCCTTTCCTGTTGAGAGTGCCTCCTCTTGAGATGCGACGGGAACGCCGGGAATTCTTTCCCGTTGAAACCAGGGAAAGGATCCCGCATCTCGAGCTACGAGGGGGAAACGGGGCTCCTCTGGATGTGGGCGGGACCATCGTGCTTCCTCTCGAGTGGAGACGGGTATGGCGGTGAACTTCTTGAGTTGCAGCAAGGGTGTGAAAGACCCTTTCGAAGTTCCAGAGGTTTGTTGTCATTAGTCTCCAGAGGCCTCATCGGAAATAGGCCTCATCTCGCCTGGAAGGGAGAACTTCCTGGATTTTCTCGAGTTGCGTCAGGTGTTCTCGAATTACGACGGGGACCTCAGGGACCCGCCCTGGTGGCCTCCGGAGAGGCCAGTCCCCATGCGAGTTGCTAGGGGGCCTCTCGGGATTCCTCTCCCGTCGATACCGGGGCCAAAAACCTTGTGTGGAGTCAGGGCCGGAACCGAGGATTCCTCTCAGGGGCTGACATGGATCTTTGGGTACTTCTGGAGTCACCCGAGTGGAGTCAGGCCTCGTCTCGAGTAGGGGCATGCACGTGCGCTTTCCTTTCAGGCTGTAGCAGCAATGTCACGCTTCCCGTCGCGTGGATCAAAGGATCTGTGGTTTTCCCTCGAGGCTTTCCCTCGAGGCTTTCCCACAGGGCTGTCCCACGTGCCACCGTGGTGTGAGTCGATCCTCGGCGTGAAAGATGAGCCAGTGCAGGGCAAAGAGGTTCCTCTGGAATGGACTGAGACATCTGGGGGACTCTTGGAATGGTGGTACGACCATGGAGTTCCTCTCGCCTTTCCTGTTGAGAGTGCCTCCTCTTGAGATGCGACGGGAACGCCGGGAATTCTTTCCCGTTGAAAGCAGGGAAAGGATCCCTCATCTCGAGCTACGAGGGGGAAACGGGGCTCCTCTGGATGTGGGCGGGACCATCGTGCTTCCTCTCTAGTGGAGACGGGTATGGCGGTGAACTTCTTGAGTTGCAGCAAGGGTGTGAAAGACCCTTTCGAAGTTCCAGAGGTTAGGTGTCATTAGTCTCCAGAGGCCTCATCGGAAATAGGCCTCATCTCGCCTGGAAGGGAGAACTTCCTGGATTTTCTCGAGTTGCGGCAGGTGTTCTCGAGTTACGACGGGGACCTCAGGGACCCGCCCTGGTGGCCTCAGGAGAGGCCAGTCCCTAGGCGAGTTGCTAGGGGGCCTCTCGGGATTCCTCTCCCGTTGATACCGGGGCCAAAAACCTTGTGTGGAGTCAAGGCCGGAACCGAGGATTCCTCTCAGGGGCTGACATGGATCTTTGGGTACTTGTGGAGTCTCCCCAGGGGAGTCAGGCCTCGTCTCGAGTGGGGGCATGCACGTGCGCTTTCCTTCCAGGCTGTAGCAGCAATGTCACGCTTCCCGTCGCGTGGATCAAAGGATCTGTGGTTTTCCCTCGAGGCTTTCCCTCGAGCCTTTCCCACAGGGCTGTCCCACGTGCCACCGTGGTGTGAGTCGATCCTCGGCGTGAAAGATGAGCCAGTGCAGGGCAAAGAGGTTCCTCTGGAATGGACTGAGACATCTGGGGGACTCTTGGAATGGTGGTACGACCATGGAGTTCCTCTCGCCTTTCCTGTTGAGAGTGCCTCCTCTTGAGATGCGACGGGAACGCCGGGAATTCTTTCCCGTTGAAAGCAGGGAAAGGATCCCTCATCTCGAGCTAAGAGGGGGAAACGGGGCTCCTCTGGATGTGGGCGGGACCATCGTGCTTCCTCTCTAGTGGAGACGGGTATGGTGGTGAACTTCTTGAGTTGCAGCAAGGCTGTGAAAGACCCTTTCGAAGTTCCAGAGGTTAGGTGTCATTAGTCTCCAGACGCCTCATCGGAAATAGGCCTCATCTCGCCTGGAAGGGAGAACTTCCTGGATTTTCTCGAGTTGCGGCAGGTGTTCTCGAGTTACGACGGGGACCTCAGGGACCCGCCCTGGTGGCCTCAGGAGAGGCCAGTCCCCATGCGAGTTGCTAGGGGGCCTCTCGGGATTCCTCTCCCGTCGATACCGGGGCCAAAAACCTTGTGTGGAGTCAGGGCCGGAAACGAGGATTCCTCTCAGGGGCTGACATGGATCTTTGGGTACTTCTGGAGTCTCCCCAGGGGAGTCAGGCCTCGTCTCGAGTGGGGGCATGCACGTGCACTTTCCTTCCAGGCTGTAGCAGCAATGTCACGCTTCCCGTCGCGTGGATCAAAGGATCTGTGGTTTTCCCTCGAGGCTTTCCCACAGGGCTGTCCCACGTGCCACCGTGGTGTGAGTCGATCCTCGGCGTGAAAGATGAGCCAGTGCAGGGCAAAGAGGTTCCTCTGGAATGGACTGAGACATCTGGGGGACTCTTGGAATGGTGGTACGACCATGGAGTTCCTCTCGCCTTTCCTGTTGAGAGTGCCTCCTCTTGAGTTGCGACGGGAACGCCGGGAATTCTTTCCCGTTGAAAGCAGGGAAAGGATCCCTCATCTCGAGCTACGAGGGGGAAACGGGGCTCCTCTGGATGTGGGCGGGACCATGGTGCTTCCTCTCTAGTGGAGACGGGTATGGCGGTGAACTTCTTGAGTTGCAGCAAGGGTGTGAAAGACCCTTTCGAAGTTCCAGAGGTTAGGTGTCATTAGTCTCCAGAGGCCTCATCGGAAATAGGCCTCATCTCGCCTGGAAGGGAGAACTTCCTGGATTTTCTCGAGTTGCGGCAGGTGTTCTCGAGTTACGACGGGGATCTCAGGGACCCGCCCTGGTGGCCTCAGGAGAGGCCAGTCCCCATGCGAGTTGTTAGGGGGCCTCTCGGGATTCCTCTCCCGTCGATACCGGGGCCAAAAACCTTGTATGGAGTCAGGGCCAGAACCGAGGATTCCTCTCAGGGGCTGACATGGATCTTTGGGTACTTCTGGAGTCTCCCCAGGGGAGTCAGGCCTCGTCTCGAGTGGGGGCATGCACGTGCGCTTTCCTTCCAGGCTGTAGCAGCAATGTCACGCTTCCCGTCGCGTGGATCAAAGGATCTGTGGTTTTCCCTCGAGGCTTTCCCTCGAGGCTTTCCCACAGGGCTGTCCCACGTGCCACCGTGTTGTGAGTCGATCCTCGGCGTGAAAGATGAGCCAGTGCAGGGCAAAGAGGTTCCTCTGGAATGGACTGAGACATCTGGGGGACTCTTGGAATGGTGGTACGACCATGGAGTTCCTCTCGCCTTTCCTGTTGAGAGTGCCTCCTCTTGAGATGCGACGGGAACGCCGGGAATTCTTTCCCGTTGAAACCAGGGAAAGGATCCCGCATCTCGAGCTACGAGGGGGAAACGGGGCTCCTCTGGATGTGGGCGGGACCATCGTGCTTCCTCTCGAGTGGAGACGGGTATGGCGGTGAACTTCTTGAGTTGCAGCAAGGGTGTGAAAGACCCTTTCGAAGTTCCAGAGGTTTGTTGTCATTAGTCTCCAGAGGCCTCATCGGAAATAGGCCTCATCTCGCCTGGAAGGGAGAACTTCCTGGATTTTCTCGAGTTGCGGCAGGTGTTCTCGAATTACGACGGGGACCTCAGGGACCCGCCCTGGTGGCCTCCGGAGAGGCCAGTCCCCATGCGAGTTGCTAGGGGGCCTCTCGGGATTCCTCTCCCGTCGATACCGGGGCCAAAAACCTTGTGTGGAGTCAGGGCCGGAACCGAGGATTCCTCTCAGGGGCTGACATGGATCTTTGGGTACTTCTGGAGTCACCCGAGTGGAGTCAGGCCTCGTCTCGAGTAGGGGCATGCACGTGCGCTTTCCTTTCAGGCTGTAGCAGCAATGTCACGCTTCCCGTCGCGTGGATCAAAGGATCTGTGGTTTTCCCTCGAGGCTTTCCCTCGAGGCTTTCCCACAGGGCTGTCCCACGTGCCACCGTGGTGTGAGTCGATCCTCGGCGTGAAAGATGAGCCAGTGCAGGGCAAAGAGGTTCCTCTGGAATGGACTGAGACATCTGGGGGACTCTTGGAATGGTGGTACGACCATGGAGTTCCTCTCGCCTTTCCTGTTGAGAGTGCCTCCTCTTGAGATGCGACGGGAACGCCGGGAATTCTTTCCCGTTGAAAGCAGGGAAAGGATCCCTCATCTCGAGCTACGAGGGGGAAACGGGGCTCCTCTGGATGTGGGCGGGACCATCGTGCTTCCTCTCTAGTGGAGACGGGTATGGCGGTGAACTTCTTGAGTTGCAGCAAGGGTGTGAAAGACCCTTTCGAAGTTCCAGAGGTTAGGTGTCATTAGTCTCCAGAGGCCTCATCGGAAATAGGCCTCATCTCGCCTGGAAGGGAGAACTTCCTGGATTTTCTCGAGTTGCGGCAGGTGTTCTCGAGTTACGACGGGGACCTCAGGGACCCGCCCTGGTGGCCTCAGGAGAGGCCAGTCCCTAGGCGAGTTGCTAGGGGGCCTCTCGGGATTCCTCTCCCGTTGATACCGGGGCCAAAAACCTTGTGTGGAGTCAAGGCCGGAACCGAGGATTCCTCTCAGGGGCTGACATGGATCTTTGGGTACTTGTGGAGTCTCCCCAGGGGAGTCAGGCCTCGTCTCGAGTGGGGGCATGCACGTGCGCTTTCCTTCCAGGCTGTAGCAGCAATGTCACGCTTCCCGTCGCGTGGATCAAAGGATCTGTGGTTTTCCCTCGAGGCTTTCCCTCGAGCCTTTCCCACAGGGCTGTCCCACGTGCCACCGTGGTGTGAGTCGATCCTCGGCGTGAAAGATGAGCCAGTGCAGGGCAAAGAGGTTCCTCTCGAATGGACTGAGACATCTGGGGGACTCTTGGAATGGTGGTACGACCATGGAGTTCCTCTCGCCTTTCCTGTTGAGAGTGCCTCCTCTTGAGATGCGACGGGAACGCCGGGAATTCTTTCCCGTTGAAAGCAGGGAAAGGATCCCTCATCTCGAGCTAAGAGGGGGAAACGGGGCTCCTCTGGATGTGGGCGGGACCATCGTGCTTCCTCTCTAGTGGAGACGGGTATGGTGGTGAACTTCTTGAGTTGCAGCAAGGCTGTGAAAGACCCTTTCGAAGTTCCAGAGGTTAGGTGTCATTAGTCTCCAGACGCCTCATCGGAAATAGGCCTCATCTCGCCTGGAAGGGAGAACTTCCTGGATTTTCTCGAGTTGCGGCAGGTGTTCTCGAGTTACGACGGGGACCTCAGGGACCCGCCCTGGTGGCCTCAGGAGAGGCCAGTCCCTATGCGAGTTGCTAGGGGGCCTCTCGGGATTCCTCTCCCGTCGATACCGGGGCCAAAAACCTTGTGTGGAGTCAGGGCCGGAACCGAGGATTCCTCTCAGGGGCTGACATGGATCTTTGGGTACTTTTGGAGTCTCCCCAGGGGAGTCAGGCCTCGTCTCGAGTGGGGGCATGCACGTGCACTTTCCTTCCAGGCTGTAGCAGCAATGTCACGCTTCCCGTCGCGTGGATCAAATGATGTGTGGTTTTCCCTCGAGGCTTTCCCACAGGGCTGTCCCACGTGCCACCGTGGTGTGAGTCGATCCTCGGCGTGAAAGATGAGCCAGTGCAGGGCAAAGAGGTTCCTCTGGAATGGACTGAGACATCTGGGGGACTCTTGGAATGGTGGTACGACCATGGAGTTCCTCTCGCCTTTCCTGTTGAGAGTGCCTCCTCTTGAGATGCGACGGGAACGCCGGGAATTCTTTCCCGTTGAAAGCAGGGAAAGGATCCCTCATCTCGAGCTACGAGGGGGAAACGGGGCTCCTCTGGATGTGGGCGGGACCATCGTGCTTCCTCTCTAGTGGAGACGGGTATGGCGGTGAACTTCTTGAGTTGCAGCAAGGGTGTGAAAGACCCTTTCGAAGTTCCAGAGGTTAGGTGTCATTAGTCTCCAGAGGCCTCATCGGAAATAGGCCTCATCTCGCCTGGAAGGGAGAACTTCCTGGATTTTCTCGAGTTGCGGCAGGTGTTCTCGAGTTACGACGGGGACCTCAGGGACCCGCCCTGGTGGCCTCAGGAGAGGCCAGTCCCTAGGCGAGTTGCTAGGGGGCCTCTCGGGATTCCTCTCCCGTTGATACCGGGGCCAAAAACCTTGTGTGGAGTCAAGGCCGGAACCGAGGATTCCTCTCAGGGGCTGACATGGATCTTTGGGTACTTGTGGAGTCTCCCCAGGGGAGTCAGGCCTCGTCTCGAGTGGGGGCATGCACGTGCGCTTTCCTTCCAGGCTGTAGCAGCAATGTCACGCTTCCCGTCGCGTGGATCAAAGGATCTGTGGTTTTCCCTCGAGGCTTTCCCTCGAGCCTTTCCCACAGGGCTGTCCCACGTGCCACCGTGGTGTGAGTCGATCCTCGGCGTGAAAGATGAGCCAGTGCAGGGCAAAGAGGTTCCTCTGGAATGGACTGAGACATCTGGGGGACTCTTGGAATGGTGGTACGACCATGGAGTTCCTCTCGCCTTTCCTGTTGAGAGTGCCTCCTCTTGAGATGCGACGGGAACGCCGGGAATTCTTTCCCGTTGAAAGCAGGGAAAGGATCCCTCATCTCGAGCTAAGAGGGGGAAACGGGGCTCCTCTGGATGTGGGCGGGACCATCGTGCTTCCTCTCTAGTGGAGACGGGTATGGTGGTGAACTTCTTGAGTTGCAGCAAGGCTGTGAAAGACCCTTTCGAAGTTCCAGAGGTTAGGTGTCATTAGTCTCCAGACGCCTCATCGGAAATAGGCCTCATCTCGCCTGGAAGGGAGAACTTCCTGGATTTTCTCGAGTTGCGGCAGGTGTTCTCGAGTTACGACGGGGACCTCAGGGACCCGCCCTGGTGGCCTCAGGAGAGGCCAGTCCCTATGCGAGTTGCTAGGGGGCCTCTCGGGATTCCTCTCCCGTCGATACCGGGGCCAAAAACCTTGTGTGGAGTCAGGGCCGGAACCGAGGATTCCTCTCAGGGGCTGACATGGATCTTTGGGTACTTTTGGAGTCTCCCCAGGGGAGTCAGGCCTCGTCTCGAGTGGGGGCATGCACGTGCACTTTCCTTCCAGGCTGTAATAGCAATGTCACGCTTCCCGTCGCGTGGATCAAATGATGTGTGGTTTTCCCTCGAGGCTTTCCCACAGGGCTGTCCCACGTGCCACCGTGGTGTGAGTCGATCCTCGGCGTGAAAGATGAGCCAGTGCAGGGCAAAGAGGTTCCTCTGGAATGGACTGAGACATCTGGGGGACTCTTGGAATGGTGGTACGACCATGGAGTTCCTCTCGCCTTTCCTGTTGAGAGTGCCTCCTCTTGAGATGCGACGGGAACGCCGGGAATTTTTTGCCGTTGAAAGCAGGGAAAGGATCCCTCATCTCGAGCTACGAGGGGGAAACGGGGCTCCTCTGGATGTGGGCGGGACCATCGTGCTTCCTCTCGAGTGGAGACGGATATGGCGGTGAACTTCTTGAGTTGCAGCAAGGGTGTGAAAGACCCTTTCGAAGTTCCAGAGGTTAGGTGTCATTAGTCTCCAGAGGCCTCATCGGAAATAGGCCTCATCTCGCCTGGAAGGGAGAACTTCCTGGATTTTCTCGAGTTGCGGCAGGTGTTCTCGAGTTACGACGGGGACCTCAGGGACCCGCCCTGGTGGCCTCAGGAGAGGCCAGTCCCCATGCGAGTTGCTAGGGGGCCTCTCGGGATTCCTCTCCCGTCGATACCGGGGCCAAAAAGCTTGTGTGGAGTCAAGGCCGGAACCGAGGATTCCTCTCAGGGGCTGACATGGATCTTTGGGTACTTCTGGAGTCTCGCCAGGGGAGTCAGGCCTCGTCTCGAGTGGGGGCATGCACGTGCGCTTTCCTTCCAGGCTGTAGCAGCAATGTCACGCTTCCCGTCGCGTGGATCAAAGGATCTGTGGTTTTCCCTCGAGGCTTTCCCTCGAGGCTTTCCCACAGGGCTGTCCCACGTGCCACCGTGTTGTGAGTCGATCCTCGGCGTGAAAGATGAGCCAGTGCAGGGCAAAGAGGTTCCTCTGGAATGGACTGAGACATCTGGGGGACTCTTGGAATGGTGGTACGACCATGGAGTTCCTCTCGCCTTTCCTGTTGAGAGTGCCTCCTCTTGAGATGCGACGGGAACGCCGGGAATTCTTTCCCGTTGAAACCAGGGAAAGGATCCCGCATCTCGAGCTACGAGGGGGAAACGGGGCTCCTCTGGATGTGGGCGGGACCATCGTGCTTCCTCTCGAGTGGAGACGGGTATGGCGGTGAACTTCTTGAGTTGCAGCAAGGGTGTGAAAGACCCTTTCGAAGTTCCAGAGGTTTGTTGTCATTAGTCTCCAGAGGCCTCATCGGAAATAGGCCTCATCTCGCCTGGAAGGGAGAACTTCCTGGATTTTCTCGAGTTGCGGCAGGTGTTCTCGAATTACGACGGGGACCTCAGGGACCCGCCCTGGTGGCCTCCGGAGAGGCCAGTCCCCATGCGAGTTGCTAGGGGGCCTCTCGGGATTCCTCTCCCGTCGATACCGGGGCCAAAAACCTTGTGTGGAGTCAGGGCCGGAACCGAGGATTCCTCTCAGGGGCTGACATGGATCTTTGGGTACTTCTGGAGTCACCCGAGTGGAGTCAGGCCTCGTCTCGAGTAGGGGCATGCACGTGCGCTTTCCTTTCAGGCTGTAGCAGCAATGTCACGCTTCCCGTCGCGTGGATCAAAGGATCTGTGGTTTTCCCTCGAGGCTTTCCCACAGGGCTGTCCCACGTGCCACCGTGGTGTGAGTCGATCCTCGGCGTGAAAGATGAGCCAGTGCAGGGCAAAGAGGTTCCTCTGGAATGGACTGAGACATCTGGGGGACTCTTGGAATGGTGGTACGACCATGGAGTTCCTCTCGCCTTTCCTGTTGAGAGTGCCTCCTCTTGAGATGCGACGGGAACGCCGGGAATTCTTTCCCGTTGAAAGCAGGGAAAGGATCCCTCATCTCGAGCTACGAGGGGGAAACGGGGCTCCTCTGGATGTGGGCGGGACCATCGTGCTTCCTCTCTAGTGGAGACGGGTATGGCGGTGAACTTCTTGAGTTGCAGCAAGGGTGTGAAAGACCCTTTCGAAGTTCCAGAGGTTAGGTGTCATTAGTCTCCAGAGGCCTCATCGGAAATAGGCCTCATCTCGCCTGGAAGGGAGAACTTCCTGGATTTTCTCGAGTTGCGGCAGGTGTTCTCGAGTTACGACGGGGACCTCAGGGACCCGCCCTGGTGGCCTCAGGAGAGGCCAGTCCCTAGGCGAGTTGCTAGGGGGCCTCTCGGGATTCCTCTCCCGTTGATACCGGGGCCAAAAACCTTGTGTGGAGTCAAGGCCGGAACCGAGGATTCCTCTCAGGGGCTGACATGGATCTTTGGGTACTTGTGGAGTCTCCCCAGGGGAGTCAGGCCTCGTCTCGAGTGGGGGCATGCACGTGCGCTTTCCTTCCAGGCTGTAGCAGCAATGTCACGCTTCCCGTCGCGTGGATCAAAGGATCTGTGGTTTTCCCTCGAGGCTTTCCCTCGAGCCTTTCCCACAGGGCTGTCCCACGTACCACCGTGGTGTGAGTCGATCCTCGGCGTGAAAGATGAGCCAGTGCAGGGCAAAGAGGTTCCTCTCGAATGGACTGAGACATCTGGGGGACTCTTGGAATGGTGGTACGACCATGGAGTTCCTCTCGCCTTTCCTGTTGAGAGTGCCTCCTCTTGAGATGCGACGGGAACGCCGGGAATTCTTTCCCGTTGAAAGCAGGGAAAGGATCCCTCATCTCGAGCTAAGAGGGGGAAACGGGGCTCCTCTGGATGTGGGCGGGACCATCGTGCTTCCTCTCTAGTGGAGACGGGTATGGTGGTGAACTTCTTGAGTTGCAGCAAGGCTGTGAAAGACCCTTTCGAAGTTCCAGAGGTTAGGTGTCATTAGTCTCCAGACGCCTCATCGGAAATAGGCCTCATCTCGCCTGGAAGGGAGAACTTCCTGGATTTTCTCGAGTTGCGGCAGGTGTTCTCGAGTTACGACGGGGACCTCAGGGACCCGCCCTGGTGGCCTCAGGAGAGGCCAGTCCCTATGCGAGTTGCTAGGGGGCCTCTCGGGATTCCTCTCCCGTCGATACCGGGGCCAAAAACCTTGTGTGGAGTCAGGGCCGGAACCGAGGATTCCTCTCAGGGGCTGACATGGATCTTTGGGTACTTCTGGAGTCTCCCCAGGGGAGTCAGGCCTCGTCTCGAGTGGGGGCATGCACGTGCACTTTCCTTCCAGGCTGTAGCAGCAATGTCACGCTTCCCGTCGCGTGGATCAAATGATGTGTGGTTTTCCCTCGAGGCTTTCCCACAGGGCTGTCCCACGTGCCACCGTGGTGTGAGTCGATCCTCGGCGTGAAAGATGAGCCAGTGCAGGGCAAAGAGGTTCCTCTGGAATGGACTGAGACATCTGGGGGACTCTTGGAATGGTGGTACGACCATGGAGTTCCTCTCGCCTTTCCTGTTGAGAGTGCCTCCTCTTGAGATGCGACGGGAACGCCGGGAATTTTTTGCCGTTGAAAGCAGGGAAAGGATCCCTCATCTCGAGCTACGAGGGGGAAACGGGGCTCCTCTGGATGTGGGCGGGACCATCGTGCTTCCTCTCGAGTGGAGACGGATATGGCGGTGAACTTCTTGAGTTGCAGCAAGGGTGTGAAAGACCCTTTCGAAGTTCCAGAGGTTAGGTGTCATTAGTCTCCAGAGGCCTCATCGGAAATAGGCCTCATCTCGCCTGGAAGGGAGAACTTCCTGGATTTTCTCGAGTTGCGGCAGGTGTTCTCGAGTTATGACGGGGACCTCAGGGACCCGCCCTGGTGGCCTCAGGAGAGGCCAGTCCCCATGCGAGTTGCTATGGGGCCTCTCGGGATTCCTCTCCCGTCGATACCGGGGCCAAAAAGCTTGTGTGGAGTCAAGGCCGGAACCGAGGATTCCTCTCAGGGGCTGACATGGATCTTTGGGTACTTCTGGAGTCTCCCCAGGGGAGTCAGGCCTCGTCTCGAGTGGGGGCATGCACGTGCGCTTTCCTTCCAGGCTGTAGCAGCAATGTCACGCTTCCCGTCGCGTGGATCAAAGGATCTGTGGTTTTCCCTCGAGGCTTTCCCTCGAGGCTTTCCCACAGGGCTGTCCCACGTGCCACCGTGTTGTGAGTCGATCCTCGGCGTGAAAGATGAGCCAGTGCAGGGCAAAGAGGTTCCTCTGGAATGGACTGAGACATCTGGGGGACTCTTGGAATGGTGGTACGACCATGGAGTTCCTCTCGCCTTTCCTGTTGAGAGTGCCTCCTCTTGAGATGCGACGGGAACGCCGGGAATTCTTTCCCGGTTAAACCAGGGAAAGGATCCCGCATCTCGAGCTACGAGGGGGAAACGGGGCTCCTCTGGATGTGGGCGGGACCATCGTGCTTCCTCTCGAGTGGAGACGGGTATGGCGGTGAACTTCTTGAGTTGCAGCAAGGGTGTGAAAGACCCTTTCGAAGTTCCAGAGGTTTGTTGTCATTAGTCTCCAGAGGCCTCATCGGAAATAGGCCTCATCTCGCCTGGAAGGGAGAACTTCCTGGATTTTCTCGAGTTGCGGCAGGTGTTCTCGAATTACGACGGGGACCTCAGGGACCCGCCCTGGTGGCCTCCGGAGAGGCCAGTCCCCATGCGAGTTGCTAGGGGGCCTCTCGGGATTCCTCTCCCGTCGATACCGGGGCCAAAAACCTTGTGTGGAGTCAGGGCCGGAACCGAGGATTCCTCTCAGGGGCTGACATGGATCTTTGGGTACTTCTGGAGTCACCCGAGTGGAGTCAGGCCTCGTCTCGAGTAGGGGCATGCACGTGCGCTTTCCTTTCAGGCTGTAGCAGCAATGTCACGCTTCCCGTCGCGTGGATCAAAGGATCTGTGGTTTTCCCTCGAGGCTTTCCCTCGAGGCTTTCCCACAGGGCTGTCCCACGTGCCACCGTGGTGTGAGTCGATCCTCGGCGTGAAAGATGAGCCAGTGCAGGGCAAAGAGGTTCCTCTGGAATGGACTGAGACATCTGGGGGACTCTTGGAATGGTGGTACGACCATGGAGTTCCTCTCGCCTTTCCTGTTGAGAGTGCCTCCTCTTGAGATGCGACGGGAACGCCGGGAATTCTTTCCCGTTGAAAGCAGGGAAAGGATCCCTCATCTCGAGCTACGAGGGGGAAACGGGGCTCCTCTGGATGTGGGCGGGACCATCGTGCTTCCTCTCTAGTGGAGACGGGTATGGCGCTGAACTTCTTGAGTTGCAGCAAGGGTGTGAAAGACCCTTTCGAAGTTCCAGAGGTTAGGTGTCATTAGTCTCCAGAGGCCTCATCGGAAATAGGCCTCATCTCGCCTGGAAGGGAGAACTTCCTGGATTTTCTCGAGTTGCGGCAGGTGTTCTCGAGTTACGACGGGGACCTCAGGGACCCGCCCTGGTGGCCTCAGGAGAGGCCAGTCCCTAGGCGAGTTGCTAGGGGGCCTCTCGGGATTCCTCTCCCGTTGATACCGGGGCCAAAAACCTTGTGTGGAGTCAAGGCCGGAACCGAGGATTCCTCTCAGGGGCTGACATGGATCTTTGGGTACTTGTGGAGTCTCCCCAGGGGAGTCAGGCCTCGTCTCGAGTGGGGGCATGCACGTGCGCTTTCCTTCCAGGCTGTAGCAGCAATGTCACGCTTCCCGTCGCGTGGATCAAAGGATCTGTGGTTTTCCCTCGAGGCTTTCCCTCGAGCCTTTCCCACAGGGCTGTCCCACGTGCCACCGTGGTGTGAGTCGATCCTCGGCGTGAAAGATGAGCCAGTGCAGGGCAAAGAGGTTCCTCTCGAATGGACTGAGACATCTGGGGGACTCTTGGAATGGTGGTAGGACCATGGAGTTCCTCTCGCCTTTCCTGTTGAGAGTGCCTCCTCTTGAGATGCGACGGGAACGCCGGGAATTCTTTCCCGTTGAAAGCAGGGAAAGGATCCCTCATCTCGAGCTAAGAGGGGGAAACGGGGCTCCTCTGGATGTGGGCGGGACCATCGTGCTTCCTCTCTAGTGGAGACGGGTATGGTGGTGAACTTCTTGAGTTGCAGCAAGGCTGTGAAAGACCCTTTCGAAGTTCCAGAGGTTAGGTGTCATTAGTCTCCAGACGCCTCATCGGAAATAGGCCTCATCTCGCCTGGAAGGGAGAACTTCCTGGATTTTCTCGAGTTGCGGCAGGTGTTCTCGAGTTACGACGGGGACCTCAGGGACCCGCCCTGGTGGCCTCAGGAGAGGCCAGTCCCTATGCGAGTTGCAAGGGGGCCTCTCGGGATTCCTCTCCCGTCGATACCGGGGCCAAAAACCTTGTGTGGAGTCAGGGCCGGAACCGAGGATTCCTCTCAGGGGCTGACATGGATCTTTGGGTACTTCTGGAGTCTCCCCAGGGGAGTCAGGCCTCGTCTCGAGTGGGGGCATGCACGTGCACTTTCCTTCCAGGCTGTAGCAGCAATGTCACGCTTCCCGTCGCGTGGATCAAATGATGTGTGGTTTTCCCTCGAGGCTTTCCCACAGGGCTGTCCCACGTGCCACCGTGGTGTGAGTCGATCCTCGGCGTGAAAGATGAGCCAGTGCAGGGCAAAGAGGTTCCTCTGGAATGGACTGAGACATCTGGGGGACTCTTGGAATGGTGGTACGACCATGGAGTTCCTCTCGCCTTTCCTGTTGAGAGTGCCTCCTCTTGAGATGCGACGGGAACGCCGGGAATTTTTTGCCGTTGAAAGCAGGGAAAGGATCCCTCATCTCGAGCTACGAGGGGGAAACGGGGCTCCTCTGGATGTGGGCGGGACCATCGTGCTTCCTCTCGAGTGGAGACGGATATGGCGGTGAACTTCTTGAGTTGCAGCAAGGGTGTGAAAGACCCTTTCGAAGTTCCAGAGGTTAGGTGTCATTAGTCTCCAGAGGCCTCATCGGAAATAGGCCTCATCTCGCCTGGAAGGGAGAACTTCCTGGATTTTCTCGAGTTGCGGCAGGTGTTCTCGAGTTACGACGGGGACCTCAGGGACCCGCCCTGGTGGCCTCAGGAGAGGCCAGTCCCCATGCGAGTTGCTAGGGGGCCTCTCGGGATTCCTCTCCCGTCGATACCGGGGCCAAAAAGCTTGTGTGGAGTCAAGGCCGGAACCGAGGATTCCTCTCAGGGGCTGACATGGATCTTTGGGTACTTCTGGAGTCTCGCCAGGGGAGTCAGGCCTCGTCTCGAGTGGGGGCATGCACGTGCGCTTTCCTTCCAGGCTGTAGCAGCAATGTCACGCTTCCCGTCGCGTGGATCAAAGGATCTGTGGTTTTCCCTCGAGGCTTTCCCTCGAGGCTTTCCCACAGGGCTGTCCCACGTGCCACCGTGTTGTGAGTCGATCCTCGGCGTGAAAGATGAGCCAGTGCAGGGCAAAGAGGTTCCTCTGGAATGGACTGAGACATCTGGGGGACTCTTGGAATGGTGGTACGACCATGGAGTTCCTCTCGCCTTTCCTGTTGAGAGTGCCTCCTCTTGAGATGCGACGGGAACGCCGGGAATTCTTTCCCGTTGAAACCAGGGAAAGGATCCCGCATCTCGAGCTACGAGGGGGAAACGGGGCTCCTCTGGATGTGGGCGGGACCATCGTGCTTCCTCTCGAGTGGAGACGGGTATGGCGGTGAACTTCTTGAGTTGCAGCAAGGGTGTGAAAGACCCTTTCGAAGTTCCAGAGGTTTGTTGTCATTAGTCTCCAGAGGCCTCATCGGAAATAGGCCTCATCTCGCCTGGAAGGGAGAACTTCCTGGATTTTCTCGAGTTGCGGCAGGTGTTCTCGAATTACGACGGGGACCTCAGGGACCCGCCCTGGTGGCCTCCGGAGAGGCCAGTCCCCATGCGAGTTGCTAGGGGGCCTCTCGGGATTCCTCTCCCGTCGATACCGGGGCCAAAAACCTTGTGTGGAGTCAGGGCCGGAACCGAGGATTCCTCTCAGGGGCTGACATGGATCTTTGGGTACTTCTGGAGTCACCCGAGTGGAGTCAGGCCTCGTCTCGAGTAGGGGCATGCACGTGCGCTTTCCTTCCAGGCTGTAGCAGCAATGTCACGCTTCCCGTCGCGTGGATCAAAGGATCTGTGGTTTTCCCTCGAGGCTTTCCCTCGAGGCTTTCCCACAGGGCTGTCCCACGTGCCACCGTGGTGTGAGTCGATCCTCGGCGTGAAAGATGAGCCAGTGCAGGGCAAAGAGGTTCCTCTGGAATGGACTGAGACATCTGGGGGACTCTTGGAATGGTGGTACGACCATGGAGATCCTCTCGCCTTTCCTGTTGAGAGTGCCTCCTCTTGAGATGCGACGGGAACGCCGGGAATTCTTTCCCGTTGAAAGCAGGGAAAGGATCCCTCATCTCGAGCACCGAGGGGAAAACGGGGCTCCTCTGGATGTGGGCGGGACCATCGTGCTTCCTCTCGAGTGGAGACGGGTATGGCGGAGAACTTCTTGAGTTGGAGCAAGGGTGTGAAAGACCCTTTCAAAGTTCCAGAGGTTAGGTGTCATTAGTCTCCAGACGCCTCATCGGAAATAGGCCTCATCTCGCCTGGAAGGGAGAACTTCCTGGATTTTCTCGAGTTGCGGCAGGTGTTCTTAAGTTACGACGGGGAACTCAGGGACCCGCCCTGGTGGCCTCAGGAGAGGCCAGTCCCCATGCGAGTTGCTAGGGGGCCTCTCGGGATTCCTCTCCCGTAGATACCGGGGCCAAAAACCTTGAGTGGAGTCAGGGCCAGAACCGAGGATTCCTCTCAGGGGCTGACATGGATCTTTGGGTACTTCTGGAGTCTCCCCAGGGGAGTCAGGCCTCGTCTCGAGTGGGGGCATGCACGTGCGCTTTCCTTCCAGGCTGTAGCAGCAATGTCACGCTTCCCGTCGCGTGGATCAAAGGATCTGTGGTTTTCCCTCGAGGCTTTCCCTCGAGCCTTTCCCATAGGGCTGTCCCACGTGCCACCGTGGTGTGAGTCGATCCTCGGCGTGAAAGATGAGCCAGTGCAGGGCAAAGAGGTTCCTCTCGAATGGACTGAGACATCTGGGGGACTCTTGGAATGGTGGTACGACCATGGAGTTCCTCTCGCCTTTCCTGTTGAGAGTGCCTCCTCTTGAGATGCGACGGGAACGCCGGGAATTCTTTCCCGTTGAAAGCAGGGAAAGGATCCCTCATCTCGAGCTAAGAGGGGGAAACGGGGCTCCTCTGGATGTGGGCGGGACCATCGTGCTTCCTCTCTAGTGGAGACGGGTATGGTGGTGAACTTCTTGAGTTGCAGCAAGGCTGTGAAAGACCCTTTCGAAGTTCCAGAGGTTAGGTGTCATTAGTCTCCAGACGCCTCATCGGAAATAGGCCTCATCTCGCCTGGAAGGGAGAACTTCCTGGATTTTCTCGAGTTGCGGCAGGTGTTCTCGAGTTACGACGGGGACCTCAGGGACCCGCCCTGGTGGCCTCAGGAGAGGCCAGTCCCTATGCGAGTTGCTAGGGGGCCTCTCGGGATTCCTCTCCCGTCGATACCGGGGCCAAAAACCTTGTGTGGAGTCAGGGCCGGAAACGAGGATTCCTCTCAGGGGCTGACATGGATCTTTGGGTACTTCTGGAGTCTCCCCAGGGGAGTCAGGCCTCGTCTCGAGTGGGGGCATGCACGTGCACTTTCCTTCCAGGCTGTAGCAGCAATGTCACGCTTCCCGTCGCGTGGATCAAAGGATCTGTGGTTTTCCCTCGAGGCTTTCCCACAGGGCTGTCCCACGTGCCACCGTGGTGTGAGTCGATCCTCGGCGTGAAAGATGAGCCAGTGCAGGGCAAAGAGGTTCCTCTGGAATGGACTGAGACATCTGGGGGACTCTTGGAATGGTGGTACGACCATGGAGTTCCTCTCGCCTTTCCTGTTGAGAGTGCCTCCTCTTGAGATGCGACGGGAACGCCGGGAATTTTTTGCCGTTGAAAGCAGGGAAAGGATCCCTCATCTCGAGCTACGAGGGGGAAACGGGGCTCCTCTGGATGTGGGCGGGACCATCGTGCTTCCTCTCGAGTGGAGACGGATATGGCGGTGAACTTCTTGAGTTGCAGCAAGGGTGTGAAAGACCCTTTCGAAGTTCCAGAGGTTAGGTGTCATTAGTCTCCAGAGGCCTCATCGGAAATAGGCCTCATCTCGCCTGGAAGGGAGAACTTCCTGGATTTTCTCGAGTTGCGGCAGGTGTTCTCGAGTTATGACGGGGACCTCAGGGACCCGCCCTGGTGGCCTCAGGAGAGGCCAGTCCCCATGCGAGTTGCTAGGGGGCCTCTCGGGATTCCTCTCCCGTCGATACCGGGGCCAAAAAGCTTGTGTGGAGTCAAGGCCGGAACCGAGGATTCCTCTCAGGGGCTGACATGGATCTTTGGGTACTTCTGGAGTCTCGCCAGGGGAGTCAGGCCTCGTCTCGAGTGGGGGCATGCACGTGCGCTTTCCTTCCAGGCTGTAGCAGCAATGTCACGCTTCCCGTCGCGTGGATCAAAGGATCTGTGGTTTTCCCTCGAGGCTTTCCCTCGAGGCTTTCCCACAGGGCTGTCCCACGTGCCACCGTGTTGTGAGTCGATCCTCGGCGTGAAAGATGAGCCAGTGCAGGGCAAAGAGGTTCCTCTGGAATGGACTGAGACATCTGGGGGACTCTTGGAATGGTGGTACGACCATGGAGTTCCTCTCGCCTTTCCTGTTGAGAGTGCCTCCTCTTGAGATGCGACGGGAACGCCGGGAATTCTTTCCCGTTGAAACCAGGGAAAGGATCCCGCATCTCGAGCTACGAGGGGGAAACGGGGCTCCTCTGGATGTGGGCGGGACCATCGTGCTTCCTCTCGAGTGGAGACGGGTATGGCGGTGAACTTCTTGAGTTGCAGCAAGGGTGTGAAAGACCCTTTCGAAGTTCCAGAGGTTTGTTGTCATTAGTCTCCAGAGGCCTCATCGGAAATAGGCCTCATCTCGCCTGGAAGGGAGAACTTCCTGGATTTTCTCGAGTTGCGGCAGGTGTTCTCGAATTACGACGGGGACCTCAGGGACCCGCCCTGGTGGCCTCCGGAGAGGCCAGTCCCCATGCGAGTTGCTAGGGGGCCTCTCGGGATTCCTCTCCCGTCGATACCGGGGCCAAAAACCTTGTGTGGAGTCAGGGCCGGAACCGAGGATTCCTCTCAGGGGCTGACATGGATCTTTGGGTACTTCTGGAGTCACCCGAGTGGAGTCAGGCCTCGTCTCGAGTAGGGGCATGCACGTGCGCTTTCCTTCCAGGCTGTAGCAGCAATGTCACGCTTCCCGTCGCGTGGATCAAAGGATCTGTGGTTTTCCCTCGAGGCTTTCCCTCGAGGCTTTCCCACAGGGCTGTCCCACGTGCCACCGTGGTGTGAGTCGATCCTCGGCGTGAAAGATGAGCCAGTGCAGGGCAAAGAGGTTCCTCTGGAATGGACTGAGACATCTGGGGGACTCTTGGAATGGTGGTACGACCATGGAGATCCTCTCGCCTTTCCTGTTGAGAGTGCCTCCTCTTGAGATGCGACGGGAACGCCGGGAATTCTTTCCCGTTGAAAGCAGGGAAAGGATCCCTCATCTCGAGCACCGAGGGGAAAACGGGGCTCCTCTGGATGTGGGCGGGACCATCGTGCTTCCTCTCGAGTGGAGACGGGTATGGCGGAGAACTTCTTGAGTTGGAGCAAGGGTGTGAAAGACCCTTTCAAAGTTCCAGAGGTTAGGTGTCATTAGTCTCCAGACGCCTCATCGGAAATAGGCCTCATCTCGCCTGGAAGGGAGAACTTCCTGGATTTTCTCGAGTTGCGGCAGGTGTTCTTAAGTTACGACGGGGAACTCAGGGACCCGCCCTGGTGGCCTCAGGAGAGGCCAGTCCCCATGCGAGTTGCTAGGGGGCCTCTCGGGATTCCTCTCCCGTAGATACCGGGGCCAAAAACCTTGAGTGGAGTCAGGGCCAGAACCGAGGATTCCTCTCAGGGGCTGACATGGATCTTTGGGTACTTCTGGAGTCTCCCCAGGGGAGTCAGGCCTCGTCTCGAGTGGGGGCATGCACGTGCGCTTTCCTTCCAGGCTGTAGCAGCAATGTCACGCTTCCTGTCGCGTGGATCAAAGGATCTGTGGTTTTCCCTCGAGGCTTTCCCTCGAGCCTTTCCCATAGGGCTGTCCCACGTGCCACCGTGGTGTGAGTCGATCCTCGGCGTGAAAGATGAGCCAGTGCAGGGCAAAGAGGTTCCTCTCGAATGGACTGAGACATCTGGGGGACTCTTGGAATGGTGGTACGACCATGGAGTTCCTCTCGCCTTTCCTGTTGAGAGTGCCTCCTCTTGAGATGCGACGGGAACGCCGGGAATTCTTTCCCGTTGAAAGCAGGGAAAGGATCCCTCATCTCGAGCTAAGAGGGGGAAACGGGGCTCCTCTGGATGTGGGCGGGACCATCGTGCTTCCTCTCTAGTGGAGACGGGTATGGTGGTGAACTTCTTGAGTTGCAGCAAGGCTGTGAAAGACCCTTTCGAAGTTCCAGAGGTTAGGTGTCATTAGTCTCCAGACGCCTCATCGGAAATAGGCCTCATCTCGCCTGGAAGGGAGAACTTCCTGGATTTTCTCGAGTTGCGGCAGGTGTTCTCGAGTTACGACGGGGACCTCAGGGACCCGCCCTGGTGGCCTCAGGAGAGGCCAGTCCCTATGCGAGTTGCTAGGGGGCCTCTCGGGATTCCTCTCCCGTCGATACCGGGGCCAAAAACCTTGTGTGGAGTCAGGGCCGGAACCGAGGATTCCTCTCAGGGGCTGACATGGATCTTTGGGTACTTCTGGAGTCTCCCCAGGGGAGTCAGGCCTCGTCTCGAGTGGGGGCATGCACGTGCACTTTCCTTCCAGGCTGTAGCAGCAATGTCACGCTTCCCGTCGCGTGGATCAAAGGATCTGTGGTTTTCCCTCGAGGCTTTCCCACAGGGCTGTCCCACGTGCCACCGTGGTGTGAGTCGATCCTCGGCGTGAAAGATGAGCCAGTGCAGGGCAAAGAGGTTCCTCTGGAATGGACTGAGACATCTGGGGGACTCTTGGAATGGTGGTACGACCATGGAGTTCCTCTCGCCTTTCCTGTTGAGAGTGCCTCCTCTTGAGATGCGACGGGAACGCCGGGAATTTTTTGCCGTTGAAAGCAGGGAAAGGATCCCTCATCTCGAGCTACGAGGGGGAAACGGGGCTCCTCTGGATGTGGGCGGGACCATCGTGCTTCCTCTCGAGTGGAGACGGATATGGCGGTGAACTTCTTGAGTTGCAGCAAGGGTGTGAAAGACCCTTTCGAAGTTCCAGAGGTTAGGTGTCATTAGTCTCCAGAGGCCTCATCGGAAATAGGCCTCATCTCGCCTGGAAGGGAGAACTTCCTGGATTTTCTCGAGTTGCGGCAGGTGTTCTCGAGTTATGACGGGGACCTCAGGGACCCGCCCTGGTGGCCTCAGGAGAGGCCAGTCCCCATGCGAGTTGCTAGGGGGCCTCTCGGGATTCCTCTCCCGTCGATACCGGGGCCAAAAAGCTTGTGTGGAGTCAAGGCCGGAACCGAGGATTCCTCTCAGGGGCTGACATGGATCTTTGGGTACTTCTGGAGTCTCGCCAGGGGAGTCAGGCCTCGTCTCGAGTGGGGGCATGCACGTGCGCTTTCCTTCCAGGCTGTAGCAGCAATGTCACGCTTCCCGTCGCATGGATCAAAGGATCTGTGGTTTTCCCTCGAGGCTTTCCCTCGAGGCTTTCCCACAGGGCTGTCCCACGTGCCACCGTGTTGTGAGTCGATCCTCGGCGTGAAAGATGAGCCAGTGCAGGGCAAAGAGGTTCCTCTGGAATGGACTGAGACATCTGGGGGACTCTTGGAATGGTGGTACGACCATGGAGTTCCTCTCGCCTTTCCTGTTGAGAGTGCCTCCTCTTGAGATGCGACGGGAACGCCGGGAATTCTTTCCCGTTGAAACCAGGGAAAGGATCCCGCATCTCGAGCTACGAGGGGGAAACGGGGCTCCTCTGGATGTGGGCGGGACCATCGTGCTTCCTCTCGAGTGGAGACGGGTATGGCGGTGAACTTCTTGAGTTGCAGCAAGGGTGTGAAAGACCCTTTCGAAGTTCCAGAGGTTTGTTGTCATTAGTCTCCAGAGGCCTCATCGGAAATAGGCCTCATCTCGCCTGGAAGGGAGAACTTCCTGGATTTTCTCGAGTTGCGGCAGGTGTTCTCGAATTACGACGGGGACCTCAGGGACCCGCCCTGGTGGCCTCCGGAGAGGCCAGTCCCCATGCGAGTTGCTAGGGGGCCTCTCGGGATTCCTCTCCCGTCGATACCGGGGCCAAAAACCTTGTGTGGAGTCAGGGCCGGAACCGAGGATTCCTCTCAGGGGCTGACATGGATCTTTGGGTACTTCTGGAGTCACCCGAGTGGAGTCAGGCCTCGTCTCGAGTAGGGGCATGCACGTGCGCTTTCCTTTCAGGCTGTAGCAGCAATGTCACGCTTCCCGTCGCGTGGATCAAAGGATCTGTGGTTTTCCCTCGAGGCTTTCCCTCGAGGCTTTCCCACAGGGCTGTCCCACGTGCCACCGTGGTGTGAGTCGATCCTCGGCGTGAAAGATGAGCCAGTGCAGGGCAAAGAGGTTCCTCTGGAATGGACTGAGACATCTGGGGGACTCTTGGAATGGTGGTACGACCATGGAGTTCCTCTCGCCTTTCCTGTTGAGAGTGCCTCCTCTTGAGATGCGACGGGAACGCCGGGAATTCTTTCCCGTTGAAAGCAGGGAAAGGATCCCTCATCTCGAGCTACGAGGGGGAAACGGGGCTCCTCTGGATGTGGGCGGGACCATCGTGCTTCCTCTCTAGTGGAGACGGGTATGGCGGTGAACTTCTTGAGTTGCAGCAAGGGTGTGAAAGACCCTTTCGAAGTTCCAGAGGTTAGGTGTCATTAGTCTCCAGAGGCCTCATCGGAAATAGGCCTCATCTCGCCTGGAAGGGAGAACTTCCTGGATTTTCTCGAGTTGCGGCAGGTGTTCTCGAGTTACGACGGGGACCTCAGGGACCCGCCCTGGTGGCCTCAGGAGAGGCCAGTCCCTAGGCGAGTTGCTAGGGGGCCTCTCGGGATTCCTCTCCCGTTGATACCGGGGCCAAAAACCTTGTGTGGAGTCAAGGCCGGAACCGAGGATTCCTCTCAGGGGCTGACATGGATCTTTGGGTACTTGTGGAGTCTCCCCAGGGGAGTCAGGCCTCGTCTCGAGTGGGGGCATGCACGTGCGCTTTCCTTCCAGGCTGTAGCAGCAATGTCACGCTTCCCGTCGCGTGGATCAAAGGATCTGTGGTTTTCCCTCGAGGCTTTCCCTCGTACCTTTCCCACAGGGCTGTCCCCCGTGCCACCGTGGTGTGAGTCGATCCTCGGCGTGAAAGATGAGCCAGTGCAGGGCAAAGAGGTTCCTCTCGAATGGACTGAGACATCTGGGGGACTCTTGGAATGGTGGTACGACCATGGAGTTCCTCTCGCCTTTCCTGTTGAGAGTGCCTCCTCTTGAGATGCGACGGGAACGCCGGGAATTCTTTCCCGTTGAAAGCAGGGAAAGGATCCCTCATCTCGAGCTAAGAGGGGGAAACGGGGCTCCTCTGGATGTGGGCGGGACCATCGTGCTTCCTCTCTAGTGGAGACGGGTATGGTGGTGAACTTCTTGAGTTGCAGCAAGGCTGTGAAAGACCCTTTCGAAGTTCCAGAGGTTAGGTGTCATTAGTCTCCAGACGCCTCATCGGAAATAGGCCTCATCTCGCCTGGAAGGGAGAACTTCCTGGATTTTCTCGAGTTGCGGCAGGTGTTCTCGAGTTACGACGGGGACCTCAGGGACCCGCCCTGGTGGCCTCAGGAGAGGCCAGTCCCTATGCGAGTTGCTAGGGGGCCTCTCGGGATTCCTCTCCCGTCGATACCGGGGCCAAAAACCTTGTGTGGAGTCAGGGCCGGAACCGAGGATTCATCTCAGGGGCTGACATGGATCTTTGGGTACTTCTGGAGTCTCCCCAGGGGAGTCAGGCCTCGTCTCGAGTGGGGGCATGCACGTGCACTTTCCTTCCAGGCTGTAGCAGCAATGTCACGCTTCCCGTCGCGTGGATCAAATGATGTGTGGTTTTCCCTCGAGGCTTTCCCACAGGGCTGTCCCACGTGCCACCGTGGTGTGAGTCGATCCTCGGCGTGAAAGATGAGCCAGTGCAGGGCAAAGAGGTTCCTCTCGAATGGACTGAGACATCTGGGGGACTCTTGGAATGGTGGTACGACCATGGAGTTCCTCTCGCCTTTCCTGTTGAGAGTGCCTCCTCTTGAGATGCGACGGGAACGCCGGGAATTTTTTGCCGTTGAAAGCAGGGAAAGGATCCCTCATCTCGAGCTACGAGGGGGAAACGGGGCTCCTCTGGATGTGGGCGGGACCATCGTGCTTCCTCTCGAGTGGAGACGGATATGGCGGTGAACTTCTTGAGTTGCAGCAAGGGTGTGAAAGACCCTTTCGAAGTTCCAGAGGTTAGGTGTCATTAGTCTCCAGAGGCCTCATCGGAAATAGGCCTCATCTCGCCTGGAAGGGAGAACTTCCTGGATTTTCTCGAGTTGCGGCAGGTGTTCTCGAGTTACGACGGGGACCTCAGGGACCCGCCCTGGTGGCCTCAGGAGAGGCCAGTCCCCATGCGAGTTGCTAGGGGGCCTCTCGGGATTCCTCTCCCGTCGATACCGGGGCCAAAAAGCTTGTGTGGAGTCAAGGCCGGAACCGAGGATTCCTCTCAGGGGCTGACATGGATCTTTGGGTACTTCTGGAGTCTCGCCAGGGGAGTCAGGCCTCGTCTCGAGTGGGGGCATGCACGTGCGCTTTCCTTCCAGGCTGTAGCAGCAATGTCACGCTTCCCGTCGCGTGGATCAAAGGATCTGTGGTTTTCCCTCGAGGCTTTCCCTCGAGGCTTTCCCACAGGGCTGTCCCACGTGCCACCGTGTTGTGAGTCGATCCTCGGCGTGAAAGATGAGCTAGTGCAGGGCAAAGAGGTTCCTCTGGAATGGACTGAGACATCTGGGGGACTCTTGGAATGGTGGTACGACCATGGAGTTCCTCTCGCCTTTCCTGTTGAGAGTGCCTCCTCTTGAGATGCGACGGGAACGCCGGGAATTCTTTCCCGTTGAAACCAGGGAAAGGATCCCTCATCTCGAGCTACGAGGGGGAAACGGGGCTCCTCTGGATGTGGGCGGGACCATCGTGCTTCCTCTCGAGTGGAGACGGGTATGGCGGTGAACTTCTTGAGTTGCAGCAAGGGTGTGAAAGACCCTTTCGAAGTTCCAGAGGTTTGTTGTCATTAGTCTCCAGAGGCCTCATCGGAAATAGGCCTCATCTCGCCTGGAAGGGAGAACTTCCTGGATTTTCTCGAGTTGCGGCAGGTGTTCTCGAATTACGACGGGGACCTCAGGGACCCGCCCTGGTGGCCTCCGGAGAGGCCAGTCCCCATGCGAGTTGCTAGGGGGCCTCTCGGGATTCCTCTCCCGTCGATACCGGGGCCAAAAACCTTGTGTGGAGTCAGGGCCGGAACCGAGGATTCCTCTCAGGGGCTGACATGGATCTTTGGGTACTTCTGGAGTCACCCGAGTGGAGTCAGGCCTCGTCTCGAGTAGGGGCATGCACGTGCGCTTTCCTTCCAGGCTGTAGCAGCAATGTCACGCTTCCCGTCGCGTGGATCAAAGGATCTGTGGTTTTCCCTCGAGGCTTTCCCTCGAGGCTTTCCCACAGGGCTGTCCCACGTGCCACCGTGGTGTGAGTCGATCCTCGGCGTGAAAGATGAGCCAGTGCAGGGCAAAGAGGTTCCTCTGGAATGGACTGAGACATCTGGGGGACTCTTGGAATGGTGGTACGACCATGGAGATCCTCTCGCCTTTCCTGTTGAGAGTGCCTCCTCTTGAGATGCGACGGGAACGCCGGGAATTCTTTCCCGTTGAAAGCAGGGAAAGGATCCCTCATCTCGAGCACCGAGGGGAAAACGGGGCTCCTCTGGATGTGGGCGGGACCATCGTGCTTCCTCTCGAGTGGAGACGGGTATGGCGGAGAACTTCTTGAGTTGGAGCAAGGGTGTGAAAGACCCTTTCAAAGTTCCAGAGGTTAGGTGTCATTAGTCTCCAGACGCCTCATCGGAAATAGGCCTCATCTCGCCTGGAAGGGAGAACTTCCTGGATTTTCTCGAGTTGCGGCAGGTGTTCTTAAGTTACGACGGGGAACTCAGGGACCCGCCCTGGTGGCCTCAGGAGAGGCCAGTCCCCATGCGAGTTGCTAGGGGGCCTCTCGGGATTCCTCTCCCGTAGATACCGGGGCCAAAAACCTTGAGTGGAGTCAGGGCCAGAACCGAGGATTCCTCTCAGGGGCTGACATGGATCTTTGGGTACTTCTGGAGTCTCGCCAGGGGAGACAGGCCTCGTCTCGTGTGGGGGCATGCACGTGCACTTTCCTTCCAGGCTGTAGCAGCAATGTCACGCTTCCCGTCGCGTGGATCAAAGGATCTGCGGTTTTCGCTCGAGGCTTTCCCTCGAGGCTTTCCCACAGGGCTGTCCCACGTGACACCGTGGTGTGAGTCGATCCTCGCGTGAAAGATGAGCCAGTGCAGGGCAAAGAGTTTCCTCTGGAATGGACTGAGACATCTGGGGGACTCTTGGAATGGTGGTACGACCATGGAGTTCGTCTCGCCTTTCCTGTTGAGAGTGCCTCCTCTTGAGATGCGACGGGAACGCCGGGAATTCTTTCCCGTTGAAAGCAGGGAAAGGATCCCTCATCTTGAGCTACGAGGGGGAAACGGGGCTCCTCTGGATGTGGGCGGGACCATCGTGCTTCCTCTCTAGTGGAGACGGGTATGGCGGTGAACTTCTTGAGTTGCAGCAAGGGTGTGAAAGACCCTTTCGAAGTTCCAGAGGTTAGGTGTCATTAGTCTCCAGAGGCCTCATCGGAAATAGGCCTCATCTCGCCTGGAAGGGAGAACTTCCTGGATTTTCTCGAGTTGCGGCAGGTGTTCTCGAGTTACGACGGGGACCTCAGGGACCCGCCCTGGTGGCCTCAGGAGAGGCCAGTCCCTAGGCGAGTTGCTAGGGGGCCTCTCGGGATTCCTCTCCCGTCGATACCGGGGCCAAAAACCTTGTGTGGAGTCAGGGCCGGAACCGAGGATTCCTCTCAGGGACTGATATGGATCTTTGGGTACTTCTGGAGTCTCGCCAGGGGAGACAGGCCTTGTCTCGTGTGGGGGCATGCACGTGCACTTTCCTTCCAGGCTGTAGCAGCAATGTCACGCTTCCCGTCGCGTGGATCAAAGGATCTGCGGTTTTCGCTCGAGGGTTTCCCTCGAGGCTTTCCCACAGGGCTGTCCCACGTGACACCGTGGTGTGAGTCGATTCTCGGCGTGAAAAATGAGCCAGTGCAGGGCAAAGAGGTTCCTCTGGAATGGACTGAGACATCTGGGGGACTCTTGGAATGGTGGTACCAACATGGAGTTCCTCTCGCCTTTCCTGTTGAGAGTGCCTCCTCTTGAGATGCGACGGGAACGCCGGGAATTCTTTCCCGTTGAAAGCAGGGAAAGGATCCCTCATCTCGAGCTACGAGGGGGAAACGGGGCTCCTCTGGATGTGGGCGGGACCATCGTGCTTCCTCTTGAGTGGACACGGGTATGGCGGTGAACTTCTTGAGTTGCAGCAAGGGTGTGAAAGACCCTTTCGAAGTTCCAGAGGTTAGGTGTCATTAGTCTCCAGACGCCTCATCGGAAATAGGCCTCATCTCGCCTGGAAGGGAGAACTTCCTGGATTTTCTCGAGTTGCGGTAGGTGTTCTCGAGTTACGACGGGGACCTCAGGGACCCGCCCTGGTGGCCTCAGGTGAGGCCAGTCCCTAGGCGAGTTGCTAGGGGGCCTCTCGGGATTCCTCTCCCGTTGATACCGGGGCCAAAAACCTTGTGTGGAGTCAGGGCCGGAACCGAGGATTCCTCTCAGGGGCTGACATGGATCTTTGGGTACTTGTGGAGTCTCCCCAGGGGAGTCAGGCCTCGTCTCGAGTGGGGGCATGCACGTGCGCTTTCCTTCCAGGCTGTAGCAGCAATGTCACGCTTCCCGTCGCGTGGATCAAAGGATCTGTGGTTTTCCCTCGAGGCTTTCCCTCGAGGCTTTCCCACAGGGCTGTCCCACGTGCCACCGTGGTGTGAGTCAATCCTGGGCGTGAAAGATGAGCCAGTGCAGGGCAAAAAGGTTCCTCTGGAATGGACTGAGACATCTGGGGGACTCTTGGAATGGTGGTACGACCATGGAGTTCCTCTCGCCTTTCCTGTTGAGAGTGCCTCCTCTTGAGATGCGACGGGAACGCCGGGAATTCTTTCCCGTTTAAAGCAGGGAAAGGATCCCTCATCTCGAGCTACGAGGGGGAAACGGGGCTCCTCTGGATGTGGGCGGGACCATCGTGCTTCCTCTCTAGTGGAGACGGGTATGGTGGTGAACTTCTTGAGTTGCAGCAATGCTGTGAAAGACCCTTTCGAAGTTCCAGAGGTAAGGTGTCATTAGTCACCAGACGCCTCATCGGAAATAGGCCTCATTTCGCCTGGAAGGGAGAACTTCCTGGATTTTCTCCAGTTGCGTCAGGTGTTCTCGAGTTCCGACGGGGACCTCAGGGACCCGCCCTGGTGGCCTCAGGAGAGGCCAGTCCCTATGCGAGTTGCTAGGGGGCCTCTCGGGATTCCTCTCCCGTCGATACCGGGGCCAAAAACCTTGTGTGGAGTCAGGGCCGGAACCGAGGATTCCTCTCAGGGGCTGACATGGATCTTTGGGTACTTCTGGAGTCTCCCCTGGGGAGTCAGGCCTCGTCTCGAGTGGGGGCATGCACGTGCACTTTCCTTCCAGGCTGTAGCAGCAATGTCACGCTTCCCGTCGCGTGGATCAAATGATGTGTGGTTTTCCCTAGAGGCTTTCCCACAGGGCTGTCCCACGTGCCACCGTGGTGTGAGTAGATCCTCGGCGTGAAAGATGAGCCAGTGCAGGGCAAAGAGCTTCCTCTGGAATGGACTGAGACATCTGGGGGACTCTTGGAATGGTGGTACGACCATGGAGTTCCTCTCGCCTTTCCTGTTGAGAGTGCCTCCTCTTGAGATGTGACGGGAACGCCGGGAATTTTTTGCCGTTGAAAGCAGGGAAAGGATCCCTCATCTCGAGCTACGAGGGGGAAACGGGGCTCCTCTGGATGTGGGCGGGACCATCGTGCTTTCTCTCGAGTGGAGACGGGTATGGCGGTGAACTTCTTGAGTTGCAGCAAGGGTGTGAAAGACCCTTTCGAAGTTCCAGAGGTTAGGTGTCATTAGTCTCCAGAGGCCTCATCGGAAATAGGCCTCATCTCGCCTGGAAGGGAGAACTTCCTTGATTTTCTCGAGTTGCGGCAGGTGTTCTCGAGTTACGACGGGGACCTCAGGGACCCGCCCTGTTGGCCTCAGGAGAGGCCAGTCCCTATGCGTGTTGCTAGGGGGCCCCTCGGGATTCCTCTCCCGTCGATACCGGGGCCAAAAACCTTGTGTGGAGTCAGGGCCGGAACCGAGGATTCCTCTCAGGGACTGATATGGATCTTTGGGTACTTCTGGAGTCTCGCCAGGGGAGACAGGCCTTGTCTCGTGTGGGGGCATGCACGTGCACTTTCCTTCCAGGCTGTAGCAGCAATGTCACGCTTCCCGTCGCGTGGATCAAAGGATCTGTGGTTTTCGCTCGAGGGTTTCCCTCGAGGCTTTCCCACAGGGCTGTCCCACGTGACACCGTGGTGTGAGTCGATTCTCGGCGTGAAAAATGAGCCAGTGCAGGGCAAAGAGGTTCCTCTGGAATGGACTGAGACATCTGGGGGACTCTTGGAATGGTGGTACCACCATGGAGTTCCTCTCGCCTTTCCTGTTGAGAGTGCCTCCTCTTGAGATGCGACGGGAACGCCGGGAATTCTTTCCCGTTGAAAGCAGGGAAAGGATCCCTCATCTCGAGCTACGAGGGGGAAACGGGGCTCCTCTGGATGTGGGCGGGACCATCGTGCTTCCTCTTGAGTGGACACGGGTATGGCGGTGAACTTCTTGAGTTGCAGCAAGGGTGTGAAAGACCCTTTCGAAGTTCCAGAGGTTAGGTGTCATTAGTCTCCAGACGCCTCATCGGAAATAGGCCTCATCTCGCCTGGAAGGGAGAACTTCCTGGATTTTCTCGAGTTGCGGTAGGTGTTCTCGAGTTACTACGGGGACCTCAGGGACCCGCCCTGGTGGCCTCAGGTGAGGCCAGTCCCTAGGCGAGTTGCTAGGGGGCCTCTCGGGATTCCTCTCCCGTTGATACCGGGGCCAAAAACCTTGTGTGGAGTCAGGGCCGGAACCGAGGATTCCTCTCAGGGGCTGACATGGATCTTTGGGTACTTCTGGAGTCTCCCCAGGGGAGTCAGGCCTCGTTTCGAGTGGGGGCATGCACGTGCGCTTTCCTTCCAGGCTGTAGCAGCAATGTCACGCTTCCCGTCGCGTGGATCAAAGGATCTGTGGTTTTCCCTCGAGGCTTTCCCTCGAGGCTTTCCCACAGGGCTGTCCCACGTGCCACCGTGGTTTGAGTCAATCCTGGGCGTGAAAGATGAGCCAGTGCAGGGCAAAGAGGTTCCTCTGGAATGGACTGAGACATCTGAGGGACTCTTGGAATGGTGGTACGACCATGGAGTTCCTCTCGCCTTTCCTGTTGAGAGTGCCTCCTCTTGAGATGCGACGGGAACGCCGGGAATTCTTTCCCGTTTAAAGCAGGGAAAGGATCCCTCATCTCGAGCTACGAGGGGGAAACGGGGCTCCTCTGGATGTGGGTGGGACCATCGTGCTTCCTCTCTAGTGGAGACGGCTATGGTGGTGAACTTCTTGAGTTGCAGCAAGGCTGTGAAAGACCCTTTCGAAGTTCCAGAGGTAAGGTGTCATTAGTCTCCAGACGCCTCATCGGAAATAGGCCTCATTTCGCCTGGAAGGGAGAACTTCCTGGATTTTCTCGAGTTGCGGCAGGTGTTCTCGAGTTACGACGGGGACCTCAGGGACCCGCCCTGGTGGCCTCAGGAGAGGCCAGTCCCTATGCGAGTTCCTAGGGGGCCTCTCGGGATTCCTCTCCCGTCGATACCGGGGCCAAAAACCTTGTGTGGAGTCAGGGCCGGAACCGAGGATTCCTCTCAGGGGCTGACATGGATCTTTGGGTACTTCTGGAGTCTCCCCAGGGGAGTCAGGCCTCGTCTCGAGTGGGGGCATGCACGTGCACTTTCCTTCCAGGCTGTAGCAGCAATGTCACGCTTCCCGTCGCGTGGATCAAATGATGTGTGGTTTTCCCTCGAGGCTTTCCCACAGGGCTGTCCCACGTGCCACCGTGGTGTGAGTCGATCCTCGGCGTGAAAGATGAGCCAGTGCAGGGCAAAGAGGTTCCTCTGGAATGGACTGAGACATCTGGGGGACTCTTGGAATGGTGGTACGACCATGGAGTTCCTCTCGCCTTTCCTGTTGAGTGTGCCTCCTCTTGAGATGCGACGGGAACGCCGGGAATTTTTTGCAGTTGAAAGCAGGGAAAGGATCCCTCATCTCGAGCTACGAGGGGGAAACGGGGCTCCTCTGGATGTGGGCGGGACCATCGTGCTTTCTCTCGAGTGGAGACGGGTATGGCGGTGAACTTCTTGAGTTGCAGCAAGGGTGTGAAAGACCCTTTCGAAGTTCCAGAGGTTAGGTGTCATTAGTCTCCAGACGCCTCATCGGAAATAGGCCTCATCTCGCCTGGAAGGGAGAACTTCCTTGATTTTCTCGAGTTGCGGCAGGTGTTCTCGAGTTACGACGGGGACCTCAGGGACCCGCCCTGTTGGCCTCAGGAGAGGCCAGTCCCTATGCGTGTTGCTAGGGGGCCCCTCGGGATTCCTCTCCCGTCGATACCGGGGCCAAAAACCTTGTGTGGAGTCAGGGCCGGAACCGAGGATTCCTCTCAGGGACTGATATGGATCTTTGGGTACTTCTGGAGTCTCGCCAGGGGAGACAGGCCTCGTCTCGTGTGGGGGCATGCACGTGCACTTTCCTTCCAGGCTGTAGCAGCAATGTCACGCTTCCCGTCGCGTGGATCAAAGGATCTGCGGTTTTCGCTCGAGGCTTTCCCTCGAGGCTTTCCCACAGGGCTGTCCCACGTGACACCGTGGTGTGAGTCGATTCTCGGCGTGAAAAATGAGCCAGTGCAGGGCAAAGAGGTTCCTCTGGAATGGACTGAGAGATCTGGGGGACTCTTGGAATGGTGGTACGACCATGGAGTTCCTCTCGCCTTTCCTGTTGAGAGTGCCTCCTCTTGAGATGCGACGGGAACGCCGGGAATTCTTTCCCGTTAAAAGCAGGGAAAGGATCCCTCATCTCGAGATCCGAGGGGGAAACGGGGCTCCTCTGGATGTGGGCGGGACCATCGTGCTTCCTCTTGAGTGGACACGGGTATGGCGGTGAACTTCTTGAGTTGCAGCAAGGGTGTGAAAGACCCTTTCGAAGTTCCAGAGGTTAGGTGTCATTAGTCTCCAGACGCCTCATCGGAAATAGGCCTCATCTCGCCTGGAAGGGAGAACTTCCTGGATTTTCTCGATTTGGGGCTGGTGTTCTCGAGTTACGACGGGGACCTCAGGGACCCGCCCTGGTGGCCTCAGGAGAGGCCACTCCCCATGCGAGTTGTTAGGGGGCCTCTCGGGATTCCTCTCCCGTCGATACCGGGGCCAAAAACCTTGTGTGGAGTCAGGGCCGGAACCGAGGATTCCTCTCAGGGGCTGACATGGATCTTTGGGTAATTCTGGAGTCTCCCCAGGGGAGTCAGGCCTCGTCTCGAGTGGGGGCATGCACGTGCACTTTCCTTCCAGGCTGTAGCAGCAATGTCACGCTTCCCGTCGCGTGGATGAAAGGATCTGTGGTTTTCCCTCGAGGCTTTCCCACAGGGCTGTCCCACGTGCCACCGTGGTGTGAGTCGATCCTCGGCGTGAAAGATGAGCCAGTGCAGGGCAAAGAGGTTCCTCTGGAATGGACTGAGACATCTGGGGGACTCTTGGAATGGTGGTACGACCATGGAGTTCCTCTCGCCTTTCCTGTTGAGAGTGCCTCCTCTTGAGATGCGACGGGAACACCGGGAATTCTTTCCCGTTGAAAGCAGGGAAAGGATCCCTCATCTCGACCTACGAGGGGGAAACGGGGCTCCTCTGGATGTGGGCGGGACCATCGTGCTTCCTCTCGAGTGGAGACGGGTATGGCGGTGAACTTCTTGAGTTGCAGCAAGGGTGTGAAAGACCCTTTCGAAGTTCCAGAGGTTAGGTGTCATTAGTCTCCAGAGGCCTCATCGGAAATAGGCCTCATCTCGCCTGGAAGGGAGAACTTCCTGGATTTTCTCGAGTTGCGGCAGGTGTTCTCGAGTTACGACGGGGACCTCAGGGACCCGCCCTGGTGGCCTCAGGAGAGGCCAGTCCCCATGCGAGTTGCTAGGGGGCCTCTCGGGATTCCTCTCCCGTCGATACCGGGGCCAAAAACCTTGTGTGCAGTCAGGGCCGGAACCGAGGATTCCTCTCAGGGGCTGACATGGATCTTTGGGTACTTCTGGAGTCTCCCCAGGGGAGTCAGGCCTCGTCTCGAGTGGGGGCATGCACGTGCGCTTTCCTTCCAGCCTGTAGCAGCAATGTCACGCTTCCCGTCGCGTGGATCAAAGGATCTGTGGTTTTCCCTCGAGGCTTTCCCTCGAGGCTTTCCCACAGGGCTGTCCCACGTGCCACCGTGGTGTGAGTCGATCCTCGGCGTGAAAGATGAGCCAGTGCAGGGCAAAGAGGTTCCTCTGGAATGGACTGAGACATCTGGGGGACTCTTGGAATGGTGGTAAGACCATGGAGTTCCTCTCGCCTTTCCTGTTGAGAGTGCCTCCTCTTGAGATGCGACGGGAACGCCGGGAATTTTTTGCCGTTGAAAGCAGGGAAAGGATCCCTCATCTCGAGCTACGAGGGGGAAACGGGGCTCCTCTGGATGTGGGCGGGACCATCGTGCTTTCTCTCGAGTGGAGACGGGTATGGCGGTGAACTTCTTGAGTTGCAGCAAGGGTGTGAAAGACCCTTTCGAAGTTCCAGAGGTAGGTGTCATTAGTCTCCAGACGCCTCATCGGAAATAGGCCTCATCTCGCCTGGAAGGGAGAACTTCCTTGATTTTCTCGAGTTGCGGCAGATGTTCTCGAGTTACGACGGGGACCTCAGGGACCCGCCCTGTTGGCCTCAGGAGAGGCCAGTCCCTATGCGTGTTGCTAGGGGGCCCCTCGGGATTCCTCTCCCGTCGATACCGGGGCCAAAAACCTTGTGTGGAGTCAGGGCCGGAACCGAGGATTCCTCTCAGGGGCTGACATGGATCTTTGGGTACTTCTGGAGTCTCCTCAGTGGAGTCAGGCCTCGTCTCGAGTGGGGGCATGCACGTGCGCTTTCCTTTCAGGCTGTAGCAGCAATGTCACGCTTCCCGTCGCGTGGATCAAAGGATCTGTGGTTTTCCCTCGAGGCTTTCCCTCGAGGCTTTCCCACAGGGCTGTCCCACGTGCCACCGTGGTGTGAGTCGATCCTCGGCGTGAAAGATCAGCCAGTGCAGGGCAAAGAGGTTCCTCTGGAATGGACTGAGACATCTGGGGGACTCTTGGAATGGTGGTACGACCATGGAGATCCTCTCGCCTTTCCTGTTGAGAGTGCCTCCTCTTGAGATGCGACGGGAACGCCGGGAATTCTTTCCCGTTGAAAGCAGGGAAAGGATCCCTCATCTCGAGCACCGAGGGGAAAACGGGGCTCCTCTGGATGTGGGCGGGACCATCGTGCTTCCTCTCGAGTGGAGACGGGTATGGCGGAGAACTTCTTGAGTTGCAGCAAGGGTGTGAAAGACCCTTTCAAAGTTCCAGAGGTTAGGTGTCATTAGTCTCCAGACGCCTCATCGGAAATAGGCCTCATCTCGCCTGGAAGGGAGAACTTCCTGGATTTTCTCGAGTTGCGGCAGGTGTTCTTAAGTTACGACGGGGAACTCAGGGACCCGCCCTGGTGGCCTCAGGAGAGGCCAGTCCCCATGCGAGTTGCTAGGGGGCCTCTCGGGATTCCTCTCCCGTCGATACCGGGGCCAAAAACCTTGAGTGGAGTCAGGGCCGGAACCGAGGATTCCTCTCAGGGGCTGACATGGATCTTTGGGTACTTCTGGAGTCTCCCCAGGGGAGTCAGGCCTCGTCTCGAGTGGGGGCATGCACGTGCGCTTTCCTTCCAGGCTGTAGCAGCAATGTCACGCTTCCCGTCACGTGGATCAAAGGATCTGTGGTTTTCCCTCGAGGCTTTCCCTCGAGGCTTTCCCACAGGGCTGTCCCACGTGCCACCGTGGTATGAGTCGATCCTCGGCGTGAAAGATGAGCCAGTGCAGGGCAAAGAGTTTCCTCTGGAATGGACTGAGACATCTGGGGGACTCTTGGAATGGTGGTACGACCATGGAGTTCCTCTCGCCTTTCCTGTTGAGAGTGCCTCCTCTTGATATGCGACGGGAACGCCGGGAATTCTTTCCCGTTGAAAGCAGGGAAAGGATCCCTCATCTCGAGCTACGAGGGGGAAACGGGGCTCCTCTGGATGTGGTCGGGACCATCGTGCTTCCTCTCGAGTGGAGACGGGTATGGCGGTGAACTTCTTGAGTTGCAGCAAGGGTGTGAAAGACCGTTTCGAAGTTCCAGAGGTTAGGTGTCATTAGACTCCAGACGCCTCATCGGAAATATGCCTCATCTCGCCTGGAAGGGAGAACTTCCTGGATTTTCTCGAGTTGTGGCAGGTGTTCTCGAGTAACGACGGGGACCTCAGGGACCGGCCCTGGTGGCCTCAGGAGAGGCCAGTCCCCATGCGAGTTGCTAGGGGGCCTCTCGGGATTCCTCTCCCGTCGATACCGGGGCCAAAAAGCTTGTGTGGAGTCAGGGCCGGAACCGAGGATTCCTCTCAGGGGCTGACATGGATCTTTGGGTACTTCTGGAGTCTCCCCAGGGGAGTCAGGCCTCGTCTCGAGTGGGGACATGCACGTGCGCTTTCCTTCCAGGCTGTAGCAGCAATGTCACGCTTCCCGTCGCGTGGATCAAAGGATCTGTGGTTTTCCCTCGAGGCTTTCCCTCGAGGCTTTCCCACAGGGCTGTCCCACGTGCCACCGTGGTGTGAGTCGATCCTCGGCGTGAAAGATGAGCCAGTGCAGGGCAAAGAGGTTCCTCTGGAATGGACTGAGACATCTGGGGGACTCTTGGAATGGTGGTACGACCATGGAGTTCCTCTCGCCTTTCCTGTTGAGAGTGCCTCCTCTTGAGATGCGACGGGAACGCCGGGAATTCTTTCCCGTTGAAACCAGGGAAAGGATCCCTCATCTCGAGCTACGAGGGGGAAACGGGGCTCCTCTGGATGTGGGCGGGACCATCGTGCTTCCTCTCGAGTGGAGACGGGTATGGCGGTGAACTTCTTGAGTTGCAGCAAGGGTGTGAAAGACCCTTTCGAAGTTCCAGAGGTTTGGTGTCAATAGTCTCCAGAGGCCTCATCGGAAATAGGCCTCATCTCGCCTGGAAGGGAGAACTTCCTGGATTTTCTCGAGTTGCGGCAGGTGTTCTCGAGTTACGACGGGGACCTCAGGGACCCGCCCTGGTGGCCTCAGGAGAGGCCAGTCCCCATGCGAGTTGCTAGGGGGTCTCTCGGGATTCCTCTCCCGTCGATACCGGGGCCAAAAAGCTTGTGTGGAGTCAGGGCCGGAACCGAGGATTCTTCTCAGGGGCTGACATGGATCTTTGGGTACTTCTGGAGTCTCCCCAGGGGAGTCAGGCCTCGTCTCGAGTGGGGGCATGCATGTTCGCTTTCCTTCCAGGCTGTAGCAGCAATGTCACGCTTCCCGTCGCGTGGATCAAAGGATCTGAGGTTTTCCCTCGAGGCTTTCCCTCGAGGCTTTCCCACAGGGCTGTCCCACGTGCCACCGTGGTGTGAGTCGATCCTCGGCGTGAAAGATGAGCCAGTGCAGGGCAAAGAGGTTCCTCTGGAATGGACTGAGACATCTGGGGGACTCTTGGAATGGTGGTACGACCATGGAGATCCTCTCGCCTTTCCTGTTGAGAGTGCCTCCTCTTGAGATGCGACCGGAACGCCGGGAATTCTTTCCCGTTGAAAGCAGGGAAAGGATCCCTCATCTCGAGCACCGAGGAGAAAACGGGGCTCCTCTGGATGTGGGCGGGACCATCGTGCTTCCTCTCGAGTGGAGACGGGTATGGCGGAGAACTTCTTGAGTTGCAGCAAGGGTGTGAAAGACCCTTTCAAAGTTCCAGAGGTTAGGTGTCATTAGTCTCCAGACGCCTCATCGGAAATAGGCCTCATCTCGCCTGGAAGGGAGAACTTCCTGGATTTTCTCGAGTTGCGGCAGGTGTTCTTAAGTTACGCCGGGGAACTCAGGGACCCGCCCTGGTGGCCTCAGGAGAGGCCAGTCCCCATGCGAGTTGCTAGGGGGCCTCTCGGGATTCCTCTCCCGTCGATACCGGGGCCAAAAACCTTGAGTGGAGTCAGGGCCGGAACCGAGGATTCCTCTCAGGGGCTGACATGGATCTTTGGGTACTTCTGGAGTCTCCCCAGGGGAGTCAGGCCTCGTCTCGAGTGGGGGCATGCACGTGCGCTTTCCTTCCAGGCTGTAGCAGCAATGTCACGCTTCCCGTCACGTGGATCAAAGGATCTGTGGTTTTCCCTCGAGGCTTTCCCTCGAGGCTTTCCCACAGGGCTGTCCCACGTGCCACCGTGGTGTGAGTCGATCCTCGGCGTGAAAGATGAGCCAGTGCAGGGCAAAGAGTTTCCTCTGGAATGGACTGAGACATCTGGGGGACTCTTGGAATGGTGGTACGACCATGGAGTTCCTCTCGCCTTTCCTGTTGAGAGTGCCTCCTCTTGATATGCGACGGGAACGCCGGGAATTCTTTCCCGTTGAAAGCAGGGAAAGGATCCCTCATCTCGAGCTACGAGGGGGAAACGGGGCTCCTCTGGATGTGGTCGGGACCATCGTGCTTCCTCTCGAGTGGAGACGGGTATGGCGGTGAACTTCTTGAGTTGCAGCAAGGGTGTGAAAGACCCTTTCGAAGTTCCAGAGGTTAGGTGTCATTAGTCTCCAGACGCCTCATCGGAAATATGCCTCATCTCGCCTGGAAGGGAGAACTTCCTGGATTTTCTCGAGTTGCGGCAGGTGTTCTCGAGTTACGACTGGGACCTCAGGGACCCGCCCTGGTGGCCTCAGGAGAGGCCAGTCCCCATGCGAGTTGCTAGGGGGCCTCTCGGGATTCCTCTCCCGTCGATACCTGGGCCAAAATCCTTGTGTGGAGTCAGTGCCGGAACCGAGGATTCCTCTCAGGGGCTGACATGGATCTTTGGGTACTTCTGGAGTCTCCCCAGGGGAGTCAGGCCTCGTCTCGAGTGGGGGCATGCACGTGCACTTTCCTTCCAGGCTGTAGCAGCAATGTCACGCTTCCCGTCGCGTGGATCAAAGGATCTGTGGTTTTCCCTCGAGGCTTTCCCACAGGGCTGTCCCACGTGCCACCGTGGTGTGAGTCGATCCTCGGCGTGAAAGATGAGCCAGTGCAGGGCAAAGAGGTTCCTCTGGAATGGACTGAGACATCTGGGGGACTCTTGGAATGGTGGTACGACCATGGAGTTCCTCTCGCCTTTCCTGTTGAGAGTGCCTCCTCTTGAGATGCGACGGGAACGCCGGGAATTCTTTCCCGTTGAAAGCAGGGAAAGGATCCCTCATCTCGAGCTACGAGGGGGAAACGGGGCTCCTCTGGATGTGGGCGGGACCATCGTGCTTCCTCTCGAGTGGAGACGGGTATGGCGGTGAACTTCTTGAGTTGCAGCAAGGGTGTGAAAGACCCTTTCGAAGTTCCAGAGGTTAGGTGTCATTAGTCTCCAGAGGCCTCATCGGAAATAGGCCTCATCTCGCTTGGAAGGGAGAACTTCCTGGATTTTCTCGAGTTGCGGCAGGTGTTCTCGAGTTACGACGGGGACCTCAGGGACTCGCCCTGGTGGCCTCAGGAGAGGCCAGTCCCTAGGCGAGTTGCTAGGGGGCCTCTCGGGATTCCTCTCCCGTTGATACCGGGGCCAAAAACCTTGAGTGGAGTCAGGGCCGGAACCGAGGATTCCTCTCAGGGGCTGACATGGATCTTTGGGTACTTCTGGAGTCTCCCCAGGGGAGTCAGGCCTCGTCTCGAGTGGGGGCATGCACGTGCACTTTCCTTCCAGGCTGTAGCAGCAATGTCACGCTTCCCGTCGCGTGGATCAAAGGATCTGCGGTTTTCCCTCGAGGCTTTCCCTCGAGGCTTTCCCACAGGGCTGTCCCACGTGACACCGTGGTGTGAGTCGATTCTCCGCGTGAAAAATGAGCCAGTGCAGGGCAAAGAGGTTCCTCTGGAATGGACTGAGACATCTGGGGGACTCTTGGAATGGTGGTACGACCATGGAGTTCCTCTCACCTTTCCTGTTGAGAGTGCCTCCTCTTGAGATGCGACGGGAACGCCGGGAATTCTTTCCCGTTGAAAGCAGGGAAAGGATCCCTGATCTCGAGCTACGAGGGGGAAACGGGGCTCCTCTGGATGTGGGCGGGACCATCGTGCTTCCTCTCGAGTGGAGACGGGTATGCTGGTGAACTTCTTGAGTTGCAGCAAGGGTGTGAAAGACCCTTTCGAAGTTCCAGAGGTTATGTGTCATTAGTCTCCAGACGCCTCATCGGAAATAGGCCTCATCTCGCCTGGAAGGGAGAACTTCCTGGATTTTCTCGAGTTGTGGCAGGTGTTCTCGAGTAACGACGGGGACCTCAGGGACCGGCCCTGGTGGCCTCAGGAGAGGCCAGTCCCCATGCGAGTTGCTAGGGGGCCTCTCGGGATTCCTCTCCCGTCGATACCGGGGCCAAAAAGCTTGTGTGGAGTCAGGGCCGGAACCGAGGATTCCTCTCAGGGGCTGACATGGATCTTTGGGTACTTCTGGAGTCTCCCCAGGGGAGTCAGGCCTCGTCTCGAGTGGGGACATGCACGTGCGTTTTCCTTCCAGGCTGTAGCAGCAATGTCACGCTTCCCGTCGCGTGGATCAAAGGATCTGTGGTTTTCCCTCGAGGCTTTCCCTCGAGGCTTTCCCACAGGGCTGTCCCACGTGCCACCGTGGTGTGAGTCGATCCTCGGCGTGAAAGATGAGCCAGTGCAGGGCAAAGAGGTTCCTCTGGAAAGGACTGAGACATCTGGGGGACTCTTGGAATGGTGGTACGACCATGGAGTTCCTCTCGCCTTTCCTGTTGAGAGTGCCTCCTCTTGAGATGCGACGGGAACGCCGGGAATTCTTTCCCGTTGAAACCAGGGAAAGGATCCCTCATCTCGAGCTACGAGGGGGAAACGGGGCTCCTCTGGATGTGGGCGGGACCATCGTGCTTCCTCTCGAGTGGAGACGGGTATGGCGGTGAACTTCTTGAGTTGCAGCAAGGGTGTGAAAGACCCTTTCGAAGTTCCAGAGGTTTGGTGTCAATAGTCTCCAGAGGCCTCATCGGAAATAGGCCTCATCTCGCCTGGAAGGGAGAACTTCCTGGATTTTCTCGAGTTGCGGCAGGTGTTCTCGAGTTACGACGGGGACCTCAGGGACCCGCCCTGGTGGCCTCAGGAGAGGCCAGTCCCCATGCGAGTTGCTAGGGGGCCTCTCGGGATTCCTCTCCCGTCGATACCGGGGCCAAAAACCTTGAGTGGAGTCAGGGCCGGAACCGAGGATTCCTCTCAGGGGCTGACATGGATCTTTGGGTACTTCTGGAGTCTCCCCAGGGGAGTCAGGCCTCGTCTCGAGTGGGGGCATGCACGTGCGCTTTCCTTCCAGGCTGTAGCAGCAATGTCACGCTTCCCGTCACGTGGATCAAAGGATCTGTGGTTTTCCCTCGAGGCTTTCCCTCGAGGCTTTCCCACAGGGCTCTCCCACGTGCCACCGTGGTGTGAGTCGATCCTCGGCGTGAAAGATGAGCCAGTGCAGGGCAAAGAGTTTCCTCTGGAATGGACTGAGACATCTGGGGGACTCTTGGAATGGTGGTACGACCATGGAGTTCCTCTCGCCTTTCCTGTTGAGAGTGCCTCCTCTTGATATGCGACGGGAACGCCGGGAATTCTTTCCCGTTGAAAGCAGGGAAAGGATCCCTCATCTCGAGCTACGAGGGGGAAACGGGGCTCCTCTGGATGTGGTCGGGACCATCGTGCTTCCTCTCGAGTGGAGACGGGTATGGCGGTGAACTTCTTGAGTTGCAGCAAGGGTGTGAAAGACCCTTTCGAAGTTCGAGAGGTTAGGTGTCATTAGTCTCCAGACGCCTCATCGGAAATATGCCTCATCTCGCCTGGAAGGGAGAACTTCCTGGATTTTCTCGAGTTGCGGCAGGTGTTCTCGAGTTACGACGGGGACCTCAGGGACCCGCCCTGGTGGCCTCAGGAGAGGCCAGTCCCCATGCGAGT
This sequence comes from Capricornis sumatraensis, assembly GCF_032405125.1. Lineage (NCBI taxonomy): Eukaryota > Metazoa > Chordata > Mammalia > Artiodactyla > Bovidae > Capricornis > Capricornis sumatraensis. The sequence continues at coordinate 1,692,906 of NW_027184625.1, forward strand.
TGCTAGGGGGCCTCTCGGGATTCCTCTCCCGTCGATACCGGGGCCAAAATCCTTGTGTGGAGTCAGTGCCGGAACCGAGGATTCCTCTCAGGGGCTGACATGGATCTTTGGGTACTTCTGGAGTCTCCCCAGGGGAGTCAGGCCTCGTCTCGAGTGGGGGCATGCACGTGCACTTTCCTTCCAGGCTGTAGCAGCAATGTCACGCTTCCCGTCGCGTGGATCAAAGGATCTGTGGTTTTCCCTCGAGGCTTTCCCACAGGGCTGTCCCACGTGACACCGTGGTGTGAGTCGATCCTCGGCGTGAAAGATGAGCCAGTGCAGGGCAAAGAGGTTCCTCTGGAATGGACTGAGACATCTGGGGGACTCTTGGAATGGTGGTACGACCATGGAGTTCCTCTCGCCTTTCCTGTTGAGAGTGCCTCCTCTTGAGATGCGACGGGAACGCCGGGAATTCTTTCCCGTTGAAAGCAGGGAAAGGATCCCTCATCTCGAGCTACGAGGGGGAAACGGGGCTCCTCTGGATGTGGGCGGGACCATCGTGCTTCCTCTCGAGTGGAGACGGGTATGGCGGTGAACTTCTTGAGTTGCAGCAAGGGTGTGAAAGACCCTTTCGAAGTTCCAGAGGTTAGGTGTCATTAGTCTCCAGAGGCCTCATCGGAAATAGGCCTCATCTCGCTTGGAAGGGAGAACTTCCTGGATTTTCTCGAGTTGCGGCAGGTGTTCTCGAGTTACGACGGGGACCTCAGGGACTCGCCCTGGTGGCCTCAGGAGAGGCCAGTCCCTAGGCGAGTTGCTAGGGGCCCTCTCGGGATTCCTCTCCCGTTGATACCGGGGCCAAAAACCTTGTGTGGAGTCAGGGCCGGAACCGAGGATTCCTCTCAGGGGCTGACATGGATCTTTGGGTACTTCTGGAGTCTCCCCAGGGGAGTCAGGCCTCGTCTCGAGTGGGGGCATGCACGTGCACTTTCCTTCCAGGCTGTAGCAGCAATGTCACGCTTCCCGTCGCGTGGATCAAAGGATCTGTAGTTTTCCCTCGAGGCTTTCCCTCGAGGCTTTCCCACAGGGCTGTCCCACGTTCCACCGTGGTGTGAGTCAATCCTGGGCGTGTAAGATGAGCCAGTGCAGGGCAAAGAGGTTCCTCTGGAATGGACTGAGACATCTGGGGGACTCTTGGAATGGTGGTACGACCATGGAGTTCCTCTCGCCTTTCCTGTTGAGAGTGCCTCCTCTTGATATGCGACGGGAACGCCGGGAATTCTTTCCCGTTGAAAGCAGGGAAAGGATCCCTCATCTCGAGCTACGAGGGGGAAACGGGGCTCCTCTGGATGTGGGCGGGACCATCGTGCTTCCTCTCTAGTGGAGACGGGGATGGTGGTGAACTTCTTGAGTTGCAGCAAGGCTGTGAAAGACCCTTTCGAAGTTCCAGAGGTAAGGTGTCATTAGTCTCCAGACGCCTCATCGGAAATAGGCCTCATCTCGCCTGGAAGGGAGAACTTCCTGGATTTTCTCGAGTTGCGGCAGGTGTTCTCGAGTTACGACGGGGACCTCAGGGACCCGCCCTGGTGGCCTCAGGTGAGGCCAGTCCCTATGCGAGTTGCTAGGGGGCCTCTCGGGATTCCTCTCCCGTCGATACCGGGGCCAAAAACCTTGTGTGGAGTCAGGGCCGGAACCGAGGATTCCTCTCAGGGGCTGACATGTATCTTTGGGTACTTCTGGAGTCTCCCCAGGGGAGTCAGGCCTCGTCTCGAGTGGGGGCATGCACGTGCACTTTCCTTCCAGGCTGTAGCAGCAATGTCACGCTTCCCGTCGCGTGGATCAAAGGATCTGCGGTTTTCCCTCGAGGCTTTCCCTCGAGGCTTTCCCACAGGGCTGTCCCAGGTGACACCGTGGTGTGAGTCGATTCTCGGCGTGAAAAATGAGCCAGTGCAGGGCAAAGAGGTTCCTCTGGAATGGACTGAGACATCTGGGGGACTCTTGGAATGGTGGTACGACCATGGAGTTCCTCTCACCTTTCCTGTTGAGAGTGCCTCCTCTTGAGATGCGACGGGAACGCCGGGAATTCTTTCCCGTTGAAAGCAGGGAAAGGATCCCTCATCTCGAGCTACGAGGGGGAAACGGGGCTCCTCTGGATGTGGGCGGGACCATCGTGCTTCCTCTCGAGTGGAGACGGGTATGGCGGTGAACTTCTTGAGTTGCAGCAAGGGTGTGAAAGACCCTTTCGAAGTTCCAGAGGTTAGGTGTCATTAGTCTCCAGAGGCCTCATCGGAAATAGGCCTCATCTCGCCTGGAAGGGAGAACTTCCTGGATTTTCTCGAGTTGCGGCAGGTGTTCTTAAGTTACGACGGGGAACTCAGGGACCCGCCCTGGTGGCCTCAGGAGAGGCCAGTCCCCATGCGAGTTGCTAGGGGGCCTCTCGGGATTCCTCTCCCGTCGATACCGGGGCCAAAAACCTTGAGTGGAGTCAGGGCCGGAACCGAGGATTCCTCTCAGGGGCTGACATGGATCTTTGGGTACTTCTGGAGTCTCCCCAGGGGAGTCAGGCCTCGTCTCGAGTGGGGGCATGCACGTGCGCTTTCCTTCCAGGCTGTAGCAGCAATGTCACGCTTCCCGTCACGTGGATCAAAGGATCTGTGGTTTTCCCTCGAGGCTTTCCCTCGAGGCTTTCCCACAGGGCTGTCCCACGTGCCACCGTGGTGTGAGTCGATCCTCGGCGTGAAAGGTGAGCCAGTGCAGGGCAAAGAGCTTCCTCTGGAATGGACTGAGACATCTGGGGGACTCTTGGAATGGTGGTACGACCATGGAGTTCCTCTCGCCTTTCCTGTTGAGAGTGCCTCCTCTTGAGATGCGACGGGAACGCCGGGAATTCTTTCCCGTTGAAACCAGGGAAAGGATCCCTCATCTCGAGCTACGAGGGGGAAACGGGGCTCCTCTGGATGTGGGCGGGACGATCGTGCTTCCTCTTGAGTGGACACGGGTATGGCGGTGAACTTCTTGAGTTGCAGCAAGGGTGTGAAAGACCCTTTCGAAGTTCCAGAGGTTAGGTGTCATTAGTCTCCAGACGCCTCATCGGAAATAGGCCTCATCTCGCCTGGAAGGGAGAACTTCCTGGATTTTCTCGAGTTGCGGCAGGTGTTCTCGAGTTACGACGGGGACCTCAGGGACCCGCCCTGGTGGCCTCAGGAGAGGCCAGTCCCTAGGCGAGTTGCTAGGGGGCCTCTCGGGATTCCTCTCCCGTTGATACCGGGGCCAAAAACCTTGTGTGGAGTCAGGGCCGGAACCGAGGATTCCTCTCAGGGGCTGACATGGATCTTTGGGTACTTCTGGAGTCTCCCCAGGGGAGTCAGGCCTCGTCTCGAGTGGGGGCATGCACGTGCGCTTTCCTTCCAGGCTGTAGCAGCAATGTCACGCTTCCCGTCGCGTGGATCAAAGGATCTGTGGTTTTCCCTCGAGGCTTTCCCTCGAGGCTTTCCCACAGGGCTGTCCCACGTGCCACCGTGGTGTGAGTCGATCCTCGGCGTGAAAGATGAGCCAGTGCAGGGCAAAGAGGTTCCTCTGGAATGGACTGAGACATCTGGGGGACTCTTGGAATGGTGGTACGACCATGGAGTTCCTCTCGCCTTTCCTGTTGAGAGTGCCTCCTCTTGAGATGCGACGGGAACGCCGGGAATTCTTTCCCGTTGAAAGCAGGGAAAGGATCCCTCATCTCGAGCTACGAGGGGGAAACGGGGCTCCTCTGGATGTGGGCGGGACCATCGTGCTTCCTCTCTAGTGGAGACGGGTATGGTGGTGAACTTCTTGAGTTGCAGCAAGGCTGTGAAAGACCCTTTCGAAGTTCCAGAGGTTAGGTGTCATTAGTCTCCAGACGCCTCATCGGAAATAGGCCTCATCTCGCCTGGAAGGGAGAACTTCCTGGATTTTCTCGAGTTGCGGCAGGTGTTCTTAAGTTACGACGGGGAACTCAGGGACCCGCCCTGGTGGCCTCAGGAGAGGCCAGTCCCCATGCGAGTTGCTAGGGGGCCTCTCGGGATTCCTCTCCCGTCGATACCGGGGCCAAAAACCTTGAGTGGAGTCAGGGCCGGAACCGAGGATTCCTCTCAGGGGCTGACATGTATCTTTGGGTACTTCTGGAGTCTCCCCAGGGGAGTCAGGCCTCGTCTCGAGTGGGGGCATGCACGTGCGCTTTCCTTCCAGGCTGTAGCAGCAATGTCACGCTTCCCGTCACGTGGATCAAAGGATCTGTGGTTTTCCCTCGAGGCTTTCCCTCGAGGCTTTCCCACAGGGCTGTCCCACGTGCCACCGTGGTGTGAGTCGATCCTCGGCGTGAAAGATGAGCCAGTGCAGGGCAAAGAGGTTCCTCTGGAATGGACTGAGACATCTGGGGGACTCTTGGAATGGTGGTACGACCATGGAGTTCCTCTCGCCTTTCCTGTTGAGAGTGCCTCCTCTTGATATGCGACGGGAACGCCGGGAAATCTTTCCCGTTGAAAGCAGGGAAAGGATCCCTCATCTCGAGCTACGAGGGGGAAACGGGGCTCTTCTGGATGTGGGCGGGACCATCGTGCTTCCTCTCGAGTGGAGACGGGTATGGCGGTGAACTTCTTGAGTTGCAGCAAGGGTGTGAAAGACCCTTTCGAAGTTCCAGAGGTTAGGTGTCATTAGTCTCCAGACGCCTCATCGGAAATAGGCCTCATCTCGCCTGGAAGGGAGAACTTCCTGGATTTTCTCGAGTTGCGGCAGGTGTTCTCGAGTTACGACGGGGACCTCAGGGACCCGCCCTGGTGGCCTCAGGAGAGGCCAGTCCCCATGCGAGTTGCTAGGGGGCCTCTCGGGATTCCTCTCCCGTCGATACCGGGGCCAAAAACCTTGTGTGGAGTCAGGGCCGGAACCGAGGATTCCTCTCAGGGGCTGACATGGATCTTTGGGTACTTCTGGAGTCTCCCCAGGGGAGTCAGGCCTCGTCTCGAGTGGGGGCAAGCACGTGCACTTTCCTTCCAGGCTGTAGCAGCAATGTCACGCTTCCCGTCGTGTGGATCAAAGGATCTGTGGTTTTCCCTCGAGGCTTTCCCACAGGGCTGTCCCACGTGCCACCGTGGTGTGAGTCGATCCTCGGCGTGAAAGATGAGCCAGTGCAGGGCAAAGAGGTTCCTCTGGAATCGACTGAGACATCTGGGGGACTCTTGGAATGGTGGTACGACCATGGAGTTCCTCTCGCCTTTCCTGTTGAGTGTGCCTCCTCTTGAGATGCGACGGGAACGCCGGGAATTCTTTCCCGTTGAAAGCAGGGAAAGGATCCCTCATCTCGAGCTACGAGGGGGAAACGGGGCTCCTCTGGATGTGGGCGGGACCATCGTGCTTCCTCTCGAGTGGAGACGGGTATGGCGGTGAACTTCTTGAGTTGCACCAAGGGTGTGAAAGACCCTTTCGAAGTTCCAGAGGTTTGGTGTCATTAGTCTCCAGAGGCCTCATCGGAAATAGGCCTCATCTCGCCTGGAAGGGAGAACTTCCTGGATTTTCTCGAGTTGCGGCAGGTGTTCTCGAGTTACGACGGGGACCTCAGGGACCCGCCCTGTTGGCCTCAGGAGAGGCCAGTCCCCATGCGAGTTGCTAGGGGGCCTCTCGGGATTCCTCTCCCGTCGATACCGGGGCCAAAAACCTTGTGTGGAGTCAGGGCCGGAACCGAGGATTCCTCTCAGGGGCTGACATGGATCTTTGGGTACTTCTGGAGTCTCCCCAGGGGAGTCAGGCCTCGTCTCGAGTGGGGGCATGCACGTGCACTTTCCTTCCAGGCTGTAGCAGCAATGTCACGCTTCCCGTCGCGTGGATCAAAGGATCTGTGGTTTTCCCTCGAGGCTTTCCCACAGGGCTGTCCCACGTGCCACCGTGGTGTGAGTCGATCCTCGGCGTGAAAGATGAGCCAGTGCAGGGCAAAGAGGTTCCTCTGGAATGGACTGAGACATCTGGGGGACTCTTGGAATGGTGGTACGACCATGGAGTTCCTCTCGCCTTTCCTGTTGAGAGTGCCTCCTCTTGAGATGCGACGGGAACGCCGGGAATTCTTTCCCGTGGAAAGCAGGGAAAGGATCCCTCATCTCGAGCTAAGAGGGGGAAACGGGGCTCCTCTGGATGTGGGCGGGACCATCGTGCTTCCTCTCTAGTGGAGACGGGTATGGCGGTGAACTTCTTGAGTTGCAGCAAGGGTGTGAAAGACCCTTTCGAAGTTCCAGAGGTTAGGTGTCATTAGTCTCCAGAGGCCTCATCGGAAATAGGCCTCATCTCGCCTGGAAGGGAGAACTTCCTGGATTTTCTCGAGTTGCGGCAGGTGTTCTCGAGTTACGACGGGGACCTCAGGGACCCGCCCTGGTGGCCTCAGGAGAGGCCAGTCCCTATGCGAGTTGCTAGGGGGCCTCTCGGGATTCCTCTCCCGTCGATACCGGGGCCAAAAACCTTGTGTGGAGTCAGGGCCGGAACCGAGGATTCCTCTCAGGGGCTGACATGGATCTTTGGGTACTTCTGGAGTCTCCCCAGGGGAGTCAGGCCACGTCTCGAGTGGGGGCATGCACGTGCACTTTCCTTCCAGGCTGTAGCAGCAATGTCACGCTTCCCGTCGCGTGGATCAAATGATGTGTGGTTTTCCCTCGAGGCTTTCCCACAGGGCTGTCCCACGTGCCACCGTGGTGTGAGTCGATCCTCGGCGTGAAAGATGAGCCAGTGCAGGGCAAAGAGGTTCCTCTGGAATGGACTGAGACATCTGGGGGACTCTTGGAATGGTGGTACGACCATGGAGTTCCTCTCGCCTTTCCTGTTGAGAGTGCCTCCTCTTGAGATGCGACGGGAACGCCGGGAATTTTTTGCCGTTGAAAGCAGGGAAAGGATCCCTCATCTCGAGCTACGAGGGGGAAACGGGGCTCCTCTGGATGTGGGCGGGACCATCGTGCTTTCTCTCGAGTGGAGACGGGTATGGCGGTGAACTTCTTGAGTTGCAGCAAGGGTGTGAAAGACCCTTTCGAAGTTCCAGAGGTTAGGTGTCATTAGTCTCCAGACGCCTCATCGGAAATAGGCCTCATCTCGCCTGGAAGGGAGAACTTCCTTGATTTTCTCGAGTTGCGGCAGGTGTTCTCGAGTTACGACGGGGACCTCAGGGACCCGCCCTGTTGGCCTCAGGAGAGGCCAGTCCCTATGCGTGTTGCTAGGGGGCCCCTCGGGATTCCTCTCCCGTCGATACCGGGGCCAAAAACCTTGTGTGGAGTCAGGGCCGGAACCGAGGATTCCTCTCAGGGACTGATATGGATCTTTGGGTACCTCTGGAGACTCGCCAGGGGAGACAGGCCTCGTCTCGTGTGGGGGCATGCACGTGCACTTTCCTTCCAGGCTGTAGCAGCAATGTCACGTTTCCCGTCGCGTGGATCAAAGGATCTGCGGTTTTCCCTCGAGGCTTTCCCTCGAGGCTTTCCCACAGGGCTGTCCCACGTGCCACCGTGGTGTGAGTCGATCCTCGGCGTGAAAGATGAGCCAGTGCAGGGCAAAGAGGTTCCTCTGGAATGGACTGAGACATCTGGGGGACTCTTGGAATGGTGGTACGACCATGGAGTTCCTCTCGCCTTTCCTGTTGAGAGTGCCTCCTCTTGAGATGCGACGGGAACGCCGGGAATTCTTTCCCGTTGAAAGCAGGGAAAGGATCCCTCATCTCGAGCTACGAGGGGGAAACGGTGCTCCTCTGGATGTGGGCGGGACCATCGTGCTTCCTCTCGAGTGGAGACGGGTATGGCGGTGAACTTCTTGAGTTGCAGCAAGGGTGTGAAAGACCCTTTCGAAGTTCCAGAGGTTAGGTGTCATTAGACTCCAGACGCCTCATCGGAAATAGGCCTCATCTCGCCTGGAAGGGAGAACTTCCTGGATTTTCTCGAGTTGCGGCAGGTGTTCTCGAGTTTCGACGGGGACCTCAGGAACCCGCCCTGGTGGCCTCAGGAGAGGCCAGTCCCCATGCGAGTTGCTAGGGGGCCTCTCGGGATTCCTCTCCCGTCGATACCGGGGCCAAAAAGCTTGTGTGGAGTCAGGGCCGGAACCGAGGATTCCTCTCAGGGGCTGACATGGATCTTTGGGTACTTCTGGAGTCTCCCCAGTGGAGTCAGGCCTCGTCTCGAGTGGGGGCATGCACGTGCGCTTTCCTTTCAGGCTGTAGCAGCAATGTCACGCTTCCCGTCACGTGGATCAAAGGATATGTGGTTTTCCCTCGAGGCTTTCCCTCGAGGCTTTCCCACAGGGCTGTCCCACGTGCCACCGTGGTGTGAGTTGATCCTCGGCGTGAAAGATGAGCCAGTGCAGGGCAAAGAGGTTCCTCTGAAATGGACTGAGACATCTGGGGGACTCTTGGAATGGTGGTACGACCATGGAGTTCCTCTCGCCTTTCCTGTTGAGAGTGCCTCCTCTTGAGATGCGACGGGAACGCCGGGAATTCTTTCCCGTTGAAAGCAGGGAAAGGATCCCTCATCTCGAGCTACGAGGGGGAAACGGGGCTCCTCTAGATGTGGGCGGGACCATCGTGCTTCCTCTCTAGTGGAGACGGGTATGGCGGTGAACTTCTTGAGTTGCAGCAAGGGTGTGAAAGACCCTTTCGAAGTTCCAGAGGTTAGGTGTCATTAGTCTCCAGAGGCCTCATCGGAAATAGGCCTCATCTCGCCTGGAAGGGAGAACTTCCTGGATTTTCTCGAGTTGCGGCAGGTGTTCTCGAGTTACGACGGGGACCTCAGGGACCCGCCCTGGTGGCCTCAGGAAAGGCCAGTCCCTAGGCGAGTTGCTAGGGGGCCTCTCGGGATTCCTCTCCCGTTGATACCGGGGCCAAAAACCTTGTGTGGAGTCAGGGCCGGAACCGAGGATTCCTCTCAGGGGCTGACATGGATCTTTGGGTACTTCTGGAGTCTCCCCAGGGGAGTCAGGCCTCGTCTCGAGTGGGGGCATGCACGTGCGCTTTCCTTCCAGGCTGTAGCAGCAATGTCACGCTTCCCGTCGCGTGGATCAAAGGATCTGTGGTTTTCCCTCGAGGCTTTCCCTCGAGGCTTTCCCACAGGGCTGTCCCACGTGCCACCGTGGTGTGAGTCGATCCTCGGCGTGAAAGATGAGCCAGTGCAGGGCAAAGAGGTTCCTCTGGAATGGACTGAGACATCTGGGGGACTCTTGGAATGGTGGTACGACCATGGAGTTCCTCTCGCCTTTCCTGTTGAGAGTGCCTCCTCTTGAGATGCGACGGGAACGCCGGGAATTCTTTCCCGTTGAAAGCAGGGAAAGGATCCCTCATCTCGAGCTACGAGGGGGAAACGGGGCTCCTCTGGATGTGGGCGGGACCATCGTGCTTCCTCTCTAGTGGAGACGGGTATGGTGGTGAACTTCTTGAGTTGCAGCAAGGGTGTGAAAGACCCTTTCGAAGTTCCAGAGGTTAGGTGTCATTAGTCTCCAGACGCCTCATCGGAAATAGGCCTCATCTCGCCTGGAAGGGAGAACTTCCTGGATTTTCTCGAGTTGCGGCAGGTGTTCTCGAGTTACGACGGGGACCTCAGGGACCCGCCCTGGTGGCCTCAGGAGAAGCCAGTCCCTATGCGAGTTGCTAGGGGGCCTCTCGGGATTCCTCTCCCGTCGATACCGGGGCCAAAAACCTTGTGTGGAGTCAGGGCCGGAACCGAGGATTCCTCTCAGGGGCTGACATGGATCTTTGGGTACTTCTGGAGTCTCCCCAGGGGAGTCAGGCCTCGTCTCGAGTGGGGGCATGCACGTGCACTTTCCTTCCAGGCTGTAGCAGCAATGTCACGCTTCCCGTCGCGTGGATCAAATGATGTGTGGTTTTCCCTCGAGGCTTTCCCACAGGGCTGTCCCACGTGCCACCGTGGTGTGAGTCGATCCTCGGCGTGAAAGATGAGCCAGTGCAGGGCAAAGAGCTTCCTCTGGAATGGACTGAGACATCTGGGGGACTCTTGGAATGGTGGTACGACCATGGAGTTCCTCTCGCCTTTCCTGTTGAGAGTGCCTCCTCTTGAGATGCGACGGGAACGCTGGGAATTCTTTCCCGTTGAAAGCAGGGAAAGGATCCCTCATCTCGAGCTACGAGGGGGAAACGGGGCTACTCTGGATGTGGTCGGGACCATCGTGCTTCCTCTCGAGTGGAGACGGGTATGGTGGTGAACTTCTTGAGTTGCAGCAAGGGTGTGAAAGACCCTTTCGAAGTTCCAGAGGTTAGGTGTCATTAGTCTCCAGACGCCTCATCGGAAATAAGCCTCATCTCGCCTGGAAGGGAGAACTTCCTGGATTTTCTCGAGTTGTGGCAGGTGTTCTCTAGTAACGACGGGGACCTCAGGGACCGGCCCTGGTGGCCTCAGGAGAGGCCAGTCCCCATGCGAGTTGCTAGGGGGCCTCTCGGGATTCCTCTCCCGTCGATACCGGGGCCAAAAAGCTTGTGTGGAGTCAGGGCCGGAACCGAGGATTCCTCTCAGGGGCTGACATGGATCTTTGGGTACTTCTGGAGTCTCCCCAGGGGAGTCAGGCCTCGTCTCGAGTGGGGGCATGCACGTGCGCTTTCCTTCCAGGCTGTAGCAGCAATGTCACGCTTCCCGTCGCGTGGATCAAAGGATCTGTGGTTTTCCCTCGAGGCTTTCCCTCGAGGCTTTCCCACAGGGCTGTCCCACGTGCCACCGTGGTGTGAGTCGATCCTCGGCGTGAAAGATGAGCCAGTGCAGGGCAAAGAGGTTCCTCTGGAATGGACTGAGACATCTGGGGGACTCTTGGAATGGTGGTACGACCATGGAGTTCCTCTCGCCTTTCCTGTTGAGAGTGCCTCCTCTTGAGATGCGACGGGAACGCCGGGAATTCTTTCCCGTTGAAAGCAGGGAAAGGATCCCTCATCTCGAGCTACGAGGGGGAAACGGGGCTCCTCTGGATGTGGGCGGGACCATCGTGCTTCCTCTCGAGTGGAGACGGGTATGGCGGTGAACTTCTTGAGTTGCAGCAAGGGTGTGAAAGACCCTTTCGAAGTTCCAGAGGTTTGGTGTCAATAGTCTCCAGAGGCCTCATCGGAAATAGGCCTCATCTCGCCTGGAAGGGAGAACTTCCTGGATTTTCTCGAGTTGCGGCAGGTGTTCTCGAGTTACGACGGGGACCTCAGGGACCCGCCCTGGTGGCCTCAGGAGAGGCCAGTCCCCATGCGAGTTGCTAGGGGGCCTCTCGGGATTCCTCTCCCGTCGATACCGGGGCCAAAAACCTTGTGTGGAGTCAGGGCCGGAACCGAGGATTCCTCTCAGGGGCTGACATGGATCTTTGGGTACTTCTGGAGTCTCCCCAGTGGAGTCAGACCTCGTCTCGAGTGGGGGCATGCACGTGCGCTTTCCTTCCAGGCTGTAGTAGCAATGTCAAGCTTCCCGTCGCGTGGATCAAAGGATCTGTGGTTTTCCCTCGAGGCTTTCCCTCGAGGCTTTCCCACAGGGCTGTCCCACGTGCCACCGTGGTGTGAGTCGATCCTCGGCGTGAAAGATGAGCCAGTGCAGGGCAAAGAGGTTCCTCTGGAATGGACTGAGACATCTGGGGGACTCTTGGTATGGTGGTACGACCATGGAGATCCTCTCGCCTTTCCTGTTGAGAGTGCCTCCTCTTGAGATGCGACGGGAACGCCGGGAATTCTTTTCCGTTGAAAGCAGGGAAAGGTTCCCTCATCTCGAGCACCGAGGGGAAAACGGGGCTCCTCTGGATGTGGGCGGGACCATCGTGCTTCCTCTCGAGTGGAGACGGGTATGGCGGAGAACTTCTTGAGTTGCAGCAAGGGTGTGAAAGACCCTTTCAAAGTTCCAGAGGATAGGTGTCATTAGTCTCCAGACGCCTCATCGGAAATAGGCCTCATCTCGCCTGGAAGGGAGAACTTCCTGGATTTTCTCGAGTTGCGGCAGGTGTTCTTAAGTTACGACGGGGAACTCAGGGACCCGCTCTGGTGGCCTCAGGAGAGGCCAGTCCCCATGCGAGTTGCGAGGGGGCCTCTCGGGATTCCTCTCCCGTCGATACCGGGGCCAAAAAGCTTGTGTGGAGTCAGGGCCGGAACCGAGGATTCCTCTCAGGGGCTGACATGGATCTTTGGGTACTTCTGGAGTCTCCCCAGGGGAGTCAGGCCTCGTCTCGAGTGGGGGCATGCGCGTTCGCTTTCCTTCCAGGCTTTAGTAGCAATGTCACGCTTCCCGTCGCTTGGATCAAAGGATCTGTGGTTTTCCCTCGAGGCTTTCCCTCGAGGCTTTCCCACAGGGCTGTCCCACGTGCCACCGTGGTGTGAGTCGATCCTCGGCGTGAAAGATGAGCCAGTGCAGGGCAAAGAGGTTCCTCTGGAATGGACTGAGACATCTGGGGGACTCTTGGAATGGTGGTACTACCATGGAGTTCCTCTCGCCTTTCCTGTTGAGAGTGCCTCCTCTTGAGATGCGACGGGAACGCCGGGAATTCTTTCCCGTTGAAAGCAGGGAAAGGATCCCTCATCTCGAGCTACGAGGGGGAAACGGGGCTCCTCTTGATGTGGGCGGGACCATCGTGCTTCCTCTCGAGTGGAGACGGGTATGGCGGTGAACTTCTTGAGTTGCAGCAAGGGTGTGAAAGACCCTTTCGAAGTTCCAGAGGTTAGGTGTCATTAGTCTCCAGACGCCTCATCGGAAATAGGCCTCATCTCGCCTGGAAGGGAGAACTTCCTGGATTTTCTCGAGTTGCGGCAGGTGTTCTGAGTTTCGACGGGGACCTCAGGGACCCGCCCTGGTGGCCTCAGGAGAGGCCAGTCCCCATGCGAGTTGCTAGGGGGTCTCTCGGGATTCCTCTCCCGTCGATACCGGGGCCAAAAAGCTTGTGTGGAGTCAGGGCCGGAACCGAGGATTCTTCTCAGGGGCTGACATGTATCTTTGGGTACTTCTGGAGTCTCCCCAGGGGAGTCAGGCCTCGTCTCGAGTGGGGAATGCATGTGCGCTTTCCTTCCAGGCTGTAGCAGCAATGTCACGCGTCCCGTCGCGTGGATCAAAGGATCTGTGGTTTTCCCTCGAGGCTTTCCCTCGAGGCTTTCCCACAGGGCTGTCCCACGTGCCACCGTGTTGTGAGTCGATCCTCGGAGTGAAAGATGAGCCAGTGCAGGGCAAAGAGATTCCTCTGAAATGGACTGAGACATCTGGGGGACTCTTGGAATGGTGGTACGACCATGGAGTTCCTCTCGCCTTTCCTTTGAGATTGCCTCCTCTTGAGATGCGACGGGAACGCCGGGAATTCTTTCCCGTTGAAAGCAGGGAAAGGATCCCTCATCTCGAGCTACGAGGGGGAAACGGGGCTCCTCTCGATGTGGGCGGGACCATCGTGCTTCCTCTCGAGTGGAGACGGGTATGGCGGTGAACTTCTTGAGTTGCACGAAGGGTGTGAAAGACCCTTTCGAAGTTCCAGAGGTTTGGTGTCATTAGTCTCCAGAGGCCTCATCGGAAATAGGCCTCATCTCGCCTGGAAGGGAGAACTTCCTGGATTTTCTCGAGTTGCGGCCGGTGTTCTCGAGTTTCGACGGGGACCTCAGGGACCCGCCCTGGTGGCCTCAGGAAAGGCCAGTCCCTAGGCGAGTTGCTAGGGGGCCTCTCGGGATTCCTCTCCCGTTGATACCGGGGCCAAAAACCTTGTGTGGAGTCAGGGCCGGAACCGAGGATTCCTCTCAGGGGCTGACATGGAACTTTGGGTACTTCTGGAGTCTCCCCAGGGGAGTCAGGCCTCGTCTCGAGTGGGGGCATGCACGTGCGCTTTCCTTCCAGGCTGTAGCAGCAATGTCACGCTTCCCGTCGCGTGGATCAAAGGATCTGTGGTTTTCCCTCGAGGCTTTCCCTCGAGGCTTTCCCACAGGGCTGTCCCACGTGCCACCGTGGTGTGAGTCGATCCTCGGCGTGAAAGATGAGCCAGTGCAGGGCAAAGAGGTTCCTCTGGAATGGACTGAGACATCTGGGGGACTCTTGGAATGGTGGTACGACCATGGAGTTCCTCTCGCCTTTCCTGTTGAGAGTGCCTCCTCTTGAGATGCGACGGGAACGCCGGGAATTCTTTCCCGTTGAAACCAGGGAAAGGATCCCTCATCTCGAGCTACGAGGGGGAAACGGGGCTCCTCTGGATGTGGGCGGGACCATCGTGCTTCCTCTCGAGTGGAGACGGGTATGGCGGTGAACTTCTTGAGTTGCAGCAAGGGTGTGAAAGACCCTTTCGAAGTTCCAGAGGTTTGGTGTCAATAGTCTCCAGAGGCCTCATCGGAAATAGGCCTCATCTCGCCTGGAAGGGAGAACTTCCTGGATTTTCTCGAGTTGCGGCAGGTGTTCTCGAGTTACGACGGGGACCTCAGGGACCCGCCCTGGTGGCCTCAGGAGAGGCCAGTCCCCATGCGAGTTGCTATGGGGCCTCTCGGGATTCCTCTCCCGTCGATAACGGGGCCAAAAAGCTTGTGTGGAGTCAGGGCCGGAACCGAGGATTCTTCTCAGGGGCTGACATGTATCTTTGGGTACTTCTGGAGTCTCCCCAGGGGAGTCAGGCCTCGTCTCGAGTGGGGAATGCATGTGCGCTTTCCTTCCAGGCTGTAGCAGCAATGTCACGCTTCCCGTCGCGTGGATCAAAGGATCTGTGGTTTTCCCTCGAGGCTTTCCCACAGGGCTGTCCCACGTGCCACCGTGTTGTGAGTCGATCCTCGGAGTGAAAGATGAGCCAGTGCAGGGCAAAGAGATTCCTCTGAAATGGACTGAGACATCTGGGGGACTCTTGGAATGGTGGTACGACCATGGAGTTCCTCTCGCCTTTCCTTTGAGAGTGCCTCCTCTTGAGATGCGACGGGAACGCCGGGAATTCTTTCCCGTTGAAAGCAGGGAAAGGATCCCTCATCTCGAGCTACGAGGGGGAAACGGGGCTCCTCTCGATGTGGGCGGGACCATCGTGCTTCCTCTCGAGTGGAGACGGGTATGGCGGTGAACTTCTTGAGTTGCACGAAGGGTGTGAAAGACCCTTTCGAAGTTCCAGAGGTTTGGTGTCATTAGTCTCCAGAGGCCTCATCGGAAATAGGCCTCATCTCGCCTGGAAGGGAGAACTTCCTGGATTTTCTCGAGTTGCGGCAGGTGTTCTGAGTTTCGACGGGGACCTCAGGGACCCGCCCTGGTGGCCTCAGGAGAGGCCAGTCCCCATGCGAGTTGCTATGGGGCCTCTCGGGATTCCTCTCCGGTCGATACCGGGGCCAAAAAGCTTGTGTGGAGTCAGGGCCGGAACCGAGGATTCCTCTCAGGGGCTGACATGGATCTTTGGGTACTTCTGGAGTCTCCCCAGTGGAGTCAGGCCTCGTCTCGAATGGAGGCATGCACGTGCGCTTTCCTTTCAGGCTGTAGCAGCAATGTCACGCTTCCCGTCACGTGGATCAAAGGATCTGTGGTTTTCCCTCGAGGCTTTCCCTCGAGGCTTTCCCACAGGGCTGTCCCACGTGCCACCGTGGTGTGAGTCGATCCTCGGCGTGAAAGATGAGCCAGTGCAGGGCAAAGAGGTTCCTCTGGAATGGACTGAGACATCTGGGGGACTCTTGGAATGGTGGTACGACCATGGAGTTCCTCTCGCCTTTCCTGTTGAGAGTGCCTCCTCTTGAGATGCGACGGGAACGCCGGGAATTCTTTCCCGTTGAAAGCAGGGAAAGGATCCCTCATCTCGAGCTACGAGGGGGAAACGGGGCTCCTCTGGATGTGGGCGGGACCATCGTGCTTCCTCTCTAGTGGAGACGGGTATGGCGGTGAACTTCTAGAGTTGCAGCAAGGGTGTGAAAGACCCTTTCGAAGTTCCAGAGGTTAGGTGTCATTAGTCTCCAGAGGCCTCATCGGAAATAGGCCTCATCTCGCCTGGAAGGGAGAACTTCCTGGATTTTCTCGAGTTGCGGCCGGTGTTCTCGAGTTACGACGGGGACCTCAGGGACCCGCCCTGGTGGCCTCAGGAAAGGCCAGTCCCTAGGCGAGTTGCTAGGGGGCCTCTCGGGATTCCTCTCCCGTTGATACCGGGGCCAAAAACCTTGTGTGGAGTCAGGGCCGGAACCGAGGATTCCTCTCAGGGGCTGACATGGAACTTTGGGTACTTCTGGAGTCTCCCCAGGGGAGTCAGGCCTCGTCTCGAGTGGGGGCATGCACGTGCGCTTTCCTTCCAGGCTGTAGCAGCAATGTCACGCTTCCCGTCGCGTGGATCAAAGGATCTGTGGTTTTCCCTCGAGGCTTTCCCTCGAGGCTTTCCCACAGGGCTGTCCCACGTGCCACCGTGGTGTGAGTCGATCCTCGGCGTGAAAGATGAGCCAGTGCAGGGCAAAGAGGTTCCTCTGGAATGGACTGAGACATCTGGGGGACTCTTGGAATGGTGGTACGACCATGGAGTTCCTCTCGCCTTTCCTGTTGAGAGTGCCTCCTCTTGAGATGCGACGGGAACGCCGGGAATTCTTTCCCGTTGAAACCAGGGAAAGGATCCCTCATCTCGAGCTACGAGGGGGAAACGGGTCTCCTCTGGATGTGGGCGGGACCATCGTGCTTCCTCTCGAGTGGAGACGGGTATGGCGGTGAACTTCTTGAGTTGCAGCAAGGGTGTGAAAGACCCTTTCGAAGTTCCAGAGGTTTGGTGTCAATAGTCTCCAGAGGCCTCATCGGAAATAGGCCTCATCTCGCCTGGAAGGGAGAACTTCCTGGATTTTCTCGAGTTGCGGCAGGTGTTCTCGAGTTACGACGGGGACCTCAGGGACCCGCCCTGGTAGCCTCAGGAGAGGCCAGTCCCCATGCGAGTTGCTATGGGGCCTCTCGGGATTCCTCTCCCGTCGATACCGGGGCCAAAAAGCTTGTGTGGAGTCAGGGCCGGAACCGAGGATTCTTCTCAGGGGCTGACATGTATCTTTGGGTACTTCTGGAGTCTCCCCAGGGGAGTCAGGCCTCGTCTCGAGTGGGGAATGCATGTGCGCTTTCCTTCCAGGCTGTAGCAGCAATGTCACGCTTCCCGTCGCGTGGATCAAAGGATCTGTGGTTTTCCCTCGAGGCTTTCCCACAGGGCTGTCCCACGTGCCACCGTGTTGTGAGTCGATCCTCGGAGTGAAAGATGAGCCAGTGCAGGGCAAAGAGATTCCTCTGAAATGGACTGAGACATCTGGGGGACTCTTGGAATGGTGGTACGACCATGGAGTTCCTCTCGCCTTTCCTGTTGAGAGTGCCTCCTCTTGAGATGCGACGGGAACGCCGGGAATTCTTTCCCGTTGAAAGCAGGGAAAGGATCCCTCATCTCGAGCTACGAGGGGGAAACGGGGCTCCTCTCGATGTGGGCGGGACCATCGTGCTTCCTCTCGAGTGGAGACGGGTATGGCGGTGAACTTCTTGAGTTGCACGAAGGGTGTGAAAGACCCTTTCGAAGTTCCAGAGGTTTGGTGTCATTAGTCTCCAGAGGCCTCATCGGAAATAGGCCTCATCTCGCCTGGAAGGGAGAACTTCCTGGATTTTCTCGAGTTGCGGCAGGTGTTCTCGAGTTACGACGGGGACCTCAGGGACCCGCCCTGGTGGCCTCAGGAGAGGCCAGTCCCCATGCGAGTTGCTAGGGGGCCTCTCGGGATTCCTCTCCCGTCGATACCGGGGCCAAAAACCTTGTGTGGAGTCAGGGCCGGAACCGAGGATTCCTCTCAGGGGCTGACATGGATCTTTGGGTACTTCTGGAGTCTCCCCAGTGGAGTCAGACCTCGTCTCGAGTGGGGGCATGCACGTGCGCTTTCCTTCCAGGCTGTAGTAGCAATGTCACGCTTCCCGTCGCGTGGATCAAAGGATCTGTGGTTTTCCCTCGAGGCTTTCCCTCGAGGTTTTCCCACAGGGCTGTCCCACGTGCCACCGTGGTGTGAGTCGATCCTCGGCGTGAAAGATGAGCCAGTGCAGGGCAAAGAGGTTCCTCTGGAATGGACTGAGACATCTGGGGGACTTTTGGAATGGTGGTACGACCATGGAGATCCTCTCGCCTTTCCTGTTGAGAGTGCCTCCTCTTGAGATGCGACGGGAACGCCGGGAATTCTTTCCCGTTGAAAGCAGGCAAAGGTTCCCTCATCTCGAGCACCGAGGGGAAAACGGGGCTCCTCTGGATGTGGGCGGGACCATCGTGCTTCCTCTCGAGTGGAGACGGGTATGGCGGAGAACTTCTTGAGTTGCAGCAAGGGTGTGAATGACCCTTTCAAAGTTCCAGAGGTTAGGTGTCATTAGTCTCCAGACGCCTCATCGGAAATAGGCCTCATCTCGCCTGGAAGGGAGAACTTCCTGGATTTTCTCGAGTTGCGGCAGGTGTTCTTAAGTTACGACGGGGAACTCAGGGACCCGCCCTGGTGGCCTCAGGAGAGGCCAGTCCCCATGCGAGTTGCTAGGGGGCCTCTCGGGATTCCTCTCCCGTCGATACCGGGGCCAAAAAGCTTGTGTGGAGTCAGGGCCGGAACCGAGGATTCCTCTCAGGGGCTGACATGGATCTTTGGGTACTTCTGGTGTCTCCCCAGGGGAGTCAGGCCTCGTCTCGAGTGGGGGCATGCGCGTGCGCTTTCCTTCCAGGCTTTAGCAGCAATGTCACGCTTCCCGTCGCTTGGATCAAAGGATCTGTGGTTTTCCCTCGAGGCTTTCCCTCGAGGCTTTCCCACAGGGCTGTCCCACGTGCCACCGTGGTGTGAGTCGATCCTCGGCGTGAAAGATGAGCCAGTGCAGGGCAAAGAGGTTCCTCTGGAATGGACTGAGACATCTGGGGGACTCTTGGAATGGTGGTACGACCATGGAGTTCCTCTCGCCTTTCCTGTTGAGAGTGCCTCCTCTTGAGATGCGACGGGAACGCCGGGAATTCTTTCCCGTTGAAAGCAGGGAAAGGATCCCTCATCTCGAGCTACGAGGGGGAAACGGGGCTCCTCTCGATGTGGGCGGGACCATCGTGCTTCCTCTCGAGTGGAGACGGGTATGGCGGTGAACTTCTTGAGTTGCACGAAGGGTGTGAAAGACCCTTTCGAAGTTCCAGAGGTTTGGTGTCATTAGTCTCCAGAGGCCTCATCGGAAATAGGCCTCATCTCGCCTGGAAGGGAGAACTTCCTGGATTTTCTCGAGTTGCGGCAGGTGTTCTCGAGTTACGACGGGGACCTCAGGGACCCGCCCTGGTGGCCTCAGGAGAGGCCAGTCCCCATGCGAGTTGCTAGGGGGCCTCTCGGGATTCCTATCCCGTCGATACCGGGGCCAAAAACCTTGTGTGGAGTCAGGGCCGGAACCGAGGATTCCTCTCAGGGGCTGACATGGATCTTTGGGTACTTCTGGAGTCTCCCCAGTGGAGTCAGACCTCGTCTCGAGTGGGGGCATGCACGTGCGCTTTCCTTCCAGGCTGTAGTAGCAATGTCACGCTTCCCGTCGCTTGGATCAAAGGATCTGTGGTTTTCCCTCGAGGCTTTCCCTCGAGGCTTTCCCACAGGGCTGTCCCACGTGCCACCATGGTGTGAGTCGATCCTCGGCGTGAAAGATGAGCCAGTGCACGGCAAAGAGGTTCCTCTGGAATGGACTGAGACATCTGGGGGACTCTTGGAATGGTGGTACGACCATGGAGTTCCTCTCGCCTTTCCTGTTGAGAGTGCCTCCTCTTGAGATGCGACGGGAACGCCGGGAATTCTTTCCCGTTGAAAGCAGGGAAAGGATCCCTCATCTCGAGCTACGAGGGGGAAACGGGGCTCCTCTGGATGTGGGCGGGACCATCGTGCTTCCTCTCTAGTGGAGACGGGTATGGCGGTGAACTTCTTGAGTTGCAGCAAGGGTGTGAAAGACCCTTTCGAAGTTCCAGAGGTTAGGTGTCATTAGTCTCCAGACGCCTCATCGGAAATAGGCCTCATCTCGCCTGGAAGGGAGAACTTCCTGGATTTTCTCGAGTTGCGGCAGGTGTTCTGAGTTTCGACGGGGACCTCAGGGACCCGCCCTGGTGGCCTCAGGAGAGGCCAGTCCCCATGCGAGTTGCTAGGGGGCCTCTCGGGATTACTCTCCCGTCGATACCGGGGCCAAAAACCTTGTGTGGAGTCAGGGCCGGAACCGAGGATTCCTCTCAGGGGATGACATGGATCTTTGGGTACTTCTGGAGTCTCCCCAGTGGAGTCAGGCCTCGTCTCGAATGGAGGCATGCACGTGCGCTTTCCTTTCAGGCTGTAGCAGCAATGTCACGCTTCCCGTCACGTGGATCAAAGGATCTGTGGTTTTCCCTCGAGGCTTTCCCTCGAGGCTTTCCCACAGGGCTGTCCCACGTGCCACCGTGGTGTGAGTCGATCCTCGGCGTGAAAGATGAGCCAGTGCAGGGCAAAGAGGTTCCTCTGGAATGGACTGAGACATCTGGGGGACTCTTGGAATGGTGGTACGACCATGGAGTTCCTCTCGCCTTTCCTGTTGAGAGTGCCTCCTCTTGAGATGCGACGGGAACGCCGGGAATTCTTTCCCGTTGAAAGCAGGGAAAGGATCCCTCATCTCGAGCTACGAGGGGGAAACGGGGCTCCTCTGGATGTGGGCGGGACCATCGTGCTTCCTCTCTAGTGGAGAAGGGTATGGCGGTGAACTTCTAGAGTTGCAGCAAGGGTGTGAAAGACCCTTTCGAAGTTCCAGAGGTTAGGTGTCATTAGTCTCCAGAGGCCTCATCGGAAATAGGCCTCATCTCGCCTGGAAGGGAGAACTTCCTGGATTTTCTCGAGTTGCGGCAGGTGTTCTCGAGTTACGACGGGGACCTCAGGGACCCGCCCTGGTGGCCTCAGGAATGGTCAGTCCCTAGGCGAGTTGCTAGGGGGCCTCTCGGGATTCCTCTCCCGTTGATACCGGGGCCAAAAACCTTGTGTGGAGTCAGGGCCGGAACCGAGGATTCCTCTCAGGGGCTGACATGGATCTTTGGGTACTTCTGGAGTCTGCCCAGGGGAGTCAGGCCTCGTCTCGAGTGGGGGCATGCACGTGCGCTTTCCTTCCAGGCTGTAGCAGCAATGTCACGCTTCCCGTCGCGTGGATCAATGATCTGTGGTTTTCCCTCGAGGCTTTCCCTCGAGGCTTTCCCACAGGGCTGTCCCACGTGCCACCGTGGTGTGAGTCGATCCTCGGCGTGAAAGATGAGCCAGTGCAGGGCAAAGAGGTTCCTCTGGAATGGACTGAGACATCTGGGGGAGTCTTGGAATGGTGGTACGACCATGGAGTTCCTCTCGCCTTTCCTGTTGAGAGTGCCTCCTCTTGAGATGCGACGGGAACGCCGGGAATTCTTTCCCGTTGAAAGCAGGGAAAGGATCCCTCATCTCGAGCTACGAGGGGGAAACGGGGCTCCTCTGGATGTGGGCGGGATCATCGTGCTTCCTCTCGAGTGGAGACGGGTATGGCGGTGAACTTCTTGAGTTGCAGCAAGGGTGTGAAAGACCCTTTCGAAGTTCCAGAGGTTTGGTGTCAATAGTCTCCAGAGGCCTCATCGGAAATAGGCCTCATCTCGCCTGGAAGGGAGAACTTCCTGGATTTTCTCGAGTTGCGGCAGGTGTTCTCGAGTTACGACGGGGACCTCAGGGACCCGCCCTGGTGGCCTCAGGAGAGGCCAGTCCCCATGCGAGTTGCTATGGGGCCTCTCGGGATTCCTCTCCCGTCGATACCGGGGCCAGAAAGCTTGTGTGGAGTCAGGGCCGGAACCGAGGATTCTTCTCAGGGGCTGACATGTATCTTTGGGTACTTCTGGAGTCTCCCCAGGGGAGTCAGGCCTAGTCTCGAGTGGGGAATGCATGTGCGCTTTCCTTCCAGGCTGTAGCAGCAATGTCACGCTTCCCGTCGCGTGGATCAAAGGATCTGTGGTTTTCCCTCGAGGCTTTCCCACAGGGCTGTCCCACGTGCCACCGTGTTGTGAGTCGATCCTCGGAGTGAAAGATGAGCCAGTGCAGGGCAAAGAGATTCCTCTGAAATGGACTGAGACATCTGGGGGACTCTTGGAATGGTGGTACGACCATGGAGTTCCTCTCGCCTTTCCTGTTGAGAGTGCCTCCTCTTGAGATGCGACGGTAACGCCGGGAATTCTTTCCCGTTGAAACCAGGGAAAGGATCCCTCATCTCGAGCTACGAGGGGGAAACGGGGCTCCTCTCGATGTGGGCGGGACCATCGTGCTTCCTCTCGAGTGGAGACGGGTATGGCGGTGAACTTCTTGAGTTGCACGAAGGGTGTGAAAGACCCTTTCGAAGTTCCAGAGGTTTGGTGTCATTAGTCTCCAGAGGCCTCATCGGAAATAGGCCTCATCTCGCCTGGAAGGGAGAACTTCCTGGATTTTCTCGAGTTGCGGCAGGTGTTCTCGAGTTACGACGGGGACCTCAGGGACCCGCCCTGGTGGCCTCATTAGAGGCCAGTCCCCATGCGAGTTGCTAGGGGGCCTCTCGGGATTCCTCTCCCGTCGATACCGGGGCCAAAAACCTTGTGTGGAGTCAGGGCCGGAACCGAGGATTCCTCTCAGGGGCTGACATGGATCTTTGGGTACTTCTGGAGTCTCCCCAGTGGAGTCAGACCTCGTCTCGAGTGGGGGCATGCACGTGCGCTTTCCTTACAGGCTGTAGTAGCAATGTCACGCTTCCCGTCGCGTGGATCAAAGGATCTGTGGTTTTCCCTCGAGGCTTTCCCTCGAGGTTTTCCCACAGGGCTGTCCCACGTGCCACCGTGGTGTGAGTCGATCCTCGGCGTGAAAGATGAGCCAGTGCAGGGCAAAGAGGTTCCTCTGGAATGGACTGAGACATCTGGGGGACTTTTGGAATGGTGGTACGACCATGGAGATCCTCTCGCCTTTCCTGTTGAGAGTGCCTCCTCTTGAGATGCGACGGGAACGCCGGGAATTCTTTCCCGTTGAAAGCAGGCAAAGGTTCCCTCATCTCGAGCACCGAGGGGAAAACGGGGCTCCTCTGGATGTGGGCGGGACCATCGTGCTTCCTCTCGAGTGGAGACGGGTATGGCGGAGAACTTCTTGAGTTGCAGCAAGGGTGTGAAAGACCCTTTCAAAGTTCCAGAGGTTAGGTGTCATTAGTCTCCAGACGCCTCATCGGAAATAGGCCTCATCTCGCCTGGAAGGGAGAACTTCCTGGATTTTCTCGAGTTGCGGCAGGTGTTCTTAAGTTACGACGGGGAACTCAGGGACCCGCCCTGGTGGCCTCAGGAGAGGCCAGTCCCCATGCGAGTTGCTAGGGGGCCTCTCGGGATTCCTCTCCCGTCGATACCGGGGCCAAAAAGCTTGTGTGGAGTCAGGGCCGGAACCGAGGATTCCTCTCAGGGGCTGACATGGATCTTTGGGTACTTCTGGAGTCTCCCCAGGGGAGTCAGGCCTCGTCTCGAGTGGGGGCATGCGCGTGCGCTTTCCTTCCAGGCTTTAGCAGCAATGTCACGCTTCCCGTCGCTTGGATCAAAGGATCTGTGGTTTTCCCTCGAGGCTTTCCCTCGAGGCTTTCCCACAGGGCTGTCCCACGTGCCACCGTGGTGTGAGTCGATCCTCGGCGTGAAAGATGAGCCAGTGCAGGGCAAAGAGGTTCCTCTGGAATGGACTGAGACATCTGGGGGACTCTTGGAATGGTGGTACGACCATGGAGTTCCTCTCGCCTTTCCTGTTGAGAGTGCCTCCTCTTGAGATGCGACGGGAACGCCGGGAATTCTTTCCCGTTGAAAGCAGGGAAAGGATCCCTCATCTCGAGCTACGAGGGGGAAACGGGGCTCCTCTCGATGTGGGCGGGACCATCGTGCTTCCTCTCGAGTGGAGACGGGTATGGCGGTGAACTTCTTGAGTTGCACGAAGGGTGTGAAAGACCCTTTCGAAGTTCCAGAGGTTTGGTGTCATTAGTCTCCAGAGGCCTCATCGGAAATAGGCCTCATCTCGCCTGGAAGGGAGAACTTCCTGGATTTTCTCGAGTTGCGGCAGGTGTTCTCGAGTTACGACGGGGACCTCAGGGACCCGCCCTGGTGGCCTCAGGAGAGGCCAGTCCCCATGCGAGTTGCTAGGGGCCTCTCGGGATTCCTCTCCCGTCGATACCGGGGCCAAAAACCTTGTGTGGAGTCAGGGCCGGAACCGAGGATTCCTCTCAGGGGCTGACATGGATCTTTGGGTACTTCTGGAGTCTCCCCAGTGGAGTCAGACCTCGTCTCGAGTGGGGGCATGCACGTGCGCTTTCCTTCCAGGCTGTAGTAGCAATGTCACGCTTCCCGTCGCTTGGATCAAAGGATCTGTGGTTTTCCCTCGAGGCTTTCCCTCGAGGCTTTCCCACAGGGCTGTCCCACGTGCCACCATGGTGTGAGTCGATCCTCGGCGTGAAAGATGAGCCAGTGCACGGCAAAGAGGTTCCTCTGGAATGGACTGAGACATCTGGGGGACTCTTGGAATGGTGGTACGACCATGGAGTTCCTCTCGCCTTTCCTGTTGAGAGTGCCTCCTCTTGAGATGCGACGGGAACGCCGGGAATTCTTTCCCGTTGAAAGCAGGGAAAGGATCCCTCATCTCGAGCTACGAGGGGGAAACGGGGCTCCTCTGGATGTGGGCGGGACCATCGTGCTTCCTCTCTAGTGGAGACGGGTATGGCGGTGAACTTCTTGAGTTGCAGCAAGGGTGTGAAAGACCCTTTCGAAGTTCCAGAGGTTAGGTGTCATTAGTCTCCAGACGCCTCATCGGAAATAGGCCTCATCTCGCCTGGAAGGGAGAACTTCCTGGATTTTCTCGAGTTGCGGCAGGTGTTCTCGAGTTTCGACGGGGACCTCAGGGACCCGCCCTGGTGGCCTCAGGAGAGGCCAGTCCCCATGCGAGTTGCTAGGGGGCCTCTCGGGATTCCTCTCCCGTCGATACCGGGGCCAAAAACCTTGTGTGGAGTCAGGGCCGGAACCGAGGATTCCTCTCAGGGGATGACATGGATCTTTGGGTACTTCTGGAGTCTCCCCAGTGGAGTCAGGCCTCGTCTCGAATGGAGGCATGCACGTGCGCTTTCCTTTCAGGCTGTAGCAGCAATGTCACGCTTCCCGTCACGTGGATCAAAGGATCTGTGGTTTTCCCTCGAGGCTTTCCCTCGAGGCTTTCCCACAGGGCTGTCCCACGTGCCACCGTGGTGTGAGTCGATCCTCGGCGTGAAAGATGAGCCAGTGCAGGGCAAAGAGGTTCCTCTGGAATGGACTGAGACATCTGGGGGACTCTTGGAATGGTGGTACGACCATGGAGTTCCTCTCGCCTTTCCTGTTGAGAGTGCCTCCTCTTGAGATGCGACGGGAACGCCGGGAATTCTTTCCCGTTGAAAGCAGGGAAAGGATCCCTCATCTCGAGCTACGAGGGGGAAACGGGGCTCCTCTGGATGTGGGCGGGACCATCGTGCTTCCTCTCTAGTGGAGAAGGGTATGGCGGTGAACTTCTAGAGTTGCAGCAAGGGTGTGAAAGACCCTTTCGAAGTTCCAGAGGTTAGGTGTCATTAGTCTCCAGAGGCCTCATCGGAAATAGGCCTCATCTCGCCTGGAAGGGAGAACTTCCTGGATTTTCTCGAGTTGCGGCAGGTGTTCTCGAGTTACGACGGGGACCTCAGGGACCCGCCCTGGTGGCCTCAGGAATGGTCAGTCCCTAGGCGAGTTGCTAGGGGGCCTCTCGGGATTCCTCTCCCGTTGATACCGGGGCCAAAAACCTTGTGTGGAGTCAGGGCCGGAACCGAGGATTCCTCTCAGGGGCTGACATGGATCTTTGGGTACTTCTGGAGTCTGCCCAGGGGAGTCAGGCCTCGTCTCGAGTGGGGGCATGCACGTGCGCTTTCCTTCCAGGCTGTAGCAGCAATGTCACGCTTCCCGTCGCGTGGATCAATGATCTGTGGTTTTCCCTCGAGGCTTTCCCTCGAGGCTTTCCCACAGGGCTGTCCCACGTGCCACCGTGGTGTGAGTCGATCCTCGGCGTGAAAGATGAGCCAGTGCAGGGCAAAGAGGTTCCTCTGGAATGGACTGAGACATCTGGGGGAGTCTTGGAATGGTGGTACGACCATGGAGTTCCTCTCGCCTTTCCTGTTGAGAGTGCCTCCTCTTGAGACGCGACGGGAACGCCGGGAATTCTTTCCCGTTGAAAGCAGGGAAAGGATCCCTCATCTCGAGCTACGAGGGGGAAACGGGGCTCCTCTGGATGTGGGCGGGACCATCGTGCTTCCTCTCTAGTGGAGACGGGTATGGTGGTGAACTTCTTGAGTTGCAGCAAGGCTGTGAAAGACCCTTTCGAAGTTCCAGAGGTTAGGTGTCATTAGTCTCCAGAGGCCTCATCGGAAATAGGCCTCATCTCGCCTGGAAGGGAGAACTTCCTTGATTTTCTCGAGTTGCGGCAGGTGTTTTCGAGTTACGACGGGGACCTCAGGGACCCGCCCTGTTGGCCTCAGGAGAGGCCAGTCCCTATGCGTGTTGCTAGGGGGCCCGTCGGGATTCCTCTCCCGTCGATACCGGGGCCAAAAAGCTTGTGTGGAGTCAGGGCCGGAACCGAGGATTCCTCTCAGGGGCTGACATGGATCTTTGGGTACTTCTGGAGTCTCCCCAGGGGAGTCAGGCCTCGTCTCGAGTGGGGGCATGCGCGTGCGCTTTCCTTCCAGGCTTTAGCAGCAATGTCACGTTTCCCGTCGCTTGGATCAAAGGATCTGTGGTTTTCCCTCGAGGCTTTCCCTCGAGGCTTTCCCACAGGGCTGTCCCTCGTGCCACCGTGGTGTTAGTCGATCCTCGGCGTGAAAGATGAGCCAGTGCAAGGCAAAGAGGTTCCTCTGGAATGGACTGAGACATCTGGGGGACTCTTGGAATGGTGGTACGACCATGGAGTTCCTCTCGCCTTTCCTGTTGAGAGTGCCTCCTCTTGAGATGCGACGGGAACGCCGGGAATTCTTTCCCGTTGAAAGCAGGGAAAGGATCCCTCATCTCGAGCTACGAGGGGGAAACGGGGCTCCTCTAGATGTGGGCGGGACCATCGTGCTTCCTCTCTAGTGGAGACGGGTATGGCGGTGAACTTCTTGAGTTGCAGCAAGGGTGTGAAAGACCCTTTCGAAGTTCCAGAGGTTAGGTGTCATTAGTCTCCAGAGGCCTCATCGGAAATAGGCCTCATCTCGCCTGGAAGGGAGAACTTCCTGGATTTTCTCGAGTTGCGGCAGGTGTTCTCGAGTTACGACGGGGACCTCAGGGACCCGCCCTGGTGGCCTCAGGAAAGGCCAGTCCCTAGGCGAGTTGCTAGGGGGCCTCTCGGGATTCCTCTCCCGTTGATACCGGGGCCAAAAACCTTGTGTGGAGTCAGGGCCGGAACCGAGGATTCCTCTCAGGGGCTGACATGGATCTTTGGGTACTTCTGGAGTCTCCCCAGGGGAGTCAGGCCTCGTCTCGAGTGGGGGCATGCACGTGCGCTTTCCTTCCAGGCTGTAGCAGCAATGTCACGCTTCCCGTCGCGTGGATCAAAGGATCTGTGGTTTTCCCTCGAGGCTTTCCCTCGAGGCTTTCCCACAGGGCTGTCCCACGTGCCACCGTGGTGTGAGTCGATCCTCGGCGTGAAAGATGAGCCAGTGCAGGGCAAAGAGGTTCCTCTGGAATGGACTGAGACATCTGGGGGACTCTTGGAATGGTGGTACGACCATGGAGTTCCTCTCGCCTTTCCTGTTGAGAGTGCCTCCTCTTGAGATGCGACGGGAACGCCGGGAATTCTTTCCCGTTGAAAGCAGGGAAAGGATCCCTCATCTCGAGCTACGAGGGGGAAACGGGGCTCCTCTGGATGTGGGCGGGACCATCGTGCTTCCTCTCTAGTGGAGACGGGTATGGTGGTGAACTTCTTGAGTTGCAGCAAGGCTGTGAAAGACCCTTTCGAAGTTCCAGAGGTTAGGTGTCATTAGTCTCCAGACGCCTCATCGGAAATAGGCCTCATCTCGCCTGGAAGGGAGAACTTCCTGGATTTTCTCGAGTTGCGGCAGGTGTTCTCGAGTTACGACGGGGACCTCAGGGACCCGCCCTGGTGGCCTCAGGAGAAGCCAGTCCCTATGCGAGTTGCTAGGGGGCCTCTCGGGATTCCTCTCCCGTCGATACCGGGGCCAAAAACCTTGTGTGGAGTCAGGGCCGGAACCGAGGATTCCTCTCAGGGGCTGACATGGATCTTTGGGTACTTCTGGAGTCTCCCCAGGGGAGTCAGGCCTCGTCTCGAGTGGGGGCATGCACGTGCACTTTCCTTCCAGGCTGTAGCAGAAATGTCACGCTTCCCGTCGCGTGGATCAAATGATGTGTGGTTTTCCCTCGAGGCTTTCCCACAGGGCTGTCCCACGTGCCACCGTGGTGTGAGTCGATCCTCGGCGTGAAAGATGAGCCAGTGCAGGGCAAAGAGCTTCCTCTGGAATGGACTGAGACATCTGGGGGACTCTTGGAATGGTGGTACGACCATGGAGTTCCTCTCGCCTTTCCTGTTGAGAGTGCCTCCTCTTGAGATGCGACGGGAACGCTGGGAATTCTTTCCCGTTGAAAGCAGGGAAAGGATCCCTCATCTCGAGCTACGAGGGGGAAACGGGGCTACTCTGGATGTGGTCGGGACCATCGTGCTTCCTCTCGAGTGGAGACGGGTATGGTGGTGAACTTCTTGAGTTGCAGCAAGGGTGTGAAAGACCCTTTCGAAGTTCCAGAGGTTAGGTGTCATTAGTCTCCAGACGCCTCATCGGAAATAAGCCTCATCTCGCCTGGAAGGGAGAACTTCCTGGATTTTCTCGAGTTGTGGCAGGTGTTCTCTAGTAACGACGGGGACCTCAGGGACCGGCCCTGGTGGCCTCAGGAGAGGCCAGTCCCCATGCGAGTTGCTAGGGGGCCTCTCGGGATTCCTCTCCCGTCGATACCGGGGCCAAAAAGCTTGTGTGGAGTCAGGGCCGGAACCGAGGATTCCTCTCAGGGGCTGACATGGATCTTTGGGTACTTCTGGAGTCTCCCCAGGGGAGTCAGGCCTCGTCTCGAGTGGGGGCATGCACGTGCGCTTTCCTTCCAGGCTGTAGCAGCAATGTCACGCTTCCCGTCGCGTGGATCAAAGGATCTGTGGTTTTCCCTCGAGGCTTTCCCTCGAGGCTTTCCCACAGGGCTGTCCCACGTGCCACCGTGGTGTGAGTCGATCCTCGGCGTGAAAGATGAGCCAGTGCAGGGCAAAGAGGTTCCTCTGGAATGGACTGAGACATCTGGGGGACTCTTGGAATGGTGGTACGACCATGGAGTTCCTCTCGCCTTTCCTGTTGAGAGTGCCTCCTCTTGAGATGCGACGGGAACGCCGGGAATTCTTTCCCGTTGAAAGCAGGGAAAGGATCCCTCATCTCGAGCTACGAGGGGGAAACGGGGCTCCTCTGGATGTGGGCGGGACCATCGTGCTTCCTCTCGAGTGGAGACGGGTATGGCGGTGAACTTCTTGAGTTGCAGCAAGGGTGTGAAAGACCCTTTCGAAGTTCCAGAGGTTTGGTGTCAATAGTCTCCAGAGGCCTCATCGGAAATAGGCCTCATCTCGCCTGGAAGGGAGAACTTCCTGGATTTTCTCGAGTTGCGGCAGGTGTTCTCGAGTTACGACGGGGACCTCAGGGACCCGCCCTGGTGGCCTCAGGAGAGGCCAGTCCCCATGCGAGTTGCTAGGGGGCCTCTCGGGATTCCTCTCCCGTCGATACCGGGGCCAAAAACCTTGTGTGGAGTCAGGGCCGGAACCGAGGATTCCTCTCAGGGGCTGACATGGATCTTTGGGTACTTCTGGAGTCTCCCCAGTGGAGTCAGACCTCGTCTCGAGTGGGGGCATGCACGTGCGCTTTCCTTCCAGGCTGTAGTAGCAATGTCAAGCTTCCCGTCGCGTGGATCAAAGGATCTGTGGTTTTCCCTCGAGGCTTTCCCTCGAGGCTTTCCCACAGGGCTGTCCCACGTGCCACCGTGGTGTGAGTCGATCCTCGGCGTGAAAGATGAGCCAGTGCAGGGCAAAGAGGTTCCTCTGGAATGGACTGAGACATCTGGGGGACTCTTGGTATGGTGGTACGACCATGGAGATCCTTTCGCCTTTCCTGTTGAGAGTGCCTCCTCTTGAGATGCGACGGGAACGCCGGGAATTCTTTTCCGTTGAAAGCAGGGAAAGGTTCCCTCATCTCGAGCACCGAGGGGAAAACGGGGCTCCTCTGGATGTGGGCGGGACCATCGTGCTTCCTCTCGAGTGGAGACGGGTATGGCGGAGAACTTCTTGAGTTGCAGCAAGGGTGTGAAAGACCCTTTCAAAGTTCCAGAGGATAGGTGTCATTAGTCTCCAGACGCCTCATCGGAAATAGGCCTCATCTCGCCTGGAAGGGAGAACTTCCTGGATTTTCTCGAGTTGCGGCAGGTGTTCTTAAGTTACGACGGGGAACTCAGGGACCCGCTCTGGTGGCCTCAGGAGAGGCCAGTCCCCATGCGAGTTGCGAGGGGGCCTCTCGGGATTCCTCTCCCGTCGATACCGGGGCCAAAAAGCTTGTGTGGAGTCAGGGCCGGAACCGAGGATTCCTCTCAGGGGCTGACATGGATCTTTGGGTACTTCTGGAGTCTCCCCAGGGGAGTCAGGCCTCGTCTCGAGTGGGGGCATGCGCGTTCGCTTTCCTTCCAGGCTTTAGTAGCAATGTCACGCTTCCCGTCGCTTGGATCAAAGGATCTGTGGTTTTCCCTCGAGGCTTTCCCTCGAGGCTTTCCCACAGGGCTGTCCCACGTGCCACCGTGGTGTGAGTCGATCCTCGGCGTGAAAGATGAGCCAGTGCAGGGCAAAGAGGTTCCTCTGGAATGGACTGAGACATCTGGGGGACTCTTGGAATGGTGGTACTACCATGGAGTTCCTCTCGCCTTTCCTGTTGAGAGTGCCTCCTCTTGAGATGCGACGGGAACGCCGGGAATTCTTTCCCGTTGAAAGCAGGAAAAGGATCCCTCATCTCGAGCTACGAGGGGGAAACGGGGCTCCTCTTGATGTGGGCGGGACCATCGTGCTTCCTCTCGAGTGGAGACGGGTATGGCGGTGAACTTCTTGAGTTGCAGCAAGGGTGTGAAAGACCCTTTCGAAGTTCCAGAGGTTAGGTGTCATTAGTCTCCAGACGCCTCATCGGAAATAGGCCTCATCTCGCCTGGAAGGGAGAACTTCCTGGATTTTCTCGAGTTGCGGCAGGTGTTCTGAGTTTCGACGGGGACCTCAGGGACCCGCCCTGGTGGCCTCAGGAGAGGCCAGTCCCCATGCGAGTTGCTAGGGGGCCTCTCGGGATTCCTCTCCCGTCGATACCGGGGCCAAAAAGCTTGTGTGGAGTCAGGGCCGGAACCGAGGATTCCTCTCAGGGGCTGACATGGATCTTTGGGTACTTCTGGAGTCTCCCCAGGGGAGTCAGGCCTCGTCTCGAGTGGGGGCATGCACGTGCGCTTTCCTTCCAGGCTGTAGCAGCAATGTCACGCTTCCCGTCGCGTGGATCAAAGGATCTGTGGTTTTCCCTCGAGGCTTTCCCTCGAGGCTTTCCCACAGGGCTGTCCCACGTGCCACCGTGGTGTGAGTCGATCCTCGGCGTGAAAGATGAGCCAGTGCAGGGCAAAGAGGTTCCTCTGGAATGGACTGAGACATCTGGGGGACTCTTGGAATGGTGGTACGACCATGGAGTTCCTCTCGCCTTTCCTGTTGAGAGTGCCTCCTCTTGAGATGCGACGGGAACGCCGGGAATTCTTTCCCGTTGAAAGCAGGGAAAGGATCCCTCATCTCGAGCTCCGAGGGGGAAACGGGGCTCCTCTGGATGTGGGCGGGACCATCGTGCTTCCTCTCTAGTGGAGACGGGTATGGCGGTGAACTTCTAGAGTTGCAGCAAGGGTGTGAAAGACCCTTTCGAAGTTCCAGAGGTTAGGTGTCATTAGTCTCCAGAGGCCTCATCGGAAATAGGCCTCATCTCGCCTGGAAGGGAGAACTTCCTGGATTTCCTCGAGTTGCGGCCGGTGTTCTCGAGTTACGACGGGGACCTCAGGGACCCGCCCTGGTGGCCTCAGGAAAGGCCAGTCCCTAGGCGAGTTGCTAGGGGGCCTCTCGGGATTCCTCTCCCGTTGATACCGGGGCCAAAAACCTTGTGTGGAGTCAGGGCCGGAACCGAGGATTCCTCTCAGGGGCTGACATGGAACTTTGGGTACTTCTGGAGTCTCCCCAGGGGAGTCAGGCCTCGTCTCGAGTGGGGGCATGCACGTGCGCTTTCCTTCCAGGCTGTAGCAGCAATGTCACGCTTCCCTTCGCGTGGATCAAAGGATCTGTGGTTTTCCCTCGAGGCTTTCCCTCGAGGCTTTCCCACAGGGCTGTCCCACGTGCCACCGTGGTGTGAGTCGATCCTCGGCGTGAAAGATGAGCCAGTGCAGGGCAAAGAGGTTCCTCTGGAATAGACTGAGACATCTGGGGGACTCTTGGAATGGTGGTACGACCATGGAGTTCCTCTCGCCTTTCCTGTTGAGAGTGCCTCCTCTTGAGATGCGACGGGAACGCCGGGAATTCTTTCCCGTTGAAACCAGGGAAAGGATCCCTCATCTCGAGCTACGAGGGGGAAACGGGGCTCCTCTGGATGTGGGCGGGACCATCGTGCTTCCTCTCGAGTGGAGACGGGTATGGCGGTGAACTTCTTGAGTTGCAGCAAGGGTGTGAAAGACCCTTTCGAAGTTCCAGAGGTTTGGTGTCAATAGTCTCCAGAGGCCTCATCGGAAATAGGCCTCATCTCGCCTGGAAGGGAGAACTTCCTGGATTTTCTCGAGTTGCGGCAGGTGTTCTCGAGTTACGACGGGGACCTCAGGGACCCGCCCTGGTGGCCTCAGGAGAGGCCAGTCCCCATGCGAGTTGCTAGGGGGTCTCTCGGGATTCCTCTCCCGTCGATACCGGGGCCAAAAAGCTTGTGTGGAGTCAGGGCCGGAACCGAGGATTCTTCTCAGGGGCTGACATGTATCTTTGGGTACTTCTGGAGTCTCCCCAGGGGAGTCAGGCCTCGTCTCGAGTGGGGAATGCATGTGCGCTTTCCTTCCAGGCTGTAGCAGCAATGTCACGCGTCCCGTCGCGTGGATCAAAGGATCTGTGGTTTTCCCTCGAGGCTTTCCCTCGAGGCTTTCCCACAGGGCTGTCCCACGTGCCACCGTGTTGTGAGTCGATCCTCGGAGTGAAAGATGAGCCAGTGCAGGGCAAAGAGATTCCTCTGAAATGGACTGAGACATCTGGGGGACTCTTGGAATGGTGGTACGACCATGGAGTTCCTCTCGCCTTTCCTTTGAGATTGCCTCCTCTTGAGATGCGACGGGAACGCCGGGAATTCTTTCCCGTTGAAAGCAGGGAAAGGATCCCTCATCTCGAGCTACGAGGGGGAAACGGGGCTCCTCTCGATGTGGGCGGGACCATCGTGCTTCCTCTCGAGTGGAGACGGGTATGGCGGTGAACTTCTTGAGTTGCACGAAGGGTGTGAAAGACCCTTTCGAAGTTCCAGAGGTTTGGTGTCATTAGTCTCCAGAGGCCTCATCGGAAATAGGCCTCATCTCGCCTGGAAGGGAGAACTTCCTGGATTTTCTCGAGTTGCGGCCGGTGTTCTCGAGTTTCGACGGGGACCTCAGGGACCCGCCCTGGTGGCCTCAGGAAAGGCCAGTCCCTAGGCGAGTTGCTAGGGGGCCTCTCGGGATTCCTCTCCCGTTGATACCGGGGCCAAAAACCTTGTGTGGAGTCAGGGCCGGAACCGAGGATTCCTCTCAGGGGCTGACATGGAACTTTGGGTACTTCTGGAGTCTCCCCAGGGGAGTCAGGCCTCGTCTCGAGTGGGGGCATGCACGTGCGCTTTCCTTCCAGGCTGTAGCAGCAATGTCACGCTTCCCGTCGCGTGGATCAAAGGATCTGTGGTTTTCCCTCGAGGCTTTCCCTCGAGGCTTTCCCACAGGGCTGTCCCACGTGCCACCGTGGTGTGAGTCGATCCTCGGCGTGAAAGATGAGCCAGTGCAGGGCAAAGAGGTTCCTCTGGAATGGACTGAGACATCTGGGGGACTCTTGGAATGGTGGTACGACCATGGAGTTCCTCTCGCCTTTCCTGTTGAGAGTGCCTCCTCTTGAGATGCGACGGGAACGCCGGGAATTCTTTCCCGTTGAAACCAGGGAAAGGATCCCTCATCTCGAGCTACGAGGGGGAAACGGGTCTCCTCTGGATGTGGGCGGGACCATCGTGCTTCCTCTCGAGTGGAGACGGGTATGGCGGTGAACTTCTTGAGTTGCAGCAAGGGTGTGAAAGACCCTTTCGAAGTTCCAGAGGTTTGGTGTCAATAGTCTCCAGAGGCCTCATCGGAAATAGGCCTCATCTCGCCTGGAAGGGAGAACTTCCTGGATTTTCTCGAGTTGCGGCAGGTGTTCTCGAGTTACGACGGGGACCTCAGGGACCCGCCCTGGTGGCCTCAGGAGAGGCCAGTCCCCATGCGAGTTGCTATGGGGCCTCTCGGGATTCCTCTCCCGTCGATACCGGGGCCAAAAAGCTTGTGTGGAGTCAGGGCCGGAACCGAGGATTCTTCTCAGGGGCTGACATGTATCTTTGGGTACTTCTGGAGTCTCCCCAGGGGAGTCAGGCCTCGTCTCGAGTGGGGAATGCATGTGCGCTTTCCTTCCAGGCTGTAGCAGCAATGTCACGCTTCCCGTCGCGTGGATCAAAGGATCTGTGGTTTTCCCTCGAGGCTTTCCCACAGGGCTGTCCCACGTGCCACCGTGTTGTGAGTCGATCCTCGGAGTGAAAGATGAGCCAGTGCAGGGCAAAGAGATTCCTCTGAAATGGACTGAGACATCTGGGGGACTCTTGGAATGGTGGTACGACCATGGAGTTCCTCTCGCCTTTCCTGTTGAGAGTGCCTCCTCTTGAGATGCGACGGGAACGCCGGGAATTCTTTCCCGTTGAAAGCAGGGAAAGGATCCCTCATCTCGAGCTACGAGGGGGAAACGGGGCTCCTCTCGATGTGGGCGGGACCATCGTGCTTCCTCTCGAGTGGAGACGGGTATGGCGGTGAACTTCTTGAGTTGCACGAAGGGTGTGAAAGACCCTTTCGAAGTTCCAGAGGTTTGGTGTCATTAGTCTCCAGAGGCCTCATCGGAAATAGGCCTCATCTCGCCTGGAAGGGAGAACTTCCTGGATTTTCTCGAGTTGCGGCAGGTGTTCTCGAGTTACGACGGGGACCTCAGGG
Organism: Capricornis sumatraensis; assembly: GCF_032405125.1. NCBI lineage: Eukaryota > Metazoa > Chordata > Mammalia > Artiodactyla > Bovidae > Capricornis > Capricornis sumatraensis. Next base: position 1,728,093 of record NW_027184625.1, read on the forward strand.
ACCCGCCCTGGTGGCCTCAGGAGAGGCCAGTCCCCATGCGAGTTGCTAGGGGGCCTCTCGGGATTCCTCTCCCGTCGATACCGGGGCCAAAAACCTTGTGTGGAGTCAGGGCCGGAACCGAGGATTCCTCTCAGGGGCTGACATGGATCTTTGGGTACTTCTGGAGTCTCCCCAGTGGAGTCAGACCTCGTCTCGAGTGGGGGCATGCACGTGCGCTTTCCTTCCAGGCTGTAGTAGCAATGTCACGCTTCCCGTCGCGTGGATCAAAGGATCTGTGGTTTTCCCTCGAGGCTTTCCCTCGAGGTTTTCCCACAGGGCTGTCCCACGTGCCACCGTGGTGTGAGTCGATCCTCGGCGTGAAAGATGAGCCAGTGCAGGGCAAAGAGGTTCCTCTGGAATGGACTGAGACATCTGGGGGACTTTTGGAATGGTGGTACGACCATGGAGATCCTCTCGCCTTTCCTGTTGAGAGTGCCTCCTCTTGAGATGCGACGGGAACGCCGGGAATTCTTTCCCGTTGAAAGCAGGCAAAGGTTCCCTCATCTCGAGCACCGAGGGGAAAACGGGGCTCCTCTGGATGTGGGCGGGACCATCGTGCTTCCTCTCGAGTGGAGACGGGTATGGCGGAGAACTTCTTGAGTTGCAGCAAGGGTGTGAATGACCCTTTCAAAGTTCCAGAGGTTAGGTGTCATTAGTCTCCAGACGCCTCATCGGAAATAGGCCTCATCTCGCCTGGAAGGGAGAACTTCCTGGATTTTCTCGAGTTGCGGCAGGTGTTCTTAAGTTACGACGGGGAACTCAGGGACCCGCCCTGGTGGCCTCAGGAGAGGCCAGTCCCCATGCGAGTTGCTAGGGGGCCTCTCGGGATTCCTCTCCCGTCGATACCGGGGCCAAAAAGCTTGTGTGGAGTCAGGGCCGGAACCGAGGATTCCTCTCAGGGGCTGACATGGATCTTTGGGTACTTCTGGAGTCTCCCCAGGGGAGTCAGGCCTCGTCTCGAGTGGGGGCATGCGCGTGCGCTTTCCTTCCAGGCTTTAGCAGCAATGTCACGCTTCCCGTCGCTTGGATCAAAGGATCTGTGGTTTTCCCTCGAGGCTTTCCCTCGAGGCTTTCCCACAGGGCTGTCCCACGTGCCACCGTGGTGTGAGTCGATCCTCGGCGTGAAAGATGAGCCAGTGCAGGGCAAAGAGGTTCCTCTGGAATGGACTGAGACATCTGGGGGACTCTTGGAATGGTGGTACGACCATGGAGTTCCTCTCGCCTTTCCTGTTGAGAGTGCCTCCTCTTGAGATGCGACGGGAACGCCGGGAATTCTTTCCCGTTGAAAGCAGGGAAAGGATCCCTCATCTCGAGCTACGAGGGGGAAACGGGGCTCCTCTCGATGTGGGCGGGACCATCGTGCTTCCTCTCGAGTGGAGACGGGTATGGCGGTGAACTTCTTGAGTTGCACGAAGGGTGTGAAAGACCCTTTCGAAGTTCCAGAGGTTTGGTGTCATTAGTCTCCAGAGGCCTCATCGGAAATAGGCCTCATCTCGCCTGGAAGGGAGAACTTCCTGGATTTTCTCGAGTTGCGGCAGGTGTTCTCGAGTTACGACGGGGACCTCAGGGACCCGCCCTGGTGGCCTCAGGAGAGGCCAGTCCCCATGCGAGTTGCTAGGGGGCCTCTCGGGATTCCTATCCCGTCGATACCGGGGCCAAAAACCTTGTGTGGAGTCAGGGCCGGAACCGAGGATTCCTCTCAGGGGCTGACATGGATCTTTGGGTACTTCTGGAGTCTCCCCAGTGGAGTCAGACCTCGTCTCGAGTGGGGGCATGCACGTGCGCTTTCCTTCCAGGCTGTAGTAGCAATGTCACGCTTCCCGTCGCTTGGATCAAAGGATCTGTGGTTTTCCCTCGAGGCTTTCCCTCGAGGCTTTCCCACAGGGCTGTCCCACGTGCCACCATGGTGTGAGTCGATCCTCGGCGTGAAAGATGAGCCAGTGCACGGCAAAGAGGTTCCTCTGGAATGGACTGAGACATCTGGGGGACTCTTGGAATGGTGGTACGACCATGGAGTTCCTCTCGCCTTTCCTGTTGAGAGTGCCTCCTCTTGAGATGCGACGGGAACGCCGGGAATTCTTTCCCGTTGAAAGCAGGGAAAGGATCCCTCATCTCGAGCTACGAGGGGGAAACGGGGCTCCTCTGGATGTGGGCGGGACCATCGTGCTTCCTCTCTAGTGGAGACGGGTATGGCGGTGAACTTCTTGAGTTGCAGCAAGGGTGTGAAAGACCCTTTCGAAGTTCCAGAGGTTAGGTGTCATTAGTCTCCAGACGCCTCATCGGAAATAGGCCTCATCTCGCCTGGAAGGGAGAACTTCCTGGATTTTCTCGAGTTGCGGCAGGTGTTCTGAGTTTCGACGGGGACCTCAGGGACCCGCCCTGGTGGCCTCAGGAGAGGCCAGTCCCCATGCGAGTTGCTAGGGGGCCTCTCGGGATTCCTCTCCCGTCGATACCGGGGCCAAAAACCTTGTGTGGAGTCAGGGCCGGAACCGAGGATTCCTCTCAGGGGATGACATGGATCTTTGGGTACTTCTGGAGTCTCCCCAGTGGAGTCAGGCCTCGTCTCGAATGGAGGCATGCACGTGCGCTTTCCTTTCAGGCTGTAGCAGCAATGTCACGCTTCCCGTCACGTGGATCAAAGGATCTGTGGTTTTCCCTCGAGGCTTTCCCTCGAGGCTTTCCCACAGGGCTGTCCCACGTGCCACCGTGGTGTGAGTCGATCCTCGGCGTGAAAGATGAGCCAGTGCAGGGCAAAGAGGTTCCTCTGGAATGGACTGAGACATCTGGGGGACTCTTGGAATGGTGGTACGACCATGGAGTTCCTCTCGCCTTTCCTGTTGAGAGTGCCTCCTCTTGAGATGCGACGGGAACGCCGGGAATTCTTTCCCGTTGAAAGCAGGGAAAGGATCCCTCATCTCGAGCTACGAGGGGGAAACGGGGCTCCTCTGGATGTGGGCGGGACCATCGTGCTTCCTCTCTAGTGGAGAAGGGTATGGCGGTGAACTTCTAGAGTTGCAGCAAGGGTGTGAAAGACCCTTTCGAAGTTCCAGAGGTTAGGTGTCATTAGTCTCCAGAGGCCTCATCGGAAATAGGCCTCATCTCGCCTGGAAGGGAGAACTTCCTGGATTTTCTCGAGTTGCGGCAGGTGTTCTCGAGTTACGACGGGGACCTCAGGGACCCGCCCTGGTGGCCTCAGGAATGGTCAGTCCCTAGGCGAGTTGCTAGGGGGCCTCTCGGGATTCCTCTCCCGTTGATACCGGGGCCAAAAACCTTGTGTGGAGTCAGGGCCGGAACCGAGGATTCCTCTCAGGGGCTGACATGGATCTTTGGGTACTTCTGGAGTCTGCCCAGGGGAGTCAGGCCTCGTCTCGAGTGGGGGCATGCACGTGCGCTTTCCTTCCAGGCTGTAGCAGCAATGTCACGCTTCCCGTCGCGTGGATCAATGATCTGTGGTTTTCCCTCGAGGCTTTCCCTCGAGGCTTTCCCACAGGGCTGTCCCACGTGCCACCGTGGTGTGAGTCGATCCTCGGCGTGAAAGATGAGCCAGTGCAGGGCAAAGAGGTTCCTCTGGAATGGACTGAGACATCTGGGGGAGTCTTGGAATGGTGGTACGACCATGGAGTTCCTCTCGCCTTTCCTGTTGAGAGTGCCTCCTCTTGAGATGCGATGGGAACGCCGGGAATTCTTTCCCGTTGAAAGCAGGGAAAGGATCCCTCATCTCGAGCTACGAGGGGGAAACGGGGCTCCTCTGGATGTGGGCGGGATCATCGTGCTTCCTCTCGAGTGGAGACGGGTATGGCGGTGAACTTCTTGAGTTGCAGCAAGGGTGTGAAAGACCCTTTCGAAGTTCCAGAGGTTTGGTGTCAATAGTCTCCAGAGGCCTCATCGGAAATAGGCCTCATCTCGCCTGGAAGGGAGAACTTCCTGGATTTTCTCGAGTTGCGGCAGGTGTTCTCGAGTTACGACGGGGACCTCAGGGACCCGCCCTGGTGGCCTCAGGAGAGGCCAGTCCCCATGCGAGTTGCTATGGGGCCTCTCGGGATTCCTCTCCCGTCGATACCGGGGCCAGAAAGCTTGTGTGGAGTCAGGGCCGGAACCGAGGATTCTTCTCAGGGGCTGACATGTATCTTTGGGTACTTCTGGAGTCTCCCCAGGGGAGTCAGGCCTAGTCTCGAGTGGGGAATGCATGTGCGCTTTCCTTCCAGGCTGTAGCAGCAATGTCACGCTTCCCGTCGCGTGGATCAAAGGATCTGTGGTTTTCCCTCGAGGCTTTCCCACAGGGCTGTCCCACGTGCCACCGTGTTGTGAGTCGATCCTCGGAGTGAAAGATGAGCCAGTGCAGGGCAAAGAGATTCCTCTGAAATGGACTGAGACATCTGGGGGACTCTTGGAATGGTGGTACGACCATGGAGTTCCTCTCGCCTTTCCTGTTGAGAGTGCCTCCTCTTGAGATGCGACGGTAACGCCGGGAATTCTTTCCCGTTGAAACCAGGGAAAGGATCCCTCATCTCGAGCTACGAGGGGGAAACGGGGCTCCTCTCGATGTGGGCGGGACCATCGTGCTTCCTCTCGAGTGGAGACGGGTATGGCGGTGAACTTCTTGAGTTGCACGAAGGGTGTGAAAGACCCTTTCGAAGTTCCAGAGGTTTGGTGTCATTAGTCTCCAGAGGCCTCATCGGAAATAGGCCTCATCTCGCCTGGAAGGGAGAACTTCCTGGATTTTCTCGAGTTGCGGCAGGTGTTCTCGAGTTACGACGGGGACCTCAGGGACCCGCCCTGGTGGCCTCATTAGAGGCCAGTCCCCATGCGAGTTGCTAGGGGGCCTCTCGGGATTCCTCTCCCGTCGATACCGGGGCCAAAAACCTTGTGTGGAGTCAGGGCCGGAACCGAGGATTCCTCTCAGGGGCTGACATGGATCTTTGGGTACTTCTGGAGTCTCCCCAGTGGAGTCAGACCTCGTCTCGAGTGGGGGCATGCACGTGCGCTTTCCTTACAGGCTGTAGTAGCAATGTCACGCTTCCCGTCGCGTGGATCAAAGGATCTGTGGTTTTCCCTCGAGGCTTTCCCTCGAGGTTTTCCCACAGGGCTGTCCCACGTGCCACCGTGGTGTGAGTCGATCCTCGGCGTGAAAGATGAGCCAGTGCAGGGCAAAGAGGTTCCTCTGGAATGGACTGAGACATCTGGGGGACTTTTGGAATGGTGGTACGACCATGGAGATCCTCTCGCCTTTCCTGTTGAGAGTGCCTCCTCTTGAGATGCGACGGGAACGCCGGGAATTCTTTCCCGTTGAAAGCAGGCAAAGGTTCCCTCATCTCGAGCACCGAGGGGAAAACGGGGCTCCTCTGGATGTGGGCGGGACCATCGTGCTTCCTCTCGAGTGGAGACGGGTATGGCGGAGAACTTCTTGAGTTGCAGCAAGGGTGTGAAAGACCCTTTCAAAGTTCCAGAGGTTAGGTGTCATTAGTCTCCAGACGCCTCATCGGAAATAGGCCTCATCTCGCCTGGAAGGGAGAACTTCCTGGATTTTCTCGAGTTGCGGCAGGTGTTCTTAAGTTACGACGGGGAACTCAGGGACCCGCCCTGGTGGCCTCAGGAGAGGCCAGTCCCCATGCGAGTTGCTAGGGGGCCTCTCGGGATTCCTCTCCCGTCGATACCGGGGCCAAAAAGCTTGTGTGGAGTCAGGGCCGGAACCGAGGATTCCTCTCAGGGGCTGACATGGATCTTTGGGTACTTCTGGAGTCTCCCCAGGGGAGTCAGGCCTCGTCTCGAGTGGGGGCATGCGCGTGCGCTTTCCTTCCAGGCTTTAGCAGCAATGTCACGCTTCCCGTCGCTTGGATCAAAGGATCTGTGGTTTTCCCTCGAGGCTTTCCCTCGAGGCTTTCCCACAGGGCTGTCCCACGTGCCACCGTGGTGTGAGTCGATCCTCGGCGTGAAAGATGAGCCAGTGCAGGGCAAAGAGGTTCCTCTGGAATGGACTGAGACATCTGGGGGACTCTTGGAATGGTGGTACGACCATGGAGTTCCTCTCGCCTTTCCTGTTGAGAGTGCCTCCTCTTGAGATGCGACGGGAACGCCGGGAATTCTTTCCCGTTGAAAGCAGGGAAAGGATCCCTCATCTCGAGCTACGAGGGGGAAACGGGGCTCCTCTCGATGTGGGCGGGACCATCGTGCTTCCTCTCGAGTGGAGACGGGTATGGCGGTGAACTTCTTGAGTTGCACGAAGGGTGTGAAAGACCCTTTCGAAGTTCCAGAGGTTTGGTGTCATTAGTCTCCAGAGGCCTCATCGGAAATAGGCCTCATCTCGCCTGGAAGGGAGAACTTCCTGGATTTTCTCGAGTTGCGGCAGGTGTTCTCGAGTTACGACGGGGACCTCAGGGACCCGCCCTGGTGGCCTCAGGAGAGGCCAGTCCCCATGCGAGTTGCTAGGGGCCTCTCGGGATTCCTCTCCCGTCGATACCGGGGCCAAAAACCTTGTGTGGAGTCAGGGCCGGAACCGAGGATTCCTCTCAGGGGCTGACATGGATCTTTGGGTACTTCTGGAGTCTCCCCAGTGGAGTCAGACCTCGTCTCGAGTGGGGGCATGCACGTGCGCTTTCCTTCCAGGCTGTAGTAGCAATGTCACGCTTCCCGTCGCTTGGATCAAAGGATCTGTGGTTTTCCCTCGAGGCTTTCCCTCGAGGCTTTCCCACAGGGCTGTCCCACGTGCCACCATGGTGTGAGTCGATCCTCGGCGTGAAAGATGAGCCAGTGCACGGCAAAGAGGTTCCTCTGGAATGGACTGAGACATCTGGGGGACTCTTGGAATGGTGGTACGACCATGGAGTTCCTCTCGCCTTTCCTGTTGAGAGTGCCTCCTCTTGAGATGCGACGGGAACGCCGGGAATTCTTTCCCGTTGAAAGCAGGGAAAGGATCCCTCATCTCGAGCTACGAGGGGGAAACGGGGCTCCTCTGGATGTGGGCGGGACCATCGTGCTTCCTCTCTAGTGGAGACGGGTATGGCGGTGAACTTCTTGAGTTGCAGCAAGGGTGTGAAAGACCCTTTCGAAGTTCCAGAGGTTAGGTGTCATTAGTCTCCAGACGCCTCATCGGAAATAGGCCTCATCTCGCCTGGAAGGGAGAACTTCCTGGATTTTCTCGAGTTGCGGCAGGTGTTCTCGAGTTTCGACGGGGACCTCAGGGACCCGCCCTGGTGGCCTCAGGAGAGGCCAGTCCCCATGCGAGTTGCTAGGGGGCCTCTCGGGATTCCTCTCCCGTCGATACCGGGGCCAAAAACCTTGTGTGGAGTCAGGGCCGGAACCGAGGATTCCTCTCAGGGGATGACATGGATCTTTGGGTACTTCTGGAGTCTCCCCAGTGGAGTCAGGCCTCGTCTCGAATGGAGGCATGCACGTGCGCTTTCCTTTCAGGCTGTAGCAGCAATGTCACGCTTCCCGTCACGTGGATCAAAGGATCTGTGGTTTTCCCTCGAGGCTTTCCCTCGAGGCTTTCCCACAGGGCTGTCCCACGTGCCACCGTGGTGTGAGTCGATCCTCGGCGTGAAAGATGAGCCAGTGCAGGGCAAAGAGGTTCCTCTGGAATGGACTGAGACATCTGGGGGACTCTTGGAATGGTGGTACGACCATGGAGTTCCTCTCGCCTTTCCTGTTGAGAGTGCCTCCTCTTGAGATGCGACGGGAACGCCGGGAATTCTTTCCCGTTGAAAGCAGGGAAAGGATCCCTCATCTCGAGCTACGAGGGGGAAACGGGGCTCCTCTGGATGTGGGCGGGACCATCGTGCTTCCTCTCTAGTGGAGAAGGGTATGGCGGTGAACTTCTAGAGTTGCAGCAAGGGTGTGAAAGACCCTTTCGAAGTTCCAGAGGTTAGGTGTCATTAGTCTCCAGAGGCCTCATCGGAAATAGGCCTCATCTCGCCTGGAAGGGAGAACTTCCTGGATTTTCTCGAGTTGCGGCAGGTGTTCTCGAGTTACGACGGGGACCTCAGGGACCCGCCCTGGTGGCCTCAGGAATGGTCAGTCCCTAGGCGAGTTGCTAGGGGGCCTCTCGGGATTCCTCTCCCGTTGATACCGGGGCCAAAAACCTTGTGTGGAGTCAGGGCCGGAACCGAGGATTCCTCTCAGGGGCTGACATGGATCTTTGGGTACTTCTGGAGTCTGCCCAGGGGAGTCAGGCCTCGTCTCGAGTGGGGGCATGCACGTGCGCTTTCCTTCCAGGCTGTAGCAGCAATGTCACGCTTCCCGTCGCGTGGATCAATGATCTGTGGTTTTCCCTCGAGGCTTTCCCTCGAGGCTTTCCCACAGGGCTGTCCCACGTGCCACCGTGGTGTGAGTCGATCCTCGGCGTGAAAGATGAGCCAGTGCAGGGCAAAGAGGTTCCTCTGGAATGGACTGAGACATCTGGGGGAGTCTTGGAATGGTGGTACGACCATGGAGTTCCTCTCGCCTTTCCTGTTGAGAGTGCCTCCTCTTGAGACGCGACGGGAACGCCGGGAATTCTTTCCCGTTGAAAGCAGGGAAAGGATCCCTCATCTCGAGCTACGAGGGGGAAACGGGGCTCCTCTGGATGTGGGCGGGACCATCGTGCTTCCTCTCTAGTGGAGACGGGTATGGTGGTGAACTTCTTGAGTTGCAGCAAGGCTGTGAAAGACCCTTTCGAAGTTCCAGAGGTTAGGTGTCATTAGTCTCCAGAGGCCTCATCGGAAATAGGCCTCATCTCGCCTGGAAGGGAGAACTTCCTTGATTTTCTCGAGTTGCGGCAGGTGTTTTCGAGTTACGACGGGGACCTCAGGGACCCGCCCTGTTGGCCTCAGGAGAGGCCAGTCCCTATGCGTGTTGCTAGGGGGCCCGTCGGGATTCCTCTCCCGTCGATACCGGGGCCAAAAAGCTTGTGTGGAGTCAGGGCCGGAACCGAGGATTCCTCTCAGGGGCTGACATGGATCTTTGGGTACTTCTGGAGTCTCCCCAGGGGAGTCAGGCCTCGTCTCGAGTGGGGGCATGCGCGTGCGCTTTCCTTCCAGGCTTTAGCAGCAATGTCACGTTTCCCGTCGCTTGGATCAAAGGATCTGTGGTTTTCCCTCGAGGCTTTCCCTCGAGGCTTTCCCACAGGGCTGTCCCTCGTGCCACCGTGGTGTGAGTCGATCCTCGGCGTGAAAGATGAGCCAGTGCAAGGCAAAGAGGTTCCTCTGGAATGGACTGAGACATCTGGGGGACTCTTGGAATGGTGGTACGACCATGGAGTTCCTCTCGCCTTTCCTGTTGAGAGTGCCTCCTCTTGAGATGCGACGGGAACGCCGGGAATTCTTTCCCGTTGAAAGCAGGGAAAGGATCCCTCATCTCGAGCTCCGAGGGGGAAACGGGGCTCCTCTGGATGTGGGCGTGACCATCGTGCTTCCTCTCGAGTGGAGACGGGTATGGCGGTGAACTTCTTGAGTTGCAGCAAGGGTGTGAAAGACCCTTTCGAAGTTCCAGAGGTTAGGTGTCATTAGTCTCCAGACGCCTCATCGGAAATAGGCCTCATCTCGCCTGGAAGGGAGAACTTCCTGGATTTTCTCGAGTTGCGGCAGGTGTTCTCGAGTTTCGACGGGGACCTCAGGGACCCGCCCTGGTAACCTCAGGAGAGGCCAGTCCCCATGCGAGTTGCTAGGGGGCCTCTCGGGATTCCTCTCCCGTCGATACCGGGGCCAAAAAGCTTGTGTGGAGTCAGGGCCGGAACCGAGGATTCCTTTCAGGGGCTGACATGGATCTTTGGGTACTTCTGGAGTCTCCCCAGGGGAGTCAGGCCTCGTCTCGAGTGGGGGCATGCACGTGCGCTTTCCTTCCAGGCTGTAGCAGCAATGTCACGCTTCCCGTCGCGTGGATCAAAGGATCTGTGGTTTTCCCTCGAGGCTTTCCCTCGAGGCTTTCCCACAGGGCTGTCCCACGTGCCACCGTGTTGTGAGTCGATCCTCGGCGTGAAAGATGAGCCAGTGCAGGGCAAAGAGGTTCCTCTGGAATGGACTGAGTCATCTGGGGGACTCTTGGAATGGTGGTACGACCATGGAGTTCCTCTCGCCTTTCCTGTTGAGAGTGCCTCCTCTTGAGATGCGACGGGAACGCCGGGAATTCTTTCCGGTTGAAAGCAGGGAAAGGATCCCTCATCTCGAGCTACGAGGGGGAAACGGGGCTCCTCTGGATGTGGGCGGGACCTTCGTGCTTCCTCTCGAGTGGAGACGGGGATGGCGGTGAACTTCTTGAGTTGCAGCAAGGGTGTGAAAGACCATTTCGAAGTTCCAGAGGTTAGGTGTCATTAGTCTCCAGACGCCTCATCGGAAATAGGCCTCATCTCGCCTGGAAGGGAGAACTTCCTGGATTTTCTCGAGTTGCGGCAGGTGTTCTGAGTTTCGACGGGGACCTCAGGGACCCGCCCTGGTGGCCTCAGGAGAGGCCAGTCCCCATGCGAGTTGCTAGGGGGCCTCTCGGGATTCCTCTCCCATCGATACCGGGGCCAAAAACCTTGTGTGGAGTCAGGGCCGGAACCGAGGATTCCTCTCAGGGGATGACATGGATCTTTGGGTACTTCTGGAGTCTCCCCAGTGGAGTCAGGCCTCGTCTCGAATGGAGGCATGCACGTGCGCTTTCCTTTCAGGCTGTAGCAGCAATGTCACGCTTCCCGTCACGTGGATCAAAGGATCTGTGGTTTTCCCTCGAGGCTTTCCCTCGAGGCTTTCCCACAGGGCTGTCCCACGTGCCACCGTGGTGTGAGTCGATCCTCGGCGTGAAAGATGAGCCAGTGCAGGGCAAAGAGGTTCCTCTGGAATGGACTGAGACATCTGGGGGACTCTTGGAATGGTGGTACGACCATGGAGTTCCTCTCGCCTTTCCTGTTGAGAGTGCCTCCTCTTGAGATGCGACGGGAACGCCGGGAATTCTTTCCCGTTGAAAGCAGGGAAAGGATCCCTCATCTCGAGCTACGAGGGGGAAACGGGGCTCCTCTGGATGTGGGCGGGACCATCGTGCTTCCTCTCTAGTGGACAAGGGTATGGCGGTGAACTTCTAGACTTGCAGCAAGGGTGTGAAAGACCCTTTCGAAGTTCCAGAGGTTAGGTGTCATTAGTCTCCAGAGGCCTCATCGGAAATAGGCCTCATCTCGCCTGGAAGGGAGAACTTCCTGGATTTTCTCGAGTTGCGGCAGGTGTTCTCGAGTTACGACGGGGACCTCAGGGACCCGCCCTGGTGGCCTCAGGAATGGTCAGTCCCTAGGCGAGTTGCTAGGGGGCCTCTCGGGATTCCTCTCCCGTTGATACCGGGGCCAAAAACCTTGTGTGGAGTCAGGGCCGGAACCGAGGATTCCTCTCAGGGGCTGACATGGATCTTTGGGTACTTCTGGAGTCTGCCCAGGGGAGTCAGGCCTCGTCTCGAGTGGGGGCATGCACGTGCGCTTTCCTTCCAGGCTGTAGCAGCAATGTCACGCTTCCCGTCGCGTGGATCAATGATCTGTGGTTTTCCCTCGAGGCTTTCCCTCGAGGCTTTCCCACAGGGCTGTCCCACGTGCCACCGTGGTGTGAGTCGATCCTCGGCGTGAAAGATGAGCCAGTGCAGGGCAAAGAGGTTCCTCTGGAATGGACTGAGACATCTGGGGGAGTCTTGGAATGGTGGTACGACCATGGAGTTCCTCTCGCCTTTCCTGTTGAGAGTGCCTCCTCTTGAGACGCGACGGGAACGCCGGGAATTCTTTCCCGTTGAAAGCAGGGAAAGGATCCCTCATCTCGAGCTACGAGGGTGAAACGGGGCTCCTCTGGATGTGGGCGGGACCATCGTGCTTCCTCTCTAGTGGAGACGGGTATGGTGGTGAACTTCTTGAGTTGCAGCAAGGCTGTGAAAGACCCTTTCGAAGTTCCAGAGGTTAGGTGTCATTAGTCTCCAGAGGCCTCATCGGAAATAGGCCTCATCTCGCCTGGAAGGGAGAACTTCCTTGATTTTCTCGAGTTGCGGCAGGTGTTTTCGAGTTACGACGGGGACCTCAGGGACCCGCCCTGTTGGCCTCAGGAGAGGCCAGTCCCTATGCGTGTTGCTAGGGGGCCCGTCGGGATTCCTCTCCCGTCGATACCGGGGCCAAAAACCTTGTGTGGAGTCAGGGCCGGAACCGAGGATTCCTCTCAGGGGATGACATGGATCTTTGGGTACTTCTGGAGTCTCCCCAGGGGAGTCAGGCCTCGTCTCGAGTGGGGGCATGCGCGTGCGCTTTCCTTCCAGGCTTTAGCAGCAATGTCACGTTTCCCGTCGCTTGGATCAAAGGATCTGTGGTTTTCCCTCGAGGCTTTCCCTCGAGGCTTTCCCACAGGGCTGTCCCTCGTGCCACCGTGGTGTGAGTCGATCCTCGGCGTGAAAGATGAGCCAGTGCAAGGCAAAGAGGTTCCTCTGGAATGGACTGAGACATCTGGGGGACTCTTGGAATGGTGGTACGACCATGGAGTTCCTCTCGCCTTTCCTGTTGAGAGTGCCTCCTCTTGAGATGCGACGGGAACGCCGGGAATTCTTTCCCGTTGAAAGCAGGGAAAGGATCCCTCATCTCGAGCTCCGAGGGGGAAACGGGGCTCCTCTGGATGTGGGCGGGACCATCGTGCTTCCTCTCGAGTGGAGACGGGTATGGCGGTGAACTTCTTGAGTTGCAGCAAGGGTGTGAAAGACCCTTTCGAAGTTCCAGAGGTTAGGTGTCATTAGTCTCCAGACGCCTCATCGGAAATAGGCCTCATCTCGCCTGGAAGGGAGAACTTCCTGGATTTTCTCGAGTTGCGGCAGGTGTTCTCGAGTTTCGACGGGGACCTCAGGGACCCGCCCTGGTAACCTCAGGAGAGGCCAGTCCCCATGCGAGTTGCTAGGGGGCCTCTCGGGATTCCTCTCCCGTCGATACCGGGGCCAAAAAGCTTGTGTGGAGTCAGGGCCGGAACCGAGGATTCCTCTCAGGGGCTGACATGGATCTTTGGGTACTTCTGGAGTCTCCCCAGGGGAGTCAGGCCTCGTCTCGAGTGGGGGCATGCACGTGCGCTTTCCTTCCAGGCTGTTGCAGCAATGTCACGCTTCCCGTCGCGTGGATCAAAGGATCTGTGGTTTTCCCTCGAGGCTTTCCCTCGAGGCTTTCCCACAGGGCTGTCCCACGTGCCACCGTGTTGTGAGTCGATCCTCGGCGTGAAAGATGAGCCAGTGCAGGGCAAAGAGGTTCCTCTGGAATGGACTGAGTCATCTGGGGGACTCTTGGAATGGTGGTACGACCATGGAGTTCCTCTCGCCTTTCCTGTTGAGAGTGCCTCCTCTTGAGATGCGACGGGAACGCCGGGAATTCTTTCCGGTTGAAAGCAGGGAAAGGATCCCTCATCTCGAGCTACGAGGGGGAAACGGGGCTCCTCTGGATGTGGGCGGGACCATCGTGCTTCCTCTCGAGTGGAAACGGGGATGGCGGTGAACTTCTTGAGTTGCAGCAAGGGTGTGAAAGACCATTTCGAAGTTCCAGAGGTTAGGTGTCATTAGTCTCCAGACGCCTCATCGGAAATAGGCCTCATCTCGCCTGGAAGGGAGAACTTCCTGGATTTTCTCGAGTTGCGGCAGGTGTTCTCGAGTTACGACGGGGACCTCAGGGACCCGCCCTGGTGGCCTCAGGAGAGGCCAGTCCCTAGGCGTGTTGCTAGGGGGCCTCTCGGGATTCCTCTCCCGTTGATACCGGGGCGAAAAACCTTGTGTGGAGTCAGGGCCGGAACCGAGGATTCCTCTCAGGGGCTGACATGGATCTTTGGGTACTTCTGGAGTCTCCCCAGGGGAGTCAGGCCTCGTCTCGAGTGGGGGCATGCACGTGCGCTTTCCTTCCAGGCTGTAGCAGCAATGTCACGCTTCCCGTCGCGTGGATCAAAGGATCTGTGGTTTTCCCTCGAGGCTTTCCCTCGAGGCTTTCCCACAGGGCTGTCCCACGTGCCACCGTGGTGTGAGTCGATCCTCGGCGTGAAAGATGAGCCAGTGCAGGGCAAAGAGTTTCCTCTGGAATGGACTGAGACATCTGGGGGACTCTTGGAATGGTGGTACGACCATGGAGTTCCTCTCGCCTTTCCTGTTGAGAGTGCCTCCTCTTGAGATGCGACGGGAACGCCGGGAATTCTTTCCCGTTGAAAGCAGGGAAAGGATCCCTCATCTCGAGCTACGAGGGGGAAACGGGGCTCCTCTGGATGTGGGCGGGACCATCGTGCTTCCTCTCGAGTGGAGACGGGTATGGCGGTGAACTTCTTGAGTTGCAGCAAGGGTGTGAAAGACCCTTTCGAAGTTCCAGAGGTTAGGTGTCATTAGTCTCCAGAGGCCTCATCGGAAATTGGCCTCATCTCGCCTGGAAGGGAGAACTTCCTGGATTTTCTCGAGTTGCGGCAGGTGTTCTCGAGTTACGACGGGGACCTCAGGGACCCGCCCTGGTGGCCTCAGGAGAGGCCAGTCCCCATGCGAGTTGCTAGGGGGTCTCTCGGGATTCCTCTCCCGTCGATACCGGGGCCAAAAACCTTGTGTGGAGTCAGGGCCGGAACCGAGGATTCCTCTCAGGGGCTGACATGGATCTTTGGGTAATCCTGGAGTCTCCCCAGGGGAGTCAGGCCTCGTCTCGAGTAGGGGCATGCACGTGCGCTTTCCTTCCAGGCTGTAGCAGCAATGTCACGCTTCCCGTCGCGTGGATCAAAGGATCTGTGGTTTTCCCTCGAGGCTTTCCCACAGGGCTGTCCCACGTGCCACCGTGGTGTGAGTCGATCCTCGGCGTGAAAGATGAGCCAGTGCAGGGCAAAGAGTTTCCTCTGGAATGGACTGAGACATCTGGGGGACTCTTGGAATGGTGGTACGACCATGGAGTTCCTCTCGCCTTTCCTGTTGAGAGTGCCTCCTCTTGAGATGCGACGGGAACGCCGGGAATTCTTTCCCGTTGAAAGCAGGGAAAGGATCCCTCATCTCGAGGTACGAGGGGGAAACGGGGCTCTTCTGGATGTGGGCGGGACCATCGTGCTTCCTCTCGAGTGGAGACGGGTATGGCGGTGAACTTCTTGAGTCGCAGCAAGGGTGTGAAAGACCCTTTCGAAGTTCCAGAGGTAAGGTGTCATTAGTCTCCAGACGCCTCATCGGAAATAAGCCTCATCTCGCCTGGAAGGGAGAACTTCCTGGATTTTCTCGAGTTGCGGCAGGTGTTCTCGAGTTACGACGGGGACCTCAGGGACCCGCCCTGGTGGCCTCAGGAGAGGCCAGTCCCCATGCGAGTTGCTAGGGGGCCTCTCGGGATTCCTCTCCCGTCGATACCGGGGCCAAAAACCTTGTGTGGAGTCAGGGCCGGAACCGAGGATTCCTCTCAGGGGCTGACATGGATCTTTGGGTACTCCTGGAGTCTCCCCAGGGGAGTCAGGCCTCGTCTCGAGTGGGGGCATGCACGTGCACTTTCCTTCCAGGCTGTAGCAGCAATGTCACGCTTCCCGTCACGTGGATCAAATGATGTGTGGTTTTCCCTAGAGGCTTTCCCACAGGGCTGTCCCACGTGCCACCGTGGTGTGAGTCGATCCTCGGCGTGAAAGATGAGCCAGTGCAGGGCAAAGAGGTTCCTCTGGAATGGACTGAGACATCTGGGGGACTCTTGGAATGGTGGTACGACCATGGAGTTCCTCTCGCCTTTCCTGTTGAGAGTGCCTCCTCTTGAGATGCGACGGGAACGCCGGGAATTTTTTCCCGTTGAAAGCAGGGAAAGGATCCCTCATCTCGAGCTACGAGGGGGAAACGGGGCTCCTCTGGATGTGGGCGGGACCATCGTGCTTTCTCTCGAGTGGAGACGGGTATGGCGGTGAACTTCTTGAGTTGCAACAAGGGTGTGAAAGACCCTTTCGAAGTTCCAGAGGTTAGGTGTCATTAGTCTCCAGACGCCTCATCCGAAATAGGCCTCATCTCGCCTGGAAGGGAGAACTTCCTTGATTTTCTCGAGTTGCAGCAGGTGTTCTCGAGTTACGACGGGGACCTCAGGGACCCGCCTTGTTGGCCTCAGGAGAGGCCAGTCCCTATGCGTGTTGCTAGGGGGCCCCTCGGGATTCCTCTCCCGTCGATACCGGGGCCAAAAACCTTGTGTGGAGTCAGGGCCGGAACCGAGGATTCCTCTCAGGGACTGAAATGGATCTTTGGGTACTTCTGGAGTCTCGCCAGGGGAGACAGGCCTCGTCTCGTGTGGGGGCATGCACGTGCACTTTCCTTCCAGGCTGTAGCAGCAATGTCACGCTTCCCGTAGCGTGGATCAAAGGATCTGCGGTTTTCCCTCGAGGCTTTCCCTCGAGGCTTTCCCACAGGGCTGTCCCACGTGCCACCGTGGTGTGAGTCGATCCTCGGCGTGAAAGATGAGCCAGTGCAGGGCAAAGAGGTTCCTCTGGAATGGACTGAGACATCTGGGGGAATCTTGGAATGGTGGTACGACCATGGAGTTCCTCTCGCCTTTCCTGTTGAGAGTGCCTCCTCTTGAGATGCGACGGGAACGCCGGGAATTCTTTCCCGTTGAAACCAGGGAAAGGATCCCTCATCTCGAGCTACGAGGGGAAAACGGGGCTCCTCTGGATGTTGTCGGGACCATCGTGCTTCCTCTCGAGTGGAGACGGGTATGGCGGTGAACTGCTTGAGTTGCAGCAAGGGTGTGAAAGACCCTTTCGAAGTTCCAGAGGTTTGGTGTCATTAGTCTCCAGAGGCCTCATCGGAAATAGGCCTCATCTCGCCTGGAAGGGAGAACTTCCTGGATTTTCTCGAGTTGCGGCAGGTGTTCTCGAGTTACGACGGGGACCTCAGGGACCCGCCCTGGTGGCCTCCGGAGAGGCCAGTCCCCATGCGAGTTGCTAGGGGGCCTCTCGGGATTCCTCTCCCGTCGATACCGGGGCCAAAAACCTTGTGTGGAGTCAGGGCCGGAACCGAGGATTCCTCTCAGGGGCTGACATGGATCTTTGGGTACTTCTGGAGTCTCCCCAGTGGAGTCAGGCCTCGTCTCGAGTGGGGGCATGCACGTGCGCTTTCCTTCCAGGCTGTAGCAGCAATGTCACGCTTCCCGTCGCGTGGATCAAAGGATCTGTGGTTTTCCCTCGAGGCTTTCCCTCGAGGCTTTCCCACAGGGCTGTCCCACGTGCCACCGTGGTGTGAGTCGATCCTCGGCGTGAAAGATGAGCCAGTGCAGGGCAAAGAGGTTCCTCTGGAATGGACTGAGACATCTGGGGGACTCTTGGAATGGTGGTACGACCATGGAGTTCCTCTCGCCTTTCCTGTTGAGAGTGCCTCCTCTTGAGATGCGACGGGAACGCAGGGAATTCTTTCCCGTTGAAAGCATGGAAAGGATACCTCATCTCGAGCTACGAGGGGGAAACGGGGCTCCTTTGGATGTGGTCGGGACCATCGTGCTTCCTCTCGAGTGGAGACGGGTATGGTGGTGAACTTCTTGAGTTGCAGCAAGGGTGTGAAAGACCCTTTCGAAGTTCCAGAGGTTAGGTGTCATTAGTCTCCAGACGCCTCATCGGAAATAGGCCTCATCTCGCCTGGAAGGGAGAACTTCCTGGATTTTCTCGAGTTGCGGCAGGTGTTCTCGAGTTACGACGGGGACCTCAGGGACCGGCCCTGGTGGCCTCAGGAGAGGCCAGTCCCCATGCGAGTTGCTAGGGGGCCTCTCGGGATTCCTCTCCCGTCGATACCGGGGCCAAAAAGCTTGTGTGGAGTCAGGGCCGGAACCGAGGATTCCTCTCAGGGGCTGACATGGATCTTTGGGTACTTCTGGAGTCTCCCCAGGGGAGTCAGGCCTCGTCTCGAGTGGGGGCATGCACGTGCGCTTTCCTTCCAGGCTGTAGCAGCAATGTCACGCTTCCCGTCGCGTGGATCAAAGGATCTGTGGTTTTCCCTCGAGGCTTTCCCTCGAGGCTTTCCCACAGGGCTGTCCCACGTGCCACCGTGTTGTGAGTCGATCCTCGGCGTGAAAGATGAGCCAGTGCAGGGCAAAGAGGTTCCTCTGGAATGGACTGAGACATCTGGGGGACTCTTGGAATGGTGGTATGACCATGGAGTTCCTCTCGCCTTTCCTGTTGAGAGTGCCTCCTCTTGAGATGCGACGGGAACGCTGGGAATTCTTTCCCGTTGAAACCAGGGAAAGGATCCCTCATCTCGAGCTCCGAGGGGGAAACGGGGCTCCTTTGGATGTTGTCGGGACCATCGTGCTTCCTCTCTAGTGGAGACGGGTATGGTGGTGAACTTCTTGAGTTGCAGCAAGGGTGTGAAAGACCCTTTCGAAATTCCAGAGGTTAGGTGTCATTAGTCTCCAGACGCCTCATCGGAAATAGGCCTCATCTCGCCTGGAAGGGAGAACTTCCTGGATTTTCTCGAGTTGCGGCAGGTGTTCTCGAGTTACGACGGGGACCTCAGGGACCCGCCCTCGTGGCCTCAGGAGAGGCCAGTCCCCATGCGAGTTGCTAGGGGGCCTCTCGGGATTCCTCTCCCGTCGATACCGGGGCCAAAAACCTTCTGTGGAGTCAGGGCCGGAACCGAGGATTCCTCTCAGGGGCTGACATGGATCTTTGGATACTTCTGGAGTCTCGCCAGGGGAGACAGGCCTCGTTTCGTGAGGGGGCATGCACGTGCACTTTCCTTCCAGGCTTTAGCAGCAATGTCACGCTTCCCGTGGCGTGGATCAAAGGATCTGTGGTTTTCCCTCGAGGCTTTCCCTCGAGGCTTTCCCACAGGGCTGTCCCACGTGCCACCGTGGTGTGAGTCGATCCTCGGCGTGAAAGATGAGCCAGTGCAGGGCAAAGAGGTTCCTCTGGAATGGACTGAGACATCTGGGGGACTCTTGGAATGGTGGTACGACCATGGAGTTCCTCTCGCCTTTCCTGTTGAGACTGCCTCCTCTTGAGATGCGACGGGAACGCCGGGAATTCTTTCCCGTTTAAAGCAGGGAAAGGATCCCTCATCTCGAGCTACGAGGGGGAAACGGGGCTCCTCTGGATGTGGGCGGGACCATCGTGCTTCCTCTCGAGTGGAGACGGGTATGGCGGTGAACTTCTTGAGTCGCAGCAAGGGTGTGAAAGACCCTTTCGAAGTTCCAGAGGTTAGGTGTCATTAGTCTCCAGACGCCTCATCGGAAATAGGCCTCATCTCGCCTGGAAGGGAGAACTTCCTGGATTTTCTCGAGTTGCGGCAGGTGTTCTCGAGTTACGACAGGGACCTCAGGGACCCGCCCTGGTGGCCTCAGGAGAGGCCAGTCCCCATGCGAGTTGCTAGGGGGCCTCTCGGGATTCCTCTCCCGTCGATACCGGGGCCAAAAACCTTGTGTGGAGTCAGGGCCGGAACCGAGGATGCCTCTCAGGGGCTGACATGGATCTTTGGGTACTTCTGGAGTCTCCCCAGGGGAGTCAGGCCTCGTCTCGAGTGGGGGCATGCACGTGCGCTTTCCTTCCAGGCTGTAGCAGCAATGTCACGCTTCCCGTCGCGTGGATCAAAGGATCTGTGGTTTTCCCTCGAGGCTTTCCCTCGAGGCTTTCCCACAGGGCTGTCCCACGTGGCACCGTGGTGTGAGTCGATCCTCGGCGTGAAAGATGAGCCAGTGCAGGGCAAAGAGGTTCCTCTGGAATGGACTGAGACATCTGGGGGACTCTTGGAATGGTGGTACGACCATGGAGTTCCTCTCGCCTTTCCTGTTGAGAGTGCCTCCTCTTGAGATGCGACGGGAACGCCGGGAATTCTTTCCCGTTGAAAGCAGGGAAAGGATCCCTCATCTCAAGCTCCGAGGGGGAAACGGGGCTCCTCTGGATGTGGGCGGGACCATCGTGCTTCCTCTCGAGTGGAGACGGGTATGGCGGTGAACTTCTTGAGTTGCAGCAAGGGTGTGAAAGACCCTTTCGAAGTTCCAGAGGTTTGGTGTCATTAGTCTCCAGAGGCCTCATCGGAAATAGGCCTCATCTCGCCTGGAAGGGAGAACTTCCTGGATTTTCTCGAGTTGCGGCAGGTGTTCTCGAGTTACGACGGGGACCTCAGGGACCCGCCCTGGTGGCCTCAGGAGAGGCCAGTCCCCATGCGAGTTGCTAGGGGGTCTCTCGGGATTCCTCTCCCGTCGATACCGGGGCCAAAAACCTTGTGTGGAGTCAGGGCCGGAACCGAGGATTCCTCTCAGGGGCTGACATGGATCTTTGGGTACTTCTGGAGTCTCCCCAGGGGAGTCAGGCCTCGTCTCGAGTGGGGGCATGCTCGTGCGCTTTCCTTCCAGGCTGTAGCAGCAATGTCACGCTTCCCGTCGCGTGGATCAAAGGATCTGTGGTTTTCCCTCGAGGCTTTCCCTCGAGGCTTTCCCACAGGGCTGTCCCACGTGCCACCGTGTTGTGAGTCGATCCTCGGCGTGAAAGATGAGCCAGTGCAGGGCAAAGAGGTTCCTCTGGAATGGACTGAGACATCTGGGGGACTCTTGGAATGGTGGTACGACCATGGAGTTCCTCTCGCCTTTCCTGTTGAGAGTGCCTCCTCTTGAGATGCGACGGGAACGCCGGGAATTCTTTCCCGTTTAAAGCAGGGAAAGGATCCCTCATCTCGAGCTACGAGGGGGAAACGGGGCTCCTCTGGATGTGGGCGGGACCATCGTGCTTCCTCTCGAGTGGAGACGGGTATGGCGGTGAACTTCTTGAGTTGCAGCAAGGGTGTAGAAGACCCTTTCGAAGTTCCAGAGGTTTGGTGTCATTAGTCTCCAGAGGCCTCATCGGAAATAGGCCTCATCTCGCCTGGAAGGGAGAACTTCCTGGATTTTCTCGAGTTGCGGCAGGTGTTCTCGAGTTACGACGGGGACCTCAGGGACCCTCCCTGGTGGCCTCAGGAGAGGCCAGTCCCTAGGCGTGTTGCTAGGGGGCCTCTCGGGATTCCTCTCCCGTTGATACCGGGGCGAAAAACCTTGTGTGGAGTCAGGGCCGGAACCGAGGATTCCTCTCAGGGGCTGACATGGATCTTTGGGTACTTCTGGAGTCTCCCCAGGGGAGTCAGGCCTCGTCTCGAGTGGGGGCATGCACGTGCGCTTTCCTTCCAGGCTGTAGCAGCAATGTCACGCTTCCCGTCGCGTGGATCAAAGGATCTGTGGTTTTCCCTCGAGGCTTTCCCTCGAGGCTTTCCCACAGGGCTGTCCCACGTGCCACCGTGGTGTGAGTCGATCCTCGGCGTGAAAGATGAGCCAGTGCAGGGCAAAGAGTTTCCTCTGGAATGGACTGAGACATCTGGGGGACTCTTGGAATGGTGGTACGACCATGGAGTTCCTCTCGCCTTTCCTGTTGAGAGTGCCTCCTCTTGAGATGCGACGGGAACGCCGGGAATTCTTTCCCGTTGAAAGCAGGGAAAGGATCCCTCATCTCGAGCTACGAGGGGGAAACGGGGCTCCTCTGGATGTGGGCGGGACCATCGTGCTTCCTCTCGAGTGGAGACGGGTATGGCGGTGAACTTCTTGAGTTGCAGCAAGGGTGTGAAAGACCCTTTCGAAGTTCCAGAGGTTAGGTGTCATTAGTCTCCAGAGGCCTCATCGGAAATTGGCCTCATCTCGCCTGGAAGGGAGAACTTCCTGGATTTTCTCGAGTTGCGGCAGGTGTTCTCGAGTTACGACGGGGACCTCAGGGACCCGCCCTGGTGGCCTCAGGAGAGGCCAGTCCCCATGCGAGTTGCTAGGGGGTCTCTCGGGATTCCTCTCCCGTCGATACCGGGGCCAAAAACCTTGTGTGGAGTCAGGGCCGGAACCGAGGATTCCTCTCAGGGGCTGACATGGATCTTTGGGTACTCCTGGAGTCTCCCCAGGGGAGTCAGGCCTCGTCTCGAGTAGGGGCATGCACGTGCGCTTTCCTTCCAGGCTGTAGCAGCAATGTCACGCTTCCCGTCGCGTGGATCAAAGGATCTGTGGTTTTCCCTCGAGGCTTTCCCACAGGGCTGTCCCACGTGCCACCGTGGTGAGAGTCGATCCTCGGCGTGAAAGATGAGCCAGTGCAGGGCAAAGAGGTTCCTCTGGAATGGACTGAGACATCTGGGGGACTCTTGGAATGGTGGTACGACCATGGAGTTCCTCTCGCCTTTCCTGTTGAGAGTGCCTCCTCTTGAGATGCGACGGGAACGCAGGGAATTCTTTCCCGTTGAAAGCAGGGAAAGGATCCCTCATCTCGAGCTACGAGGGGGAAACGGGGCTCCTTTGGATGTTGTCGGGACCATCGTGCTTCCTCTCGAGTGGAGACGGGTATGGTGGTGAACTTCTTGAGTTGCAGCAAGGGTGTGAAAGACCCTTTCGAAGTTCCAGAGGTTAGGTGTCATTAGTCTCCAGACGCCTCATCGGAAATAGGCCTCATCTCGCCTGGAAGGGAGAACTTCCTGGATTTTCTCGAGTTGCGGCAGGTGTTCTCGAGTTACGACGGGGACCTCAGGGACCGGCCCTGGTGGCCTCAGGAGAGGCCAGTCCCCATGCGAGTTGCTAGGGGCCCTCTCGGGATTCCTCTCCCGTCGATACCGGGGCCAAAAACCTTGTGTGGAGTCAGGGCCGGAACCGAGGATTCCTCTCAGGGGCTGATATGGATCTTTGGATACTTCTGGAGTCTCGCCAGGGGAGACAGGCCTCGTTTCGTGAGGGGGCATGCACGTGCACTTTCCTTCCAGGCTGCAGCAGCAATGTCACGCTTCCCGTCGCGTGGATCAAAGGATCTGTGGTTTTCCCTCGAGGCTTTCCCTCGAGGCTTTCCCACAGGGCTGTCCCACGTGCCACCGTGGTGTGAGTCGATCCTCGGCGTGAAAGATGAGCCAGTGCAGGGCAAAGAGTTTCCTCTGGAATGGACTGAGACATCTGGGGGACTCTTGGAATGGTGGTACGACCATGGAGTTCCTCTCGCCTTTCCTGTTGAGAGTGCCTCCTCTTGAGATGCGACGGGAACGCCGGGAATTCTTTCCCGTTGAAAGCAGGGAAAGGATCCCTCATCTCGAGGTACGAGGGGGAAACGGGGCTCTTCTGGATGTGGGCGGGACCATCGTGCTTCCTCTCGAGTGGAGACGGGTATGGCGGTGAACTTCTTGAGTCGCAGCAAGGGTGTGAAAGACCCTTTCGAAGTTCCAGAGGTAAGGTGTCATTAGTCTCCAGACGCCTCATCGGAAATAAGCCTCATCTCGCCTGGAAGGGAGAACTTCCTGGATTTTCTCGAGTTGCGGCAGGTGTTCTCGAGTTACGACGGGGACCTCAGGGACCCGCCCTGGTGGCCTCAGGAGAGGCCAGTCCCCATGCGAGTTGCTAGGGGGCCTCTCGGGATTCCTCTCCCGTCGATACCGGGGCCAAAAACCTTGTGTGGAGTCAGGGCCGGAACCGAGGATTCCTCTCAGGGGCTGACATGGATCTTTGGGTACTCCTGGAGTCTCCCCAGGGGAGTCAGGCCTCGTCTCGAGTGGGGGCATGCACGTGCACTTTCCTTCCAGGCTGTAGCAGCAATGTCACGCTTCCCGTCACGTGGATCAAATGATGTGTGGTTTTCCCTAGAGGCTTTCCCACAGGGCTGTCCCACGTGCCACCGTGGTGTGAGTCGATCCTCGGCGTGAAAGATGAGCCAGTGCAGGGCAAAGAGGTTCCTCTGGAATGGACTGAGACATCTGGGGGACTCTTGGAATGGTGGTACGACCATGGAGTTCCTCTCGCCTTTCCTGTTGAGAGTGCCTCCTCTTGAGATGCGACGGGAACGCCGGGAATTTTTTCCCGTTGAAAGCAGGGAAAGGATCCCTCATCTCGAGCTACGAGGGGGAAACGGGGCTCCTCTGGATGTGGGCGGGACCATCGTGCTTCCTCTCGAGTGGAGACGGGTATGGCGGTGAACTTCTTGAGTTGCAGCAAGGGTGTGAAAGACCCTTTCGAAGTTCCAGAGGTTTGGTGTCATTAGTCTCCAGACGCCTCATCGGAAATAGGCCTCATCTCGCCTGGAAGGGAGAACTTCCTGGATTTTCTCGAGTTGCGGCAGGTGTTCTCGAGTTACGACGGGGACCTCAGGGACCCGCCCTGGTGGCCTCAGGAGAGGCCAGTCCCCATGCGAGTTGCTAGGGGGTCTCTCGGGATTCCTCTCCCGTCGATACCGGGGCCAAAAACCTTGTGTGGAGTCAGGGCCGGAACCGAGGATTCTTCTCAGGGGCTGACATGGATCTTTGGGTACTTCTGGAGTCTCCCCAGGGGAGTCAGGCCTCGTCTCGAGTGGGGGCATGCTCGTGCGCTTTCCTTCCAGGCTGTAGCAGCAATGTCACGCTTCCCGTCGCGTGGATCAAAGGATCTGTGGTTTTCCCTCGAGGCTTTCCCTCGAGGCTTTCCCACAGGGCTGTCCCACGTGCCACCGTGTTGTGAGTCGATCCTCGGCGTGAAAGATGAGCCAGTGCAGGGCAAAGAGGTTCCTCTGGAATGGACTGAGACATCTGGGGGACTCTTGGAATGGTGGTACGACCATGGAGTTCCTCTCGCCTTTCCTGTTGAGAGTGCCTCCTCTTGAGATGCGACGGGAACGCCGGGAATTCTTTCCCGTTGAAAGCAGGGAAAGGATCCCTCATCTCGAGCTACGAGGGGGAAACGGGGCTCCTCTGGATGTGGGCGGGACCATCGTGCTTCCTCTCGAGTGGAGACGGGTATGGCGGTGAACTTCTTGAGTTGCAGCAAGGGTGTAGAAGACCCTTTCGAAGTTCCAGAGGTTTGGTGTCATTAGTCTCCAGAGGCCTCATCGGAAATAGGCCTCATCTCGCCTGGAAGGGAGAACTTCCTGGATTTTCTCGAGTTGTGGCAGGTGTTCTCGAGTTACGACGGGGACCTCAGGGACCCGCCCTGGTGGCCTCAGGAGAGGCCAGTCCCCATGCGAGTTGCTAGGGGGTCTCTCGGGATTCCTCTCCCGTCGATACCGGGGCCAAAAACCTTGTGTGGAGTCAGGGCCGGAACCGAGGATTCCTCTCAGGGGCTGACATGGATCTTTGGGTACTCCTGGAGTCTCCCCAGGGGAGTCAGGCCTCGTCTCGAGTAGGGGCATGCACGTGCGCTTTCCTTCCAGGCTGTAGCAGCAATGTCACGCTTCCCGTCGCGTGGATCAAAGGATCTGTGGTTTTCCCTCGAGGCTTTCCCTCGAGGCTTTCCCACAGGGCTGTCCCACGTGCCACCGTGGTGAGAGTCGATCCTCGGCGTGAAAGATGAGCCAGTGCAGGGCAAAGAGGTTCCTCTGGAATGGACTGAGACATCTGGGGGACTCTTGGAATGGTGGTACGACCATAGAGTTCCTCTCGCCTTTCCTGTTGAGAGTGCCTCCTCTTGAGATGCGACGGGAACGCCGGGAATTCTTTCCCGTTGAAAGCAGGGAAAGGATCCCTCATCTCGAGCTACGAGGGGGAAACGGGGCTCCTTTGGATGTTGTCGGGACCATCGTGCTTCCTCTCGAGTGGAGACGGGTATGGTGGTGAACTTCTTGAGTTGCAGCAAGGGTGTGAAAGACCCTTTCAAAGTTCCAGAGGTTAGGTGTCATTAGTCTAAAGACGCCTCATCGGAAATAGGCCTCATCTCGCCTGGAAGGGAGAACTTCCTGGATTTTCTCGAGTTGCGGCAGGTGTTCTCGAGTTACGACGGGGACCTCAGGGACCGGCCCTGGTGGCCTCAGGAGAGGCCAGTCCCCATGCGAGTTGCTAGGGGGCCTCTCGGGATTCCTCTCCCGTCGATACCGGGGCCAAAAACCTTGTGTGGAGTCAGGGCCGGAACCGAGGATTCCTCTCAGGGGCTGACATGGATCTTTGGGTACTTCTGGAGTCTCCCCAGGGGAGTCAGGCCTCGTCTCGAGTGGGGGCATGCTCGTGCGCTTTCCTTCCAGGCTGTAGCAGCAATGTCACGCTTCCCGTCGCGTGGATCAAAGGATCTGTGGTTTTCCCTCGAGGCTTTCCCTCGAGGCTTTCCCACAGGGCTGTCCCACGTGCCACCGTGTTGTGAGTCGATCCTCGGCGTGAAAGATGAGCCAGTGCAGGGCAAAGAGGTTCCTCTGGAATGGACTGAGACATCTGGGGGACTCTTGGAATGGTGGTACGACCATGGAGTTCCTCTCGCCTTTCCTGTTGAGAGTGCCTCCTCTTGAGATGCGACGGGAACGCCGGGAATTCTTTCCCGTTGAAAGCAGGGAAAGGATCCCTCATCTCGAGCTACGAGGGGGAAACGGGGCTCCTCTGGATGTGGGCGGGACCATCGTGCTTCCTCTCGAGTGGAGACGGGTATGGCGGTGAACTTCTTGAGTTGCAGCAAGGGTGTAGAAGACCCTTTCGAAGTTCCAGAGGTTTGGTGTCATTAGTCTCCAGAGGCCTCATCGGAAATAGGCCTCATCTCGCCTGGAAGGGAGAACTTCCTGGATTTTCTCGAGTTGTGGCAGGTGTTCTCGAGTTACGACGGGGACCTCAGGGACCCGCCCTGGTGGCCTCAGGAGAGGCCAGTCCCCATGCGAGTTGCTAGGGGGTCTCTCGGGATTCCTCTCCCGTCGATACCGGGGCCAAAAACCTTGTGTGGAGTCAGGGCCGGAACCGAGGATTCCTCTCAGGGGCTGACATGGATCTTTGGGTACTCCTGGAGTCTCCCCAGGGGAGTCAGGCCTCGTCTCGAGTAGGGGCATGCACGTGCGCTTTCCTTCCAGGCTGTAGCAGCAATGTCACGCTTCCCGTCGCGTGGATCAAAGGATCTGTGGTTTTCCCTCGAGGCTTTCCCTCGAGGCTTTCCCACAGGGCTGTCCCACGTGCCACCGTGGTGAGAGTCGATCCTCGGCGTGAAAGATGAGCCAGTGCAGGGCAAAGAGGTTCCTCTGGAATGGACTGAGACATCTGGGGGACTCTTGGAATGGTGGTACGACCATAGAGTTCCTCTCGCCTTTCCTGTTGAGAGTGCCTCCTCTTGAGATGCGACGGGAACGCAGGGAATTCTTTCCCGTTGAAAGCAGGGAAAGGATCCCTCATCTCGAGCTACGAGGGGGAAACGGGGCTCCTTTGGATGTTGTCGGGACCATCGTGCTTCCTCTCGAGTGGAGACGGGTATGGTGGTGAACTTCTTGAGTTGCAGCAAGGGTGTGAAAGACCCTTTCAAAGTTCCAGAGGTTAGGTGTCATTAGTCTAAAGACGCCTCATCGGAAATAGGCCTCATCTCGCCTGGAAGGGAGAACTTCCTGGATTTTCTCGAGTTGCGGCAGGTGTTCTCGAGTTACGACGGGGACCTCAGGGACCGGCCCTGGTGGCCTCAGGAGAGGCCAGTCCCCATGCGAGTTGCTAGGGGGCCTCTCGGGATTCCTCTCCCGTCGATACCGGGGCCAAAAACCTTGTGTGGAGTCAGGGCCGGAACCGAGGATTCCTCTCAGGGGCTGATATGGATCTTTGGATACTTCTGGAGTCTCGCCAGGGGAGACAGGCCTCGTTTCGTGAGGGGGCATGCACGTGCACTTTCCTTCCAGGCTGTAGCAGCAATGTCACGCTTCCCGTCGCGTGGATCAAAGGATCTGTGGTTTTCCCTCGAGGCTTTCCCTCGAGGTTTTCCCACAGGGCTGTCCCACGTGCCACCGTGGTGTGAGTCGATCCTCGGCGTGAAAGATGAGCCAGTGCAGGGCAAAGAGGTTCCTCTGGAATGGACTGAGACATCTGGGGGACTCTTGGAATGGTGGTACGACCATGGAGTTCCTCTGGCCTTTCCTGTTGAGAGTGCCTCCTCTTGAGATGCGACGGGAACGCCGGGAATTCTTTCCCGTTGAAAGCAGGGAAAGGATCCCTCATCTCGAGCTACGAGGGGGAAACGGGGCTCTTCTGGATGTGGGCGGGACCATGGTGCTTCCTCTCGAGTGGAGACGGGTATGGCGGTGAACTTCTTGAGTCGCAGCAAGGGTGTGAAAGACCCTTTCGAAGTTCCAGAGGTTAGGTGTCATTAGTCTCCTGACGCCTCATCGGAAATAAGCCTCATCTCGCCTGGAAGGGAGAACTTCCTGGATTTTCTCGAGTTGCGGCAGGTGTTCTCGAGTTACGACGGGGACCTCAGGGACCCGCCCTGGTGGCCTCAGGAGAGGACAGTCCCCATGCGAGTTGCTAGGGGGCCTCTCGGGATTACTCTCCCGTCGAAACCGGGGCCAAAAACCTTGTGTGGAGTCAGGGCCGGAACCGAGGATGCCTCTCAGGGGCTGACATGGATCTTTGGGTACTTCTGGAGTCTCCCCAGTGGAGTCAGGCCTCGTCTCGAGTGGGGGCATGCACGTGCGCTTTCCTTCCAGGCTGCAGCAGCAATGTCACGCTTCCCGTCGCGTGGATCAAAGGATCTGTGGTTTTCCCTCGAGGCTTTCCCTCGAGGCTTTCCCACAGGGCTGTCCCACGTGCCACCGTGGTGTGAGTCGATCCTCGGCATGAAAGATGAGCCAGTGCAGGGCAAAGAGGTTCCTCTGGAATGGACTGAGACATCTGGGGGACTCTTGGAATGGTGGTACGACCATGGAGTTCCTCTCGCCTTTCCTGTTGAGAGTGCCTCCTCTTGAGATGCGACGGGAACGCCGGGAATTCTTTCCCGTTGAAAGCAGGGAAAGGATCCCTCATCTCGAGCTACGAGGGGGAAACGGGGCTCTTCTGGATGTGGGCGGGACCATCGTGCTTCCTCTCGAGTGGAGACGGGTATGGCGGTGAACTTCTTGAGTCGCAGCAAGGGTGTGAAAGACCCTTTCGAAGTTCCAGAGGTTAAGTGTCATTAGTCTCCAGACGCCTCATCGGAAATAAGCCTCATCTCGCCTGGAAGGGAGAACTTCCTGGATTTTCTCGAGTTGCGGCAGGTGTTCTCGAGTTACGATGGGGACCTCAGGGACCCGCCCTGGTGGCCTCAGGAGAGGCCAGTCCCCATGCGAGTTGCTAGGGGGCCTCTCGGGATTCCTCTCCCGTCGATACCGGGGCCAAAAACCTTGTGTGGAGTCAGGGCCGGAATCGAGGATTCCTCCCAGGGGCTGACATGGATCTTTGGGTACTTCTGGAGTCTCCCCAGTGGAGTCAGGCCTCGTCTCGAGTGGGGGCATGCACGTGCGCTTTCCTTCCAGGCTGTACCAGCAATGTCACGCTTCCCGTCGCGTGGATCAAAGGATCTGTGGTTTTCCCTCGAGGCTTTCCCTCGAGGCTTTCCCACAGGGCTGTCCCACGTGCCACCGTGGTGTGAGTCGATCCTCGGCATGAAAGATGAGCCAGTGCAGGGCAAAGAGGTTCCTCTGGAATGGACTGAGACATCTGGGGGACTCTTGGAATGGTGGTACGACCATGGAGTTCCTCTCGCCTTTCCTGTTGAGAGTGCCTCCTCTTGAGATGCGACGGGAACGCCGGGAATTCTTTCCCGTTGAAAGCAGGGAAAGGATCCCTCATCTCGAGCTACGAGGGGGAAACGGGGCTCCTCTGGATGTGGGCGGGACCATCGTGCTTCCTCTCGAGTGGAGACGGGTATGGCGGTGAACTTCTTGAGTTGCAGCAAGGGTGTGAAAGACCCTTTCGAAGTTCCAGAGGTTAGGTGTCATTAGTCTCCAGACGCCTCATCGGAAATAGGCCTCATCTCGCCTGGAAGGGAGAACTTCCTGGATTTTCTCGAGTTGCGGCAGGTGTTCTCGAGTTACGACGGGGACCTCAGGGACCCGCCCTGGTGGCCTCAGGAGAGGCCAGTCCCCATGCGAGTTGCTAA
The DNA here is from genome assembly GCF_032405125.1 of Capricornis sumatraensis. Lineage (NCBI taxonomy): Eukaryota > Metazoa > Chordata > Mammalia > Artiodactyla > Bovidae > Capricornis > Capricornis sumatraensis. The sequence goes on from NW_027184625.1 coordinate 1,757,818, forward strand.
GGGGCCTCTCGGGATTCCTCTCCCGTCGATACCGGGGCCAAAAACCTTGTGTGCAGTCAGGGCCGGAACCGAGGATTCCTCTCAGGGGCAGACATGGATCTTTGGGTACTTCTGGAGTCTCCCCAGGGGAGTCAGGCCTCGTCTCGAGTGGGGGCATGCACGTGCGCTTTCCTTCCAGGCTGTAGCATCAATGTCACGCTTCCCGTCGCGTGGATCAAAGGATCTGTGGTTTTCCCTCGAGGCTTTCCCTCGAGGCTTTCCCACAGGGCTGTCCCACGTGCCACCGTGGTGTGAGTCGATCCTCGGCGTGAAAGATGAGCCAGTGCAGGGCAAAGAGGTTCCTCTGGAATGGACTGAGACATCTGGGGGACTCTTGGAATGGTGGTACGACCATGGAGTTCCTCTCGCCTTTCCTGTTGAGAGTGCCTCCTCTTGAGATGCGACGGGAACGCAGGGAATTCTTTCCCGTTGAAAGCATGGAAAGGATACCTCATCTCGAGCTACGAGGGGGAAACGGGGCTCCTTTGGATGTGGTCGGGACCATCGTGCTTCCTCTCGAGTGGAGACGGGTATGGTGGTGAACTTCTTGAGTTGCAGCAAGGGTGTGAAAGACCCTTTCGAAGTTCCAGAGGTTAGGTGTCATTAGTCTCCAGACGCCTCATCGGAAATAGGCCTCATCTCGCCTGGAAGGGAGAACTTCCTGGATTTTCTCGAGTTGCGGCAGGTGTTCTCGAGTTACGACGGGGACCTCAGGGACCGGCCCTGGTGGCCTCAGGAGAGGCCAGTCCCCATGCGAGTTGCTAGGGGGCCTCTCGGGATTCCTCTCCCGTCGATACCGGGGCCAAAAAGCTTGTGTGGAGTCAGGGCCGGAACCGAGGATTCCTCTCAGGGGCTGACATGGATCTTTGGGTACTTCTGGAGTCTCCCCAGGGGAGTCAGGCCTCGTCTCGAGTGGGGGCATGCACGTGCGCTTTCCTTCCAGGCTGTAGCAGCAATGTCACGCTTCCCGTCGCGTGGATCAAAGGATCTGTGGTTTTCCCTCGAGGCTTTCCCTCGAGGCTTTCCCACAGGGCTGTCCCACGTGCCACCGTGTTGTGAGTCGATCCTCGGCGTGAAAGATGAGCCAGTGCAGGGCAAAGAGGTTCCTCTGGAATGGACTGAGACATCTGGGGGACTCTTGGAATGGTGGTATGACCATGGAGTTCCTCTCGCCTTTCCTGTTGAGAGTGCCTCCTCTTGAGATGCGACGGGAACGCTGGGAATTCTTTCCCGTTGAAACCAGGGAAAGGATCCCTCATCTCGAGCTCCGAGGGGGAAACGGGGCTCCTTTGGATGTTGTCGGGACCATCGTGCTTCCTCTCTAGTGGAGACGGGTATGGTGGTGAACTTCTTGAGTTGCAGCAAGGGTGTGAAAGACCCTTTCGAAATTCCAGAGGTTAGGTGTCATTAGTCTCCAGACGCCTCATCGGAAATAGGCCTCATCTCACCTGGAAGGGAGAACTTCCTGGATTTTCTCGAGTTGCGGCAGGTGTTCTCGAGTTACGACGGGGACCTCAGGGACCCGCCCTCGTGGCCTCAGGAGAGGCCAGTCCCCATGCGAGTTGCTAGGGGGCCTCTCGGGATTCCTCTCCCGTCGATACCGGGGCCAAAAACCTTCTGTGGAGTCAGGGCCGGAACCGAGGATTCCTCTCAGGGGCTGATATGGATCTTTGGATACTTCTGGAGTCTCGCCAGGGGAGACAGGCCTCGTTTCGTGAGGGGGCATGCACGTGCACTTTCCTTCCAGGCTTTAGCAGCAATGTCACGCTTCCCGTGGCGTGGATCAAAGGATCTGTGGTTTTCCCTCGAGGCTTTCCCTCGAGGCTTTCCCACAGGGCTGTCCCACGTGCCACCGTGGTGTGAGTCGATCCTCGGCGTGAAAGATGAGCCAGTGCAGGGCAAAGAGGTTCCTCTGGAATGGACTGAGACATCTGGGGGACTCTTGGAATGGTGGTACGACCATGGAGTTCCTCTCGCCTTTCCTGTTGAGACTGCCTCCTCTTGAGATGCGACGGGAACTCCGGGAATTCTTTCCCGTTTAAAGCAGGGAAAGGATCCCTCATCTCGAGCTACGAGGGGGAAACGGGGCTCCTCTGGATGTGGGCGGGACCATCGTGCTTCCTCTCGAGTGGAGACGGGTATGGTGGTGAACTTCTTGAGTCGCAGCAAGGGTGTGAAAGACCCTTTCGAAGTTCCAGAGGTTAGGTGTCATTAGTCTCCAGACGCCTCATCGGAAATAGGCCTCATCTCGCCTGGAAGGGAGAACTTCCTGGATTTTCTCGAGTTGCGGCAGGTGTTCTCGAGTTACGACAGGGACCTCAGGGACCCGCCCTGGTGGCCTCAGGAGAGGCCAGTCCCCATGCGAGTTGCTAGGGGGCCTCTCGGGATTCCTCTCCCGTCGATACCGGGGCCAAAAACCTTGTGTGGAGTCAGGGCCGGAACCGAGGATGCCTCTCAGGGGCTGACATGGATCTTTGGGTACTTCTGGAGTCTCCCCAGGGGAGTCAGGCCTCGTCTCGAGTGGGGGCATGCACGTGCGCTTTCCTTCCAGGCTGTAGCAGCAATGTCACGCTTCCCGTCGCGTGGATCAAAGGATCTGTGGTTTTCCCTCGAGGCTTTCCCTCGAGGCTTTCCCACAGGGCTGTCCCACGTGGCACCGTGGTGTGAGTCGATCCTCGGCGTGAAAGATGAGCCAGTGCAGGGCAAAGAGGTTCCTCTGGAATGGACTGAGACATCTGGGGGACTCTTGGAATGGTGGTACGACCATGGAGTTCCTCTCGCCTTTCCTGTTGAGAGTGCCTCCTCTTGAGATGCGACGGGAACGCCGGGAATTCTTTCCCGTTGAAAGCAGGGAAAGGATCCCTCATCTCAAGCTCCGAGGGGGAAACGGGGCTCCTCTGGATGTGGGCGGGACCATCGTGCTTCCTCTCGAGTGGAGACGGGTATGGCGGTGAACTTCTTGAGTTGCAGCAAGGGTGTGAAAGACCCTTTCGAAGTTCCAGAGGTTTGGTGTCATTAGTCTCCAGAGGCCTCATCGGAAATAGGCCTCATCTCGCCTGGAAGGGAGAACTTCCTGGATTTTCTCGAGTTGCGGCAGGTGTTCTCGAGTTACGACGGGGACCTCAGGGACCCGCCCTGGTGGCCTCAGGAGAGGCCAGTCCCCATGCGAGTTGCTAGGGGGTCTCTCGGGATTCCTCTCCCGTCGATACCGGGGCCAAAAACCTTGTGTGGAGTCAGGGCCGGAACCGAGGATTCCTCTCAGGGGCTGACATGGATCTTTGGGTACTTCTGGAGTCTCCCCAGGGGAGTCAGGCCTCGTCTCGAGTGGGGGCATGCTCGTGCGCTTTCCTTCCAGGCTGTAGCAGCAATGTCACGCTTCCCGTCGCGTGGATCAAAGGATCTGTGGTTTTCCCTCGAGGCTTTCCCTCGAGGCTTTCCCACAGGGCTGTCCCACGTGCCACCGTGTTGTGAGTCGATCCTCGGCGTGAAAGATGAGCCAGTGCAGGGCAAAGAGGTTCCTCTGGAATGTACTGAGACATCTGGGGGACTCTTGGAATGGTGGTACGACCATGGAGTTCCTCTCGCCTTTCCTGTTGAGAGTGCCTCCTCTTGAGATGCGACGGGAACGCCGGGAATTCTTTCCCGTTGAAAGCAGGGAAAGGATCCCTCATCTCGAGCTACGAGGGGGAAACGGGGCTCCTCTGGATGTGGGCGGGACCATCGTGCTTCCTCTCGAGTGGAGACGGGTATGGCGGTGAACTTCTTGAGTTGCAGCAAGGGTGTAGAAGACCCTTTCGAAGTTCCAGAGGTTTGGTGTCATTAGTCTCCAGAGGCCTCATCGGAAATAGGCCTCATCTCGCCTGGAAGGGAGAACTTCCTGGATTTTCTCGAGTTGTGGCAGGTGTTCTCGAGTTACGACGGGGACCTCAGGGACCCGCCCTGGTGGCCTCAGGAGAGGCCAGTCCCCATGCGAGTTGCTAGGGGGTCTCTCGGGATTCCTCTCCCGTCGATACCGGGGCCAAAAACCTTGTGTGGAGTCAGGGCCGGAACCGAGGATTCCTCTCAGGGGCTGACATGGATCTTTGGGTACTCCTGGAGTCTCCCCAGGGGAGTCAGGCCTCGTCTCGAGTAGGGGCATGCACGTGCGCTTTCCTTCCAGGCTGTAGCAGCAATGTCACGCTTCCCGTCGCGTGGATCAAAGGATCTGTGGTTTTCCCTCGAGGCTTTCCCTCGAGGCTTTCCCACAGGGCTGTCCCACGTGCCACCGTGGTGAGAGTCGATCCTCGGCGTGAAAGATGAGCCAGTGCAGGGCAAAGAGGTTCCTCTGGAATGGACTGAGACATCTGGGGGACTCTTGGAATGGTGGTACGACCATAGAGTTCCTCTCGCCTTTCCTGTTGAGAGTGCCTCCTCTTGAGATGCGACGGGAACGCAGGGAATTCTTTCCCGTTGAAAGCAGGGAAAGGATCCCTCATCTCGAGCTACGAGGGGGAAACGGGGCTCCTTTGGATGTTGTCGGGACCATCGTGCTTCCTCTCGAGTGGAGACGGGTATGGTGGTGAACTTCTTGAGTTGCAGCAAGGGTGTGAAAGACCCTTTCAAAGTTCCAGAGGTTAGGTGTCATTAGTCTAAAGACGCCTCATCGGAAATAGGCCTCATCTCGCCTGGAAGGGAGAACTTCCTGGATTTTCTCGAGTTGCGGCAGGTGTTCTCGAGTTACGACGGGGACCTCAGGGACCGGCCCTGGTGGCCTCAGGAGAGGCCAGTCCCCATGCGAGTTGCTAGGGGGCCTCTCGGGATTCCTCTCCCGTCGATACCGGGGCCAAAAACCTTGTGTGGAGTCAGGGCCGGAACCGAGGATTCCTCTCAGGGGCTGATATGGATCTTTGGATACTTCTGGAGTCTCGCCAGGGGAGACAGGCCTCGTTTCGTGAGGGGGCATGCACGTGCACTTTCCTTCCAGGCTGTAGCAGCAATGTCACGCTTCCCGTCGCGTGGATCAAAGGATCTGTGGTTTTCCCTCGAGGCTTTCCCTCGAGGCTTTCCCACAGGGCTGTCCCACGTGCCACCGTGGTGTGAGTCGATCCTCGGCGTGAAAGATGAGCCAGTGCAGGGCAAAGAGGTTCCTCTGGAATGGACTGAGACATCTGGGGGACTCTTGGAATGGTGGTACGACCATGGAGTTCCTCTGGCCTTTCCTGTTGAGAGTGCCTCCTCTTGAGATGCGACGGGAACGCCGGGAATTCTTTCCCGTTGAAAGCAGGGAAAGGATCCCTCATCTCGAGCTACGAGGGGGAAACGGGGCTCTTCTGGATGTGGGCGGGACCATGGTGCTTCCTCTCGAGTGGAGACGGGTATGGCGGTGAACTTCTTGAGTCGCAGCAAGGGTGTGAAAGACCCTTTCGAAGTTCCAGAGGTTAGGTGTCATTAGTCTCCTGACGCCTCATCGGAAATAAGCCTCATCTCGCCTGGAAGGGAGAACCTCCTGGATTTTCTCGAGTTGCGGCAGGTGTTCTCGAGTTACGACGGGGACCTCAGGGACCCGCCCTGGTGGCCTCAGGAGAGGACAGTCCCCATGCGAGTTGCTAGGGGGCCTCTCGGGATTCCTCTCCCGTCGAAACCGGGGCCAAAAACCTTGTGTGGAGTCAGGGCCGGAACCGAGGATGCCTCTCAGGGGCTGACATGGATCTTTGGGTACTTCTGGAGTCTCCCCAGTGGAGTCAGGCCTCGTCTCGAGTGGGGGCATGCACGTGCGCTTTCCTTCCAGGCTGCAGCAGCAATGTCACGCTTCCCGTCGCGTGGATCAAAGGATCTGTGGTTTTCCCTCGAGGCTTTCCCTCGAGGCTTTCCCACAGGGCTGTCCCACGTGCCACCGTGGTGTGAGTCGATCCTCGGCATGAAAGATGAGCCAGTGCAGGGCAAAGAGGTTCCTCTGGAATGGACTGAGACATCTGGGGGACTCTTGGAATGGTGGTACGACCATGGAGTTCCTCTCGCCTTTCCTGTTGAGAGTGCCTCCTCTTGAGATGCGACGGGAACGCCTGGAATTCTTTCCCGTTGAAAGCAGGGAAAGGATCCTTCATCTCGAGCTACGAGGGGGAAACGGGGCTCTTCTGGATGTGGGCGGGACCATCGTGCTTCCTCTCGAGTGGAGACGGGTATGGCGGTGAACTTCTTGAGTCGCAGCAAGGGTGTGAAAGACCCTTTCGAAGTTCCAGAGGTTAAGTGTCATTAGTCTCCAGACGCCTCATCGGAAATAAGCCTCATCTCGCCTGGAAGGGAGAACTTCCTGGATTTTCTCGAGTTGCGGCAGGTGTTCTCGAGTTACGACGGGGACCTCAGGGACCGGCCCTGGTGGCCTCAGGAGAGGCCAGTCCCCATGCGAGTTGCTAGGGGGCCTCTCGGGATTCCTCTCCCGTCGATACCGGGGCCAAAAACCTTGTGTGGAGTCAGGGCCGGAACCGAGGATTCCTCTCAGGGGCTGATATGGATCTTTGGATAGTTCTGGAGTCTCGCCAGGGGAGACAGGCCTCGTTTCGTGAGGGGGCATGCACGTGCACTTTCCTTCCAGGCTGTAGCAGCAATGTCACGCTTCCCGTCGCGTGGATCAAAGGATCTGTGGTTTTCCCTCGAGGCTTTCCCTCGAGGTTTTCCCACAGGGCTGTCCCACGTGCCACCGTGGTGTGAGTCGATCCTCGGCGTGAAAGATGAGCCAGTGCAGGGCAAAGAGGTTCCTCTGGAATGGACTGAGACATCTGGGGGACTCTTGGAATGGTGGTACGACCATGGAGTTCCTCTGGCCTTTCCTGTTGAGAGTGCCTCCTCTTGAGATGCGACGGGAACGCCGGGAATTCTTTCCCGTTGAAAGCAGGGAAAGGATCCCTCATCTCGAGCTACGAGGGGGAAACGGGGCTCTTCTGGATGTGGGCGGGACCATGGTGCTTCCTCTCGAGTGGAGACGGGTATGGCGGTGAACTTCTTGAGTCGCAGCAAGGGTGTGAAAGACCCTTTCGAAGTTCCAGAGGTTAGGTGTCATTAGTCTCCTGACGCCTCATCGGAAATAAGCCTCATCTCGCCTGGAAGGGAGAACTTCCTGGATTTTCTCGAGTTGCGGCAGGTGTTCTCGAGTTACGACGGGGACCTCAGGGACCCGCCCTGGTGGCCTCAGGAGAGGACAGTCCCCATGCGAGTTGCTAGGGGGCCTCTCGGGATTACTCTCCCGTCGAAACCGGGGCCAAAAACCTTGTGTGGAGTCAGGGCCGGAACCGAGGATGCCTCTCAGGGGCTGACATGGATCTTTGGGTACTTCTGGAGTCTCCCCAGTGGAGTCAGGCCTCGTCTCGAGTGGGGGCATGCACGTGCGCTTTCCTTCCAGGCTGCAGCAGCAATGTCACGCTTTCCGTCGCGTGGATCAAAGGATCTGTGGTTTTCCCTCGAGGCTTTCCCTCGAGGCTTTCCCACAGGGCTGTCCCACGTGCCACCGTGGTGTGAGTCGATCCTCGGCATGAAAGATGAGCCAGTGCAGGGCAAAGAGGTTCCTCTGGAATGGACTGAGACATCTGGGGGACTCTTGGAATGGTGGTACGACCATGGAGTTCCTCTCGCCTTTCCTGTTGAGAGTGCCTCCTCTTGAGATGCGACGGGAACGCCGGCAATTCTTTCCCGTTGAAAGCAGGGAAAGGATCCCTCATCTCGAGCTACGAGGGGGAAACGGGGCTCTTCTGGATGTGGGCGGGACCATCGTGCTTCCTCTCGAGTGGAGACGGGTATGGCGGTGAACTTCTTGAGTCGCAGCAAGGGTGTGAAAGACCCTTTCGAAGTTCCAGAGGTTAAGTGTCATTAGTCTCCAGACGCCTCATCGGAAATAAGCCTCATCTCGCCTGGAAGGGAGAACTTCCTGGATTTTCTCGAGTTGCGGCAGGTGTTCTCGAGTTACGATGGGGACCTCAGGGACCCGCCCTGGTGGCCTCAGGAGAGGCCAGTCCCCATGCGAGTTGCTAGGGGGCCTCTCGGGATTCCTCTCCCGTCGATACCGGGGCCAAAAACCTTGTGTGGAGTCAGGGCCGGAATCGAGGATTCCTCCCAGGGGCTGACATGGATCTTTGGGTACTTCTGGAGTCTCCCCAGTGGAGTCAGGCCTCGTCTCGAGTGGGGGCATGCACGTGCGCTTTCCTTCCAGGCTGTAGCAGCAATGTCACGCTTCCCGTCGCGTGGATCAAAGGATCTGTGGTTTTCCCTCGAGGCTTTCCCTCGAGGCTTTCCCACAGGGCTGTCCCACGTGCCACCGTGGTGTGAGTCGATCCTCGGCATGAAAGATGAGCCAGTGCAGGGCAAAGAGGTTCCTCTGGAATGGACTGAGACATCTGGGGGACTCTTGGAATGGTGGTACGACCATGGAGTTCCTCTCGCCTTTCCTGTTGAGAGTGCCTCCTCTTGAGATGCGACGGGAACGCCGGGAATTCTTTCCCGTTGAAAGCAGGGAAAGGATCCCTCATCTCGAGCTACGAGGGGGAAACGGGGCTCCTCTGGATGTGGGCGGGACCATCGTGCTTCCTCTCGAGTGGAGACGGGTATGGCGGTGAACTTCTTGAGTTGCAGCAAGGGTGTGAAAGACCCTTTCGAAGTTCCAGAGGTTAGGTGTCATTAGTCTCCAGACGCCTCATCGGAAATAGGCCTCATCTCGCCTGGAAGGGAGAACTTCCTGGATTTTCTCGAGTTGCGGCAGGTGTTCTCGAGTTACGACGGGGACCTCAGGGACCCGCCCTGGTGGCCTCAGGAGAGGCCAGTCCCCATGCGAGTTGCTAAGGGGCCTCTCGGGATTCCTCTCCCGTCGATACCGGGGCCAAAAACCTTGTGTGCAGTCAGGGCCGGAACCGAGGATTCCTCTCAGGGGCAGACATGGATCTTTGGGTACTTCTGGAGTCTCCCCAGGGGAGTCAGGCCTCGTCTCGAGTGGGGGCATGCACGTGCGCTTTCCTTCCAGGCTGTAGCATCAATGTCACGCTTCCCGTCGCGTGGATCAAAGGATCTGTGGTTTTCCCTCGAGGCTTTCCCTCGAGGCTTTCCCACAGGGCTGTCCCACGTGCCACCGTGGTGTGAGTCGATCCTCGGCGTGAAAGATGAGCCAGTGCAGGGCAAAGAGGTTCCTCTGGAATGGACTGAGACATCTGGGGGACTCTTGGAATGGTGGTACGACCATGGAGTTCCTCTCGCCTTTCCTGTTGAGAGTGCCTCCTCTTGAGATGCGACGGGAACGCAGGGAATTCTTTCCCGTTGAAAGCATGGAAAGGATACCTCATCTCGAGCTACGAGGGGGAAACGGGGCTCCTTTGGATGTGGTCGTGACCATCGTGCTTCCTCTCGAGTGGAGACGGGTATGGTGGTGAACTTCTTGAGTTGCAGCAAGGGTGTGAAAGACCCTTTCGAAGTTCCAGAGGTTAGGTGTCATTAGTCTCCAGACGCCTCATCGGAAATAGGCCTCATCTCGCCTGGAAGGGAGAACTTCCTGGATTTTCTCGAGTTGCGGCAGGTGTTCTCGAGTTACGACGGGGACCTCAGGGACCGGCCCTGGTGGCCTCAGGAGAGGCCAGTCCCCATGCGAGTTGCTAGGGGGCCTCTCGGGATTCCTCTCCCGTCGATACCGGGGCCAAAAAGCTTGTGTGGAGTCAGGGCCGGAACCGAGGATTCCTCTCAGGGGCTGACATGGATCTTTGGGTACTTCTGGAGTCTCCCCAGGGGAGTCAGGCCTCGTCTCGAGTGGGGGCATGCACGTGCGCTTTCCTTCCAGGCTGTAGCAGCAATGTCACGCTTCCCGTCGCGTGGATCAAAGGATCTGTGGTTTTCCCTCGAGGCTTTCCCTCGAGGCTTTCCCACAGGGCTGTCCCACGTGCCACCGTGTTGTGAGTCGATCCTCGGCGTGAAAGATGAGCCAGTGCAGGGCAAAGAGGTTCCTCTGGAATGGACTGAGACATCTGGGGGACTCTTGGAATGGTGGTATGACCATGGAGTTCCTCTCGCCTTTCCTGTTGAGAGTGCCTCCTCTTGAGATGCGACGGGAACGCTGGGAATTCTTTCCCGTTGAAACCAGGGAAAGGATCCCTCATCTCGAGCTCCGAGGGGGAAACGGGGCTCCTTTGGATGTTGTCGGGACCATCGTGCTTCCTCTCTAGTGGAGACGGGTATGGTGGTGAACTTCTTGAGTTGCAGCAAGGGTGTGAAAGACCCTTTCGAAATTCCAGAGGTTAGGTGTCATTAGTCTCCAGACGCCTCATCGGAAATAGGCCTCATCTCACCTGGAAGGGAGAACTTCCTGGATTTTCTCGAGTTGCGGCAGGTGTTCTCGAGTTACGACGGGGACCTCAGGGACCCGCCCTCGTGGCCTCAGGAGAGGCCAGTCCCCATGCGAGTTGCTAGGGGGCCTCTCGGGATTCCTCTCCCGTCGATACCGGGGCCAAAAACCTTCTGTGGAGTCAGGGCCGGAACCGAGGATTCCTCTCAGGGGCTGATATGGATCTTTGGATACTTCTGGAGTCTCGCCAGGGGAGACAGGCCTCGTTTCGTGAGGGGGCATGCACGTGCACTTTCCTTCCAGGCTTTAGCAGCAATGTCACGCTTCCCGTGGCGTGGATCAAAGGATCTGTGGTTTTCCCTCGAGGCTTTCCCTCGAGGCTTTCCCACAGGGCTGTCCCACGTGCCACCGTGGTGTGAGTCGATCCTCGGCGTGAAAGATGAGCCAGTGCAGGGCAAAGAGGTTCCTCTGGAATGGACTGAGACATCTGGGGGACTCTTGGAATGGTGGTACGACCATGGAGTTCCTCTCGCCTTTCCTGTTGAGACTGCCTCCTCTTGAGATGCGACGGGAACGCCGGGAATTCTTTCCCGTTTAAAGCAGGGAAAGGATCCCTCATCTCGAGCTACGAGGGGGAAACGGGGCTCCTCTGGATGTGGGCGGGACCATCGTGCTTCCTCTCGAGTGGAGACGGGTATGGTGGTGAACTTCTTGAGTCGCAGCAAGGGTGTGAAAGACCCTTTCGAAGTTCCAGAGGTTAGGTGTCATTAGTCTCCAGACGCCTCATCGGAAATAGGCCTCATCTCGCCTGGAAGGGAGAACTTCCTGGATTTTCTCGAGTTGCGGCAGGTGTTCTCGAGTTACGACAGGGACCTCAGGGACCCGCCCTGGTGGCCTCAGGAGAGGCCAGTCCCCATGCGAGTTGCTAGGGGGCCTCTCGGGATTCCTCTCCCGTCGATACCGGGGCCAAAAACCTTGTGTGGAGTCAGGGCCGGAACCGAGGATGCCTCTCAGGGGCTGACATGGATCTTTGGGTACTTCTGGAGTCTCCCCAGGGGAGTCAGGCCTCGTCTCGAGTGGGGGCATGCACGTGCGCTTTCCTTCCAGGCTGTAGCAGCAATGTCACGCTTCCCGTCGCGTGGATCAAAGGATCTGTGGTTTTCCCTCGAGGCTTTCCCTCGAGGCTTTCCCACAGGGCTGTCCCACGTGGCACCGTGGTGTGAGTCGATCCTCGGCGTGAAAGATGAGCCAGTGCAGGGCAAAGAGGTTCCTCTGGAATGGACTGAGACATCTGGGGGACTCTTGGAATGGTGGTACGACCATGGAGTTCCTCTCGCCTTTCCTGTTGAGAGTGCCTCCTCTTGAGATGCGACGGGAACGCCGGGAATTCTTTCCCGTTGAAAGCAGGGAAAGGATCCCTCATCTCAAGCTCCGAGGGGGAAACGGGGCTCCTCTGGATGTGGGCGGGACCATCGTGCTTCCTCTCGAGTGGAGACGGGTATGGCGGTGAACTTCTTGAGTTGCAGCAAGGGTGTGAAAGACCCTTTCGAAGTTCCAGAGGTTTGGTGTCATTAGTCTCCAGAGGCCTCATCGGAAATAGGCCTCATCTCGCCTGGAAGGGAGAACTTCCTGGATTTTCTCGAGTTGCGGCAGGTGTTCTCGAGTTACGACGGGGACCTCAGGGACCCGCCCTGGTGGCCTCAGGAGAGGCCAGTCCCCATGCGAGTTGCTAGGGGGTCTCTCGGGATTCCTCTCCCGTCGATACCGGGGCCAAAAACCTTGTGTGGAGTCAGGGCCGGAACCGAGGATTCCTCTCAGGGGCTGACATGGATCTTTGGGTACTTCTGGAGTCTCCCCAGGGGAGTCAGGCCTCGTCTCGAGTGGGGGCATGCTCGTGCGCTTTCCTTCCAGGCTGTAGCAGCAATGTCACGCTTCCCGTCGCGTGGATCAAAGGATCTGTGGTTTTCCCTCGAGGCTTTCCCTCGAGGCTTTCCCACAGGGCTGTCCCACGTGCCACCGTGTTGTGAGTCGATCCTCGGCGTGAAAGATGAGCCAGTGCAGGGCAAAGAGGTTCCTCTGGAATGGACTGAGACATCTGGGGGACTCTTGGAATGGTGGTACGACCATGGAGTTCCTCTCGCCTTTCCTGTTGAGAGTGCCTCCTCTTGAGATGCGACGGGAACGCCGGGAATTCTTTCCCGTTGAAAGCAGGGAAAGGATCCCTCATCTCGAGCTACGAGGGGGAAACGGGGCTCCTCTGGATGTGGGCGGGACCATCGTGCTTCCTCTCGAGTGGAGACGGGTATGGCGGTGAACTTCTTGAGTTGCAGCAAGGGTGTAGAAGACCCTTTCGAAGTTCCAGAGGTTTGGTGTCATTAGTCTCCAGAGGCCTCATCGGAAATAGGCCTCATCTCGCCTGGAAGGGAGAACTTCCTGGATTTTCTCGAGTTGTGGCAGGTGTTCTCGAGTTACGACGGGGACCTCAGGGACCCGCCCTGGTGGCCTCAGGAGAGGCCAGTCCCCATGCGAGTTGCTAGGGGGTCTCTCGGGATTCCTCTCCCGTCGATACCGGGGCCAAAAACCTTGTGTGGAGTCAGGGCCGGAACCGAGGATTCCTCTCAGGGGCTGACATGGATCTTTGGGTACTCCTGGAGTCTCCCCAGGGGAGTCAGGCCTCGTCTCGAGTAGGGGCATGCACGTGCGCTTTCCTTCCAGGCTGTAGCAGCAATGTCACGCTTCCCGTCGCGTGGATCAAAGGATCTGTGGTTTTCCCTCGAGGCTTTCCCTCGAGGCTTTCCCACAGGGCTGTCCCACGTGCCACCGTGGTGAGAGTCGATCCTCGGCGTGAAAGATGAGCCAGTGCAGGGCAAAGAGGTTCCTCTGGAATGGACTGAGACATCTGGGGGACTCTTGGAATGGTGGTACGACCATAGAGTTCCTCTCGCCTTTCCTGTTGAGAGTGCCTCCTCTTGAGATGCGACGGGAACGCAGGGAATTCTTTCCCGTTGAAAGCAGGGAAAGGATCCCTCATCTCGAGCTACGAGGGGGAAACGGGGCTCCTTTGGATGTTGTCGGGACCATCGTGCTTCCTCTCGAGTGGAGACGGGTATGGTGGTGAACTTCTTGAGTTGCAGCAAGGGTGTGAAAGACCCTTTCAAAGTTCCAGAGGTTAGGTGTCATTAGTCTAAAGACGCCTCATCGGAAATAGGCCTCATCTCGCCTGGAAGGGAGAACTTCCTGGATTTTCTCGAGTTGCGGCAGGTGTTCTCGAGTTACGACGGGGACCTCAGGGACCGGCCCTGGTGGCCTGAGGAGAGGCCAGTCCCCATGCGAGTTGCTAGGGGGCCTCTCGGGATTCCTCTCCCGTCGATACCGGGGCCAAAAACCTTGTGTGGAGTCAGGGCCGGAACCGAGGATTCCTCTCAGGGGCTGATATGGATCTTTGGATACTTCTGGAGTCTCGCCAGGGGAGACAGGCCTCGTTTCGTGAGGGGGCATGCACGTGCACTTTCCTTCCAGGCTGTAGCAGCAATGTCACGCTTCCCGTCGCGTGGATCAAAGGATCTGTGGTTTTCCCTCGAGGCTTTCCCTCGAGGCTTTCCCACAGGGCTGTCCCACGTGCCACCGTGGTGTGAGTCGATCCTCGGCGTGAAAGATGAGCCAGTGCAGGGCAAAGAGGTTCCTCTGGAATGGACTGAGACATCTGGGGGACTCTTGGAATGGTGGTACGACCATGGAGTTCCTCTCGCCTTTCCTGTTGAGAGTGCCTCCTCTTGAGATGCGACGGGAACGCCTGGAATTCTTTCCCGTTGAAAGCAGGGAAAGGATCCCTCATTTCGAGCTACGAGGGGGAAACGGGGCTCTTCTGGATGTGGTCGGGACCATCGTGCTTCCTCTCGAGTGGAGACGGGTATGGCGGTGAACTTCTTGAGTCGCAGCAAGGGTGTGAAAGACCCTTTCGAAGTTCCAGAGGTTAAGTGTCATTAGTCTCCAGACGCCTCATCGGAAATAAGCCTCATCTCGCCTGGAAGGGAGAACTTCCTGGATTTTCTCGAGTTGCGGCAGGTGTTCTCGAGTTACGATGGGGACCTCAGGGACCCGCCCTGGTGGCCTCAGGAGAGGCCAGTCCCCATGCGAGTTGCTAGGGGGCCTCTCGGGATTCCTCTCCCGTCGATACCGGGGCCAAAAACCTTGTGTGGAGTCAGGGCCGGAATCGAGGATTCCTCCCAGGGGCTGACATGGATCTTTGGGTACTTCTGGAGGCTCCCCAGTGGAGTCAGGCCTCGTCTCGAGTGGGGGCATGCACGTGCGCTTTCCTTCCAGGCTGTAGCAGCAATGTCACGCTTCCCGTCGCGTGGATCAAAGGATCTGTGGTTTTCCCTCGAGGCTTTCCCTCGAGGCTTTCCCACAGGGCTGTCCCACGTGCCACCGTGGTGTGAGTCGATCCTCGGCATGAAAGATGAGCCTGTGCAGGGCAAAGAGGTTCCTCTGGAATGGACTGAGACATCTGGGGGACTCTTGGAATGGTGGTACGACCATGGAGTTCCTCTCGCCTTTCCTGTTGAGAGTGCCTCCTCTTGAGATGCGACGGGAACGCCGGGAATTCTTTCCCGTTGAAAGCAGGGAAAGGATCCCTCATCTCGAGCTACGAGGGGGAAACGGGGCTCCTCTGGATGTGGGCGGGACCATCGTGCTTCCTCTCGAGTGGAGACGGGTATGGCGGTGAACTTCTTGAGTTGCAGCAAGGGTGTGAAAGACCCTTTCGAAGTTCCAGAGGTTTGGTGTCATTAGTCTCCAGAGGCCTCAGCGGAAATAGGCCTCATCTCGCCTGGAAGGGAGAACTTCCTGGATTTTCTCGAGTTGCGGCAGGTGTTCTCGAGTTACGACGGGGACCTCAGGGACCCGCCCTGGTGGCCTGCGGAGAGGCCAGTCCCCATGCGAGTTGCTAGGGGGCCTCTCGGGATTCCTCTCCCGTCGATACCGGGGCCAAAAACCTTGTGTGGAGTCAGGGCCGGAACCGAGGATTCCTCTCAGGGGCTGACATGGATCTTTGGGTACTTCTGGAGTCTCCCCAGTGGAGTCAGGCCTCGTCTCGAGTGGGGGCATGCACGTGCGCTTTCCTTTCAGGCTGTAGCAGCAATGTCACGCTTCCCGTCACGTGGATCAAAGGATCTGTGGTTTTCCCTCGAGGCTTTCCCTCGAGGCTTTCCCACAGGGCTGTCCCACGTGCCACCGTGGTGTGAGTCGATCCTCGGCGTGAAAGATGAGCCAATGCAGGGCAAAGAGGTTCCTCTGGAAT
Source organism: Capricornis sumatraensis (assembly GCF_032405125.1). Taxonomy (NCBI): domain Eukaryota; kingdom Metazoa; phylum Chordata; class Mammalia; order Artiodactyla; family Bovidae; genus Capricornis; species Capricornis sumatraensis. The sequence goes on from NW_027184625.1 coordinate 1,773,444, forward strand.
GGACTGAGACATCTGGGGGACTCTTGGAATGGTGGTACGACCATGGAGTTCCTCTCGCCTTTCCTGTTGAGAGTGCCTCCTCTTGAGATGCGACGGGAACGCCGGGAATTCTTTCCCGTTGAAAGCAGGGAAAGGATCCCTCATCTCGAGCTACGAGGGGGAAACGGGGCTCCTCTGGATGTGGGCGGGACCATCGTGCTTCCTCTCTAGTGGAAACGGGTATGGCGGTGAACTTCTTGAGTTGCAGCAAGGGTGTGAAAGACCATTTCGAAGTTCCAGAGGTTAGGTGTCATTAGTCTCCAGACGCCTCATCGGAAATAAGCCTCATCTCGCCTGGAAGGGAAAACTTCCTGGATTTTCTCGAGTTGCGGCAGGTGTTCTCGAGTTACGACGGGGACCTCAGGGACCCGCCCTGGTGGCCTCAGGAGAGGCCAGACCCTAGGCGTGTTGCTAGGGGGCCTCTCGGGATTCCTCTTCCGTTGATACCGGGGCGAAAAACCTTGTGTGGAGTCAGGGCCGGAACCGAGGATTCCTCTCAGGGGCTGACATGGATCTTTGGGTACTTCTGGAGTCTCCCCAGGGGAGTCAGGCCTCGTCTCGAGTGGGGGCATGCACGTGCGCTTTCCTTCCAGGCTGTAGCAGCAATGTCACGCTTCCCGTCGCGTGGATCAAAGGATCTGTGGTTTTCCCTCGAGGCTTTCCCTCGAGGCTTTCCCACAGGGCTGTCCCACGTGCCACCGTGGTGTGAGTCGATCCTCGGCGTGAAAGATGAGCCAGTGCAGGGCAAAGAGGTTCCTCTGGAATGGACTGAGACATCTGGGGGACTCTTGGAATGGTGGTACGACCATGGAGTTCCTCTCGCCTTTCCTGTTGAGAGTGCCTCCTCTTGATATGCGACGGGAACGCCGGGAATTCTTTCCCGTTGAAAGCAGGGAAAGGATCCCTCATCTCGAGCTACGAGGGGGAAACGGGGCTCCTCTGGATGTGGGCGGGATCATCGTGCTTCCTCTCGAGTGGAGACGGGTATGGCAGAGAACTTCTTGAGTTGCAGCAAGGGAGTGAAAGACCCTTTCGAAGTTCCAGAGGTTAGGTGTCATTAGTCTCCAGACGCCTCATCGGAAATAGGCCTCATCACGCCTGGAAGGGAGAACTTCCTAGATTTTCTCGAGTTGGGGCAGGTGTTCTCGAGTTACGACGGGGACCTCAGGTACCAGCCCTGGTGGCCTCAGGAGAGGCCAATCCCCATGCGAGTTGCTAGAGGGACTCTGGGATTCCTCTCCCGTCGATACCGGGTCCAAAAACCTTGTGTGGAGTCAGGGCCGGAACTGAGGTTTCCTCTCTGGGGCTGACATGGATCTTTGGGTACTTCTGGAGTCTCCCCAGGGGAGTCAGGCCTCGTCTCGAGTGGGGACAGGTACGTGCGCTTTCCTTCCAGGCTGTAGCAGCAATGTCACTCTTCCCGTGGCCTGGATCAAAGGATCTGTGGTTTTCCCACGAGGCTTTCCCTCGAGGCTTTCCCACAGGTCTGTCCAACGTTCCACCGTGGTTTGAGTCGATCCTCGGCGTGAAAGATGAGCCAGTGCAGGGCAAAGAGGTTCCTTTGGAATGGACTGAGACATCTGGGGGACTCTTGGAATGGTGGTACCACCATGGAGTTCCTCTCGCCTTTCCTGTTGAGAGTGCCTCCTCTTGAGATGCGACGGGAACGCCGGGAATTCTTTCCCGTTGAAAGCAGGGAAAGGATCCCTCATCTCGAGCTACGAGGGGGAAACGGGGCTCCTCTGGATGTGGGCGGGACCATCGTGCTTCCTCTCGAGTGGAGACGGGTATGGCGGTGAACTTCTTGAGTTGCAGCAAGGGTGTGAAAGACCCTTTCGAAGTTCCAGAGTTTAGGTGTCATTAGTCTCCAAACGCCTCATCGGAAATAGGATTCTTCTCGCCTGGAAGGGAGAACTTCCTGGATTTTCTCGAGTTGGGACAGGTGTTCTCGAGTTACGACGGGGACCTCAGGGACCCGCCCTGGTGGCCTCAGGAGAGGCCAGTCCCCATGCGAGTTGCTAGGGGGCCTCTCGGGATTCCTCTCCCGTCGATACCGGGGCCAAAAACCTTGTGTGGAGTCAGGGCCGGAACCGAGGATTCCTCTCAGGGGCTGACATGGATCTTTGGGTACTTCTGGAGTCTCCCCAGGGTAGTCAGGCCTCGTCTCGAGTGGGGGCATGCACGTGCGCTTTCCTTTCAGGCTGTAGCAGCAATGTCATGCTTCCCGTCGCCTGGATCAAAGGATCTGTGGTTTTCCCTCGAGGCTTTCCCTTGAGGCTTTTCCACAGGGCTGTCCCACGTGCCACCGTGGTGTGAGTCGATCCTCGGCGTGAAAGATGAGCCAGTGCAGGGCAAAGAGGTTGCTCTGGAATGGACTGAGACATCTAGGGGACTCTTCGAATGGTGGTACGACCATGGAGTTCCTCTCGCCTTTCCTGTTGAGAGTGCCTCCTCTTGAGATGCGACGGGAACGCCGGGAATTCTTTCCCGTTGAAAGCAGGGAAAGGATCCCTCATCTCGAGCTACCAGGGTGAAACGGGGCTCCTCTGGATGTGGGCGGGACCATCGTGCTTCCTCTCGAGTGGAGACGGGTATGGCGGTGAACTTCTTGAGTTGCAGCAAGGGTGTGAAAGACCCTTTCGAAGTTCCAGAGGTTAGGTGTCATTAGTCTCCAGACGCCTCATCGGAAATAGGCCTCATCTCGCCTGGAAGGGAGAACTTCCTGGATTTTCTCGAGTTGCGGCAGGTGTTCTCGAGTTAGGACGGGGACCTCAGGGACCCGCCCTGGTGGCCTCAGGAGAGGCCAGTCCCCATGCGAGTTGCTAGGGGGCCTCTCGGGATTCCTCTCCCGTCGATACCGGGGCCAAAAACCTTGTGTGGAGTCAGGGCCGGAACCGAGGTTTCCTCTCTGGGGCTGACATGGATCTTTGGGTACTTCTGGAGTCTCCCCAGGGGAGTCAGGCCTCTTCTCGAGTGGGGACAGGCACGTGCGCTTTCCTTCCAGGCTGTAGCAGCAATGTCACTCTTCCCGTGGCCTGGATCAAAGGATCTGTGGTTTTCCCACGAGGCTTTCCCTCGAGGCTTTCCCACAGGTCTGTCCAACGTTCCACCGTGGTGTGAGTCGATCCTCGGCGTCAAAGATGAGCCAGTGCAGGGCAAAGAGGTTCCTCTGGAATGGACTGAGACATCTGGGGGACTCGTGGAATGGTGGTACCACCATGGAATTCCTCTCGCCTTTCCTGTTGAGAGTGCCTCCTCTTGAGATGCGACGGGAACGCCGGGAATTCTTTCCCGTTGAAAGCAGGGAAAGGATCCCTCATCTCGAGCTACGAGGGGGAAACGGGGCTCCTCTGGATGTGGGCGGGACCATCGTGCTTCCTCTCGAGTGGAGACGGGTATGGCGGTGAACTTCTTGAGTTGCAGCAAGGGTGTGAAAGACCCTTTCGAAGTTCCAGAGTTTAGGTGTCATTAGTCTCCAAACGCCTCATCGGAAATAGGATTCTTCTCGCCTGGAAGGGAGAACTTCCTGGATTTTCTCGAGTTGGGACAGGTGTTCTCGAGTTACGACGGGGACCTCAGGGACCCGCCCTGGTGGCCTCAGGAGAGGCCAGTCCCCATGCGAGTTGCTAGGGGGCCTCTCGGGATTCCTCTCCCGTCGATACCGGGGCCAAAAACCTTGTGTGGAGTCAGGGCCGGAACCGAGGATTCCTCTCAGGGGCTGACATGGATCTTTGGGTACTTCTGGAGTCTCCCCAGGGTAGTCAGGCCTCGTCTCGAGTGGGGGCATGCACGTGCGCTTTCCTTTCAGGCTATAGCAGCAATGTCATGCTTTCCGTCGCCTGGATCAAAGGATCTGTGGTTTTCCCTCGAGGCTTTCCCTTGAGGCTTTCCCACAGGGCTGTCCCACGTGCCACCGTGGTGTGAGTCGATCCTCGGCGTGAAAGATGAGCCAGTGCAGGGCATAGAGGTTGCTCTGGAATGGACTGAGACATCTGGGGGACTCTTCGAATGGTGGTACGACCATGGAGTTCCTCTCGCCTTTCCTGTTGAGAGTGCCTCCTCTTGAGATGCGACGGGAATGCCGGGAATTCTTTCCCGTTGAAAGCAGGGAAAGGATCCCTCATCTCGAGCTACGAGGGTGAAACGGGGCTCCTCTGGATGTGGGCGGGACCATCGTGCTTCCTCTCGAGTGGAGACGGGTATGGCGGTGAACTTCTTGAGTTGCAGCAAGGGTGTGAAAGACCCTTTCGAAGTTCCAGAGGTTAGGTGTCATTAGTCTCCAGACGCCTCATCGGAAATAGGCCTCATCTCGCCTGGAAGGGAGAACTTCCTGGATTTTCTCGAGTTGCGGCAGGTGTTCTCGAGTTACGACGGGGACCTCAGGGACCCGCCCTGGTGGCCTCAGGAGAGGCCAGTCCCCATGCGAGTTGCTAGGGGGCCTCTCGGGATTCCTCTCCCGTCGATAACGGGGCCAAAAACCTTGTGTGGAGTCAGGGCCGGAACCGAGGATTCCTCTCAGGGGCTGACATGGATCTTTGGGTACTTCTGGAGTCTCCCCAGGGGAGTCAGGCCCCGTCTCGAGTGGGGGCATGCACGTGCGCTTTCCTTCCAGGCTGTAGCAGCAATGTCACGCTTCCCGTCGCGTGGATCAAAGATCTGTGGTTTTCCCTCGAGGCTTTGCCTCGAGGCTTTCCCACAGGGCTGTCCCACGTGCCACCGTGGTGTGAGTCGATCCTCGGCGTGAAAGATGAGCCAGTGCAGGCAAAGAGGTTCCTCTGGAATGGACTGAGACATCTGGGGGACTCTTGGAATGGTGGTACGACCATGGAGTTCCTCTCGCCTTTCCTGTTGAGAGTGCCTCCTCTTGAGATGCGACGGGAATGCCGGGAATTCTTTCCCGTTGAAAGCAGGGAAAGGATCCCTCATCTCGAGCTACGAGGGGGAAACGGGGCTCCTCTGGATGTGGGCGGGACCATCGTGCTTCCTCTCGAGTGGACACGGGTATGGCGGTGAACTTCTTGAGTAGCAGCAAGGGTGTGAAAGACCCTTTCGAAGTTCCAGAGGTTAGGTGTCGTTAGTCTCCAGACGACTCATCGGAAATAGGCCTCATCTCGCCTGAAAGGGAGAACTTCCTGGATTTTCTCGAGTTGTGGCAGGTGTTCTCGAGTTACGACGGGGACCTCAGGGACCCGCCCTGGTGGCCTCAGTAACGGCCAGTCCCCATGGGAGTTGCTAGGGGGCCTCTCGGGATTCCTCTCCCGTCGATACCGGGGCCAAAAACCTTGTGTGGAGTCAGGGCCGGAATCGAGGATTCCTCTCAGGGGCTGACATGGATCTTTGGGTACTTGTGGAGTCTCCCCAGGGGAGTCAGGCCTCGTCTCGAGTGGGGGCATGCACGTGCGCTTTCCTTCCAGGCTGTAGCAGCAATGTCACGCTTCCCGTCGCGTGGATCAAATGATCTGTGGTTTTCTCTCGAGGCTTTCCCACAGGGCTGTCCCACGTGCCACCGTGGTGTGAGTCGATCCTCGGAGTGAAAGATGAGCCAGTGCAGGGCAAAGAGGTTCCTCTGGAATGGACTGAGACATCTGAGGGACTCTTGGAATGGTGGTACGACCATGGAGTTCCTCTCGCCTTTCCTGTTGAGAATGCCTCCTCTTGAGATGCGACGGGATCGCTGGGAATACTTTCCCGTTGAAAGCAGGGAAAGGATCCCTCATCTCGAGCTACGAGGGGGAAACGGGGCTCCTCTGGATGTGGGCGGGACTATCGTGCTTCCTCTCGAGTGGAGACGGGTATGGCGGTGAACTTCTTGAGTTGCAGCAAGGGTGTGAAAGACCCTTTCGAAGTTCCAGAGGTTACGTGTCAGTCTCCAGACGCCTCATCGGAAATAGACCTCATCTCGCCTGGAAGGGAGAACTTCCTGGATTTTCTCGAGTTGCGGCAGGTGTTCCCGAGTTACGACGGGGACCTCAGGGACCCGCCCTGGTGGCCTCAGGCGAGGCCAGTCCCCATTCGAGTTGCTAGGGGGCCTCTCGGGATTCCTCTCCCGTCGATACCGGGGCCAGAAACCTTGTGTGGAGTCAGGGCCGGAACCGAGGATTCCTCTCAGGGGCTGACATGGATCTTTGGGTACTTCTGGAGTCTCCCCAGGGGAGTCAGGCCTCGTCTCGAGTGGGGGCATGCACGTGTGCTTTCCTTCCAGGCTGTAGCAGCAATGTCACGCTTCCCGTCGCGTGGATCAAAGGATCTGTGGTTTTCCCTCGAGGCTTTCCCTCGAGGCTTTCCCACAGGGCTCTCCCACGTGCCACCGTGGTGTGAGTCGATCCTCGGCGTGAAAGATGAGCCAGTGCAGGGCAAAGAGGTTCCTCTGGAATGGACTGAGACATCTGGGGGACTCTTGGAATGGTGGTACGACCATGGAGTTCCTCTCGCCTTTCCTGTTGAGAGTGCCTCCTCTTGAGTTGTGACGGGAACTCCGGGAATTCTTTCCCGTTGAAAGCAGGGAAACGATCCCTCATCTCGAGCTACGAGGGGGAAACGGGGCTCCTCGGGATGTGGGCGGGACCATCGTGCTTCCTCTCGAGTGGACACGGGTATGTCGGTGAACTTCTTGAGTTGCAGCAAGGGTGTGAAAGACCCTTTCGAAGTTCCAGAGGTTGGGTGTCATTAGTCTCCAGACGCCTCATCGGAAATAGGCCTCATCTCGCCTGGAAGGGAGAACTTCCTGGATTTTCTCCAGTTGCGGCAGGTGTTCTCGAGTTACGACGGGGACCTCAGGGACCCGCCCTGGTGGCCTCAGGAGAGGCCAGTCCCCATGCCAGTTGCTAGGGGGCCTCTCGGGATTCCTCTCCCGTCGATACCGGGGCCAAAAACCTTGTGTGGAGTCAGGGCCGGAAGCGAGGATTCCTCTCAGGGGCTGACATGGATCTTTGGGTACTTCTGGAGTCTCCCCAGGGGAGTCAGGCCGCGTCTCGAGTGGGGGCATGCACGTGTGCTTTCCTTCCAGGCTGTAGCAGCAATGTCACGCTTCCCGTCGCGTGGATCAAAGGATCTGTGGTTTTCCCTCGTGGCTTTCCCTCGAGGCTTTCCCACAGGGCTGTCCCACGTGCCACCGTGGTGTGAGTCGATCCTCGGCGTGAAAGATGAGCCAGTGCAGGGCAAAGAGATTCCTCTGGAATGGACTGAGACATCTGGGGGACTCTTGGAATGGTGGTACGACCATGGAGTTCCTCTCGCCTTTCCTGTTGAGAGTGCCTCCTCTTGAGATGCGACGGGAATGCCGGGAATTCTTTCCCGTTGAAAGCAGGGAAAGGATCCCTCATCTCAAGCTACGAGGGGGAAACGGGGCTCCTCTGGATGTGGGCGGGACCATCGTGCTTCCTCTCATGTGGAGACGGGTATGGCGGTAAACTTCTTGAGTTGCTGCAAGGGTGTGAAAGACCCTTTCGAAGTTCCAGAGGTTAGGTGTCATTAGTCTCCAGACGCCTCATCGGAAATAGGCCTCATCTCGCCTGGAAGGGAGAACTTCCTGGATTTTCTCGAGTTGCGGCAGGTGTTCTCGAGTTACGACGGGGACCTCAGGGACCCGCCCTGGTGGCCTCAGGAGAGGCCAGTCCCCATGCGAGTTGCTAGGGGGCCTCTCGGGATTCCTCTCCCGTCGATACCGGGGCCAAAATCCTTGTGTGGAGTCAGGGCCGGAACCGAGGATTCCTCTCAGGGGCTGACATGGATCTTTGGGTACTTCTAGAGTCTCCCCAGGAGAGTCAGGCCTCGTCTCGAGAGGGGGCATGCACGTGCGCTTTCCTTTCAGGCTGTAGCAGCAATGTCACTCTTCCCGTGGCCTGGATCAAAGGATCTGTGGTTTTCCCACGAGGCTTTCCCTCGAGGCTTTCCCACAGGTCTGTCCAACGTTCCACCGTGGTGTGAGTCGATCCTCGGCGTTAAAGATGAGCCAGTGCAGGGCAAAGAGGTTCCTCTGGAATGGACTGAGACATCTGGGGGACTCGTGGAATGGTGGTACCACCATGGAGTTCCTCTCGCCTTTCCTGTTGAGAGTGCCTCCTCTTGAGATGCGACGGGAACGCCGGGAATTCTTTCCCGTTGAAAGCAGGGAAAGGATCCCTCATCTCGAGCTACGAGGGGGAAACGGGGCTCCTCTGGATGTGGGCGGGACCATCGTGCTTCCTCTCGAGTGGAGACGGGTATGGCGGTGAACTTCTTGAGTTGCAGCAAGGGTGTGAAAGACCCTTTCGAAGTTCCAGAGGTTAGGTGTCATTAGTCTCCAGACGCCTCATCGGAAATAGGCCTCATCTCGCCTGGAAGGGAGAACTTCCTGGATTTTCTCGAGTTGCGGCAGGTGTTCTCGAGTTACGACGGGGACCTCAGGGACCCGCCCTGGTGGCCTCAGGAGAGGCCAGTCCCCATGCGAGTTGCTAGGGGGCCTCTCGGGATTCCTCTCCCGTCGATACCGGGGCCAAAAACCTTGTGTGGAGTCAGGGCCGGAACCGAGGATTCCTCTCAGGGGCTGACATGGATCTTTGGGTACTTCTGGAGTCTCCCCAGGGGAGTCAGGCCTCGTCTCGAGTGGGGGCATGCACGTGCGCTTTCCTTCCAGGCTGTAGCAGCAATGTCACGCTTCCCGTCGCGTGGATCAAAGGATCTGTGGTTTTCCCTCGAGGCTTTCCCTCGAGGCTTTCCCACAGGGCTGTCCCATGTGCCACCGTGGTGTGAGTCGATCCTCGGCGAGAAAGATGAGCCAGTGCAGGGCAAAGAGGTTCCTCTGGAATGGACTGAGACATCTGGGGGACTCTTGGAATGGTGGTACGACCATGGAGTTCCTCTCGCCTTTCCTGTTGAGAGTGCCTCCTCTTGAGATGCGACGGGAACGCCGGGAATTCTTTCCCGTTGAAAGCAGGGAAAGGATCCCTCATCTCGAGCTACGAGGGGGAAACGGGGCTCCTCTGGATGTGGGCGGGACCATCGTGCTTCCTCGCGAGTGGAGACGGGTATGGCGGTGAACTTCTTGAGTTGCAGCAAGGGTGTGAAAGACCCTTTCGAAGTTCCAGAGTTTAGGTGTCATTAGTCTCCAAACGCCTCATCCGAAATAGGATTCTTCTCGCCTGGAAGGGAGAACTTCCTGGATTTTCTCGAGTTGCGACAGGTGTTCTCGAGTTACGACGGAGACCTCAGGGACCCGCCCTGGTGGCCTCAGGATAGGCCAGTCCCCATGCGAGTTGCTAGGGGGCCTCTCGGGATTCCTCTCCCGTCGATAACGGGGCCAAAAACCTTGTGTGGATTCAGGGCCGGAACCGAGGATTCCTCTCAGGGGCTGACATGGATCTTTGGGTACTTCTGGAGTCTCCCCAGGGGAGTCAGGCCCCGTCTCGAGTGGGGGCATGCACGTGCGCTTTCCTTCCAGGCTGTAGCAGCAATGTCACGCTTCCCGTCGCGTGGATCAAAGATCTGTGGTTTTCCCTCGAGGCTTTGCCTCGAGGCTTTCCCACAGGGCTGTCCCACGTGCCACCGTGGTGTGAGTCGATCCTCGGCGTGAAAGATGAGCCAGTGCAGGGCAAAGAGGTTCCTCTGGAATGGACTGAGACATCTGGGGGACTCTTGGAATGGTGGTACGACCATGGAGTTCCTCTCGCCTTTCCTGTTGAGAGTGCCTCCTCTTGAGATGCGACGGGAATGCCGGGAATTCTTTCCCGTTGAAAGCAGGGAAAGAATCCCTCATCTCGAGCTACGAGGGGGAAACGGGGCTCCTCTGGATGTGGGCGGGACCATCGTGCTTCCTCTCGAGTGGACACGGGTATGGCGGTGAACTTCTTGAGTAGCAGCAAGGGTGTGAAAGACCCTTTCGAAGTTCCAGAGGTTAGGTGTCGTTAGTCTCCAGACGCCTCATCGGAAATAGGCCTCATCTCGCCTGGAAGGGAGAACTTCCTGGATTTACTCGAGTTGTGGCAGGTGTTCTCGAGTTACGACGGGGACCTCAGGGACCCGCCCTGGTGGCCTCAGTAACGGCCAGTCCCCATGGGAGTTGCTAGGGGGCCTCTCGGGATTACTCTCCCGTCGATACCGGGGCCAAAAACCTTGTGTGGAGTCAGGGCCGGAATCGAGGATTCCTCTCAGGGGCTGACATGGATCTTTGGGTACTTGTGGAGTCTCCCCAGGGGAGTCAGGCCCCGTCTCGAGTGGGGGCATGCACGTGCGCTTTCCTTCCAGGCTGTAGCAGGAATGTCACCCTTCCCGTCGCGTGGATCAAAGGATCTGTGGTTTTCCCTCGAGGCTTTCCCTCGAGGCTTTCCCACAGGGCTGTCGCATGTGCCACCGTGGTGTGAGTCGATCCTCGGCGTGAAAGATGAGCCAGTGCAGGGCAAAGAGGTTCCTCTGGAATGGACTGAGACATCTGGGGGACTCTTGGAATGGTGGTACGACCATGGAGTTCCTCTCGCCTTTCCTGTTGAGAGTGCCTCCTCTTGAGATGCGACGGGAACGCCGGGAATTCTTTCCCGTTGAAAGCAGGGAAAGGATCCCTCATCTCGAGCTACGAGGGGGAATCGGGGCTCCTCTGGATGTGGGCGGGACCATCGTACTTCCTCTCGAGTGGAGACGGGTATGGCAGAGAACTTCTTGAGTTGCAGCAAGGGAGTGAAAGACCCTTTAGAAGTTCCAGAGGTTAGGTGTCATTAGTCTCCAGACGCCTCATCGGAAATAGGATTCTTCTCGCCTGGAAGGGAGAACTTCCTGGATTTTCTCGAGTTGCGACAGGTGTTCTCGAGTTACGACGGAGACCTCAGGGACCCGCCCTGGTGGCCTCAGGAGAGGCCAGTCCCCATGCGAGTTGCTAGGGGGCCTCTCGGGATTCCTCTCCCGTCGATACCGGGGCCAAAAACCTTGTGTGGAGTCAGGGCCGGAACCGAGGATTCCTCTCAGGGGTTGACATGGATCTTTGGGTACTTCTGGAGTCTCCCCAGGGGAGTCAGGCCTCGTCTCGAGTGGGGGCATGCACGTGCGCTTTCCTTCCAGGCTGTAGCAGCAATGTCACGCTTCCCGTCGCGTGGATCAAAGATCTGTGGTTTTCCCTCGAGGCTTTGCCTCGAGGCTTTCCCACAGGGCTGTCCCACGTGCCACCGTGGTGTGAGTCGATCCTCGGCGTGAAAGATGAGCCAGTGCAGGGCAAAGAGGTTCCTCTGGAATGGACTGAGACATCTGGGGGACTCTTGGAATGGTGGTACGACCATGGAGTTCCTCTCGCCTTTCCTGTTGAGAGTGCCTCCTCTTGAGATGCGACGGGAATGCCGGGAATTCTTTCCCGTTGAAAGCAGGGAAAGAATCCCTCATCTCGAGCTACGAGGGGGAAACGGGGCTCCTCTGGATGTGGGCGGGACCATCGTGCTTCCTCTCGAGTGGACACGGGTATGGCGGTGAACTTCTTGAGTAGCAGCAAGGGTGTGAAAGACCCTTTCGAAGTTCCAGAGGTTAGGTGTCGTTAGTCTCCAGACGCCTCATCGGAAATAGGCCTCATCTCGCCTGGAAGGGAGAACTTCCTGGATTTACTCGAGTTGTGGCAGGTGTTCTCGAGTTACGACGGGGACCTCAGGGACCCGCCCTGGTGGCCTCAGTAACGGCCAGTCCCCATGGGAGTTGCTAGGGGGCCTCTCGGGATTACTCTCCCGTCGATACCGGGGCCAAAAACCTTGTGTGGAGTCAGGGCCGGAATCGAGGATTCCTCTCAGGGGCTGACATGGATCTTTGGGTACTTGTGGAGTCTCCCCAGGGGAGTCAGGCCTCGTCTCGAGTGGGGGCATGCACGTGCGCTTTCCTTCCAGGCTTTAGCAGGAATGTCACGCTTCCCGTCGCGTGGATCAAAGGATCTGTGGTTTTCCCTCGAGGCTTTCCCTCGAGGCTTTCCCACAGGGCTGTCGCATGTGCCACCGTGGTGTGAGTCGATCCTCGGCGTGAAAGATGAGCCAGTGCAGGGCAAAGAGGTTCCTCTGGAATGGACTGAGACATCTGGGGGACTCTTGGAATGGTGGTACGACCATGGAGTTCCTCTCGCCTTTCCTGTTGAGAGTGCCTCCTCTTGAGATGCGACGGGAACGCCGGGAATTCTTTCCCGTTGAAAGCAGGGAAAGGATCCCTCATCTCGAGCTACGAGGGGGAATCGGGGCTCCTCTGGATGTGGGCGGGACCATCGTACTTCCTCTCGAGTGGAGACGGGTATGGCAGAGAACTTCTTGAGTTGCAGCAAGGGAGTGAAAGACCCTTTAGAAGTTCCAGAGGTTAGGTGTCATTAGTCTCCAGACGCCTCATCGGAAATAGGATTCTTCTCGCCTGGAAGGGAGAACTTCCTGGATTTTCTCGAGTTGCGACAGGTGTTCTCGAGTTACGACGGAGACCTCAGGGACCCGCCCTGGTGGCCTCAGGAGAGGCCAGTCCCCATGCGAGTTGCTAGGGGGCCTCTCGGGATTCCTCTCCCGTCGATACCGGGGCCAAAAACCTTGTGTGGAGTCAGGGCCGGAACCGAGGATTCCTCTCAGGGGTTGACATGGATCTTTGGGTACTTCTGGAGTCTCCCCAGGGGAGTCAGGCCTCGTCTCGAGTGGGGGCATGCACGTGCGCTTTCCTTCCAGGCTGTAGCAGCAATGTCACGCTTCCCGTCGCGTGGATCAAAGGATCTGTGGTTTTCCCTCGAGGCTTTCCCTCGAGGCTTTCCCACAGGGCTGTCCCACGTGCCACCGTGGTGTGAGTCGATTCTCGGCGTGAAAGATGAGCCAGTGCAGGGCAAAGAGGTTCCTCTGGAATGGACTGAGACATCTGGGGGACTCTTGGAGTGGTGGTACGACCATGGAGTTCCTCTCGCCTTTCCTGTTGAGAGTGCCTCCTCTTGAGATGCGACGGGAATGCCGGGAATTCTTTCCCGTTGAAAGCAGGGAAAGGATCCCTCATCTCGAGCTCCGAGGGGGAAACGGGGCTCCTCTGGATGTGGGCGGGACCATCGTCCTGTCTCTCGTGTGGAGACGGGTATTGCGGTAAACTTCTTGAGTTGCAGCAAGGGTGTGAAAGACCCTTTTGAAGTTCCCGAGGTTGGGTGTCATTAGTCTCCAGACGCCTCATCGGAAATAGGCCTCATCTCGCCTGTAAGGGAGAACTTCCTGGATTTTCTCGAGTTGCGGCAGGTGTTCTCGAGTTACGACGGGGACCTCAGGGACCCGCCCTGGTGGCCTCAGGAGAGGCCAGTCCCCATGCGAGTTGCTAGGGGGCCTCTCGGGATTCCTCTCCCATCGATACCGGGGCCAAAAACCTTGTGTGGAGTCAGGGCCGGAACCGAGGATTCCTCTCAGGGGCTGACATGGATCTTTGGGTACTTCTGGAGTCTCCCCAGGGGAGTCAGGCCTCGTCTCGAGTGGGGGCATGCACGTGCGCTTTCCTTCCAGGCTGTAGCAGCAATGTCACGCTTCCCGTCGCGTGGATCAAAGGATCTGTGGTTTTCCCTCGAGGCTTTCCCTCGAGGCTTTCCCACAGGGCTGTCCCACGTGCCACCGTGGTGTGAGTTGATCTTCGGCGTGAAAGATGAGCCAGTGCAGGGCAAAGAGGTTCCTCTGGAATGGACTGAGACATCTGGGGGACTCTTGGAATGGTGGTACGACCATGGAGTTCCTCTCGCCTTTCCTGTTGAGAGTGCCTCCTCTTGAGATGCGACGGGAATGCCGGGAATTCTTTCCCGTTGAAAGCAGGGAAAGGATCCCTCATCTCGAGCTACGAGGGGGAAACGGGGCTCCTCTGGATGTGGGCGGGACCATCGTGCTTTCTCTCGTGTGGAGACGGGTATGGCGGTAAACTTCTTGAGTTGCAGCAACGGTGTGAAAGACCCTTTCGAAGTTCCAGAAGTTAGGTGTCATTAGTCTCCAGATGCCTCATCGGAAATAGGCCTCATCTAGCCTGGAAGGGAGAACTTCCTGGATTTTCTCGAGGTGCGGCAGGTGTTCTCGAGTTACGACGGGTACCACAGGGACCCGCCCTGATGGCCTCAGGAGAGGCCAGTCCCCATGCGAGTTGCTAGGGGGCCTCTCGGGATTCCTCTCCCGTCGATACCGGGGCCAAAAACCTTGTGTGGAGTCAGGGCCAGAACCGAGGATTCCTCTCATGGGCTGACATGGATCTTTGGGTACTTCTAGAGTCTCCCCAGGGGAGTCAGGCCTCGTTTCGAGTGGGGGCATGCACGTGCGCTTTCCTTCCAGGCTGTAGCAGCAATGTCACGCTTCCCGTCGCGTGGATCAAATGATCTGTGGTTTTCTCTCGAGGCTTTCCCACAGGGCTGTCCCACGTGCCACCGTGGTGTGAGTCGATCCTCGGAGTGAAAGATGAGCCAGTGCAGGGCAAAGAGGTTCCTCTGGAATGGACTGAGACATCTGAGGGACTCTTGGAATGGTGGTACGACCATGGAGTTCCTCTCGCCTTTCCTGTTGAGAATGCCTCCTCTTGAGATGCGACGGGATCGCTGGGAATACTTTCCCGTTGAAAGGAGGGAAAGGATCCCTCATCTCGAGCTACGAGGGGGAAACGGGGCTCCTCTGGATGTGGGCGGGACTATCGTGCTTCCTCTCGAGTGGAGACGGGTATGGCGGTGAACTTCTTGAGTTGCAGCAAGGGTGTGAAAGACCCTTTCGAAGTTCCAGAGGTTACGTGTCAGTCTCCAGACGCCTCATCGGAAATAGACCTCATCTCGCCTGGAAGGGAGAACTTCCTGGATTTTCTCGAGTTGCGGCAGGTGTTCCCGAGTTACGACGGGGACCTCAGGGACCCGCCCTGGTGGCCTCAGGCGAGGCCAGTCCCCATTCGAGTTGCTAGGGGGCCTCTCGGGATTCCTCTCCCGTCGATACCGGGGCCAGAAACCTTGTGTGGAGTCAGGGCCGGAACCGAGGATTCCTCTCAGGGGCTGACATGGATCTTTGGGTACTTCTGGAGTCTCCCCAGGGGAGTCAGGCCTCGTCTCGAGTGGGGGCATGCACGTGTGCTTTCCTTCCAGGCTGTAGCAGCAATGTCACGCTTCCCGTCGCGTGGATCAAAGGATCTGTGGTTTTCCCTCGAGGCTTTCCCTCGAGGCTTTCCCACAGGGCTCTCCCACGTGCCACCGTGGTGTGAGTCGATCCTCGGCGTGAAAGATGAGCCAGTGCAGGGCAAAGAGGTTCCTCTGGAATGGACTGAGACATCTGGGGGACTCTTGGAATGGTGGTACGACCATGGAGTTCCTCTCGCCTTTCCTGTTGAGAGTGCCTCCTCTTGAGTTGTGACGGGAACTCCGGGAATTCTTTCCCGTTGAAAGCAGGGAAAGGATCCCTCATCTCGAGCTCCGAGGGGGAAACGGGGCTCCTCGGGATGTGGGCGGGACCATCGTGCTTCCTCTCGAGTGGACACGGGTATGTCGGTGAACTTCTTGAGTTGCAGCAAGGGTGTGAAAGACCCTTTCGAAGTTCCAGAGGTTGGGTGTCATTAGTCTCCAGACGCCTCATCGGAAATAGGCCTCATCTCGCCTGGAAGGGAGAACTTCCTGGATTTTCTCGAGTTGCGGCAGGTGTTCTCGAGTTACGACGGAGACCTCAGGGACCCGCCCTGGTGGCCTCAGGAGAGGCCAGTCCCCATGCCAGTTGCTAGGGGGCCTCTCGGGATTCCTCTCCCGTCGATACGGGGCCAAAAACCTTGTGTGGAGTCAGGGCCGGAAGCGAGGATTCCTCTCAGGGGCTGACATGCATCTTTGGGTACTTCTGGAGTCTCCCCAGGGGAGTCAGGCCTCGTCTCGAGTGGGGGCATGCACGTGTGCTTTCCTTCCAGGCTGTAGCAGCAATGTCACGCTTCCCGTCGCGTGGATCAAAGGATCTGTGGTTTTCCCTCGTGGCTTTCCCTCGAGGCTTTCCCACAGGGCTGTCCCACGTGCCACCGTGGTGTGAGTCGATACTCGGCGTGAAAGATGAGCCAGTGCAGGGCAAAGAGATTCCTCTGGAATGGACTGAGACATCTGGGGGACTCTTGGAATGGTGGTACGACCATGGAGTTCCTCTCGCCTTTCCTGTTGAGAGTGCCTCCTCTTGAGATGCGACGGGAATGCCGGGAATTCTTTCCCGTTGAAAGCAGGGAAAGGATCCCTCATCTCAAGCTACGAGGGGGAAACGGGGCTCCTCTGGATGTGGGCGGGACCATCGTGCTTCCTCTCATGTGGAGACGGGTATGGCGGTAAACTTCTTGAGTTGCTGCAAGGGTGTGAAAGACCCTTTCGAAGTTCCAGAGGTTAGGTGTCATTAGTCTCCAGACGCCTCATCGGAAATAGGCCTCATCTCGCCTGGAAGGGAGAACTTCCTGGATTTTCTCGAGTTGCGGCAGGTGTTCTCGAGTTACGACGGGGACCTCAGGGACCCGCCCTGGTGGCCTCAGGAGAGGCCAGTCCCCATGCGAGTTGCTAGGGGGCCTCTCGGGATTCCTCTCCCGTCGATACCGGGGCCAAAATCCTTGTGTGGAGTCAGGGCCGGAACCGAGGATTCCTCTCAGGGGCTGACATGGATCTTTGGGTACTTCTAGAGTCTCCCCAGGAGAGTCAGGCCTCGTCTCGAGAGGGGGCATGCACGTGCGCTTTCCTTTCAGGCTGTAGCAGCAATGTCACGCTTCCCGTCGCGTGGATCAAATGATCTGTGGTTTTCCCTCGAGGCTTTCCCTCGAGGCTTTCCCACAGGGCTGTCCCACGTGCCACCGTGGTGTGAGTCGATCCTCGGCGTGAAAGATGAGCCAGTGCAGGGCAAAGGGGTTCCTCTGGAATGGACTGAGACATCTGGGGGACTCTTGGAATGGTGGTACGACCATGGAGTTCCTCTCGCCTTTCCTGTTGAGAGTGCCTCCTCTTGAGATGCGACGGGAACGCCGGGAATTCTTTCCCGTTGAAAGCAGGGAAAGGATCCCTCATCTCGAGCTCCGAGGGGGAAACGGGGCTCCTCTGGATGTGGGCGGGACCATCGTGCTTCCTCCCGAGTGGACACGGGTATGGCGGTGAACTTCTTGAGTTGCAGCAAGGGTGTGAAAGACCCTTTCGAAGTTCCAGAGGTTAGGTGTCATTAGTCTCCAGACGCCTCATCGGAAATAGGCCTCATCTCGCCTGGAAGGGAGAACTTCCTGGATTTTCTCGAGTTGCCGCAGGTGTTCTCGAGTTACGACGGGGACCTCAGGGACCCGCCCTGGTGGCCTCAGGAGAGGCCAGTCCCCATGCGAGTTGCTAGGGGGCCTCTCGGGATTCCTCTCCCGTCGATACCGGGGCCAAAAACCTTGTGTGGAGTCAGGGCCGGAACCGAGGTTTCCTCTCTGGGGCTGACATGGATCTTTGGGTACTTCTGGAGTCTCCCCAGGGGAGTCAGGCCTCTTCTCGAGTGGGGGCATGCACGTGCGCTTTCCTTCCAGGCTGTAGCTGCAATGTCACTCTTCCCGTGGCCTGGATCAAAGGATCTGTGGTTTTCCCACGAGGCTTTCCCTCGAGGCTTTCCCACAGGTCTGTCCAACGTTCCACCGTGGTGTGAGTCGATCCTCGGCGTTAAAGATGAGCCAGTGCAGGGCAAAGAGGTTCCTCTGGAATGGACTGAGACATCTGGGGGACTCGTGGAATGGTGGTACCACCATGGAGTTCCTCTCGCCTTTCCTGTTGAGAGTGCCTCCTCTTGAGATGCGACGGGAACGCCGGGAATTCTTTCCCGTTGAAAGCAGGGAAAGGATCCCTCATCTCGAGCTACGAGGGGGAAACGGGGCTCCTCTGGATGTGGGCGGGACCATCGTGCTTCCTCTCGAGTGGAGACGGGTATGGCGGTGAACTTCTTGAGTTGCAGCAAGGGTGTGAAAGACCCTTTCGAAGTTCCAGAGGTTAGGTGTCATTAGTCTCCAGACGCCTCATCGGAAATAGGCCTCATCTCGCCTGGAAGGGAGAACTTCCTGGATTTTCTCGAGTTGCGGCAGGTGTTCTCGAGTTACGACGGGGACCTCAGGGACCCGCCCTGGTGGCCTCAGGAGAGGCCAGTCCCCATGCGAGTTGCTAGGGGGCCTCTCGGGATTCCTCTCCCGTCGATACCGGGGCCAAAAACCTTGTGTGGAGTCAGGGCCGGAACCGAGGATTCCTCTCAGGGGCTGACATGGATCTTTGGGTACTTCTGGAGTCTCCCCAGGGGAGTCAGGCCTCGTCTCGAGTGGGGGCATGCACGTGCGCTTTCCTTCCAGGCTGTAGCAGCAATGTCACGCTTCCCGTCGCGTGGATCAAAGGATCTGTGGTTTTCCCTCGAGGCTTTCCCTCGAGGCTTTCCCACAGGGCTGTCCCATGTGCCACCGTGGTGTGAGTCGATCCTCGGCGAGAAAGATGAGCCAGTGCAAGGCAAAGAGGTTCCTCTGGAATGGACTGAGACATCTGGGGGACTCTTGGAATGGTGGTACGACCATGGAGTTCCTCTCGCCTTTCCTGTTGAGAGTGCCTCCTCTTGAGATGCGACGGGAACGCCGGGAATTCTTTCCCGTTGAAAGCAGGGAAAGGATCCCTCATCTCGAGCTACGAGGGGGAAACGGGGCTCCTCTGGATGTGGGCGGGACCATCGTGCTTCCTCGCGAGTGGAGACGGGTATGGCAGTGAACTTCTTGAGTTGCAGCAAGGGTGTGAAAGACCCTTTCGAAGTTCCAGAGTTTAGGTGTCATTAGTCTCCAAACGCCTCATCCGAAATAGGATTCTTCTCGCCTGGAAGGGAGAACTTCCTGGATTTTCTCGAGTTGCGACAGGCGTTCTCGAGTTACGACGGAGACCTCAGGGACCCGCCCTGGTGGCCTCAGGATAGGCCAGTCCCCATGCGAGTTGCTAGGGGGCCTCTCGGGATTCCTCTCCCGTCGATAACGGGGCCAAAAACCTTGTGTGGATTCAGGGCCGGAACCGAGGATTCCTCTCAGGGGCTGACATGGATCTTTGGGTACTTCTGGAGTCTCCCCAGGGGAGTCAGGCCCCGTCTCGAGTGGGGGCATGCACGTGCGCTTTCCTTCCAGGCTGTAGCAGCAATGTCACGCTTCCCGTCGCGTGGATCAAAGATCTGTGGTTTTCCCTCGAGGCTTTGCCTCGAGGCTTTCCCACAGGGCTGTCCCACGTGCCACCGTGGTGTGAGTCGATCCTCGGCGTGAAAGATGAGCCAGTGCAGGGCAAAGAGGTTCCTCTGGAATGGACTGAGACATCTGGGGGACTCTTGTAATGGTGGTACGACCATGGAGTTCCTCTCGCCTTTCCTGTTGAGAGTGCCTCCTCTTGAGATGCGACGGGAATGCCGGGAATTCTTTCCCGTTGAAAGCAGGGAAAGAATCCCTCATCTCGAGCTACGAGGGGGAAACGGGGCTCCTCTGGATGTGGGCGGGACCATCGTGCTTCCTCTCGAGTGGACACGGGTATGGCGGTGAACTTCTTGAGTAGCAGCAAGGGTGTGAAAGACCCTTTCGAAGTTCCAGAGGTTAGGTGTCGTTAGTCTCCAGACGCCTCATCGGAAATAGGCCTCATCTCGCCTGGAAGGGAGAACTTCCTGGATTTACTCGAGTTGTGGCAGGTGTTCTCGAGTTACGACGGGGACCTCAGGGACCCGCCCTGGTGGCCTCAGTAACGGCCAGTCCCCATGGGAGTTGCTAGGGGGCCTCTCGGGATTACTCTCCCGTCGATACCGGGGCCAAAAACCTTGTGTGGAGTCAGGGCCGGAATCGAGGATTCCTCTCAGGGGCTGACATGGATCTTTGGGTACTTGTGGAGTCTCCCCAGGGGAGTCAGGCCTCGTCTCGAGTGGGGTCATGCACGTGCGCTTTCCTTCCAGGCTGTAGCAGGAATGTCACGCTTCCCGTCGCGTGGATCAAAGGATCTGTGGTTTTCCCTCGAGGCTTTCCCTCGAGGCTTTCCCACAGGGCTGTCCCATGTGCCACCGTGGTGTGAGTCGATCCTCGGCGTGAAAGATGAGCCAGTGCAGGGCATAGAGGTTGCTCTGGAATGGACTGAGACATCTGGGGGACTCTTCGAATGGTGGTACGACCATGGAGTTCCTCTCGCCTTTCCTGTTGAGAGTGCCTCCTCTTGAGATGCGACGGGAACGCCGGGAATTCTTTCCCGTTGAAAGCAGGGAAAGGATCCCTCATCTCGAGCTACGAGGGGGAAACGGGGCTCCTCTGGATGTGGGCGGGACCATCGTGCTTCCTCTCGAGTGGAGACGGGTATGGCGGTGAACTTCTTGAGTTGCAGCAAGGGTGTGAAAGACCCTTTCGAAGTTCCAGAGGTTAGGTGTCATTAGTCTCCAGACGCCTCATCGGAAATAGGCCTCATCTCGCCTGGAAGGGAGAACTTCCTGGATTTTCTCGAGTTGCGGCAGGTGTTCTCGAGTTACGACGGGGACCTCAGGGACTCGCCCTGGTGGCCTCAGGAGAGGCCAGTCCCCATGCGAGTTGCTAGGGGGCCTCTCGGGATTCCTCTCCCGGCGATACCGGGGCCAAAAACCTTGTGTGGAGTCAGGGCCGGAACCGAGGATTCCTCTCAGGGGCTGACATGGATCTTTGGGTACTTCTGGAGTCTCCCCAGGGGAGTCAGGCCTCGTCTCGAGTGGGGGCATGCACGTGCGCTTTCCTTCCAGGCTGTAGCAGCAATGTCACGCTTCCCGTCGCGTGGATCAAAGGATCTGTGGTTTTCCCTCGAGGCTTTCCCTCGAGGCTTTCCCACAGGGCTGTCCCATGTGCCACCGTGGTGTGAGTCGATCCTCGGCGAGAAAGATGAGCCAGTGCAGGGCAAAGAGGTTCCTCTGGAATGGACTGAGACATCTGGGGGACTCTTGGAATGGTGGTACGACCATGGAGTTCCTCTCGCCTTTCCTGTTGAGAGTGCCTCCTCTTGAGATGCGACGGGAACGCCGGGAATTCTTTCCCGTTGAAAGCAGGGAAAGGATCCCTCATCTCGAGCTACGAGGGGGAAACGGGGCTCCTCTGGATGTGGGCGGGACCATCGTGCTTCCTCGCGAGTGGAAACGGGTATGGCGGTGAACTTCTTGAGTTGCAGCAAGGGTGTGAAAGACCCTTTCGAAGTTCCAGAGTTAAGGTGTCATTAGTCTCCAAAAGCCTCATCGGAAATAGGATTCTTCTCGCCTGGAAGGGAGAACTTCCTGGATTTTCTCGAGTTGCGACAGGTGTTCTCGAGTTACGACGGAGACCTCAGGGACCCGCCCTGGTGGCCAAAGGAGAGGCCAGTCCCCATGCGAGTTGCTAGGGGGCCTCTCGGGATTCCTCTCCCGTCGATACCGGGGCCAAAAACCTTGTGTGGAGTCAGGGCCAGAACCGAGGATTCCTCTCAGGGGCTGACATGGATCTTTGGGTACTTCTGGAGTCTCCCCAGGGGAGTCAGGCCCCGTCTCGAGTGGGGGCATGCACGTGCGCTTTCCTTCCAGGCTGTAGCAGCAATGTCACGCTTCCCGTCGCGTGGATCAAAGATCTGTGGTTTTCCCTCGAGGCTTTGCCTCGAGGCTTTCCCACAGGGCTGTCCCACATTCCACCGTGGTGTGAGTCGATCCTCGGCATGAAAGATGAGCCAGTGCAGGGCAAAGAGGTTCCTCTGGAATGGACTCAGACATCTGGGGGACTCTTGGAATGGTGGTACGACCATGGAGTTCCTCTCGCCTTTCCTGTTGAGAGTGCCTCCTCTTGAGATGCGACGGGAATGCCGGGAATTCTTTCCCGTTGAAAGCAGGGAAAGGATCCCTCATCTCGAGCTACGAGGGGGAAACGGGGCTCCTCTGGATGTGGGCGGGACCATCGTGCTTCCTCTCGAGTGGACACGGGTATGGCGGTGAACTTCTTGAGTAGCAGCAAGGGTGTGAAAGACCCTTTCGAAGTTCCAGAGGTTACGTGTCAGTCTCCAGACGCCTCATCGGAAATAGACCTCATCTCGCGTGGAAGGGAGAACTTCCTGGATTTTCTCGAGTTGCGGCAGGTGTTCTCGAGTTACGACGGGGACCTCAGGGACCCGCCCTGGTGGCCTCAGGAGAGGCCAGTCCCCATGCGAGTTGCTAGGGGGCCTCTCGGGATTCCTCTCCCGTCGATACCGGGGCCAAATACCTTGTGTGGAGTCAGGGCCAGAACCGAGGATTCCTCTCAGGGGCTGACATGGATCTTTGGGTACTTCTAGAGTCTCCCCAGGGGAGTCAGGCCTCGTCTCGAGTGGGGGCATGCACGTGCGCTTTCCTTCCAGGCTGTAGCAGCAATGTCACGCTTCCCGTCGCGTGGATCAAAGGATCTGTGGTTTTCCCTCGTGGCTTTCCCTCGAGGCTTTCCCACAGGGCTGTCCCACATTCCACCGTGGTGTGAGTCGATCCTCGGCGTGGAAGATGAGCCAGTGCAGGGCAAAGAGGTTCCTCTGGAATGGACTGAGACATCTGGGGGACTCTTGGAATGGTGGTACGACCCTGGAGTTCCTCTCGCCTTTCCTGTTGAGAGTGCCTCCTCTTGAGATGCGACGGGAACGCCGGGAATTCTTTCCCGTTGAAAGCAGGGAAAGGATCCCACATCTGAGCTCCGAGGGGGAAACGGGGCTCCTCTGGATGTGGGCGGGACCATCGTGCTTCCTCTCGAGTGGAGACGGGTATGGCGGTGAACTTCTTGAGTTGCAGCAAGGGTGTGAAAGACCCTTTCGAAGTTCCAGAGTTTAGGTGTCATTAGTCTCCAGACGCCTCATGGGAAATACGCCTCATCTCGCCTGGAAGGGAGAACTTCCTGGATTTTCTCGAGTTGCGGCAGGTGTTCTCGAGTTATGACGGGGACCTCAGGGACCCGCCCTGGTGGCCTCAGGAGAGGCCAGTCCCCATGCGAGTTGCTAGGGGGTCTCTCGGGATTCCTCTCCCGTCGATACCGGGGCCAAAAACCTTGTGTGGAGTCAGGGCCGGAACCGAGGATTCCTCTCAGGGGTGATATGGATCTTTGGGTACTTCTGGAGTCTCCCCAGGGGAGTCAGGCCTCGTCTCCAGTGGGGGCATGCACGTGCGCTTTCCTTCCAGGCTGTAGCAGCAATGTCACGCTTCCCGTCGCGTGCATCAAAGGATCTGTGGTTTTCCCTCGAGGCTTTCCCTCGAGGCTTTCCCGCAGGGCTGTCCCACGTTCCACCGTGGTGTGAGTCAATCCTCGGCGTGAAAGATGAGCCAGGGCAGGGCAAAGAGGTTCCTCTGGAATGGACTGAGACATCTGGGGGACTCTTGGAATGGTGGTACGACCATGGAGTTCCTCTCGCCTTTCCTGTTGAGAGTGCCTCCTCTTGAGATGCGACGGGAACGCCGGGAATTCTTTCCCGTTGAAAGCAGGGAAAGGATCCCTCATCTCGAGCTACGAGGGGGAAACGGGGCTCCTCTGGATGTGGGTGGGACCATCGTGCTTCCGCTCGAGTGGAGACGGGTATGGCGGTGAACTTCTTGAGTTGCAGCAAGGGTGTGAAAGACCCTTTCGAAGTTCCAGAGGTTACGTGTCAGTCTCCAGATGCCTCATCGGAAATAGGCCTCATCTCGCCTGGAAGGGAGAACTTCCTGGATTTTCTCGAGTTGCGGCAGGTGTTCTCGAGTTACGACGGGGATCTCAGGGACCCGCCCTGGTGGCCTCAAGAACAGCCAGTCCCCATGCGAGTTGCTAGGGGGCCTCTCGGGATTCCTCTCCCGTCGATACCGGGGCCAAAAACCTTGTGTGGAGTCAGGGCCGGAAACGAGGATTCCTCTCAGGGGCTGACATGGATCTTTGGGTACTTCTGGAGTCTCCCCAGGGGAGTCAGGCCTCGTCTCGAGTGGGGGCATGCACGTGTGCTTTCCTTCCAGGCTGTAGCAGCAATGTCACGCTTCCCGTCGCGTGGATCAAAGGATCTGTGGTTTTCCCTCGTGGCTTTCCCTCGAGGCTTTCCCACAGGGCTGTCCCACGTGCCACCGTGGTGTGCGTCGATCCTCGGCATGAAAGATGAGCCAGTGCAGGGCAAAGAGGTTCCTCTGGAATGGACTCAGACATCTGGGGGACTCTTGGAATGGTGGTACGACCATGGAGTTCCTCTCGCCTTTCCTGTTGAGAGTGCCTCCTCTTGAGATGCGACGGGAATGCCGGGAATTCTTTCCCGTTGAAAGCAGGGAAAGGATCCCTCATCTCGAGCTACGAGGGGGAAACGGGGCTCCTCTGGATGTTGGCGGGACCATCGTGCTTCCTCTCGAGTGGAGACGGGCAAGGAGGTGAACTTCTTGAGTAGCAGCAAGGGTGTGAAAGACCCTTTCGAAGTTCCAGAGGTTGGGTGTCATTAGTCCCCAGACGCCTCATCGGAAATAGGCCTCATCTCGCCTGGAAGGGAGAACTTCCTGGATTTTCTCGAGTTGCGGCAGGTGTTCTGGAGTTACGACGGGGACCTCAGGGACCCGCCCTGATGGCCTCAGGAGAGGCCAGTCCCCATGCGAGGTGCTAGGGGGCCTCTCGGGATTCCTCTCCCGTCGATACCGGGGCCAAAAACCTTGTGTGCAGTCAGGGCCGGAAACGAGGATTCCTCTCAGGGGCTGACATGGATCTTTGGGTACTTCTGGAGTCTCCCCAGGGGATTCAGGCCTCGTCTCGAGTGGGGGCATGCACGTGCGCTTTCCTTCCAGGCTGTAGCAGCAATGTCACGCTTCCCGTCGCGTGGATCAAAGGATCTGTGGTTTTCCCTCGAGGCTTTCCCTCGAGGCTTTCCCACATGGCTGTGCCACGTGCCACCGTGGTGTGAGTCGATCCTCGGCGTGAAAGATGAGCCAGTGCAGGGCAAAGAGGTTCCTCTGGAATGGACTGAGACATCTGGGGGACTCTTGGAATGGTGGTACGATCATGGAGTTCCTCTCGCCTTTCCTGTTGAGAGTGCCTCCTCTTGAGATGCGTCGGGAATGACGGGAATACTTTCCCGTTGAAAGCAGGGAAAGGATCCCTCATCTCGAGCTACGAGGGGGAAACGGGGCTCCTCTGGATGTGGGCGGGACCATCGTGCTTCCTCTCGAGTGGAGACGGGTATGGCGGTGAACTTCTTGAGTTGCAGCAAGTGTGTGAAAGACCCTTTCGAAGTTCCAGAGGTTAGGTGTCATTAGTCTCCAGACGCCTCATCGGAAATAGGCCTCATCTCGCCTGCAAGGGAGAACTTCCTTGATTTTCTCAAGTTGCGGTAGGTGTTCTCGAGTTACGACGGGGACCTCAGGGACCCGCCCTGGTTGCCTCAAGAGGCCAGTCCCCATGCGATTTGCTACGGGGCCTCTCGGGATTCCTCTCCCGTCGATACCGGGGACAAAAACCTTGTGTGGAGTCAGGGCCGTAACCGAGGATTCCTCTCAGTGGCTGACATGGATCTTTGGGTACTTCTGGAGTCTCCCCAGGGGAGTCAGGCCTCGTCTCGAGTGGGGGCATGCACGTGCGCTTTCCTTCCAGGCTGTAGCAGCAATGTCACGCTTCCCGAGGCGTGGATCAAAGGATCTGTGGTTTTCCCTCGAGGCTTTCCCACAGGGCTGTCCCACGTGCCACCGTGGTTTGAGTCGATCCTCGGCGTGAAAGATGAGCCAGTGCAGGGCAAAGAGGTTCCTCTGGAATGGACTGAGACATCTGGGGGACTCTTGGAATGGTGGTACGACCATGGAGTTCCTCTCGCCTTTCCTGTTGAGAGTGCCTCCTCTTGAGATGCGACGGGAACGCCGGGAATTCTTTCCCGTTGAAAGCAGGGAAAGGATCCCTCATCTCGAGCTACGAGGGGGAAACGGGGCTCCTCTGGATGTGGGCGGGACCATCGTGCTTCCTCTCGAGTGGACACGGGTATGGCGGTGAACTTCTTGAGTTGCAGCAAGGGTGTGAAAGACCCTTTCGAAGTTCCAGAGGTTAGGTGTCATTAGTCTCCAGACGCCTCATCGGAAATAGGCCTCATCTCGCCTGGAAGGGAGAACTTCCTGGATTTTCTCGAGTTGCGGCAGGTGTTCTCGAGTTACGACGGGGACCTCAGGGACCCGCTCTGGTGGCCTCAGGAGAGGCCAGTCCCCATGCGAGGTGCTAGGGGGCCTATCGTGATTCCTCTCCCGTCGATACCGGGGCCAAAAACCTTGTGTGCAGTCAGGGCCGGAACCGAGGATTCCTCTCAGGGGCTGACATGGATCTTTGGGTACTTCTGGAGTCTCCCCAGGGGAGTCAGGCCTCGTCACGAGTGGGGGCATGCACGTGCGCTTTCCTTCCAGGCTGTAGCAGCAATGTCACGCTTCCCGTCGCGTGGATCAAAGGATCTGTGGTTTTCCCTCGAGGCTTTCCCACAGGGCTGTCCCACGTGCCACCGTGGTGTGAGTCGATCCTCGGCGTGAAAGATGAGCCAGTGCAGGGCAAAGAGGTTCCTCTGGAATGGACTGAGACATCTGGGGGACTCTTGGAATGGTGGTACGACCATGGAGTTCCTCTCGCCTTTCCTGTTGAGAGTGCCTCCTCTTGAGATGCGACGGGAACGCCGGGAATTCTTTCCCGTTGAAAGCAGGGAAAGGATCCCTCATCTCGAGCTACGAGGGGGAAACGGGGCTCCTCTGGATGTGGGCGGGACCATCGTGCTTCCTCTCGAGTGGAGACGCATATGGCGGTGAACTTCTTGAGTTGCAGCAAGGGTGTGAAAGACCCTTTCGAAGTTCCAGAGTTTAGGTGTCATTAGTCTCCAGACGCCTCATCGGAAATAGGCCTCATCTCGCCTGGAAGGGAGAACTTCCTGGATTTTCTCGAGTTGCGGCAGGTGTTCTCGAGTTACGACGGGGACCTCAGGGACCCGCCCTGGTGGCCTCAGGAGAGGCCAGTCCCCATGGGAGTTGCTAGGGGGCCTCTCGGGATTCCTCTCCCGTCGATACCGGGGCCAAAAACCTTGTGTGGAGTCAGGGGCGGAACCGAGGATTCCTCTCAGGGGCTGACATGGATCTTTGGGTATTTCTGGAGTCTCCCCAAGGGAGTCAGGGCTCGTCTCGAGTTGGGGCATGCACGTGCGCTTTCCTTCCAGGCTGTAGCAGCAATGTCACGCTTCCCGTCGCATGGATCAAAGGATCTGTGGTTTTCCCTCGAGGCTTTCCCTCGAGGCTTTCCCACAGGGCTGTCCCACGTGCCACCGTGGTGTGAGTCGATCCTCGGCATGAAAGATGAGCCAGTGCAGGGCAAAGAGGTTCCTCTGGAATGGACTGAGACATCTGGGGGACTCGTGGAATGGTAGTACGACCATGGAGTTCCTCTCGCCTTTCCTGTTGAGAGTGCCAGCTCTTGAGATGCGACGGGAACGCCGGGAATTCTTTCCCGTTGAAAGCAGGGAAAGGATCCCTCATTTCGAGCCACGAGGGGGAAACGGGGCTCCTCTGGATGTGGGCGGGACCATCGTGCTTCCTCTCGAGTGGAGACGGGTATGGCGGTGAACTTCTTGAGTTGCAGCAAGGGTGTGAAAGACCCTTTCGAAGTCCCAGAGGTTAGGTGTCATTAGTGTCCAGACGCCTCATCGGAAATAGGCCTCATCTCGCCTGGAAGGGAGAACTTCCTGGATTTTCTCGAGTTGCGGCAGGTGTTCTCGAGTTACAACGGGGACCTCAGGGACCCGCCCTGGTGGCCTCAGGAGAGGCCAGTCCCCATGCGAGTTGCTAGGGGGCCTCTCGGGATTCCTCTCCCGTCGATACCGGGGTCAAAAACCTTGTGTGGAGTCAGGGCCGGAACCGAGGATTCCTCTCAGGGGCTGACATGGATCTTTGGGTACTTCTGGAGTCTCTCCAGGGGAGTCAGGCCTCGTCTCGAGTCGGGGCATGCACGTGCGCTTTACTTCCAGGCTGTAGCAGCAATGTCACGCTTCCCGTGGCGTGGATCAAAGGATCTGTGGTTTTCCCTCGAGGCTTTCCCACAGGGCTGTCCCACGTGCCACCGTGGTGTGAGTCGATCCTCGGCGTGAAAGATGAGCCAGTGCAGTGCAAAGAGGTTCCTCTGGAATGGACTGAGACATCTGGGGGACTCTTGGAATGGTGGTACGACCATGGAGTTCCTCTCGCCTTTCCTGTTGAGAGTGCCTCCTCTTGAGATGCGACGGGAACGCCGGGAATTCTTTCCCGTTGAAAGCAGGGAAAGGATCCCTCATCTCGAGCTACGAGGGGGAAACGGGGCTCCTCTGGATGTGGGCGGGACCATCGTGCTTTCTCTCGAGTGGAGACGGGTATGGCGGTGAACTTCTTGAGTTGCAGCAAGGGTGTGAAAGACCCTTTCGAATTTCCAGAGGTTAGGTGTCATTAGTCTCCAGACGACTCATCGGAAATAGGCCTCATCTCGCCTGGAAGGGAGAACTTCCTGGATTTTCTCGAGTTGCGGCAGGTGTTCTCGAGTTACGACGGGGACCTCAGGGACCCGCCCTGGTGGCCTCAGGAGAGGCCAGTACCCATGCGAGGTGCTAGGGGGCCTCTCGGGATTCCTCTCCCGTCGATACCGGGGCCAAAAACCTTGTGTGGAGTCAGGGCCGGAACCGAGGATTCCTCTCAGGGGCTGACATGGATCTTTGGGTACTTCTGGAGTCTCCCCAGGGGAGTCAGGCCTCGTTTCGAGTCGGGGCATGCACGTGCGCTTTCCTTCCAGGCTGTAGCAGCAATGTCACGCTTCCCGTGGCGTGGATCAAAGGATCTGTGGTTTTCCCTCGAGGCTTTCCCACAGGGCTGTCCCACGTGCCACAGTGGTGTGAGTTGATCCTCGGCGTGAAAGATGAGCCAGTGCAGGGAAAAGAGGTTCCTCTGGAATGGACTGAGACATCTGGGGGACTCTTGGAATGGTGGTACGACCATGGAGTTCCTCTCGCCTTTCCTGTTGAGAGTGCCTCCTCTTGAGATGCGACGGGAACGCCGGGAATTCTTTCCCGTTGAAACCAGGGAAAGGATC
Source organism: Capricornis sumatraensis (assembly GCF_032405125.1). NCBI lineage: Eukaryota > Metazoa > Chordata > Mammalia > Artiodactyla > Bovidae > Capricornis > Capricornis sumatraensis. Next base: position 1,802,424 of record NW_027184625.1, read on the forward strand.
CCTCATCTTGAGCTACGAGGGGGAAACGGGGCTCCTCTGGATGTGGGCGGGACCATCGTGCTTCCTCTCGAGTGGAGACGGGTATGGCGGTGAACTTCTTGAGTTGCAGCAAGGGTGTGAAAGACCCTTTCGAAGTTCGAGAGGTTAGGTGTCATTAGTCTCCAGACGCCTCATCGGAAATAGGCCTCATCTCGCCTGGAAGGGAGAACTTCCTGGATTTTCTCGAGTTGCGGCAGGTGTTCTCGAGTTACGACGGGGACCTCAGGGACCCGCCCTGGTGGCCTCAGGAGAGGCCAGTCCCCATGCGAGGTGCTAGGGGGCGTCTCGGGATTCCTCTCCCGTCGATACCGGGGCCAAAAACCTTGTGTGGAGTCAGGGCCGGAACCGAGGATTCCTCTCAGGGGCTTATATGGATCTTTGGGTACTTCTGGTGTCTCCCCACGGGAGTCAGGCCTCGTCTCGAGTGGGGGCATGCACGTGCGCTTTCCTTCCAGGGTGTAGCAGCAATGTCACGCTTCCCGTCGCGTGGATCAAAGGATCTGTGGTTTTCCCTCGAGGCTTTCCCTCGAGGCTTTCCCACAGGGCTGTCCCACGTGCCTCCGTGGTGTGAGTCGATCCTCGGCGTGAAAGATGAGCCAGTGCAGGGCAAAGAGGTTCCTCTGGAATGGACTGAGACATCTGGGGGACTCTAGGAATGGTGGTAGGACCATGGAGTTCCTCTCGCCTTTCCTGTTGAGAGTGCCTCCTCTTGAGATGCGACGGGAACGCCGGGAATTTTTTGCCGTTGAAAGCAGGGAAAGGATCCCTCATCTCGAGCTACGAGGGGGAAACGGGGCTCCTCTGGATGTGGGCGGGACCATCGTGCTTCCTCTCGAGTGGAGACGGGTATGGCGGTGAACTTCTTGAGTTGCAGCAAGGGTGTGAAAGACCCTTTCGAATTTCCAGAGGTTAGGTGTCATTAGTCTCCAGACGACTCATCGGAAATAGGCCTCATCTCGCCTGGAAGGGAGAACTTCCTGGATTTTCTCGAGTTGCGGCAGGTGTTCTCGAGTTACGACGGGGACCTCAGGGACCCGCCCTGGTGGCCTCAGGATAGGCCAGTACCCATGCGAGTTGCTAGGGGGCCTCTCGGGATTCCTCTCCCGTCGATACCGGGGCCAAAAACCTTGTGTGGAGTCAGGGCCGGAACCGAGGATTCCTCTCAGGGGCTGACATGGATCTTTGGGTAATTCTGGAGTCTCCCCAGGGGAGTCAGGCCTCGTCTCGAGTGGGGGCATGCACGTGCGCTTTCCTTACAGGCTGTAGCAGCAATGTCACGCTTCCCGTGGCGTGGATCAAAGGATCTGTGGTTTTCCCTCGAGGCTTTCCCACAGGGCTGTCCCACGTGCCACCGTGGTGTGAGTCGATCCTCGGCGTGAAAGATGAGCCAGTGCAGGGCAAAGAGGTTCCTCTGGAATGGACTGAGACATCTGGGGGACTCTTGGAATGGTGGTACGACCTTGGAGTTCCTCTCGCCTTTCCTGTTGAGAGTGCCTCCTCTTGAGATGCGACGGGAACGCCGGGAATTCTTTCCCGTTGAAAGCAGGGAAAGGATCCCTCATCTTGAGCTACGAGGGGGAAACGTGGCTCCTCTGGATGTGGGCGGGACCATCGTGCTTCCTCTCGAGTGGAGACGGGTATGGCGGTGAACTTCTTGAGTTGAAGCAAGGGTGTGAAAGACCCTTTCGAAGTTCCAGAGGTTAGGTGTCATTAGTCTCCAGACGCCTCATCGGAAATAGGCCTCATCTCGCCTGGAAGGGAGAACTTCCTGGATTTTCTCGAGTTGCGGCAGGTGTTCTCGAGTTACGACGGGGACCTCAGGGACCCGCCCTGGTGGCCTCAGGAGAGGCCAGTCCCCATGCGAGGTGCTAGGGGGCCTCTCGGGATTCCTCTCCCGTCGATACCGGGGCCAAAAACCTTGTGTGGAGTCAGGGCCGGAACCGAGGATTCCTCTCAGGGGCTGACATGGATCTTTGGGTACTTCTGGAGTCTCCCCACGGGAGTCAGGCCTCGTCTCGAGTGGGGGCATGCACGTGCGCTTTCCTTCCAGGCTGTAGCAGCAATGTCACGCTTCCCGTCGCGTGGATCAAGGGATCTGTGGTATTCCCTCGAGGCTTTCCCTCGAGGCTTTCCCACAGGGCTGTCCCACGTGCCACCGTGGTGTGAGTCGATCCTCGGCGTGAAAGATGAGCCAGTGCAGGGCAAAGAGGTTCCTCTGGAATGGACTGAGACATCTGGGGGACTCTTGGAATGGTGGTACGACCATGGAGTTCCTCTCGCCTTTCCTGTTGAGAGTGCCTCCTCTTGAGATACGACGGGAACACCGGGAATTCTTTCCCGTTGAAAGCAGGGAAAGGATCCCTCATCTCGAGCTAAGAGGGGGAAACGGGGCTCCTCTGGATGTTTGCGGGACCATCGTGCTTCCTCTCGAGTGGAGACGGGTATGGCGGTGAACTTCTTGAGTTGCAGCAAGGGTGTGAAAGACCCTTTCGAAGTTCGAGAGGTTAGGTGTCATTAGTCTCCAGACGCCTCATCGGAAATAGGCCTCATCTCGCCTGGAAGGGAGAACTTCCTGGATTTTCTCGAGTTGCGGCAGGTGTTCTCGAGTTTCGACGGGGACCTCAGGGACCCGCCCTGGTGGCCTCAGGAGAGGCCCGTCCCCATGCGAGGTGCTAGGGGGCCTCTCGGGATTCCTCTCCCGTCGATACCAAGGCCAAAAACCTTGTGTGGAGTCAAGGACGGAACCGAGGATTCCTCTCAGGGGCTGACATGGATCTTTGGGTACTTCTGGAGTCTCCCCAGGGGAGTCAGGCCTCGACTCGAGTGGGGGCATGCACGTGCGCTTTCCTTCCAGGCTGTAGCAGCAATGTCACGCTTCCCGTGGCGTGTATCAAAGGATCTGTGGTTTTCCCTCGAGACTTTCCCACAGGGCTGTCCCACGTGCCACCGTGGTGTGAGTCGATACTCTGCGTGAAAGATGAGCCAGTGCAGGGCAAAGAGGTTCCTCTGGAATGGACTGAGACATCTGGGGGACTCCTTGAATGGTGGTACGACCATGGAGTTCCTCTCGCCTTTCCTGTTGAGAGTGCCTCCACTTGAGATGCGACGGGAACGCCGGGAAATCTTCCCCGTTGAAAGCAGGGAAAGGATCCATCATCTCGAGCTCCGAGGGGGAAAAGGGGCTCCTTTGGATGTGGGCGGGACCATCGTGCTTCCTCTCGAGTGGAGACAGGTATGGCGGTGAACTTCTTGAGTTGAAGCAAGGGTGTGAAAGACCCTTTCGAAGTTCCAGAGGTTAGGTGTCATTTGTCTCCAGACGCCTCATCGGAAATAGGCCTCATCTCGCCTGGAAGGGAGAACTTCCTGGATTTTCTCGAGTTGCGGCAGGTGTTCTCGAGTTACGACGGGGACCTCAGGGACCCGCCCTGGTGGCCTCAGGAGAGGCCAGTCCCCATGCGAGTTGCTAGGGGGCCTCTCGGGATTCCTCTCCCGTCGATACCGGGGCCAGAAACATTGTATGGAGTCAGGGCCGGAACCGAGGATTCCTCTCAGGGGCTGAGATGGATCTTTGGGTTCTTCTGGAGTCCCCCCAGGGGAGTCAGGCCTCGTCTCGAGTGGGGGCATGCACGTGCGCTTTCCTTCCAGGCTGTAGCAGCAATGTCACGCTTCCAGTCGCGTGGATCAAAGGATCTGTGGTTTTCCCTCGTGGCTTTCCCTCGAGGCTTTCCCACAGGGCTGTCCCACGTGCCACCGTGGTGTGAATCGATCCTCGGCGTGAAAGATGAGCCAGTGCAGGGCAAAGAGTTTCCTCTGGAATGGACTGAGACATCTGGGGGACTCTTGGAATGGTGGTACGACCATGGAGTTCCTCTCGCCTTTCCTGTTGAGAGTGCCTCCTCTTGAGATGCGACGGGAACGCCGGGAATTCTTTCCCGTTGAAAGCAGGAAAAGGATCCCTTATCTCGAGCTACGAGGGGGAAACGGGGCTCCTCTGGATGTGGGCGGGACCATCGTGCTTCCTCTCTAGTGGAGACGGGTATGGTGGTGAACTTCTTGAGTTGCAGCAAGGGTGTGAAAGACCCTTTCGAAGTTCCAGAGGTTAGGTGTCATTAGTCTCCAGACGCCACATAGGAAATAGGCCTCATCTCGCCAGGAAGGGAGAACTTCCTGGATTTTCTCGAGTTGCGGCAGGTGTTCTCGAGTTACGACGGGGACCTCAGGGACCCGCCCTGGTGGCCTCAGGAGAGGCCAGTCCCTATGCGAGTTGCTAGGGGGCCTCTCGGGATTCCTCTCCCGTCGATACCGGGGCCAACAACCTTGTGTGGAGTCAGGGACGTAACCGAGGATTCCTCTCATGGGCTGACATGGATCTTTGGGTACGTCTGGAGACTCCCCAGTGGAGTAAGGCCTCGTCTCGAGTGGGGGCATGCACGTGCGCTTTCCTTCCAGGCTGTAGCAGCAATGTCACGCTTCCCGTCGCGTGGATCAAAGGATCTGTGGTTTTCCCTCGAGGCTTTCCCTCGAGGCTTTCCCACAGGGCTGTCCCACGTGCCACCGTGGTGTGAGTCGATCCTCGGCGTGAAAGATGAGCCAGTGCAGGGCAAAGAGGTTCCTCTGGAATGGACTGAGACATCTGGGGGACTCTTGGAATGGTGGTACGACCATGGAGTTCCTCTCGCCTTTCCTGTTGAGAGTGCCTCCTCTTGAGATGCGACGGGAACACCGGGAATTCTTTCCCGTTGAAAGCAGGCAAAGGATCCCTCATCTCGAGCTACGAGGGGGAAACGGGGCTCCTCTGGATGTGGGCGGGACCATCGTGCTTCCTCTCGAGTGGAGACGGGTATGGCGGTGAACTTCTTGAGTTGCAGCAAGGGTGTGAAAGACTCTTTCGAAGTTCCAGAGGTTAGGTGTCATTAGTCTCCAGACGCCTCATCGGAAATAGGCCTCATCTCGCCTGGAAGGGAGAACTTCCTGGATTTTCTCGAGTTGCGGCAGGTGTTCTCGAGTTACGACGGGGACCTCAGGGACCCGCCCTGGTGGCCTCAGGAGAGGCCAGTCCCCATGCGAGTTGCTAGGGGGCCTCTCGCGATTCCTCTCCCGTCGATACCGGGGCCAAAAACCTTGTGTGGAGTCAGGGCCGGAACCGAGGATTCCTCTCAGGGGCTGACATGGATCTTTGGGTACTTCTGGAGTCTCGCCAGGGGAGACAGGCCTCGTCTCGAGTGGGGGCATGCACGTGCGCTTTCCTTCCAGGCTGTAGCAGCAATGTCACGCTTCCCGTCGCGTGGATCAAAGGATCTGTGGTTTTCCCTCGAGGCTTTCCCTCGAGGATTTCCCACAGGGCTGTCCCACGTGCCTCCGTGGTGTGAGTCGATCCTCGGCGTGAAAGATGAGCCAGTGCAGGGCAAAGAGGTTCCTCTGGAATGGACTGAGACATCTGGGGGACTCTAGGAATGGTGGTACGACCATGGAGTTCCTCTCGCCTTTCCTGTTGAGAGTGCCTCCTCTTGAGATGCGACGGGAACGCCGGGAATTCTTTCCCGTTGAAAGCAGGGAAAGGATCCCTCATCTCGAGCTACGAGGGGGAAACGGGGCTCCTCTGGATGTGGGCGGGACCATCGTGCTTCCTCTCGAGTGGAGACGGGTATGGCGGTGAACTTCTTGAGTTGCAGCAAGGGTGTGAAAGACCCTTTCGAAGTTCCAGAGGTTAGGTGTCATTAGTCTCCAGACGACTCATCGGAAATAGGCCTCATCTCGCCTGAAAGGGAGAACTTCCTGGATTTTCTCGAGTTGCGGCAGGTGTTCTCGAGTTACGACGGGGACCTCAGGGACCCGCCCTGGTGGCCTCAGGAGAGGCCAGTCCCCATGCGAGGTGCTAGGGGGCCTCTCGGGATTCCTCTCCCGTCGATACCGAGGCCAAAAACCTTGTGTGGAGTCAGGGTCGGAACCGAGGATTCCTCTCAGGGGCTTATATGGATCTTTGGGTACTTCTGGAGTCTTGCCAGGGGAGACAGGCCTCGTCTCGAGTGGGGGCATGCACGTGCGCTTTCCTTCCAGGCTGTAGCAGCAATGTCACGCTTCCCGTCGCGTGCATCAAAGGATCTGTGGTTTTCCCTCGAGGCTTTCCCTCGAGGCTTTCCCACAGGGCTGTCCCACGTGCCTCCGTGGTGTGAGTCGATCCTCGGCGTGAAAGATGAGCCAGTGCAGGGCAAAGAGGTTCCTCTGGAATGGACTGAGACATCTGGGGGACTCTTGGAATGGTGGTACGACCATGGAGTTCCTCTCGCCTTTCCTGTTGAGAGTGCCTCCTCTTGAGATGCGACGGGAACGCCGGGAATTCCTTCCCGTTGAAAGCAGGAAAGGATCCCTCATCTCGAACTCCGAGAGGGAAACCGGGCTCCTCTGGATGTGGGCGGGACCATCGTGCTTCCTCTCGAGTGGAGACGGGTATGGCGGTGAACTTCTTGAGTTGCAGCAAGGGTGTGAAAGACCCTTTCGAAATTCCAAAGGTTAGGTGTCATTAGTCTCCAGACGCCTCATCGGAAATAGGCCTCATCTCGCCTGGAAGGGAGAACTTCCTGGATTTTCTCGAGTTGCGGCAGGTGTTCTCGAGTTAAGACGGGGACCTCAGGGACCCGCCCTGGTGGCCTCAGGAGAGGCCAGTCCCCATGCGAGGTGCTAGGGGGCCTCTCGGGATTCCTCTCCCTTCGATACCGGGGCCAAAAAGCTTGTGTGGAGTCAGGGCCGGAACCGAGGATTCCTCTCAGGGGCTGACATGGATCTTTGGGTACTTCTGGAGTCTCCCCAGCGGAGTTAGGCCTCGACTCGTGTGGGGGCATGCACGTGCGCTTTCCTTCCAGGCTGTAGCAGCAATGTCACGCTTCCCGTGGCGTGTATCAAAGGATCTGTGGTTTTCCCTCGAGACTTTCCCACAGGGCTGTCCCACGTGCCACCGTGGTGTGAGTCGATCCTCGGCGTGAAAGATGAGCCAGTGCAGGGCAAAGAGGTTCCTCTGGAATGGACTGAGACATCTGGGGGACTCTTGGAATGGTGGTACGACCATGGAGTTCCTCTCGCCTTTCCTGTTGAGAGTGCCTCCTCTTGAGATGCGACGGGAACGCCGGGAATTCTTTCCCGTTGAAAGCAGGGAAAGGATCCCTCATCTCGAGCTACGAGGGGGAAACGGGGCTCCTCTGGATGTGGGCGGGACCATCGTGCTTCCTCTCGAGTGGACACGGGTATGGCGGTGAACTTCTTGAGTTGCAGCAAGGGTGTGAAAGACTCTTTCGAAGTTCCAGAGGTTAGGTGTCATTAGTCTCCAGACGCCTCATCGGAAATAGGCCTCATCTCGCCTGGAAGGGAGAACTTCCTGGATTTTCTCGAGTTGGGGCAGGTGTTCTCGAGTTACGACGGGGACCTCAGGGACCCGCCCTGGTGGCCTCAGGAGAGGCCAGTCCCCATGCGAGTTGCTAGGGGGCCTCTCGGGATTCCTCTCCCGTCGATACCGGGGCCAAAAACCTTGTGTGGAGTCAGGGCCGGAACCGCGGATTCCTCTCAGGGGCTGACATGGATCTTTGGGTACTTCTGGAGTCTCCCCAGGGGAGTCAGGCCTCGTCTCGAGTCGGGGCATGCACGTGCGCTTTCCTTCCAGGCTGTAGCAGCAATGTCACGCTTCCCTTCGCGTGGATCAAAGGATCTGTGGTTTTCCCTCGAGGCTTTCCCTCGAGGCTTTCCCTCAGGGCTGTCCCACGTGCCACCGTGGTGTGAGTCGATCCTCGGCATGAAAGATGAGCCAGTGCAGGGCAAAGAGTTTCCTCTGGAATGGACTGAGACATCTGGGGGACTCTTGGAATGGTGGTACGACCATGGAGTTCCTCTCGCCTTTCCTGTTGAGAGTGCCTCCTCTTGAGATGCGACGGGAATAACGGGAATACTTTCCCGTTGAAAGCAGGGAAAGGATCCCTCATCTCGTGCTACGAGGGGGAAACGGGGCTCCTCTGGATGTGGGCGGGACCATCGTGCTTCCTCTCGAGTGGAGACGGGTATGGCGGTGAACTTCTTGAGTTGCAGCAAGGGTGTGAAAGACCCTTTCGAAGTTCCAGAGGTTAGGTGTCATTAGTCTCCAGAGGCCTCATCGGAAATAGGCCTCATCTCGCCTGGAAGGGAGAACTTCCTGGATTTTCTCGAGTTGCGGCAGGTGTTCTCGAGTTACGACGGGGACCTCAGGGACCCGCCCTGGTGGCCTCAGGAGAGGCCAGTCCCTATGCGAGTTGCTAGGGGGCCTCTCGGGATTCCTCTCCCGTCGATACCGGGGCCAAAAACCTTGTGTGGAGTCAGGGCCGGAACCGAGGATTCCTCTCAGGGGCTGACATGGATCTTTGGGTACTTCTGGAGTCTCCCCAGGGGAGTCAGGCCTCGTCTCGAGTGGGGGCATGCACGTGCGCTTTCCTTCCAGGCTGTAGCAGCAATGTCACGCTTCCCGTCGCGTGGATCATAGGATCTGTGGTTTTCCCTCGAGGCTTTCCCTCGAGGCTTTCCCACAGGGCTGTCCCACGTGCCACCGTGGTGTGAGTCGATCCTCGGCGTGAAAGATGAGCCAGTGCAGGGCAAAGAGCTTCCTCTGGAATGGACTGAGACATCTGGGGGACTCTTGGAATGGTGGTACGACCATGGAGTTCCTCTCGCCTTTCCTGTTGAGAGTGCCTCCTCTTGAGATGCGACGGGAACGCCGGGAATTCTTTCCCGTTGAAAGCAGGCAAAGGATCCCTCATCTCGAGCTACGAGGGGGAAACGGGGCTCCTCTGGATGTGGGCGGGACCATCCTGCTTCCTCTCGAGTGGAGACGGGTATGGAAGTGAACTTCTTGAGTTGCAGCAAGGGTGTGAAAGACCCTTTCGAAGTTCCAGAGGTTAGGTGTCATTAGTCTCCAGACGCCTCATCGGAAATAGGCCTCATCTCGCCTGGAAGGGAGAACTTCCTGGATTTTCTCGAGATGGGGCAGGTGTTCTCGAGTTACGACGGGGACCTCAGGGACCCGCCCTGGTGGCCTCAGGAGAGGCCAGTCCACATGCGAGTTGCTAGTGGGCCTCGCGGGATTCCTCTCCCGTCGATACCGGGGCCAAAAACCTTGTGTGGAGTCAGGGCCGGAAACGAGGATTCCTCTCAGGGGCTGACATGGATCTTTGGGTACTTCTGGAGTCTCCCCAGGGGAGTCAGGCCTCGTCTCGAGTGGGGGCATGCACGTGCGTTTTCTTTCCAGGCTGTAGCAGCAATGTCACGCTTCCCTTCGCGTGGATCAAAGGATCTGTGGTTTTCCCTCGAGGCTTTCCCGCAGGGCTGTCCCACGTGCCACCGTGGTGTGAGTCGATCCTCGGCGTGAAAGATGAGCCAGTGCAGGGCAAAGAGGTTCCTCTGGAATGGACTGAGACATCTGGGGGACTCTTGGAATGGTGGTACGACCATGGAGTTCCTCTCGCCTTTCCTGTTGAGAGTGCCTCCTCTTGAGATGCGACGGGAACTCCGGGAATTCTTTCCCGTTGAAAGCAGGCAAAGGATCCCTCATCTCGAGCTACGAGGGGGAAACGGGGCTCCTCTGGATGTGGGCGGGACCATCGTGTTTCCTCTCGAGTGGAGACGGGTATGGCAGTGAACTTCTTGAGTTGCAGCAAGGGTGTGAAAGACCCTTTCGAAGTTCCAGAGGTTAGGTGTCATTAGTCTCCAGACGCCTCATCGGAAATAGGCCTCATCTCGCCTGGAAGGGAGAACTTCCTGGATTTTCTCGAGTTGCGGCAGGTGTTCTCGAGTTACGACGGGGACCTCAGGGACCCGCCCTGGTGGCCTCAGGAGTGGCCACTCACCATGCGAGTTGCTAGGGGGCCTCTCGGGATTCCTCTCCCGTCGATACCGGGGCCAAAAACCTTGTGTGGAGTCAGGGCCAGAACCGAGGATTCTTCTCAGGGGCTGAAATGGATCTTTGGGTACTTCTGGAGTCTCGCCAGGGGAGACAGGCCTCGTCTCGTGAGGGGGCATGCACGTGCACTTTCCTTCCAGGCTGTAGCAGCAATGTCACGCTTCCCGTCGCGTGGATCAAAGGATCTGTGGTTTTCCCTCGAGGCTTTCCCTCGAGGCTTTCCCACAGGGCTGTCCCACGTGCCACCGTGGTGTGAGTCGATCCTCGGCGTGAAAGATGAGCCAGTGCAGGGCAAAGAGCTTCCTCTGGAATGGACTGAGACATCTGGGGGACTCTTGGAATGGTGGTACGACCATGGAGTTCCTCTCGCCTTTCCTGTTGAGAGTGCCTCCTCTTGAGATGCGACGGGAACGCCGGGAATTCTTTCCCGTTGAAAGCAGGCAAAGGATCCCTCATCTCGAGCTACGAGGGGGAAACGGGGCTCCTCTGGATGTGGGCGGGACCATCCTGCTTCCTCTCGAGTGGAGACGGGTATGGAAGTGAACTTCTTGAGTTGCAGCAAGGGTGTGAAAGACCCTTTCGAAGTTCCAGAGGTTAGGTGTCATTAGTCTCCAGACGCCTCATCGGAAATAGGCCTCATCTCGCCTGGAAGGGAGAACTTCCTGGATTTTCTCGAGATGCGGCAGGTGTTCTCGAGTTACGACGGGGACCTCAGGGACCCGCCCTGGTGGCCTCAGGAGAGGCCAGTCCACATGCGAGTTGCTAGGGGGCCTCTCGGGATTCCTCTCCCGTCGATACCGGGGCCAAAAACCTTGTGTGGAGTCAGGGCCGGAAACGAGGATTCCTCTCAGGGGCTGACATGGATCTTTGGGTACTTCTGGAGTCTCGGCAGGGGAGTCAGGCCTCGTCTCGAGTGGGGGCATGCACGTGCGTTTTCTTTCCAGGCTGTAGCAGCAATGTCACGCTTCCCGTCGCGTGGATCAAAGGATCTGTGGTTTTCCCTCGAGGCTTTCCCACAGGGCTGTCCCACGTTCCACCGTGGTGTGAGTCTATCCTCGGCGTGAAAGATGAGCCAGTGCAGGGCAAAGAGGTTCCTCTGGAATGGACTGAGACATCTGGGGGACTCTTGGAATGGTGATACGACCATGGAGTTCCTCTCGCCTTTCCTGTTGAGAGTGCCTCCTCTTGAGATGCGACGGGAATGCCGGGAATTCTTTCCCGTTGAAAGCAGGGAAAGGATCCCTCATCTCGAGCTCCGAGGGGGAAACGGGGCTCCTCTGGATGTGGGCGGGACCATCGTGCTTCCTCTCTAGTGGAGACGGGTATTGCCGGGGTCCAGCCCCGGTGGATCCAGGGAATTCGAAGGGTGGACGGCGTTGGCGTGGAAAGACTTGTTTATTTATTAATATAAGATTAGATTAAGAAACTGTAGTGCAGTAGGAAGATTAAGTGGAGAAAGAGGGCTGAATAGCTTGGTTTACGCGGAAGACCAATAAAATTCCAGACAAGGAATTTGCACCATCTACGTTGGGCCACCGGTGCCCGCTTGAATATCTAAGGGTGCCTCGCCTTAAGCTCCCTTTCTCGCGGATCTTAATAACCAGGGCAAATAAGTAGACCTGGCGAGCCTCCGCGCCCCAGATGGAAATTCAGCCTGAAATTAAAGTAAAGAGCAGAGGGAAGAAAAGGGAGAGAAAAAGAGAGAGAGAGAGAGACACGGGGGGAGCCATATTCCCAAGACACCAGGCCGAGACTAGTCCGAGAAACTGGTCTGAGAATCTGGTCCCGTCCTTTATTGTTCAGAAGGCCTTTTATACTTTTGATAAAACATGGAGATCAATGGGTAACACAAAGTTATGCAGCGTTAGCAGTCCAGACTCTTATCAAAACCAGGCTTTTCTCTCTGCATACCTAATTGTATACACAAGTCTTAGGTAATTTTCATCATCTTCCAACCAAAAGGGCCAATTAACATTTTACAGCCTTTTTTCTGATAAGGGTTTGTCAACCACAAGACTTATTTGTGTTGATCTTCCCAAGGTCTGGTGCCACTCTCGGAAAGCACTAAAGAAAGTTACATTCTTAGACAGCAAGGATACAGCAACTTATAACAAGTAGAGGGAGTGCAGTGATTTATAGCAAAAGAGAAGCAATTAACTCAAAAGTCTAGTGTTGCTAACATCAAAACTACTATGTATCTTTTTCTACATCCTGCTTACATTAACATCCTTCCAGGTGCCTAAAAGATAAAGAATAAGGAGGTCTGGCAGCAATCCTTGAGTCAACAGTGAAAACCCTCTACCAATATAATTTTTAACTCTTTAGAAAAGGCTCTGTATCTTTAAGATGCTTTTAAGCTTTGTGCCTCCCGCGGTTGGGGGGCTGTAAGCAATTCACAAGCTGTAAGCTTTGTGCCTCTCGCGGTTGGGGGGCTGTAAGCAATTCACAAGCTGTAAGAGGTCTGGGGAACCTGTTAGGCAGACTAGAGAGCTATCAGAGGGGTTTAACTGAAACATCCCTTTCAAATGCAGAAGACTAAAACCCTGAATTGACTTTTTTCCAGAGAATATCAGAAAAGTGGAAAAGCAGAGCACAAAAGCCGGCAGATTTTTGCTGGGGTACATGCTTAGGAATATCCAGAGGGGTCCCTGAAGTCTGAGCACGCCTTGCGTATGTCAGCTTCCTTCCTCATGACCTTGTCACGGGCGGGATTCCTCACACTGGCTTCCGGCAACTCCCCCTTCTTTATTAGTTTTTTAAAAAAATTAGGTGCAGTTCAGTCGCGAGATTCCGAATGCTCTGCCGAAGAGTCCTGACAACACAAGGAAGCACGATTACAAGGAGCAGGATTATGGCACCCACAGCAGCATAGCTAGAGACAGTAGTCAGAAGAGTTTTTCCAGAAATGAAGTCAGAGAAGGTGTGGAAAAAGTCATTGGCTTCTCCTGCGGCGGTAAAATCTAATCGGGAGTGTTCCAAGGTCTGAATCTGATTATGAAGTTTCCCTAAATCTAAACTAATATCTGAGCTGTTCCAGACACCTAAAATATGATTTTTGACCCTCTCCCATTTAAAATCTGTCTCATTTACTTTCAGGGATGTAACACATATCCACCGGTAATCGGCATGACATGAAAGAGCCAATTTCATTTTCAGACTCTGTAATTCATTCCCAATATGCATTACTGCTTCTTCTAAGGCATCAATCCTTATTTCTAGCTTCCTATCTATAATTTCCTGGGTTGCCAGCGTTAGAGAAACATTTTTGGATACGGTGTCAACATATTGGGCAGTATACACTTGTTGAGACAATGATAATGCCGCCACAGTAACAGAAGTAATTGCGGTTATCAAAGCTGATATTCCCAAAACAAGTAAGCCCACAAACCGTCGTGTTCGCATTAAATCTTGTAGCTGTTGCAGTACAGCTAGGCCATGGTTATCATACCAATACGTGGCTACAGTTACAGGTACCATGAGATAGGGCGGACGTTTTAAAACCATGAAAGAGCAAACTTTATATTGAGGAGTTAAACAGGATGAAAGCATACATTGTTCACAAGACACTACATGGGGTCCACCTGTATAATTCAATTGTATGTTAAGTCTTTCAGAATCATTAGTGAAAAGAAAAACATAAGGAGAGGGTAGACAAGCTAATATAGAGTAAATAGAGGTATTTTTTGGTCGGATTAAAATAATAGGGGCGGTAGCCGCAAGGGCTCTCCAAATTTCTGGCTGCCAAAAGGTTTTACCTCTAGTTATATAAGACAGCATAGGGGGAACAAATTGGTTATGATGCCGTCTGGTGGCAACTAACGGCCAAGAAATTGAATATTCTTTCCAATTATCCAATCTATTGATAAAGTCATCGTCAGACTCAGGGTCTTGACCTGGATTTGGGTTGCTCCAGTCCTGAATCGCACAATTTCTTCCTCCCGGCATATTGTAATCTACTCTCGAATTATAAATACAAGATTTCCAAATCGGATATCCTGAATGATCATCTATAGTTTTCCAAATAACATCTGAGGGAGCAACATCATCACAATTTGGATATTCTGATGGAGTTTTGAGAGACAAAGACTTATAGGGGCCAAGGACCCCAGGCATACGGGCTCGTAATATCCAAGCAGACCGATCCCCTATAGATGCAAATTTAGAGGTTGGGGAATCTGTCATAACTGCTTTTGTGGAGGCTCCAATGCATCCTGTCTTGGTAAAGAAGTCTCCTGTAAGGCCAGGAGGAAAATTAAAGCAGACAGGAAAATCATCTGCTAGTCCTTTAAAGGTATAATTGAAATTAATAGGGTATTGGTCTTTTGTATAGGAAGTATAAGATCCTCCCAAAAGGCGAGGCTGGTCTGTACTAACTCGTATGGGGTCACTGTTCCAAGTAACAACTTGGAAAGTTGGAGGATCCGGGAGAAACGCCCAATATTTGGTTGGAATGGGAGCAGCGCTTACCTGGCAAGAGAGCAAGGCAAGCATGGCAATAAACACCTTTTCAGGAGAGACTGACGATCCCTGTAGGGTAGCTATCCCCTGTGCCTGGCGACAGAGAGCTTTAATCTGTCCCCAGGTGGGCAAGGAGGCTTGTTGGGTTGACTGAGCTGGGCGTCCTAATGGATTCCTGCGAGGCAAAAAATCAGGGGGTGCAATATCCTGTATCTGAAGTCGTGACATCTGTCCAGTGGGTGGCTCCGATCCGCGCCTATCCGGGATCTCCAATGTCAGCTGTCCTGGGGTCAGCGGCGTTTCCCGTGCTGGCGGAGGGAGCGGGGGAAGAGGGAGTTTCTTCCTTTTTAGAGATCGCGGTGGCGGGGGATTCTGGTATCCGGGGAGCTGAGACATGGCGAATTAGTCTGTCTGGAACCCAAATCGGAGCGTCCGCGTCCTGTGGAAAAACACAAGCATACCCTCGCCCATTGGTTAATAAGGGGTCAGGACCTTTCCATTGTCCGGAAAGAAGGTCCCTCCATTTTACTAATGGTTTTGCATTCAATTGCTCTGGGCACCAATGGCGAAGCATTGCAGTGTTTCCGGATGAATCAGCATTTAAGTTATTTATTACGAAAAGAGCATGTTGCAAAATCTGATGGGGGGAACTATATTTAAATTCCCCTTCTTTTAGTTTTTGAATATGGATTTTCAGTGTTTGATGTGCTCTTTCCACAATGGCTTGTCCTTGTGGGTTATAAGGGATGCCGGTGTTATGTTTAATTTGAAATCTTGTACAGAATTGCTGAAAAGATTTAGAAGTGTAAGCAGGAGCATTATCAGTTTTTAAAGCTTTTGGCAAGCCCAGATAGGAAAAGCATGTAAAAAGATGTTGTATTACATCTTTAACTGCTTCCCCTGTACGAGCAGTGGCAATAATAACATGAGAGAAGGTATCTACAGTTACATGAACAAAAGACAGTTTTCCAAATGAAGAGACATGGGTTACATCCATTTGCCAGAGTGCATTAGGTTTGAGACCGCGAGGGTTAACTCCCAGAGGCAAAGCATTCACGGTAGTAGGACAATGTGAACAAGAACGAACAATCTCTCGGGCAGATTCTCGAGGAATTTGAAACTGGTATCGTAAGGCAGTGGCATTTTGGTGATGAAGTGAGTGAGAAGCTCGAGCTTCTTCAAAAACAGAAGCCACTGAAATCCTGGTTAACGAATCTGCCAATTCATTGAGAGCATTTAAAGGGCCAGGCAGGCCGGAATGAGCCCGAATGTGGCCGATAAAGAACGCCCGATTTCTTTTCCATATTTGCTGCTGCAGTTTAGTTAACAAATGGAAGATAGCAGTTTTGTTTTCAGGCAAAACTGCAGTCTCAATGTGTGGAAACAGCCTGACCACATACTGAGAGTCAGAATAAAGGTTAAATTCTTTCTCCGCAAACATAACAAAGGCCTCAATAACAGCTGTGATTTCAGCCCTTTGAGCTGAAGTTTCTTGTGTTTCCAAAAGTTTTTGATGATCTCTTGTGACTATAGAGGCTCTACCGTTAGCCGATCCATCAGTAAAGACTACCTGAGCATCTGAAATAGGGAACTGTTTACACCGGACAGGAAAAATAACTGGATGGTTAGACATAAAATTTAGTAAAACATGCGAGGGTAAATGATGCAAAATTTGACCACAGTAATTCCCTATGGCAATCTGCCAGTCTTCATCAAACATTAAAAGAGCATCAAGCTGCTCCTTATTATATGGAATTACAATCTCTGATGGCTCTTTACCAAACAATTCAATGCTCCGCTTCCTTCCTTTTAGCATTAATGTGGCAATTAAACCAGGATAAGAAGCCACGACTTTTTTAGCTTGGGTAGGAAGATGGATCCATTCTAAAGGGCCGCGTTGCCACAGAACTCCCGTAGGCGCCGTTGGAGTAGCTAGGCAAAGGAACTGCCACGTCATCGTCAAATCAATTCTTTTTACATAGCTATTTGATAAGGCTGCTTCTACTTTGCCTAGGGCTTCTTGAGCCTCAGCTGTTAATTGTCTTTTTGAGGTTGGATCAGGATCCCCGCGTAAAGTGTTAAAAAGAGGTTTTAATTCGGCAGTGGTTAATTTTAAATATGGTCTAATCCAATTAATATCACCTAAGAGTTTTTGATAATCATTTAAAGTAATAAGATGGTCTTTTCTCAATTGCAGCGGGGTATGAGTCACCGTTTCCGAATTTATGACTCTTCCTAAGTAAGTTATGGGCGGATTGATTTGAATTTTTTCTGGGGCAATTTTTAGGCCTCTGTCTGTCAATGCCTGGGTCAGGTCCTGGAGCACAGTCTGCAGGTGAACTCTATCAGGATGAGCTATTAAAATATCATCCATATAGTGAATCATATACACGTGTTCATATTTAGCCCTAGTATCTTCTAGAGCGGCATTAACAAATTTTTGGCATAAAGTAGGGCTATTTTTCATTCCCTGAGGCAGAACCTTCCACTGAAACCGTAAATAAGGCTGTTTAAGATTTTCTGATGGCAGACTAAAGGCAAATCGCTTTTTATCCTCAGGATTTAAGGGAATAGTGAAAAAACAATCTTGTAAATCAATAACAATTATATTATATCCCTCTGGAACGGCTACTGGGGAAGGGAGCCCAGGCTGTAAGGCCCCCATGTCCTCCATGGTGGCATTAATAGCTCTCAAATCCTGTAAAAGTCGCCATTTACCAGATTTTTTCTTAATGACAAAAATAGGAGTGTTCCAGGGGCTATTGGAGGGCTCAATATGTCCCAATTCTAATTGTTCAAAGATTAATGCTTTAGCTGCCAATAATTTTTCCTTATGCAGAGGCCACTGTTCTACCCACACCGGATCTTGAGATTTCCATGTGATGGGGTCGGCAGCAAAAACAATGGCCTCAATTATAAATTTGGATATCCCAATCCAGCACGTAGCTTGCGAGGAGTTGGGCAAATTGGCTCAATTATTCCTGTCTGTTGTTTACCCAATCCTTTTGATGGATCATAGCCCATCTGCAACATCTGAGAGGTCACTTTATCATCAGGGCTAAAAAGTAACACTCCCATTTGAGATAGCACGTCCCTCCC
Organism: Capricornis sumatraensis; assembly: GCF_032405125.1. Lineage (NCBI taxonomy): Eukaryota > Metazoa > Chordata > Mammalia > Artiodactyla > Bovidae > Capricornis > Capricornis sumatraensis. The sequence continues at coordinate 1,819,930 of NW_027184625.1, forward strand.
CCACAGGGTAAGGGGGAGCGAAGGAACGACATAAGGTTGGAAAGTTCCACGGGTATCCTCAAATTGCCAATCTAAAATTTTTGCACTTTTGGCTATTGTGGGGGCTCTTCCTATCCCCACCAAGTTATTTTCAGTAGTATGTGTGGGCCAGGAGCTGGGCCAGTCTTTTCCTGAAATGCAAGAAACATCTGCTCCTGTGTCTAATAACCCCACAATAGACTTGCCATTAATCAGGATAGTCTTCATAGGACGTTTCTGAGTAATTTCTGTTATCCAAAAAACCATATCACTAGACCCAAATCCTTTATCCTGCCTTTCATTTTGAGTAGCTGTGCGCCCAATTGCAGTGTGGTAAGGCAAAAGCAAAAGTTGGGCTATTCTTTGTCCCTGATGTATTTGGAAAGTTTTAGTTGGGGGTGAAATCATTATCTGGATTTCTCCTGTATAATCTGAGTCAATTACTCCAGGGATGATTGTGAGACCTTGCATAGCTAAGGAACTTCTGCCTAGTATAATTCCTACTAAACCTGTTGGTAATGGGCCTTTAACTCCTGTAGGTATTTTTACAGTGGGGCTATCTGGTGTTAATATTGCTGAGGTGGTGGAACTGAGGTCCAGTCCTGCGCTGCCTGGGGTTGCTCTGATGAGTTCTGCGATGGGACGAAGGGAATGAATGGGTTCAGTGAGGCTGCCCCAATTGTTGTCGGGGCCTGAGGCTGGCCCCTCAATCCGTTTCCCGACTGCTGGTCGGGGCCCAAAAAGGCTCCATTTCTATGGAATTGTGACCTACATTCTTTTGCCCAGTGATATCCTTTTTGACAACGAGGGCAGAGAGATCTAGGGAGATTAGTAGGCACAGCCGGGGAGGGAGAATTCGGCAGAGAAGAACCGGCTGCTTTTTGGGGACAAGCTCGCATAAGGTGCCCTTCCCGTCCGCAAGAGAAGCAGGCCTTGGATAAACCAATATTCTGGCCTGGACTACTGGAATGACTCTTTGACGGGTTATTTCTATTTGTAAAAAAGGACTGTACTGCCTGCTGGTAAGAATTTCCCTTTATGGCTGCAGCTATGGCAACGCCCTGCATCATCGCTGGTCCTACATCTGCACATTGCCTGATATAATCTATTATTTCCCCAGTTTTTTTAATAGGACGTAAAATGGCCTGGCAGGTAGAATTAGCATTTTCAAATGCCAGTTGTTTTATCAATATACTAGCTGCCTCAGTGTTGGAAATTACTCTGTTGACTGCCTCTGCAAGTCTTGATATAAAGTCTTCATATGGCTCTTCTGGTTTTTGTTTAACATTTGAGAAGGAAGAGGTAGATTCTTTCCCTTCAGGCAACAAACGCCAAGCCCCAAGGGCGCAGGCGGTTACTTGATCTAAAGTGGTTTTATCTAATCCCATTTGATCTCTAAGTGTTCCAAAATCATTAGTCCCTGCCAACATATTTTTTATAATATATCTTGGGCCATATTTTTGGTTAGCATCAGCCTGTTTTTGGGCTAGATCTTCATATTCAGTTCTCCAAAGTACATATTGACCTCCAGACAGACAAGCTTTAGCGACTGTCTTCCAGTCATGGGGTGTCATCCATCTGCCCGCTAAAGCTTCCACCAATGATACAGTGTACGGGGCTTTAGGCCCATACAAAGCACAAGCCTGTTTGAGTTCTTTAATCATTTTCATTGGAATGGGTTCCCAGTGGGGGGCTGTTCTCCCACCACTTCCACCAAATATTATGGGGAAACAAGCCTCAAGGTGGGGATCAAGTTCATCATCTGGGCTAGAGAAAACTCTTCTTCGGGGAGCTTCTAGTGGAGGCCCCTCACCCTTATAGGGAGGGGGGGGCAAGGGGTGTCCTATGTCACTTTCTTCGTACTTTGGGAATTTTTTATCCGTTCTGTGTTTAGGTCTTACGGATGTTTTATCTGGGGAATCTGGCCTTAAACTCTCAGGTGCATATAATCTGATGGGGGACATTTGTCTTGAGCCTCTGGAAGCAGAAGGCTTAATTAAGGAAATTTCTCTTGAATTTGTGGAAGCAGGTGGTCTGGTTGGGGAAGTTTTTATTAAGCTCTTTGGAGCAGATAATCTAATTGGAGAAGTTTCTCTTAAACTCCTTGGAGCATCTTTATTTAATAAAGACCAGTCCTCATCAGAATGATCTTGACTTACTTCCTCTTCCAAATCTTCCTCATCTGAAAGCTGCTCTTTTTTGTCATCTCTATCTATTACCTTTTCTTGGGCAGTCATTGCAGCTATCATTTGACTCAACTGCCGATAGTTAGGTGTAGCCTCCTTTTCATCACTCTCCTCTTCGATAGATACCTTTTTCTCTGCACTTTCCTCTTTAAGATGTACCTTTTCAGATTCAGGGGCAGGGTCTAGAGCGTCCCTAATTATATTCCATAAGGAAAAGGCGTCAGTAGGCACCTTTTGTGAGCCATGTTCAGCATGGTAAGTTTTTAGTTGTTTTCCTACTCTCTCCCAGGTGTCTAAGTTAACAGTGCCTTCTTCTGGAAACCAGGGACACTGTTCTTGTACAAAGGAAAAAAATGAATGAATATTGGATTTTTTAACTTTAATTCCTCGTTTAGTTAGTAACTGCAAGATTACTCCTGTAAAAAGCTGTCTTTCTTTTGATTCACTGTTACCCATGTCAGAAAATTAAGTCTTATAGAAAAGTCTACCTCAACAAAAAGGTTTTACCTTTGGCGAGGGGGGTTTTGTTTTCAACCCTAAGATAGCAGGTTTCTTTTCAACCTCTAGAGCACCAGGTTTCTCTTAAACCCTTGAACACTCCCCACTCCTCCTCACCCTGTCTATCCTACAGGGGGGTCCGCGGCACCCTGAGTGGGGTCCTAGCCGTCCCGAACACTCAACACTGGGGGAGTACCCGAAAGTACTCCGGGGGGAGTGATTAAGTCACTCCGGGGGGGAGCAACAGAGAGTGCTCCGGGGGGAGCAACAGAGAGTGCTCCGGGGGGAGCTACAGAGAGTGCTCCGGGGGGAGCTTTTGCTCCGAGGAACCTACCTTCGAATAGCCTGTTCCGGGCGCCACTTGCCGGGGTCCAGCCCCGGTGGATCCAGGGAATTCGAAGGGTGGACGGCGTTGGCGTGGAAAGACTTGTTTATTTATTAATATAAGATTAGATTAAGAAACTGTAGTGCAGTAGGAAGATTAAGTGGAGAAAGAGGGCTGAATAGCTTGGTTTACGCGGAAGACCAATAAAATTCCAGACAAGGAATTTGCACCATCTACGTTGGGCCACCGGTGCCCGCTTGAATATCTAAGGGTGCCTCGCCTTAAGCTCCCTTTCTCGCGGATCTTAATAACCAGGGCAAATAAGTAGACCTGGCGAGCCTCCGCGCCCCAGATGGAAATTCAGCCTGAAATTAAAGTAAAGAGCAGAGGGAAGAAAAGGGAGAGAAAAAGAGAGAGAGAGAGAGACAGGGGGGGAGCCAGATTCCCAAGAAACCAGGCCGAGACTAGTCCGAGAAACTGGTCTGAGAATCTGGTCCCGTCCTTTATTGTTCAGAAGGCCTTTTATACTTTTGATAAAACATGGAGATCAATGGGTAACACAAAGTTATGCAGCGTTAGCAGTCCAGACTCTTATCAAAACCAGGCTTTTCTCTCTGCATACCTAATTGTATACACAAGTCTTAGGTAATTTACATCATCTTCCAACCAAAAGGGCCAATTAACATTTTACAGCCTTTTTTCTGATAAGGGTTTGTCAACCACAAGACTTATTTGTGTTGATCTTCCCAAGGTCTGGTGCCACTCTCGGAAAGCACTAAAGAAAGTTACATTCTTAGACAGCAAGGATACAGCAACTTATAACAAGTAGAGGGAGTGCAGTGATTTATAGCAAAAGAGAAGCAATTAACTCAAAAGTCTAGTGTTGCTAACATCAAAACTACTATGTATCTTTTTCTACATCCTGCTTACATTAACATCCTTCCAGGTGCCTAAAAGATAAAGAATAAGGAGGTCTGGCAGCAATCCTTGAGTCAACAGTGAAAACCCTCTACCAATATAATTTTTAACTCTTTAGAAAAGGCTCTGTATCTTTAAGATGCTTTTAAGCTTTGTGCCTCCCGCGGTTGGGGGGCTGTAAGCAATTCACAAGCTGTAAGCTTTGTGCCTCTCGCGGTTGGGGGGCTGTAAGCAATTCACAAGCTGTAAGAGGTCTGGGGAACCTGTTAGGCAGACTAGAGAGCTATCAGAGGGGTTTAACTGAAACATCCCTTTCAAATGCAGAAGACTAAAACCCTGAATTGACTTTTTTCCAGAGAATATCAGAAAAGTGGAAAAGCAGAGCACAAAAGCCAGCAGATTTTTGCTGGGGTACATGCTTAGGAATATCCAGAGGGGTCCCTGAAGTCTGAGCACGCCTTGCGTATGTCAGCTTCCTTCCTCATGACCTTGTCACGGGCGGGATTCCTCACACTGGCTTCCGGCAGGGTATGGTGGTGAACTTCTTGAGTTGCAGCAAGGCTGTGAAAGACCCTTTCGAAGTTCCAGAGGTAAGGTGTCATTAGTCTCCAGACGCCTCATCGGAAATAGGCCTCATCTCGCCTGGAAGGGAGAACTTCCTGGATTTTCTCGAGTTGCGGCAGGTGTTCTCGAGTTACGACGGGGACCTCAGGGACCCGCCCTGGTGGCCTCAGGAGAGGCCAGTCCCTATGCGAGTTGCTAGGGGGCCTCTCGGGATTCCTCTCCCGTCGATACCGGGGCCAAAAACCTTGTGTGGAGTCAGGGCCGGAACCGAGGATTCCTCTCAGGGGCTGACATGGATCTTTGGGTACTTCTGGAGTCTCCCCAGGGGAGTCAGGCCTCGTCTCGAGTGGGGGCATGCACGTGCACTTTCCTTCCAGGCTGTAGCAGCAATGTCACGCTACCTGTCGCGTGGATCAAATGATCTGTGGTTTTCCCTCGAGGCTTTCCCACAGGGCTGTCCCACGTGACACCGTGGTGTGAGTCGATTCTCAGCGTGAAAAATGAGCCAGTGCAGGGCAAAGAGGTTCCTCTGGAATGGACTGAGACATCTGGGGGACTCTTGGAATGGTGGTACGACCATGGAGTTCCTCTCGCCTTTCCTGTTGAGAGTGCCTCCTCTTGAGATGCGACGGGAACGCCGGGAATTCTTTCCCGTTGAAAGGAGGGAAAGGATCCCTCATCTCGAGCTACGAGGGGGAAACGGGGCTCCTCTGGATGTGGGCGGGACCATCGTGCTTCCTCTCGAGTGGAGACGGGTATGGCGGTGAACTTCTTGAGTTGCAGCAAGGGTGTGAAAGACCCTTTCGAAGTTCCAGAGGTTAGGTGTCATTAGTCTCCAGACGCCTCATCGGAAATAGGCCTCATCTCGCCTGGAAGGGAGAACTTCCTGGATTTTCTCGAGTTGCGGCAGGTGTTCTCGAGTTACGACGGGGACCTCAGGGACCCGCCCTGGTGGCCTCAGGAGAGGCCAGTCCCCATGCGAGTTGCTAGGGGGCCTCTCGGGATTCCTCTCCCGTCGATACCGGGGCCAAAAAGCTTGTGTGGAGTCAGGGCCGGAACCGAGGATTCCTCTCAGGGGCTGACATGGATCTTTGGGTACTTCTGGAGTCTCCCCAGGGGAGTCAGGCCTCGTCTCGAGTGGGGGCATGCACGTGCGCTTTCCTTCCAGGCTGTAGCAGCAATGTCACGCTTCCCGTCGCGTGGATCAAAGGATCTGTGGTTTTCCCTCGAGGCTTTCCCTCGAGGCTTTCCCACAGGGCTGTCCCACGTTCCACCGTGGTGTGAGTCGATCCTCGGCGTGAAAGATGAGCCAGTGCAGGGCAAAGAGGTTCCTCTGGAATGGACTGAGACATCTGGGGGACTCTTGGAATGGTGGTACGACCATGGAGTTCCTCTCGCCTTTCCTGTTGAGAGTGCCTCCTCTTGAGATGCGACGGGAACGCCGGGAATACTTTCCCGTTGAAAGCAGGGAAAGGATCCCTCATCTCGAGCTACGAGGGGGAAACGGGGCTCCTCTGGATGTGGGCGGGACCATCGTGCTTCCTCTCGAGTGGAGACGGGTATGGCGGTGAACTTCTTGAGTTGCAGCAAGGGTGTGAAAGACCCTTTCGAAGTTCCAGAGGTTAGGTGTCATTAGTCTCCAGAGGCCTCATCGGAAATAGGCCTCATCTCGCCTGGAAGGGAGAACTTCCTGGATTTTCTCGAGTTGCGGCAGGTGTTCTCGAGTTACGACGGGGACCTCAGGGACCCGCCCTGGTGGCCTCAGGAGAGGCCAGTCCCCATGCGAGTTGCTAGGGGGCCTCTCGGGATTCCTCTCCCGTCGATACCGGGGCCAAAAACCTTGTGTGCAGTCAGGGCCGGAACCGAGGATTCCTCTCAGGGGCTGACATGGATCTTTGGGTACTTCTGGAGTCTCCCCAGGGGAGTCAGGCCTCGTCTCGAGTGGGGGCATGCACGTGCGCTTTCCTTCCAGCCTGTAGCAGCAATGTCACGCTTCCCGTCGCGTGGATCAAAGGATCTGTGGTTTTCCCTCGAGGCTTTCCCTCGAGGCTTTCCCACAGGGCTGTCCCACGTGCCACCGTGGTGTGAGTCGATCCTCGGCGTGAAAGATGAGCCAGTGAGGGCAAAGAGGTTCCTCTGGAATGGACTGAGACATCTGGGGGACTCTTGGAATGGTGGTACGACCATGGAGTTCCTCTCGCCTTTCCTGTTGAGAGTGCCTCCTCTTGAGATGCGACGGGAACGCCGGGAATTCTTTCCCGTTGAAAGCAGGAAAAGGATCCCTCATCTCGAGCTACGAGGGGGAAACGGGGCTCCTCTGGATGTGGGCGGGACCATCGTGCTTCCTCTCGAGTGGAGACGGGTATGGCGGTGAACTTCTTGAGTTGCAGCAAGGGTGTGAAAGACCCTTTCGAAGTTCCAGAGGTTAGGTGTCATTAGTCTCCAGACGCCTCATCGGAAATAGGCCTCATCTCGCCTGGAAGGGAGAACTTCCTGGATTTTCTCGAGTTGCGGCAGGTGTTCTCGAGTTACGACGGGGACCTCAGGGACCCGCCCTGGTGGCCTCAGGAGAGGCCAGTCCCCATGCGAGTTGCTAGGGGGCCTCTCGGGATTCCTCTCCCGTCGATACCGGGGCCAAAAACCTTGTGTGGAGTCAGGGCCGGAACCGAGGATTCCTCTCAGGGGCTGACATGGATCTTTGGGTACTTCTGGAGTCTCCCCAGGGGAGTTAGGCCTCGTCTCGAGTGGGGGCATGCACGTGCACTTTCCTTCCAGGCTGTAGCAGCAATGTCACGCTTCCCGTCGGGTGGATCAAAGGATCTGTGGTTTTCCCTCCAGGCTTTCCCACAGGGCTGTCCCACGTGCCACCGTGTTGTGAGTCGATCCTCGGCGTGAAAGATGAGCCAGTGCAGGGCAAAGAGGTTCCTCTGGAATGGACTGAGACATCTGGGGGACTCTTGGAATGGTGGTACGACCATGGAGTTCCTCCCGCCTTTCCTGTTGAGAGTGCCTCCTCTTGAGATGCGACGGGAACGCCGGGAATTCTTTCCCGTTGAAACCAGGGAAAGGATCCCTCATCTCGAGCTACGAGGGGGAAACGGGGCTCCTCTGGATGTGGGCGGGACCATCGTGCTTCCTCTCGAGTGGAGACGGTTATGGCGGTGAACTTCTTGAGTTGCAGCAAGGGTGTGAAAGACCCTTTCGAATTTCCAGAGGTTTGGTGTCATTAGTCTCCAGAGGCCTCATCGGAAATAGGCCTCATCTCGCCTGGAAGGGAGAACTTCCTGGATTTTCTCGAGTTGCGGCAGGTGTTCTCGAGTTACGACGGGGACCTCAGGGACCCGCCCTGGTGGCCTCAGGAGAGGCCAGTCCCCATGCGAGTTGCTAGGGGGTCTCTCGGGATTCCTATCCCGTCGATACCGGGGCCAAAAAGCTTGTGTGGAGTCAGGGCCGGAACCGAGGATTCTTCTCAGGGGCTGAAATGGATCTTTGGGTACTTCTGGAGTCTCCCCAGGGGAGTCAGGCCTCGTCTCGAGTGGGGGCATGCATGTGCGCTTTCCTTCCAGGCTGTTCCAGCAATGTCATGCTTCCCGTCGCGTGGATCAAAGGATCTGTGGTTTTCCCTCGAGGCTTTCCCTCGAGGCTTTCCCACAGGGCTGTCCCACGTGCCACCGTGGTGTGAGTCGATCCTCGGCGTGAAAGATGAGCCAGTGCAGGGCAAAGAGGTTCCTCTGAAATGGACTGAGACATCTGGGGGACTCTTGGAATGGTGGTACGACCATGGAGTTCCTCTCGCCTTTCCTGTTGAGAGTGCCTCCTCTTGAGATGCGACGGGAACGCCGGGAATTCTTTCCCGTTGAAAGCAGGGAAAGGATCCCTCATCTCGAGCTACGAGGGGGAAACGGGGCTCCTCTGGATGTGGGCGGGACCATCGTGCTTCCTCTCGAGTGGAGACGGGTATGGCGGTGAACTTCTTGAGTTGCACCAAGGGTGTGAAAGACCCTTTCGAAGTTCAAGAGGTTTGGTGTCATTAGTCTCCAGAGGCCTCATCGGAAATAGGCCTCATCTCGCCTGGAAGGGAGAACTTCCTGGATTTTCTCGAGTTGCGGCAGGTGTTCTCGAGTTACGACGGGGACCTCAGGGACCCGCCCTGGTGGCCTCAGGAGAGGCCAGTCCCTAGGCGAGTTGCTAGGGGGCCTCTCGGGATTCCTCTCCCGTCGATACCGGGGCCAAAAACCTTGTGTGGAGTCAGGGCCGGAACCGAGGATTCCTCTCAGGGGCTGACATGGATCTTTGGGTACTTCTGGAGTCTCCCCAGGGGAGTCAGGCCTCGTCTCGAGTGGGGGCATGCACGTGCACTTTCCTTCCAGGCTGTAGCAGCAATGTCACGCTTCCCGTCGCGTGGATCAAATGATGTGTGGTTTTCCCTCGAGGCTTTCCCACAGGGCTGTCCCACGTGCCACCGTGGTGTGAGTCGATCCTCGGCGTGAAAGATGAGCCAGTGCAGGGCAAAGAGGTTCCTCTGGAATGGACTGAGACATCTGGGGGACTCTTGAAATGCTGGTACGACCATGGAGTTCCTCTCGCCTTTCCTGTTGAGAGTGCCTCCTCTTGAGATGCGACGGGAACGCCGGAAATTTTTTGCCGTTGAAAGCAGGGAAAGGATCCCTCATCTCGAGCTACGAGGGGGAAACGGGGCTCCTCTGGATGTGGGCGGGACCATCGTGCTTCCTCTCGAGTGGAGACGGATATGGCGGTGAACTTCTTGAGTTGCAGCAAGGGTGTGAAAGACCCTTTCGAAGTTCCAGAGGTTAGGTGTCATTAGTCTCCAGAGGCCTCATCGGAAATAGGCCTCATCTCGCCTGGAAGGGAGAACTTCCTGGATTTTCTCGAGTTGCGGCAGGTGTTCTCGAGTTACGACAGGGACCTCAGGGACCCGCCCTGGTGGCCTCAGGAGAGGCCAGTCCCCATGCGAGTTGCTAGGGGGCCTCTCGGGATTCCTCTCCCGTTGATACCGGGGCCAAAAAGCTTGTGTGGAGTCAAGGCCGAAACCGAGGATTCCTCTCAGGGGCTGACATGGATCTTTGGGTACTTCTGGAGTCTCCCCAGGGGAGTCAGGCCTCGTCTCGAGTGGGGGCATGCACGTGCGCTTTCCTTCCAGGCTGTAGCAGCAATGTCACGCTTCCCGTCGCGTGGATCAAAGGATCTGTGGTTTTCCCTCGAGGCTTTCCCTCGAGGCTTTCACACAGGGCTGTCCCACGTGCCACCGTGTTGTGAGTCGATCCTCGGCGTGAAAGATGAGCCAGTGCAGGGCAAAGAGGTTCCTCTGGAATGGACTGAGACATCTGGGGGACTCTTGGAATGGTGGTACGACCATGGAGTTCCTCTCGCCTTTCCTGTTGAGAGTGCCTCCTCTTGAGATGCGACGGGAACGCCGGGAATTCTTTCCCGTTGAAAGCAGGGAAAGGATCCCTCATCTCGAGCTACGAGGGGGAAACGGGGCTCCTCTGGATGTGGGCGGGACCATCGTGCTTCCTCTCGAGTGGAGACGGGTATGGCGGTGAACTTCTTGAGTTGCAGCAAGGGTGTGAAAGACCCTTTCGAAGTTCCAGAGGTTAGGTGTCATTAGTCTCCAGAGGCCTCATCGGAAATAGGCCTCATCTCGCCTGGAAGGGAGAACTTCCTGGATTTTCTCGAGTTGCGGCAGGTGTTCTCGAGTTACGACGGGGACCTCAGGGACCCGCCCTGGTGGCCTCAGGAGAGGCCAGTCCCCATGCGAGTTGCTAGGGGGCCTCTCGGGATTCCTCTCCCGTCGATACCGGGGCCAAAAACCTTGTGTGCAGTCAGGGCCGGAACCGAGGATTCCTCTCAGGGGCTGACATGGATCTTTGGGTACTTCTGGAGTCTCCCCAGGGGAGTCAGGCCTCGTCTCGAGTGGGGGCATGCACGTGCGCTTTCCTTCCAGCCTGTAGCAGCAATGTCACGCTTCCCGTCGCGTGGATCAAAGGATCTGTGGTTTTCCCTCGAGGCTTTCCCTCGAGGCTTTCCCACAGGGCTGTCCCACGTGCCACCGTGGTGTGAGTCGATCCTCGGCGTGAAAGATGAGCCAGTGAGGGCAAAGAGGTTCCTCTGGAATGGACTGAGACATCTGGGGGACTCTTGGAATGGTGGTACGACCATGGAGTTCCTCTCGCCTTTCCTGTTGAGAGTGCCTCCTCTTGAGATGCGACGGGAACGCCGGGAATTCTTTCCCGTTGAAAGCAGGAAAAGGATCCCTCATCTCGAGCTACGAGGGGGAAACGGGGCTCCTCTGGATGTGGGCGGGACCATCGTGCTTCCTCTCGAGTGGAGACGGGTATGGCGGTGAACTTCTTGAGTTGCAGCAAGGGTGTGAAAGACCCTTTCGAAGTTCCAGAGGTTAGGTGTCATTAGTCTCCAGACGCCTCATCGGAAATAGGCCTCATCTCGCCTGGAAGGGAGAACTTCCTGGATTTTCTCGAGTTGCGGCAGGTGTTCTCGAGTTACGACGGGGACCTCAGGGACCCGCCCTGGTGGCCTCAGGAGAGGCCAGTCCCCATGCGAGTTGCTAGGGGGCCTCTCGGGATTCCTCTCCCGTCGATACCGGGGCCAAAAACCTTGTGTGGAGTCAGGGCCGGAACCGAGGATTCCTCTCAGGGGCTGACATGGATCTTTGGGTACTTCTGGAGTCTCCCCAGGGGAGTTAGGCCTCGTCTCGAGTGGGGGCATGCACGTGCACTTTCCTTCCAGGCTGTAGCAGCAATGTCACGCTTCCCGTCGGGTGGATCAAAGGATCTGTGGTTTTCCCTCCAGGCTTTCCCACAGGGCTGTCCCACGTGCCACCGTGTTGTGAGTCGATCCTCGGCGTGAAAGATGAGCCAGTGCAGGGCAAAGAGGTTCCTCTGGAATGGACTGAGACATCTGGGGGACTCTAGGAATGGTGGTACGACCATGGAGTTCCTCCCGCCTTTCCTGTTGAGAGTGCCTCCTCTTGAGATGCGACGGGAACGCCGGGAATTCTTTCCCGTTGAAACCAGGGAAAGGATCCCTCATCTCGAGCTACGAGGGGGAAACGGGGCTCCTCTGGATGTGGGCGGGACCATCGTGCTTCCTCTCGAGTGGAGACGGTTATGGCGGTGAACTTCTTGAGTTGCAGCAAGGGTGTGAAAGACCCTTTCGAATTTCCAGAGGTTTGGTGTCATTAGTCTCCAGAGGCCTCATCGGAAATAGGCCTCATCTCGCCTGGAAGGGAGAACTTCCTGGATTTTCTCGAGTTGCGGCAGGTGTTCTCGAGTTACGACGGGGACCTCAGGGACCCGCCCTGGTGGCCTCAGGAGAGGCCAGTCCCCATGCGAGTTGCTAGGGGGTCTCTCGGGATTCCTATCCCGTCGATACCGGGGCCAAAAAGCTTGTGTGGAGTCAGGGCCGGAACCGAGGATTCTTCTCAGGGGCTGAAATGGATCTTTGGGTACTTCTGGAGTCTCCCCAGGGGAGTCAGGCCTCGTCTCGAGTGGGGGCATGCATGTGCGCTTTCCTTCCAGGCTGTTCCAGCAATGTCATGCTTCCCGTCGCGTGGATCAAAGGATCTGTGGTTTTCCCTCGAGGCTTTCCCTCGAGGCTTTCCCACAGGGCTGTCCCACGTGCCACCGTGGTGTGAGTCGATCCTCGGCGTGAAAGATGAGCCAGTGCAGGGCAAAGAGGTTCCTCTGAAATGGACTGAGACATCTGGGGGACTCTTGGAATGGTGGTACGACCATGGAGTTCCTCTCGCCTTTCCTGTTGAGAGTGCCTCCTCTTGAGATGCGACGGGAACGCCGGGAATTCTTTCCCGTTGAAAGCAGGGAAAGGATCCCTCATCTCGAGCTACGAGGGGGAAACGGGGCTCCTCTGGATGTGGGCGGGACCATCGTGCTTCCTCTCGAGTGGAGACGGGTATGGCGGTGAACTTCTTGAGTTGCACCAAGGGTGTGAAAGACCCTTTCGAAGTTCAAGAGGTTTGGTGTCATTAGTCTCCAGAGGCCTCATCGGAAATAGGCCTCATCTCGCCTGGAAGGGAGAACTTCCTGGATTTTCTCGAGTTGCGGCAGGTGTTCTCGAGTTACGACGGGGACCTCAGGGACCCGCCCTGGTGGCCTCAGGAGAGGCCAGTCCCTAGGCGAGTTGCTAGGGGGCCTCTCGGGATTCCTCTCCCGTCGATACCGGGGCCAAAAACCTTGTGTGGAGTCAGGGCCGGAACCGAGGATTCCTCTCAGGGGCTGACATGGATCTTTGGGTACTTCTGGAGTCTCCCCAGGGGAGTCAGGCCTCGTCTCGAGTGGGGGCATGCACGTGCACTTTCCTTCCAGGCTGTAGCAGCAATGTCACGCTTCCCGTCGCGTGGATCAAATGATGTGTGGTTTTCCCTCGAGGCTTTCCCACAGGGCTGTCCCACGTGCCACCGTGGTGTGAGTCGATCCTCGGCGTGAAAGATGAGCCAGTGCAGGGCAAAGAGGTTCCTCTGGAATGGACTGAGACATCTGGGGGACTCTTGAAATGCTGGTACGACCATGGAGTTCCTCTCGCCTTTCCTGTTGAGAGTGCCTCCTCTTGAGATGCGACGGGAACGCCGGGAATTTTTTGCCGTTGAAAGCAGGGAAAGGATCCCTCATCTCGAGCTACGAGGGGGAAACGGGGCTCCTCTGGATGTGGGCGGGACCATCGTGCTTCCTCTCGAGTGGAGACGGATATGGCGGTGAACTTCTTGAGTTGCAGCAAGGGTGTGAAAGACCCTTTCGAAGTTCCAGAGGTTAGGTGTCATTAGTCTCCAGAGGCCTCATCGGAAATAGGCCTCATCTCGCCTGGAAGGGAGAACTTCCTGGATTTTCTCGAGTTGCGGCAGGTGTTCTCGAGTTACGACAGGGACCTCAGGGACCCGCCCTGGTGGCCTCAGGAGAGGCCAGTCCCCATGCGAGTTGCTAGGGGGCCTCTCGGGATTCCTCTCCCGTTGATACCGGGGCCAAAAAGCTTGTGTGGAGTCAAGGCCGGAACCGAGGATTCCTCTCAGGGGCTGACATGGATCTTTGGGTACTTCTGGAGTCTCCCCAGGGGAGTCAGGCCTCGTCTCGAGTGGGGGCATGCACGTGCGCTTTCCTTCCAGGCTGTAGCAGCAATGTCACGCTTCCCGTCGCGTGGATCAAAGGATCTGTGGTTTTCCCTCGAGGCTTTCCCTCGAGGCTTTCACACAGGGCTGTCCCACGTGCCACCGTGTTGTGAGTCGATCCTCGGCGTGAAAGATGAGCCAGTGCAGGGCAAAGAGGTTCCTCTGGAATGGACTGAGACATCTGGGGGACTCTTGGAATGGTGGTACGACCATGGAGTTCCTCTCGCCTTTCCTGTTGAGAGTGCCTCCTCTTGAGATGCGACGGGAACGCCGGGAATTCTTTCCCGTTGAAAGCAGGGAAAGGATCCCTCATCTCGAGCTACGAGGGGGAAACGGGGCTCCTCTGGATGTGGGCGGGACCATCGTGCTTCCTCTCGAGTGGAGACGGGTATGGCGGTGAACTTCTTGAGTTGCAGCAAGGGTGTGAAAGACCCTTTCGAAGTTCCAGAGGTTTGGTGTCATTAGTCTCCAGAGGCCTCATCGGAAATAGGCCTCATCTCGCCTGGAAGGGAGAACTTCCTGGATTTTCTCGAGTTGCGGCAGGTGTTCTCGAGTTACGACGGGGACCTCAGGGACCCGCCCTGGTGGCCTCAGGAGAGGCCAGTCCCCATGCGAGTTGCTAGGGGGTCTCTCGGGATTCCTATCCCGTCGATACCGGGGCCAAAAAGCTTGTGTGGAGTCAGGGCCGGAACCGAGGATTCTTCTCAGGGGCTGAAATGGATCTTTGGGTACTTCTGGAGTCTCCCCAGGGGAGTCAGGCCTCGTCTCGAGTGGGGGCATGCATGTGCGCTTTCCTTCCAGGCTGTTCCAGCTATGTCATGCTTCCCGTCGCGTGGATCAAAGGATCTGTGGTTTTCCCTCGAGGCTTTCCCTCGAGGCTTTCCCACAGGGCTGTCCCACGTGCCACCGTGTTGTGAGTCGATCCTCGGCGTGAAAGATGAGCCAGTGCAGGGCAAAGAGGTTCCTCTGGAATGGACTGAGACATCTGGGGGACTCTTGGAATGGTGGTACGACCATGGAGATCCTCTCGCCTTTCCTGTTGAGAGTGCCTCCTCTTGAGATGCGACGGGAACGCCGGGAATTCTTTCCCGTTGAAAGCAGGGAAAGGATCCCTCATCTCGAGCACCGAGGGGGAAACGGGGCTCCTCTGGATGTGGGCGGGACCATCGTGCTTCCTCTCGAGTGGAGACGGATATGGCGGTGAACTTCTTGAGTTGCAGCAAGGGTGTGAAAGACCCTTTCGAAGTTCCAGAGGTTAGGTGTCATTAGTCTCCAGAGGCCTCATCGGAAATAGGCCTCATCTCGCCTGGAAGGGAGAACTTCCTGGATTTTCTCGAGTTGCGGCAGGTGTTCTCGAGTTACGACGGGGACCTCAGGGACCCGCCCTGGTGGCCTCAGGAGAGGCCAGTCCCCATGCGAGTTGCTAGGGGGCCTCTCGGGATTCCTCTCCCGTTGATACCGGGGCCAAAAAGCTTGTGTGGAGTCAAGGCCGGAACCGAGGATTCCTCTCAGGGGCTGACATGGATCTTTGGGTACTTCTGGAGTCTCCCCAGGGGAGTCAGGCCTCGTCTCGAGTGGGGGCATGCACGTGCGCTTTCCTTCCAGGCTGTAGCAGCAATGTCACGCTTCCCGTCGCGTGGATCAAAGGATCTGTGGTTTTCCCTCGAGGCTTTCCCTCGAGGCTTTCACACAGGGCTGTCCCACGTGCCACCGTGTTGTGAGTCGATCCTCGGCGTGAAAGATGAGCCAGTGCAGGGCAAAGAGGTTCCTCTGGAATGGACTGAGACATCTGGGGGACTCTTGGAATGGTGGTACGACCATGGAGTTCCTCTCGCCTTTCCTGTTGAGAGTGCCTCCTCTTGAGATGCGACGGGAACGCCGGGAATTCTTTCCCGTTGAAAGCAGGGAAAGGATCCCTCATCTCGAGCTACGAGGGGGAAACGGGGCTCCTCTGGATGTGGGCGGGACCATCGTGCTTCCTCTCGAGTGGAGACGGGTATGGCGGTGAACTTCTTGAGTTGCAGCAAGGGTGTGAAAGACCCTTTCGAAGTTCCAGAGGTTTGGTGTCATTAGTCTCCAGAGGCCTCATCGGAAATAGGCCTCATCTCGCCTGGAAGGGAGAACTTCCTGGATTTTCTCGAGTTGCGGCAGGTGTTCTCGAATTACGACGGGGACCTCAGGGACCCGCCCTGGTGGCCTCCGGAGAGGCCAGTCCTCATGCGAGTTGCTAGGGGGCCTCTCGGGATTCCTCTCCCGTCGATACCGGGGCCAAAAACCTTGTGTGGAGTCAGGGCCGGAACCGAGGATTCCTCTCAGGGGCTGACATGGATCTTTGGGTACTTCTGGAGTCTCCCCAGGGGAGTCAGGCCTCGTCTCGAGTGGGGGCATGCACGTGCGCTTTCCATCCAGGCTGTAGCAGCAATGTCACGCTTCCCGTCGCGTGGATCAAAGGATCTGTGGTTTTTCCTCGAGGCTTTCCCTCGAGGCATTCCCACAGGGCTGTCCCACGTGCCACCGTGTTGTGAGTCGATCCTCGGCGTGAAAGATGAGCCAGTGCAGGGCAAAGAGGTTCCTCTGGAATGGACTGAGACATCTGGGGGACTCTTGGAATGGTGGTACGACCATGGAGTTCCTCTCGCCTTTCCTGTTGAGAGTGCCTCCTCTTGAGATGCGACGGGAACGCCGGGAATTCTTTCCCGTTGAAAGCAGGGAAAGGATCCCTCATCTCGAGCTACGAGGGGGAAACGGGGCTCCTCTGGATGTGGGCGGGACCATCGTGCTTCCTCTCGAGTGGAGACGGGTATGGCGGTGAACTTCTTGAGTTGCAGCAAGGGTGTGAAAGACCCTTTCGAAGTTCCAGAGGTTTGGTGTCATTAGTCTCCAGAGGCCTCATCGGAAATAGGCCTCATCTCGCCTGGAAGGGAGAACTTCCTGGATTTTCTCGAGTTGCGGCAGGTGTTCTCGAGTTACGACGGGGACCTCAGGGACCCGCCCTGGTGGCCTCAGGAGAGGCCAGTCCCCATGCGAGTTGCTAGGGGGTCTCTCGGGATTCCTATCCCGTCGATACCGGGGCCAAAAAGCTTGTGTGGAGTCAGGGCCGGAACCGAGGATTCTCCTCAGGGGCTGAAATGGATCTTTGGGTACTTCTGGAGTCTCCCCAGGGGAGTCAGGCCTCGTCTCGAGTGGGGGCATGCATGTGCGCTTTCCTTCCAGGCTGTTCCAGCAATGTCATGCTTCCCGTCGCGTGGATCAAAGGATCTGTGGTTTTCCCTCGAGGCTTTCCCTCGAGGCTTTCCCACAGGGCTGTCCCACGTGCCACCGTGTTGTGAGTCGATCCTCGGCGTGAAAGATGAGCCAGTGCAGGGCAAAGAGGTTCCTCTGGAATGGACTGAGACATCTGGGTGACTCTTGGAATGGTGGTACGACCATGGAGATCCTCTCGCCTTTCCTGTTGAGAGTGCCTCCTCTTGAGATGCGACGGGAACGCCGGGAATTCTTTCCCGTTGAAAGCAGGGAAAGGATCCCTCATCTCGAGCACCGAGGGGAAAACGGGGCTCCTCTGGATGTGGGCGGGACCATCGTGCTTCCTCTCGAGTGGAGACGGGTATGGCGGAGAACTTCTTGAGTTGCAGCAAGGGTGTGAAAGACCCTTTCAAAGTTCCAGAGGTTAGGTGTCATTAGTCTCCAGACGCCTCATCGGAAATAGGCCTCATCTCGCCTGGAAGGGAGAACTTCCTGGATTTTCTCGAGTTGCGGCAGGTGTTCTTAAGTTACGACGGGGAACTCAGGGACCCGCCCTGGTGGCCTCAGGAGAGGCCAGTCCCCATGCGAGTTGCTAGGGGGCCTCTCGGGATTCCTCTCCCGTCGATACCGGGGCCAAAAACCTTGAGTGGAGTCAGGGCCGGAACCGAGGATTCCTCTCAGGGGCTGACATGGATCTTTGGGTACTTCTGGAGTCTCCCCAGGGGAGTCAGGCCTCGTCTCGAGTGGGGGCATGCATGTGCGCTTTCCTTCCAGGCTGTTCCAGCTATGTCATGCTTCCCGTCGCGTGGATCAAAGGATCTGTGGTTTTCCCTCGAGGCTTTCCCTCGAGGCTTTCCCACAGGGCTGTCCCACGTGCCACCGTGTTGTGAGTCGATCCTCGGCGTGAAAGATGAGCCAGTGCAGGGCAAAGAGGTTCCTCTGGAATGGACTGAGACATCTGGGGGACTCTTGGAATGGTGGTACGACCATGGAGATCCTCTCGCCTTTCCTGTTGAGAGTGCCTCCTCTTGAGATGCGACGGGAACGCCGGGAATTCTTTCCCGTTGAAAGCAGGGAAAGGATCCCTCATCTCGAGCACCGAGGGGGAAACGGGGCTCCTCTGGATGTGGGCGGGACCATCGTGCTTCCTCTCGAGTGGAGACGGATATGGCGGTGAACTTCTTGAGTTGCAGCAAGGGTGTGAAAGACCCTTTCGAAGTTCCAGAGGTTAGGTGTCATTAGTCTCCAGAGGCCTCATCGGAAATAGGCCTCATCTCGCCTGGAAGGGAGAACTTCCTGGATTTTCTCGAGTTGCGGCAGGTGTTCTCGAGTTACGACGGGGACCTCAGGGACCCGCCCTGGTGGCCTCAGGAGAGGCCAGTCCCCATGCGAGTTGCTAGGGGGCCTCTCGGGATTCCTCTCCCGTTGATACCGGGGCCAAAAAGCTTGTGTGGAGTCAAGGCCGGAACCGAGGATTCCTCTCAGGGGCTGACATGGATCTTTGGGTACTTCTGGAGTCTCCCCAGGGGAGTCAGGCCTCGTCTCGAGTGGGGGCATGCACGTGCGCTTTCCTTCCAGGCTGTAGCAGCAATGTCACGCTTCCCGTCGCGTGGATCAAAGGATCTGTGGTTTTCCCTCGAGGCTTTCCCTCGAGGCTTTCACACAGGGCTGTCCCACGTGCCACCGTGTTGTGAGTCGATCCTCGGCGTGAAAGATGAGCCAGTGCAGGGCAAAGAGGTTCCTCTGGAATGGACTGAGACATCTGGGGGACTCTTGGAATGGTGGTACGACCATGGAGTTCCTCTCGCCTTTCCTGTTGAGAGTGCCTCCTCTTGAGATGCGACGGGAACGCCGGGAATTCTTTCCCGTTGAAAGCAGGGAAAGGATCCCTCATCTCGAGCTACGAGGGGGAAACGGGGCTCCTCTGGATGTGGGCGGGACCATCGTGCTTCCTCTCGAGTGGAGACGGGTATGGCGGTGAACTTCTTGAGTTGCAGCAAGGGTGTGAAAGACCCTTTCGAAGTTCCAGAGGTTTGGTGTCATTAGTCTCCAGAGGCCTCATCGGAAATAGGCCTCATCTCGCCTGGAAGGGAGAACTTCCTGGATTTTCTCGAGTTGCGGCAGGTGTTCTCGAATTACGACGGGGACCTCAGGGACCCGCCCTGGTGGCCTCCGGAGAGGCCAGTCCTCATGCGAGTTGCTAGGGGGCCTCTCGGGATTCCTCTCCCGTCGATACCGGGGCCAAAAACCTTGTGTGGAGTCAGGGCCGGAACCGAGGATTCCTCTCAGGGGCTGACATGGATCTTTGGGTACTTCTGGAGTCTCCCCAGGGGAGTCAGGCCTCGTCTCGAGTGGGGGCATGCACGTGCGCTTTCCATCCAGGCTGTAGCAGCAATGTCACGCTTCCCGTCGCGTGGATCAAAGGATCTGTGGTTTTTCCTCGAGGCTTTCCCTCGAGGCATTCCCACAGGGCTGTCCCACGTGCC
The DNA here is from genome assembly GCF_032405125.1 of Capricornis sumatraensis. Classification (NCBI taxonomy): domain Eukaryota; kingdom Metazoa; phylum Chordata; class Mammalia; order Artiodactyla; family Bovidae; genus Capricornis; species Capricornis sumatraensis. Next base: position 1,839,325 of record NW_027184625.1, read on the forward strand.
ACCGTGTTGTGAGTCGATCCTCGGCGTGAAAGATGAGCCAGTGCAGGGCAAAGAGGTTCCTCTGGAATGGACTGAGACATCTGGGGGACTCTTGGAATGGTGGTACGACCATGGAGTTCCTCTCGCCTTTCCTGTTGAGAGTGCCTCCTCTTGAGATGCGACGGGAACGCCGGGAATTCTTTCCCGTTGAAAGCAGGGAAAGGATCCCTCATCTCGAGCTACGAGGGGGAAACGGGGCTCCTCTGGATGTGGGCGGGACCATCGTGCTTCCTCTCGAGTGGAGACGGGTATGGCGGTGAACTTCTTGAGTTGCAGCAAGGGTGTGAAAGACCCTTTCGAAGTTCCAGAGGTTTGGTGTCATTAGTCTCCAGAGGCCTCATCGGAAATAGGCCTCATCTCGCCTGGAAGGGAGAACTTCCTGGATTTTCTCGAGTTGCGGCAGGTGTTCTCGAGTTACGACGGGGACCTCAGGGACCCGCCCTGGTGGCCTCAGGAGAGGCCAGTCCCCATGCGAGTTGCTAGGGGGTCTCTCGGGATTCCTATCCCGTCGATACCGGGGCCAAAAAGCTTGTGTGGAGTCAGGGCCGGAACCGAGGATTCTCCTCAGGGGCTGAAATGGATCTTTGGGTACTTCTGGAGTCTCCCCAGGGGAGTCAGGCCTCGTCTCGAGTGGGGGCATGCATGTGCGCTTTCCTTCCAGGCTGTTCCAGCAATGTCATGCTTCCCGTCGCGTGGATCAAAGGATCTGTGGTTTTCCCTCGAGGCTTTCCCTCGAGGCTTTCCCACAGGGCTGTCCCACGTGCCACCGTGTTGTGAGTCGATCCTCGGCGTGAAAGATGAGCCAGTGCAGGGCAAAGAGGTTCCTCTGGAATGGACTGAGACATCTGGGTGACTCTTGGAATGGTGGTACGACCATGGAGATCCTCTCGCCTTTCCTGTTGAGAGTGCCTCCTCTTGAGATGCGACGGGAACGCCGGGAATTCTTTCCCGTTGAAAGCAGGGAAAGGATCCCTCATCTCGAGCACCGAGGGGAAAACGGGGCTCCTCTGGATGTGGGCGGGACCATCGTGCTTCCTCTCGAGTGGAGACGGGTATGGCGGAGAACTTCTTGAGTTGCAGCAAGGGTGTGAAAGACCCTTTCAAAGTTCCAGAGGTTAGGTGTCATTAGTCTCCAGACGCCTCATCGGAAATAGGCCTCATCTCGCCTGGAAGGGAGAACTTCCTGGATTTTCTCGAGTTGCGGCAGGTGTTCTTAAGTTACGACGGGGAACTCAGGGACCCGCCCTGGTGGCCTCAGGAGAGGCCAGTCCCCATGCGAGTTGCTAGGGGGCCTCTCGGGATTCCTCTCCCGTCGATACCGGGGCCAAAAACCTTGAGTGGAGTCAGGGCCGGAACCGAGGATTCCTCTCAGGGGCTGACATGGATCTTTGGGTACTTCTGGAGTCTCCCCAGGGGAGTCAGGCCTCGTCTCGAGTGGGGGCATGCACGTGCGCTTTCCTTCCAGGCTGTAGCAGCAATGTCACGCTTCCCGTCACATGGATCAAAGGATCTGTGGTTTTCCCTCGAGGCTTTCCCTCGAGGCTTTCCCACAGGGCTGTCCCACGTGCCACCGTGGTGTGAGTCGATCCTCGGCGTGAAAGATGAGCCAGTGCAGGGCAAAGAGTTTCCTCTGGAATGGACTGAGACATCTGGGGGACTCTTGGAATGGTGGTACGACCATGGAGTTCCTCTCGCCTTTCCTGTTGAGAGTGCCTCCTCTTGAGATGCGACGGGAATGCCGGGAATTCTTTCCCGTTGAAAGCAGGGAAAGGATCCCTCATCTCGAGCTACGAGGGGGAAACGGGGCTCCTCTGGATGTGGGCGGGACCATCGTGCTTCCTCTCGAGTGGAGACGGGTATGGCGGTGAACTTCTTGAGTTGCAGCAAGGGTGTGAAAGACCCTTTCGAAGTTCCAGAGGTTAGGTGTCATTAGTCTCCAGACGCCTCATCGGAAATAGGCCTCATCTCGCCTGGAAGGGAGAACTTCCTGGATTTTCTCGAGTTGCGGCAGGTGTTCTCGAGTTACGACGGGGACCTCAGGGACCCGCCCTGGTGGCCTCAGGAGAGGCCAGTCCCCATGCGAGTTGCTAGGGGGCCTCTCGGGATTCCTCTCCCGTCGATACCGGGGCCAAAAACCTTGTGTGGATTCAGGGCCGGAACCGAGGATTCCTCTCAGGGGCTGACATGGATCTTTGGGTACTTCTGGAGTCTCCCCAGGGGAGTCAGGCCTCGTCTCGAGTGGGGGCATGCACGTGCACTTTCCTTCCAGGCTGTAGCAGCAATGTCACGCTTCCCGTCGCGTGGATCAAAGGATCTGTGGTTTTCCCTCGAGGCTTTCCCACAGGGCTGTCCCACGTGCCACCGTGGTGTGAGTCGATCCTCGGCGTGAAAGATGAGCCAGTGCAGGGCAAAGAGGTTCCTCTGGAATGGACTGAGACATCTGGGGGACTCTTGGAATGGTGGTACGACCATGGAGTTCCTCTCGCCTTTCCTGTTGAGAGTGCCTCCTCTTGAGATGCGACGGGAACGCCGGGAATTCTTTCCCGTTGAAAGCAGGGAAAGGATCCCTCATCTCGAGCTACGAGGGGGAAACGGGGCTCCTCTGGATGTGGGCGGGACCATCCTGCTTCCTCTCTAGTGGAGACGGGTATGGCGGTGAACTTCTTGAGTTGCAGCAAGGATGTGAAAGACTCTTTCGAAGTTCCAGAGGTTAGGTGTCATTAGTTTCCAGAGGCCTCATCGGAAATAGGCCTCATCTCGCCTGGAAGGGAGAACTTCCTGGATTTTCTCGAGTTGCGGCAGGTGTTCTCGATTTACGACGGGGACCTCAGGGACCCGCCCTGGTGGCCTCAGGAGAGGCCAGTCCCTAGGCGAGTTGCTAGGGGGCCTCTCGGGATTCCTCTCCCGTTGATACCGGGGCCAAAAAGCTTGTGTGGAGTCAGGGCCGGAACCGAGGATTCCTCTCAGGGGCTGACATGGATCTTTGGGTACTTCTGAAGTCTCCCCAGGGGAGTCAGGCCTCGTCTCGAGTGGGGGCATGCACGTGCGCTTTCCTTCCAGGCTGTAGCAGCAATGTCACGCTTCCCGTCGCGTGGATCAAAGGATCTGTGGTTTTCCCTCGAGGCTTTCCCTCGAGGCTTTCCCACAGGGCTGTCCCCCGTGCCACCGTGGTGTGAGTCAATCCTGGGCGTGAAAGATGAGCCAGTGCAGGGCAAAGAGGTTCCTCTGGAATGGACTGAGACATCTGGGGGACTCTTGGAATGGTGGTACGACCATGGAGTTCCTCTCGCCTTTCCTGTTGAGAGTGCCTCCTCTTGAGATGCGACGGGAACGCCGGGAATTCTTTCCCGTTGAAAGCAGGGAAAGGATCCCTCATCTCGAGCTACGAGGGGGAAACGGGGCTCCTCTGGATGTGGGCGGGACCATCGTGCTTCCTCTCTAGTGGAGACGGGTATGGTGGTGAACTTCTTGAGTTGCAGCAAGGCTGTGAAAGACCCTTTCGAAGTTCCAGAGGTTAGGTGTCATTAGTCTCCAGACGCCTCATCGGAAATAGGCCTCATTTCGCCTGGAAGGGAGAACTTCCTGGATTTTCTCCAGTTGCGGCAGGTGTTCTCGAGTTACGACGGGGACCTCAGGGACCCGCCCTGGTGGCCTCAGGAGAGGCCAGTCCCTATGCGAATTGCTAGGGGGCCTCTCGGGATTCCTCTCCCGTCGATACCGGGGCCAAAAACCTTGTGTGGAGTCAGGGCCGGAACCGAGGATTCCTCTCAGGGGCTGACATGGATCTTTGGGTACTTCTGGAGTCTCCCCAGGGGAGTCAGGCCTCGTCTCGAGTGGGGGCATGCACGTGCACTTTCCTTCCAGGCTGTAGCAGCAATGTCACGCTTCCCGTCGCGTGGATCAAAGGATCTGTGGTTTTCCCTCGAGGCTTTCCCACAGGGCTGTCCCACGTGCCACCGTGGTGTGAGTCGATCCTCGGCGTGAAAGATGAGCCAGTGCAGGGCAAAGAGGTTCCTCTGGAATGGACTGAGACATCTGGGGGACTCTTGGAGTGGTGGTACGACCATGGAGTTCCTCTCGCCTTTCCTGTTGAGAGTGCCTCCTCTTGAGATGCGACGGGAACGCCGGGAATTCTTTCCCGTTGAAAGCAGGGAAAGGATCCCTCATCTCGAGCACCGAGGGGAAAACGGGGCTCCTCTGGATGTGGGCGGGACCATCGTGCTTCCTCTCGAGTGGAGACGGGTATGGCGGTGAACTTCTTGAGTTGCAGCAAGGGTGTGAAAGACCCTTTCGAAGTTCCAGAGGTTTGGTGTCATTAGTCTCCAGAGGCCTCATCGGAAATAGGCCTCATCTCGCCTGGAAGGGAGAACTTCCTGGATTTTCTCGAGTTGCGGCAGGTGTTCTCGAGTTACGACGGGGACCTCAGGGACCCGCCCTGTTGGCCTCCGGAGAGGCCAGTCCCCATGCGAGTTGCTAGGGGGCCTCTCGGGATTCCTCTCCCGTCGATACCGGGGCCAAAAACCTTGTGTGGAGTCAGGGCCGGAACCGAGGATTCCTCTCAGGGGCTGACATGGATCTTTGGGTACTTCTGGAGTCTCCCCAGGGGAGTCAGGCCTCGTCTCGAGTGGGGGCATGCACGTGCACTTTCCTTCCAGGCTGTAGCAGCAATGTCACGCTTCCCGTCGCGTGGATCAAAGGATCTGTGGTTTTCCCTCGAGGCTTTCCCACAGGGCTGTCCCACGTGCCACCGTGGTGTGAGTCGATCCTCGGCGTGAAAGATGAGCCAGTGCAGGGCAAAGAGGTTCCTCTGGAATGGACTGAGACATCTGGGGGACTCTTGGAATGGTGGTACGACCATGGAGTTCCTCTCGCCTTTCCTGTTGAGAGTGCCTCCTCTTGAGATGCGACGGGAACGCCGGGAATTCTTTCCCGTTGAAAGCAGGGAAAGGATCCCTCATCTCGAGCTACGAGTGGGAAACGGGGCTCCTCTGGATGTGGGCGGGACCATCGTGCTTCCTCTCGAGTGGAGACGGGTATGGCGGTGAACTTCTTGAGTTGCAGCAAGGGTGTGAAAGACCCTTTCGAAGTTCCAGAGTTTAGGTGTCATTAGTCTCCAGACGCCTCATCGGAAATAGGCCTCATCTCGCCTGGAAGGGAGAACTTCCTGGATTTTCTCGAGTTGCGGCAGGTGTTCTCGAGTTACGACGGGGACCTCAGGGACCCGCCCTGGTGGCCTCAGGAGAGGTCAGTCCCCATGCGAGTTGCTAGGGGGCCTCTCGGGATTCCTCTCCCGTCGTTACTGGGGCCAAAGAGCTTGTGTGGAGTCAGGGCCGGAACCGAGGATTCCTCTCAGGGGCTGACATGGATCTTTGGGTACTTCTGGAGTCTCCCCAGGGGAGTCAGGCCTCGTCTCGAGTGGGGGCATGCACGTGCGCTTTCCTTCCAGGCTGTAGCAGCAATGTCACGCTTCCCATCGCGTGGATCAAAGGATCTGTGGTTTTCCCTCGAGGCTTTCCCTCGAGGCTTTCACACAGGGCTGTCCCACGTGCCACCGTGTTGTGAGTCGATCCTCGGCGTGAAAGATGAGCCAGTGCAGGGCAAAGAGGTTCCTCTGGAATGGACTGAGACATCTGGGGGACTCTTGGAATGGTGGTACGACCATGGAGTTCCTCTCGCCTTTCCTGTTGAGAGTGCCTCCTCTTGAGATGCGACGGGAACGCCGGGAATTCTTTCCCGTTGAAAGCAAGGAAAGGATCCCTCATCTCGAGCTACGAGGGGGAAACGGGGCTCCTCTGGATGTGGGCGGGACCATCGTGCTTCCTCTCGAGTGGAGACGGGTATGGCGGTGAACTTCTTGAGTTGCAGCAAGGGTGTGAAAGACCCTTTCGAAGTTCCAGAGGTTTGGTGTCATTAGTCTCCAGAGGCCTCATCGGAAATAGGCCTCATCTCGCCTGGAAGGGAGAAATTCCTAGATTTTCTCGAGTTGCGGCAGGTGTTCTCGAGTTACGACGGGGACCTCAGGGACCCGCCCTGGTGGCCTCAGGGGAGGCCAGTCCCCATGCGAGTTGCTAGGGGGCCTCTCGGGATTCCTCTCCCGTCGATACCGGGGCCAAAAAGCTTGTGTGGAGTCAGGGCCGGAACCGAGGATTCCTCTCAGGGGCTGACATGGATCTTTGGGTACTTCTGGAGTCTCCCCAGGGGAGTCAGGCCTCGTCTCGAGTGGGGGCATGCACGTGCGCTTTCCTTCCAGGCTGTAGCAGCAATGTCACGCTTCCCGTCGCGTGGATCAAAGGATCTGTGGTTTTCCCTCGAGGCTTTCCCTCGAGGCTTTCCCACAGGGCTGTCCCACGTGCCACCGTGGTGTGAGTCGATCCTCGGCATGAAAGATGAGCCAGTGCAGGGCAAAGAGGTTCCTCTGGAATGGACTGAGACATCTGGGGGACTCTTGGAATGGTGGTACGACCATGGAGTTCCTCTCGCCTTTCCTGTTGAGAGTGCCTCCTCTTGAGATGCGACGGGAACGCCGGGAATTCTTTCCCGTTGAAACCAGGGAAAGGATCCCGCATCTCGAGCTACGAGGGGGAAACGGGGCTCCTCTGGATGTGGGCGGGACCATCGTGCTTCCTCTCGAGTGGAGACGGGTATGGCGGTGAACTTCTTGAGTTGCAGCAAGGGTGTGAAAGACCCTTTCGAAGTTCCAGAGTTTTGGTGTCATTAGTCTCCAGAGGCCTCATCGGAAATAGGCCTCATCTCGCATGGAAGGGAGAACTTCCTGGATTTTCTCGAGTTGCGGCAGGTGTTCTCGAATTACGACGGGGACCTCAGGGACCCGCCCTGGTGGCCTCCGGAGAGGCCAGTCCCCATGCGAGTTGCTAGGGGGCCTCTCGGGATTCCTCTCCCGTCGATACCGGGGCCAAAAACCTTGTGTGGAGTCAGGGCCGGAACCGAGGATTCCTCTCAGGGGCTGACATGGATCTTTGGGTACTTCTGGAGTCACCCCAGTGGAGTCAGGCCTCGTCTCGAGTAGGGGCATGCACGTGCGCTTTCCTTTCAGGCTGTAGCAGCAATGTCACGCTTCCCGTCACGTGGATCAAAGGATCTGTGGTTTTCCCTCGAGGCTTTCCCTCGAGGCTTTCCCACAGGGCTGTCCCACGTGCCACCGTGGTGTGAGTCGATCCTCGGCGTGAAAGATGAGCCAGTGCAGGGCAAAGAGGTTCCTCTGGAATGGACTGAGACATCTGGGGGACTCTTGGAATGGTGGTACGACCATGGAGTTCCTCTCGCCTTTCCTGTTGAGAGTGCCTCCTCTTGAGATGCGACGGGAACGCCGGGAATTCTTTCCCGTTGAAAGCAGGGAAAGGATCCCTCATCTCGAGCTAAGAGGGGGAATCGGGGCTCCTCTGGATGTGGGCGGGACCATCGTGCTTCCTCTCTAGTGGAGACGGGTATGGTGGTGAACTTCTTGAGTTGCAGCAAGGGTGTGAAAGACCCTTTCGAAGTTCCAGAGGTTAGGTGTCATTAGTCTCCAGACGCCTCATCGGAAATAGGCCTCATCTCGCCTGGAAGGGAGAACTTCCTGGATTTTCTCGAGTTGCGGCAGGTGTTCTCGAGTTACGACGGGGACCTCAGGGACCCGCCCTGGTGGCCTCAGGAGAGGCCAGTCCCTATGCGAGTTGCTAGGGGGCCTCTCGGGATTCCTCTCCCATCGATACCGGGGCCAAAATCCTTGTGTGGAGTCAGGGCCGGAACCGAGGATTCCTCTCAGGGGCTGACATGGATCTTTGGGTACTTCTGGAGTCTCCCCAGGGGAGTCAGGCCTCGTCTCGAGTGGGGGCATGCACGTTCACTTTCCTTCCAGGCTGTAGCAGCAATGTCACGCTTCCCGTCGCGTGGATCAAAGGATCTGTGGTTTTCCCTCGAGGCTTTCCCTCAGGGCTGTCCCACGTGCCACCGTGGTGTGAGTCGATCCTCGGCGTGAAAGATGAGCCAGTGCAGGGCAAAGAGTTTCCTCTGGAATGGACTGAGACATCTGGGGGACTCTTGGAATGGTGGTACGACCATGGAGTTCCTCTCGCCTTTCCTGTTGAGAGTGCCTCCTCTTGAGATGCGACGGGAATGCCGGGAATTCTTTCCCGTTGAAAGCAGGGAAAGGATCCCTCATCTCGAGCTACGAGGGGGAAACGGGGCTCCTCTGGATGTGGGCGGGACCATCGTGCTTCCTCTCGAGTGGAGACGGGTATGGCGGTGAACTTCTTGAGTTGCAGCAAGGGTGTGAAAGACCCTTTCGAAGTTCCAGAGGTTAGGTGTCATTAGTCTCCAGACGCCTCATCGGAAATAGGCCTCATCTCGCCTGGAAGGGAGAACTTCCTGGATTTTCTCGAGTTGCGGCAGGTGTTCTCGAGTTACGACGGGGACCTCAGGGACCCGCCCTGGTGGCCTCAGGAGAGGCCAGTCCCCATGCGAGTTGCTAGGGGGCCTCTCGGGATTCCTCTCCCGTCGATACCGGGGCCAAAAACCTTGTGTGGATTCAGGGCCGGAACCGAGGATTCCTCTCAGGGGCTGACATGGATCTTTGGGTACTTCTGGAGTCTCCCCAGGGGAGTCAGGCCTCGTCTCGAGTGGGGGCATGCACGTGCACTTTCCTTCCAGGCTGTAGCAGCAATGTCACGCTTCCCGTCGCGTGGATCAAAGGATCTGTGGTTTTCCCTCGAGGCTTTCCCACAGGGCTGTCCCACGTGCCACCGTGGTGTGAGTCGATCCTCGGCGTGAAAGATGAGCCAGTGCAGGGCAAAGAGGTTCCTCTGGAATGGACTGAGACATCTGGGGGACTCTTGGAATGGTGGTACGACCATGGAGTTCCTCTCGCCTTTCCTGTTGAGAGTGCCTCCTCTTGAGATGCGACGGGAACGCCGGGAATTCTTTCCCGTTGAAAGCAGGGAAAGGATCCCTCATCTCGAGCTACGAGGGGGAAACGGGGCTCCTCTGGATGTGGGCGGGACCATCGTGCTTCCTCTCTAGTGGAGACGGGTATGGCGGTGAACTTCTTGAGTTGCAGCAAGGGTGTGAAAGACCCTTTCGAAGTTCCAGAGGTTAGGTGTCATTAGTCTCCAGAGGCCTCATCGGAAATAGGCCTCATCTCGCCTGGAAGGGAGAACTTCCTGGATTTTCTCGAGTTGCGGCAGGTGTTCTCGAGTTACGACGGGGACCTCAGGGACCCGCCCTGGTGGCCTCAGGAGAGGCCAGTCCCTAGGCGAGTTGCTAGGGGGCCTCTCGGGATTCCTCTCCCGTTGATACCGGGGCCAAAAAGCTTGTGTGGAGTCAGGGCCGGAACCGAGGATTCCTCTCAGGGGCTGACATGTATCTTTGGGTACTTCTGGAGTCTCCCCAGGGGAGTCAGGCCTCGTCTCGAGTGGGGGCATGCACGTGCGCTTTCCTTCCAGGCTGTAGCAGCAATGTCACGCTCCCGTCGCGTGGATCAAAGGATCTGTGGTTTTCGCTCAAGGCTTTCCCTCGAGGCTTTCCCACAGGGCTGTCCCACGTGACACCGTGGTGTGAGTCGATTCTCGGCATGAAAAATGAGCCAGTGCAGGGCAAAGAGGTTCCTCTGGAATGGACTGAGACATCTGGGGGACTCTTGGAATGGTGGTACGACCATGGAGTTCCTCTCGCCTTTCCTGTTGAGAGTGCCTCCTCTTGAGATGCGACGGGAACGCCGGGAATTCTTTCCCGTTGAAAGCAGGAAAAGGATCCCTCATCTCGAGCTACGAGGGGGAAACGGGGCTCCTCTGGATGTGGGCGGGACCATCGTGCTTCCTCTCGAGTGGAGACGGGTATGGCGGTGAACTTCTTGAGTTGCAGCAAGGGTGTGAAAGACCCTTTCGAAGTTCCAGAGGTTAGGTGTCATTAGTCTCCAGACGCCTCATCGGAAATAGGCCTCATCTCGCCTGGAAGGGAGAACTTCCTGGATTTTCTCGAGTTGCGGCAGGTGTTCTCGAGTTACGACGGGGACCTCAGGGACCCGCCCTGGTGGCCTCAGGAGAGGGCAGTCCCCAAGCGAGTTGCTAGGGGGCCTCTCGGGATTCCTCTCCCGTCGATACCGGGGCCAAAAACCTTGTGTGGAGTCAGGGCCGGAACCGAGGATTCCTCTCAGGGGCTGACATGGATCTTTGGGTACTTCTGGAGTCTCCCCAGGGGAGTCAGGCCTCGTCTCGAGTGGGGGCATGCACGTGCACTTTCCTTCCAGGCTGTAGCAGCAATGTCACGCTTCCCGTCGCGAGGATCAAAGGATCTGTGGTTTTCCCTCGAGGCTTTCCCACAGGGCTGTCCCACGTGCCACCGTGGTGTGAGTCGTTCCTCGGCGTGAAAGATGAGCCAGTGCAGGGCAAAGAGGTTCCTCTGGAATGGACTGAGACATCTGGGGGACTCTTGGAATGGTGGTACGACCATGGAGTTCCTCTCGCCTTTCCTGTTGAGAGTGCCTCCTCTTGAGATGCGACGGGAACGCCGGGAATTCTTTCCCGTTGAAACCAGGGAAAGGATCCCTCATCTCGAGCTACGAGGGGGAAACGGGGCTCCTCTGGATGTGGGCGGGACCATCGTGCTTCCTCTCGAGTGGAGACGGGTATGGCGGTGAACTTCTTGAGTTGCAGCAAGGGTGTGAAAGACCCTTTCGAAGTTCCAGAGGTTAGGTGTCATTAGTCTCCAGACGCCTCATCGGAAATAGGCCTCATCTCGCCTGGAAGGGAGAACTTCCTGGATTTTCTCGAGTTGCGGCAGGTGTTCTCGAGTTACGACGGGGACCTCAGGGACCCGCCCTGGTGGCCTCAGGAGAGGTCAGTCCCCATGCGAGTTGCTAGGGGGCCTCTCGGGATTCCTCTCCCGTCGATACCGGGGCCAAAAAGCTTGTGTGGAGTCAGGGCCGGAACCGAGGATTCCTCTCAGGGGCTGACATGGATCTTTGGGTACTTCTGGAGTCTCCCCAGGGGAGTCAGGCCTCGTCTCAAGTGGGGGCATGCACGTGCGCTTTCCTTCCAGGCTGTAGCAGCAATGGCACGCTTCCCGTCGCGTGGATCAAAGGATCTGTGGTTTTCCCTCGAGGCTTTCCCTCGAGGCTTTCCCACAGGGCTGTCCCACGTGCCACCGTGGTGTGAGTCGATCCTCGGCGTGAAAGATGAGCCAGTGCAGGGCAAAGAGGTTCCTCTGGAATGGACTGAGACATCTGGGGGACTCTTGGAATGGTGGTACGACCATGGAGTTCCTCTCGCCTTTCCTGTTGAGAGTGCCTCCTCTTGAGATGCGACGGGAACGCCGGGAATTCTTACCCGTTGAAAGCAGGGAAAGGATCCCTCATCTCGAGGTACGAGGGGGAAACGGGGCTCCTCTGGATGTGGGCGGGACCATCGTGCTTCCTCTCGAGTGGAGACGGGTATGGCGGTGAACTTCTTGAGTTGCAGCAAGGGTGTGAAAGACCCTTTCGAAGTTCCAGAGGTTTGGTGTCATTAGTCTCCAGAGGCCTCATCGGAAATAGGCCTCATCTCGCCTGGAAGGGAGAACTTCCTGGATTTTCTCGAGTTGCGGCAGGTGTTCTCGAGTTACGACGGGGACCACAGGGACCCGCCCTGGTGGCCTCAGGAGAGGCCAGTCCCCATGCGAGTTGCTAGGGGCCTCTCGGGATTCCTCTCCCGTCGATACCGGGGCCAAAAAGCTTGTGTGGAGTCAGGGCCGGAACCGAGGATTCCTCTCAGGGGCTGACATGGATCTTTGGGTACTTCTGGAGTCTCCCCAGGGGAGTCAGGCCTCGTCTCGAGTGGGGGCATGCACGTGCGCTTTCCTTCCAGGCTGTAGCAGCAATGTCACGCTTCCCGTCGCGTGGATCAAAGGATCTGTGGTTTTCCCTCGAGGCTTTCCCTCGAGGCTTTCCCACAGGGCTGTCCCACGTGCCACCGTGGTGTGAGTCGATCCTCGGCGTGAAAGATGAGCCAGTGCAGGGCAAAGAGGTTCCTCTGGAATGGACTGAGACATCTGGGGGACTCTAAGAATGGTGGTACGACCATGGAGTTCCTCTCGCCTTTCCTGTTGAGAGTGCCTCCTCTTGAGATGCGACGGGAACGCCGGGAATTCTTTCCCGTTGAAAGCAGGGAAAGGATCCCTCATCTCGAGCTACGAGGGGGAAACGGGGCTCCTCTGGATGTGGGCGGGACCATCGTGCTTCCTCTCGAGTGGAGACGGGTATGGCGGTGAACTTCTTGAGTTGCAGCAAGGGTGTGAAAGACCCTTTCGAAGTTCCAGAGGTTAGGTGTCATTAGTCTCCAGACGCCTCATCGGAAATAGGCCTCATCTCGCCTGGAAGGGAGAACTTCCTGGATTTTCTCGAGTTGCGGCAGGTGTTCTCGAGTTACGACGGGGACCTCAGGGACCCGCCCTGGTGGCCTCAGGAGAGGCCAGTCCCTAGGCGAGTTGCTAGGGGGCCTCTCGGGATTCCTCTCCCGTTGATACCGGGGCCAAAAACCTTGTGTGGAGTCAAGGCCGGAACCGAGGATTCCTCTCAGGGGCTGACATGGATCTTTGGGTACTTGTGGAGTCTCCCCAGGGGAGTCAGGCCTCGTCTCGAGTGGGGGCATGCACGTGCGCTTTCCTTCCAGGCTGTAGCAGCAATGTCACGCTTCCCGTCGCGTGGATCAAAGGATCTGTGGTTTTCCCTCGAGGCTTTCCCTCGAGCCTTTCCCACAGGGCTGTCCCACGTGCCACCGTGGTGTGAGTCGATCCTCGGCGTGAAAGATGAGCCAGTGCAGGGCAAAGAGGTTCCTCTGGAATGGACTGAGACATCTGGGGGACTCTTGGAATGGTGGTACGACCATGGAGTTCCTCTCGCCTTTCCTGTTGAGAGTGCCTCCTCTTGAGATGCGACGGGAACGCCGGGAATTCTTTCCCGTTGAAAGCAGGGAAAGGATCCCTCATCTCGAGCTAAGAGGTGGAAACGGGGCTCCTCTGGATGTGGGCGGGAACATCGTGCTTCCTCTCTAGTGGAGACGGGTATGGTGGTGAACTTCTTGAGTTGCAGCAAGGGTGTGAAAGACCCTTTCGAAGTTCCAGAGGTTAGGTGTCATTAGTCTCCAGACTCCTCATCGGAAATAGGCCTCATCTCGCCTGGAAGGGAGAACTTCCTGGATTTTCTCGAGTTGCGGCAGGTGTTCTCGAGTTACGACGGGGACCTCAGGGACCCGCCCTCGTGGCCTCAGGAGAGGCCAGTCCCCATGCGAGTTGCTAGGGGGCCTCTCGGGATTCCTCTCCCGTCGATACCGGGGCCAAAAACCTTGTGTGGAGTCAGGGCCGGAACCGAGGATTCCTCTCAGGGGCTGACATGGATCTTTGGGTACTTCTGGAGTCTCCCCAGGGGAGTCAGGCCTCGTCTCGAGTGGGGGCATGCACGTGCACTTTCCTTCCAGGCTGTAGCAGCAATGTCACGCTTCCCGTCGCGTGGATCAAAGGATCTGTGGTTTTCCCTCGAGGCTTTCCCACAGGGCTGTCCCACGTGCCACCGTGGTGTGAGTCGATCCTCCGCGTGAAAGATGAGCCAGTGCAGGGCAAAGAGGTTCCTCTGGAATGGACTGAGACATCTGGGGGACTCTTGGAATGGTGGTACGACCATGGAGTTCCTCTCGCCTTTCCTGTTGAGAGTGCCTCCTCTTGAGATGCGACGGGAACGCCGGGAATTTTTTGCCGTTGAAAGCAGGGAAAGGATCCCTCATCTCGAGCTACGAGGGGGAAACGGGGCTCCTCTGGATGTGGGCGGGACCATCGTGCTTCCTCTCGAGTGGAGACGGGTATGGCGGTGAACTTCTTGAGTTGCAGCAAGGGTGTGAAAGACCCTTTCGAAGTTCCAGAGGTTAGGTGTCATTAGTCTCCAGAGGCCTCATCGGAAATAGGCCTCATCTCGCCTGGAAGGGAGAACTTCCTGGATTTTCTCGAGTTGCGGCAGGTGTTCTCGAGTTACGACGGGGACCTCAGGGACCCGCCCTGGTGGCCTCAGGAGAGGCCAGTCCCCATGCGAGTTGCTAGGGGGCCTCTCGGGATTCCTCTCCCGTCGATACCGGGGCCAAAAACCTTGTGTGGAGTCAGGGCCGGAACCGAGGATTCCTCTCAGGGGCTGACATGGATCTTTGGGTACTTCTGGAGTCTCCCCAGGGGAGTCAGGCCTCGTCTCGAGTGGGGGCATGCACGTGCGCTTTCCTTCCAGGCTGTAGCAGCAATGTCACGCTTCCCGTCGCGTGGATCAAAGGATCTGTGGTTTTCCCTCGAGGCTTTCCCTCGAGGCTTTCCCACAGGGCTGTCCCACGTGCCACCGTGGTGTGAGTCGATCCTCGGCGTGAAAGATGAGCCAGTGCAGGGCAAAGAGGTTCCTCTGGAATGGACTGAGACATCTGGGGGACTCTTGGAATGGTGGTACGACCATGGAGATCCTCTCGCCTTTCCTGTTGAGAGTGCCTCCTCTTGAGATGCAACGGGAACGCCGGGAATTCTTTCCCGTTGAAAGCAGGGAAAGGATCCCTCATCTCGAGCACCGAGGGGAAAACGGGGCTCCTCTGGATGTGGGCGGGACCATCGTGCTTTCTCTCGAGTGGAGACGGGTATGGCGGAGAACTTCTTGAGTTGCAGCAAGGGTGTGAAAGACCCTTTCAAAGTTCCAGAGGTTAGGTGTCATTAGTCTCCAGACGCCTCATCGGAAATAGGCCTCATCTCGCCTGGAAGGGAGAACTTCCTGGATTTTCTCGAGTTGCGGCAGGTGTTCTTAAGTTACGACGGGGAACTCAGGGACCCGCCCTGGTGGCCTCAGGAGAGGCCAGTCCCCATGCGAGTTGCTAGGGGGCCTCTCGGGATTCCTCTCCCGTCGATACCGGGGCCAAAAACCTTGAGTGGAGTCAGGGCCGGAACCGAGGATTCCTCTCAGGGGCTGACATGGATCTTTGGGTACTTCTGGAGTCTCCCCAGGGGAGTCAGGCCTCGTCTCGAGTGGGGGCATGCACGTGCGCTTTCCTTCCAGGCTGTAGCAGCAATGTCACGCTTCCCGTCACGTGGATCAAAGGATCTGTGATTTTCACTCGAGGCTTTCCCTCGAGGCTTTCCCACAGGGCTGTCCCACGTGCCACCGTGGTGTGAGTCGATCCTCGGCGTGAAAGATGAGCCAGTGCAGGGCAAAGAGGTTCCTCTGAATGGACTCAGACATCTGGGGGACTCTTGGAATGGTGGTACGACCATGGAGTTCCTCTCGCCTTTCCTGTTGAGAGTGCCTCCTCTTGAGATGCGACGGGAACGCCCGGAATTCTTTCCCGTTGAAAGCAGGGAAAGGATCCCTCATCTCGAGCTACGAGGGGGAAACGGGGCTACTCTGGATGTGGGCGGGACCATCGTGCTTCCTCTCTAGTGGAGACGGGTATGGCGGTGAACTTCTTGAGTTGCAGCAAGGGTGTGAAAGACCCTTTCGAAGTTCCAGAGGTTAGGTGTCATTAGTCTCCAGAGGCCTCATCGGAAATAGGCCTCATCTCGCCTGGAAGGGAGAACTTCCTGGATTTTCTCGAGTTGCGGCAGGTGTTCTCGAGTTACGACGGGGACCTCAGGGACCCGCCCTGGTGGCCTCAGGAGAGGCCAGTCCCTAGGCGAGTTGCTAGGGGGCCTCTCGGGATTCCTCTCCCGTTGATACCGGGGCCAAAAACCTTGTGTGGAGTCAGGGCCGGAACCGAGGATTCCTCTCAGGGGCTGACATGGATCTTTGGGTACTTCTGGAGTCTCCCCAGGGGAGTCACGCCTCGTCTCGAGAGGGGGCATGCACGTGCACTTTCCTTCCAGGCTGTAGCAGCAATGTCACGCTTCCCGTCGCGTGGATCAAATGATGTGTGGTTTTCCCTAGAGGCTTTCCCACAGGGCTGTCCCACGTGACACCGTGGTGTGAGTCGATTCTCGGCGTGAAAAATGAGCCAGTGCAGGGCAAAGAGGTTCCTCTGGAATGGACTGAGACATCTGGGGGACTCTTGGAATGGTGGTACGACCATGGAGTTCCTCTCGCCTTTCCTGTTGAGAGTGCCTCCTCTTGAGATGCGACGGGAACGCCGGGAATTCTTTCCCGTTGAAAGCAGGGAAAGGATCCCTCATCTCGAGCTACGAGGGGGAAACGGGGCTCCTCTGGATGTGGGCGGGACCATCGTGCTTCCTCTTGAGTGGACACGGGTATGGCGGTGAACTTCTTGAGTTGCAGCAAGGGTGTGAAAGACCCTTTCGAAGTTCCAGAGGTTAGGTGTCATTAGTCTCCAGACGCCTCATCGGAAATAGGCCTCATCTCGCCTGGAAGGGAGAACTTCCTGGATTTTCTCGATTTGCGGCTGGTGTTCTCGAGTTACGACGGGGACCTCAGGGACCCGCCCTGGTGGCCTCAGGAGAGGCCAGTCCCCATGCGAGTTGTTAGGGGGCCTCTCGGGATTCCTCTCCCGTCGATACCGGGGCCAAAAACCTTGTGTGGAGTCAGGGCCGGAACCGAGGATTCCTCTCAGGGGCTGACATGGATCTTTGGGTACTTCTGGAGTCTCCCCAGGGGAGTCAGGCCTCGTCTCGAGTGGGGGCATGCGCGTGGGCTTTCCTTCCAGGCTTTAGCAGCAATGTCATGCTTCCCGTCGCTTGGATCAAAGGATCTGTGGTTTTCCCTCGAGGCTTTCCCTCGAGGCTTTCCCACAGGGCTGTGCCACGTGCCACCGTGGTGTGAGTCGATCCTCGGCGTGAAAGATGAGCCAGTGCAGGGCAAAGAGGTTCCTCTGGAATGGACTGAGACATCTGGGGGACTCTTGGAATTGTGGTACGACCATGGAGTTCCTCTCGCCTTTCCTGTTGAGAGTGCCTCCTCTTGAGATGCGACGGGAACGCCGGGAATTTTTTGCCGTTGAAAGCAGGGAAAGGATCCCTCATCTCGAGCTACGAGGGGGAAACGGGGCTCCTCTGGATGTGGGCGGGACCATCGTGCTTCCTCTCGAGTGGAGACGGGTATGGCGGTGAACTTCTTGAGTTGCAGCAAGGGTGTGAAAGACCCTTTCGAAGTTCCAGAGGTTAGGTGTCATTAGTCTCCAGAGGCCTCATCGGAAATAGGCCTCATCTCGCCTGGAAGGGAGAACTTCCTGGATTTTCTCGAGTTGCGGCAGGTGTTCTCGAGTTACGACGGGGACCTCAGGGACCCGCCCTGGTGGCCTCAGGAGAGGCCAGTCCCCATGCGAGTTGCTAGGGGGCCTCTCGGGATTCCTCTCCCGTCGATACCGGGGCCAAAAACCTTGTGTGGAGTCAGGGCCGGAACCGAGGATTCCTCTCAGGGGCTGACATGGATCTTTGGGTACTTCTGGAGTCTCCCCAGGGGAGTCAGGCCTCGTCTCGAGTGGGGGCATGCACGTGCGCTTTCCTTCCAGGCTGTAGCAGCAATGTCACGCTTCCCGTCGCGTGGATCAAAGGATCTGTGGTTTTCCCTCGAGGCTTTCCCTCGAGGCTTTCCCACAGGGCTGTCCCACGTGCCACCGTGGTGTGAGTCAATCCTGGGCGTGAAAGATGAGCCAGTGCAGGGCAAAGAGGTTCCTCTGGAATGGACTGAGACATCTGGGGGACTCTTGGAATGGTGGTACGACCATGGAGTTCCTCTCGCCTTTCCTGTTGAGAGTGCCTCCTCTTGAGATGCGACGGGAACGCCGGGAATTCTTTCCCGTTTAAAGCAGGGAAAGGATCCCTCATCTCGAGCTACGAGGGGGAAACGGGGCTCCTCTGGATGTGGGCGGGACCATCGTGCTTCCTCTCTAGTGGAGACGGGTATGGTGGTGAACTTCTTGAGTTGCAGCAAGGCTGTGAAAGACCCTTTCGAAGTTCCAGAGGTAAGGTGTCATTAGTCTCCAGACGCCTCATCGGAAATAGGCCTCATTTCGCCTGGAAGGGAGAACTTCCTGGATTTTCTCGAGTTGCGGCAGGTGTTCTCGAGTTACGACGGGGACCTCAGGGACCCGCCCTGGTGGCCTCAGGAGAGGCCAGTCCCTATGCGAGTTGCTAGG